>NC_135024.1:7210000-8410000 GCF_051020955.1 Megalopta genalis
CCGCTGCTGTTGCTGCTGGCACTACACGCTCCCCGCGATTCGTATACAAGGCCCGTCCTCATGTTCCACGCATGAAGTACGAACGCAATACGACGTCGTGCGTGACGTTTGCGATCGAGACCGGCAGGTGTAACTGTAAAAAAGAGCCGCAAAAATTCCCCGGTCCCCGGCCACGCTCACTTGGTGGAAAGGGCCCGCTCTCGCCCCGGAGCCGGGACCTGCTTCGTACATTCGTCCCGCGGTTCCTGTCGTCCTCGTCCTCCTGCTTACATGCTCCGGCTTCTGCTCCTGCTCCTCCACGGCGGACCGTCCCTTCCACGCCCTTCGCTGCCCCCGGTATTTGATGGAATAATAACAGGACCAGCCGCGGAAAAAGATTCGCGATGCGCCACGGCCCTCGTTTCCAATGGCCAGGACACAGCGGGCCGACACGCTCGACCGGCCACGACAGGTTACACGGAGCCAGCCTAAACGACGGTTCATTAATAAAAGAAACTTTCGCGATACAGTCTTTCGAACTGTGGGCTCTCTGCGCGCGGATAATTGTTTAATGACCGGTTCCTCCGGTGAATAAATCGAGGCCTCGATTTAGTATTCATCCTCGCGGGGAACTGCATTCGTGCGCCCGACGATGACCATTGCGTTCTCTGCGCTCCATCAACTGGATCTCTTTTTGTTCGAATCCGAGAATGAGATTCGAATGAGTAGGATTGTGGAGCCAGTTATTGCGGGGTAGAGCCAATCGCCGTGCCTTTGGTTTATTTTCGAGCGTGATTAACTTTACATTTGAGATACCGCGGGGAATTATTTTTTGGTACCGAACTCGCGCGAATTTTTCTGCGATGCTTTATGAAAATGCTTAAGAAAGTACTAAACGATTCGGGAGCAATATTCGGTAAAATAAATCTTTCTATCTATGATATCGCTATGTTAGTTGTATTGGTACGATGTATTAAGATTGCGGGAAAACAAAGCACAGTTACTGAGTCCATTTTTCGGTCGATGCGTTAGTTACTGTGCTGTTTACCACGGCGTACCTTCACGTAACCTGAAATTTCAAATCATCTCTGTCATATTTTTTAAAGGGGAAATATAGAATATTACATTGTTGCGAATCACTCCGTTTCTCTCGCGTCGCGGTATTTTATTTACGATAAAGAATATAAACTATAATAGAACTCAATACAATTATATTTCAGATCTTTCAATTTGAAATGTTGCTTGTACGACGGTCCGATCTCGACTCTTCGACTGTCTATTGGTAACACTGTTCCGTGGCAACAACCCCTATCTTCCATTATTTTTTAACCCTTTGCACTCGAAGCTATTTCAACTGTAAATCTAAAATAATTTTTCTGACTTATAGTACTTTTATTTTACACGATAAAGTGCATTTTATGCATATGAAATTGACTCTTGTGACTCCTGCAACGGTTACGCTCTTAACAATTTTTTTAAATCTAAACTTTGCTAATGTAAAAATTATTTTATATAGAACGTGACATCATAAATTTTAATGGTGCCTCAGGGTCACCACTCGAGTGCAAAGGGTTAAGGAGTTGTTCACAACAGGGCAGTTTCACATTTTTCAGCGACTTGATTTGGACAAGTCGCCGTAACAATATTTTTAAATGTGCACTCTTTCGAGCAAATAAAATATTTTATTTTCAAAATAAAATATCTCTTTACTATTTGCCGTTCAAGATACTGTTTTACTCCGTAGTTTCCTCGTGACGTTTCTTGTGCAAATTACAGAAAGTATGAAAACTTCTACTTTTCGGCGGCTACCAAATCTTACAAAGAGACCATCGACGCAGCAATTAGTTGAAATCCTCGTCGAAATTCCACGGTACAGCCATTTAGGTGTTTACGTCCCGCAAGAAGAACGTCGCAGAGCTTCGGTAACCTCCAGCAACGACGGATGCATTTGGGGGACGCAAAAACCGTCGGCAGCATCAGGATTCAGACGGGCGACGGTCCTCCGCGAGTTCTCCAAAATGACGAACTTTCCGAGGATTCTCCGGAATCGTCGTTGGCGTTCAAAGAGCAGGGCCTCGGGTATTCCTGTCACGCGCAACGATCAAGGTTGCCTGTCCGTCGCGTTCCCGGACAAGAGCGTGCATTTTGCAGAAAGGCGACGGGGACGGTGGCCGGTGCTGGAGGAGCTGATGCTCGACGTATGGTCTTCAAGCTCTTGTCGTGGTATCGCGTCGGGCCTCCACGTGGCCGGCTGACAAAAAAGGAGAAGTCACGCACGCTGGCGAGCCGAGCCGAGTTGAGCTGAGCAGAGCCGAGTCGAGTCGAGCGAGCAAGCGAGCAAGCAAGTAAACGAGCAAGCGAGCAAGCGAGCAGAGCAGAGCAGTCCGATGGTTCTGCTGAATGGGTCGAGATCGCGGCCCGTGAGAAATTGAAAATCACGGACGGAGCCCGGGTGTCTTGCTTTCATTCGTTCGCGCATTAGCCGGCCGTGTTCCCTTTATTATTTATGAGACGCGAGCAAGCGCGGGCGCGCGCGGCCAGGGGAAGATAAGAGCGAGAGAAGAGGAGAGGGAGCAGAGGCGAACTGGAAAAACAGAGGGAAAAAAAGCCGGTGGGTGGAAGAAGAAACGAACTGGAGGAAGCCGGGGCGACGCAAGAAAAGAGACCGGAAAGGAAAGAGAGAAGGGCCGGCCGGGCCGCGGCTTGGAAAATGAGAGACGAGAAAGAGAAAGAGAGGAAGAGAGAGAAAGAGAGAGAGAGAAAGAGAGAGAGAGAGAGAGAGAGAGAGATGGCGGTGAATGGCAATGGCCTGGACTGTACCACAAGAGCCGAGCGGAACAGAGACGCAGGAAAGGAAAGAGAGCAGGCCTGTGCCGCAGGCCATCACAATGTGTTCTGGTTGCTTCGGTCTGTCCGTTCGTCCCTGTGCACGTCCGTACGTCTGTCCGTTGTCTGCCCTGGCACTCCAACCGAGTGCATAGCCGTCTGGCCCCGGTAAAGGGTCTCTGACCGATTATCACTTGGTCTTTATGCTCTTTGAGGTTCTTTTAAACGTCCCCCCTCCACGCCCGCCCGCTCCTCGGCCTCTCTGCTCCACCTTCTTTTACTGCGTTCCTTCCTTCTCATCGCGGCTCGCATCTCTGCATCTTCTCCGCTCCCTCCTTCTCCGCCTCGGCCTCCTCCACCTTCTGCGTCTTCAGCCCCCTCCGCTTTGTCCCCATTTTTTTTTCACCGCCACGAAATTTTCTCCTCGTGCGCGCCGCTTATCTCACGATCCTTCGACGTTCCCTATTTATTTTCTCCGTGCCGCAGACCACCACTGTTCGCTCTTCTATCCGCCTCGCGAACTATAGCGAACTATATCTCGCGAGCTCTAGCTCGCGAACTTCGAGAGAGAGAGAGAGAGAGAGAGAGAGAGAGAGAGAGAGAGAGACAAACAACGATTGTGTTTTTCAAGCCGAAGAACGGTAGTACGTGCATACATGTATCGCTTAGACGAGAGGACGCGCGCGAAAAACATTCCATCGGTGCGCGCGATAGCGGCGATACGACTAATCTGGCTCGATTGTTTTGACGAACGATCCAGCGACGCCCCCTTCGTCGCGACGCTCAATGATTCATGCGCTCTGCTCCTGCACGAGCCGGAGGATTACGCGCGAAAGGGATTTCGTCACGAATCGGAAAACAACGCGCGAACGCTGCGGAGGCTGTCTGTTCGATTCTGGAATGTCGTGGATGTTCCTTTATGCTCGTTGCGCTGTATTCTCTTCAAGAACTTCGCAGGAACATTCTATATAATCGATTGCTGGTGGCCTAGCTTTCCGAGATCTGCTTCTGCTGGCTTTGAGAAGCGTCGAACAGAATTGTCGTTGGAATTTCAGTGTTAACTGTTCGCGATTCTTCTGTAAAGAGATAGATCCCGCGTACGCACACATTGTACATACACGTACATATTGTGAATCGAAAGTAATTAGTAGACTGCAGTTTTTATGCATTTATGACAATTATGAGTATAATATTAAATATAAAACTGAAGTGATGTTAGAAGAGTTCGAGGAACTTTTTTGCATTATTCTCGACTTATTATGATTATTAAACGACAAAAGGCATTATCGTGTAACTTACATTCCTTGCAAATTAACTCGGACAATTTTTATTTCGCATAATGATTCGCTGTCTAGTGACGAGGATGAAGTTAGGACAGACCACGACCTCGAAAGTAGACTGTTCTAGATTTTCATGTTCAGAGGGCTAGAAATTAATCCTCTTTCATTCGGGCTATTTGATGTTTTCACCGAACACTGATATTATACTATGACAATAAATTGTGAAAAGCCTGCCTTATTGCAAGACAAACGATCCAAGTATAACTTTCTTTCTTTTTAAAATCATTTTATAGTACACCAACGTGCTTAGTTCTTTTTAATCTCTTATTCACTGATCTCGCTTTCACCCACCATTTCCGCCATAAATGCGTAACATCCTCATTTCGGTTATCAAAAATCCAAGTACAACTTTCTTTCTTTTTTTTAAATCATTTTATAGTATACCAATGTTCTTAGTTCCTTCTAATCTCCTATACACTGATCTCGCTTTCACCCACCATTTCCGCCATAAATGCGTAACATCCTCATTTCGGTTATCAAAAATCCAAGTACAACTTTCTTTCTTTTTTTAATCATTTTATAGTATACCAATGTTCTTAGTTCCTTCTAGTCTCCTATACACTGATCTCACTTTCACCCATCATTTCCGCCATAAACACGTAACATCCATGTTTCGGTTATCAAAAATCCAAGTACAACTTTATTTCTTTTTTTAATCATTTTATAGAGTACACACCAATGTTCTTAGTTCCTTCTAATCTCCTATACACTGATTTCACTTTCACCCACCATTTCTGCC
This sequence comes from Megalopta genalis, assembly GCF_051020955.1. Lineage (NCBI taxonomy): Eukaryota > Metazoa > Arthropoda > Insecta > Hymenoptera > Halictidae > Megalopta > Megalopta genalis. Next base: position 7,214,885 of record NC_135024.1, read on the forward strand.
ATAAATGCGTAACATCCTCATTTCGGTTATCAAAAATCCAAGTACAACTTTCTTTCTTTTTTTAATCATTTTATAGTATACCAATGTTCTTAGTTCCTTCTAGTCTCCTATACACTGATCTCGCTTTCACCTACCATTTCCGCCATAAATGCGTAACATCCTCGTTTCGGTTATCAAAAAATATTTCAATGTATCATCGATCAACGAGCAACTATCTTGCGCACAGTAGGTACATGGTGACGACCGATCATCATCGGACAAAAAGAGATGCTATTCTGCAACTACGATCGCTGGCCGTATAGAAGAATTAATTGCAACAGTGAAGCGACGTTAATTCCTCCGGTGAAATAGGCCATAAAACGTTGCCCGATGGGCAACGCGCGAATACAATCCCGACCCGTTCCAGGGGTTAACCATGGAGCCTCGATTGCGACATGGTTTGTTCTCGGTGGCTCAACGATGCCAGCCACGTAAGTGACGGGCAAAAGGTCGACGGAGGTTGATGGTAACGGTAAACGGGGTACACTACGGTGTGCCTTTCTTTAAATAGCATAGTTCTCGAGTGACCGTCCCGATTCCACGAACTCGGTGTCCGGTTCCAAGTATGTCCGTGGAGTACCGGTGCCCGGAGCGACGCGTAAAACTGCATTTTTGCATTTTTTCATGCCTCCCCCCGTACCACCCCGGCTCTCTTCCTCTACCCCGTGGCGTGCGTGGCCCCCCTCTGCCGCCATCCGTCTGCCACGCGGAACGTATCTATACACCTATCAGCCTACACGTTTCGCCTTTCGCCGACAACGGCGTCGACGACGTTCGTTCTCGGATCGGCGCGGCGCGCGGCTCGGCTCGGCTCGACTCGGCGCGGCGCGGCGCGACGCGGCGTGCTGCCGGTCGATGACAAGCGACCGTGTCTGTCGTCGATCCTTCTCGTTACGCGAGCGTTCCGTTAACGATACGAGCGTTCAGGCGAGATCGAAGACCCCTTATCTCCGCGCCAGGGTTTACTGTGCTCGGCTGCTGCGTCGGTAACGGCACCGACCCGCTCTCGCCGAGTGTCTGCGACACTGATGAACATGATGACGCGTCGCGCGTCTCGGCTTGCCTTCGGGAGGAATAAACTCGCGGTTTCTTTAACCCCGCCGCCACTCGTCAAAATATACATTTCATCGAGCCGCTGCTGCGATTGCAACCGAGGGGAATCAAGTTGTTTTCTTCTTTTTTTCTTTTTCCTTTTAATTGACTCCGCCGCGGTTTCTTTATCGAAGAACACCGAACGAAACGAGACGAAACAAGGACGCGTTCCAGGCTGAAATATCGCATTAATCGGTTAAGCGCGTTTGTCGTGTTTACGCGTGAAATCAAATCTCTATTACGGTGCGTTCGACGTGTTCACTCGTCGTTAAAAAACATAAAATTACCATTGACCGTGAAAACTCGAAATTTTAATCAAATACGATAAGAATATTATTTGGTGGGATGTTTCCTTTATATTACTAATAAAACTGCTAAGTATTTTACACGGAGGGGGTGGTGGGATGGGAGTGTGGTGTAAGACCTATACGAAGTGCCACTTTGTGTGGCACCGTGTTTCGAGAAATATCGCACCGAACTCGATCGAAATTCTTAATATTTTTCTTTTCTACATGCGTCTTTCTTGTTTATGTATTTTATTATTATTTGAGAATTTTCAAGTTTACAATAACGATAACTTTTCGGAAATAAACTGTTAAGTTTATCTTAAATAAAAATGTAGTTCTTCTTCGTTTTTCATAAAATTTGTAATAAGGACAATTCTTCCCCGCGTTCGTCGTGTATACGCGTCATCGCTTGATTTGAATTCCGCACACTGTGAGGGGTTTTTAAAATTAAATTCGCCGCTTAACAGGTTAACAGAATATGCACATATCTGTTAATCCGCCGACACATAAGCGGCGCGGAATCTTTTAGGAAACTGTGCAAAAGCAACTCGGCCCGCCGGTATTTTTATCACGGTAACCCGGCGACTTCTGTCACAATAGAAACGAAAGGCTTCATTTAGTGCCCGGCTACTCCATTAAGAACCGAGCGATCCTTCATCCGTCTGACGTGTTAAGCGTATCGACTGGAAGGCTCGAGCAACCGGGTGATTAAATCTTAACGATGCTCAAGTATTTATGGTATAAATGGAAGGACCGGGTATCGGGCGAGGGAGCGAGCGAGAGGACGATCGCAGGAGGACCGGAGTTCCAGGTCAGTGCCGGTACAACCGGGATCGATACGGTACCCCGAAGCCTTCGATAAAATTTCAATCGCACCGCCGTGCTATCCGCAAAAAACCGGAGGCATCATAAAATCGTTATGCGACGAATAATTGAGACCGGTCGACCGACTCTCCTGCAGGACGGTTCCGACGCTCCGGTTTCTAAATAAGGAACGCGCCGGATCCGTGACGTCGATTCTCTATTACACACCTCCGTAGGGATCGAACCGCCGAAAATGCCGTGATTCTATTCTGAAGACGCGGCAGAGCGTATTGTCATCGTTCCGCCGTGCTATTAACTCGCCCGATGAATTATTCCCGATGATCTTTGGGACGGGTCAAGCCCGCCCACGGTGCCCGCCTACTTCCACCCTCAACCCTGCCGCGTTCCGTATCGAAATCGCCTTTCTAAGCGGCCCTCGCGGCGGTGAGACGACGTGACCCAGAAGCGGTTCGATTTCGGGCGGACACCTACGTGCCAAACCGGCGACGTATCGAAATTCGGTTGTACGGCCGGCATGTGTCCTGTTACGTCTGCTGCGCGTGCTTCAGACCGAAAGGGTGACTCAACGGAACGTGCCGCGAGTGATGTGCCAAATATGCATAGGTCCGTCTGTATTGGAGGACCCCGGATTCTGCAGCGCGCGCGATTGTCTTGGGGTCGGCGCGGGTGCGTGCCGCGTGGTCAATGCACCGACACCAACCCCGCAGTTCGAGGGTGCGCGTGATCTTGAATTTTAGTCGGTCACTTTCCACGCTCGACAGGAATCTTTGAAAAGGGTCCTTCTATCGACGCGATTGATCGTGTCGTAGGTGTCGCGCGATTGATTTGGACGCATTCTTCGGGCAATCGTCGCCTTGACCCGTTATCCGTAAATTTTCCATTTTTCGGGCATTCTGGCGAACCTTTTTTCTTTTGAAAACTGCAACTTCTAGATGAAATACAGGCATTGAAGTAGTGTGAACGTGTCACGTGCTCCATGAATGTATTAAGAATTCGCGTTATTTTGTTTTAAATCATTGTGAACTTCCGGTTGGAACTGATAACCTCAATTTAATTTCTTTTTTTGTATTTTTGAATTTGCGACGAGTCATGGGTTAACGCAAAATTTAATGCAGTTTTTCTGATCCACTGTATTTCCATTTTAAATAACCTAATGCGTTTTATACGTATGAAATTGAATTTTGCGATTGATGCAACAGTTATCCATTCAACGGTTCTTCAAATATGAACAAATTTTATTAATGAAATTATTTTGAAACGTGACATAGCAATTTTTAATGGCGCCTTGGAGTCGCCATTCGGGTGGAAAGGGTTAATATCTTCCAAGTATTCAGAACGGGACGCATTGTTGGAGAATGATCGATTACGCAATTCGCGCGTTTATATTGTTTTTGGGGCTATGCTATCCGGAAATCCGGTCGATCCAGGCACCTCCAAATTTTCTTCATGTATACTAATATTTTTATCATTTGTACCTGTCATTCGTTGTTTGAATTACGCGATCATACGTATTTTAATAATTGTATTTTATAGTATTAAAATTTAATCGTTGCGTTTATTATAGCTCTATTCGCTACTTCCTATCGACATTCTATCAGAGAAGCCTACTTTTCGGTCAAACTGGGCCAAACAGTAGACGAGGGTTAAAGTAGGCCATCTACACGACGGCCTTATTAGACTTATTTTAGTTCGTTCACTAGAGTTCGATGAGGCTGTGAATTAAATCTTGACAGTCGAAGCCATTTTAACTGTAAATCCAAATTAGTTCTTCTGATCTACAGTATCTCTATTTATGGAAATAATATATGAAGTTAAGTTTTGTTACATTTTCGACAGTTTCTTCAATATAAACACATTTGAAATTAACGTAACGATTACTCTGGAACGTGATATAACAATTTTTAGTGACACCTCAGGGTCATAGGATCAAGACTTTGAAAGAGTAGAGCTGATATAATGTTTAATGCTACTTATAATGATAGAAAGTCTAATACCACTTAGGTTCACAGAAGCTCTAATACAACTTAATAAATAAAGAGACCAATAATATTTATGAAAATGGAGGGTCTGATACTATTTAGAGTGACAGAAGCTATATTACTATCTACGAACATACAAGATTTAATACTACTTGTGAATTAATCATTTTCGTCCATGAAACTCAGTATGTCGAAGTGTTTCATAAAGACCGCTGGTTTTACGTTTCACAAAGGTCTCGCGAGATTTCGCTAATTGAAGTAGGATTCTTCTTCAACACATTAGAACGTTCCCCCGGGTCTTTCTTCATTGGTAGCACTGCAGAAACGAGGATATCGATTTACGAACTTCTGTCTGATTTACCCAAAAAATGAATATCTCGCACGTTATCTGCTAAATACGGATGCTATTTATTTCTTTTAAATCGAAACGAAATCTTTCGTTGCCAAAATCTTGAAACGAAAGTAATGAAAACGTACAGGATAAAAAAAATATAATTGAGATATACATCGGAGTGGAAAGGGTTAATAATCTTTTATGCGCTTCCACCGCACAAACGAGCTAGGAAACCATGCCCGCCGTGTCCTTAAATATTGCAGAATCGTATTCCCAATTTATCGGGGTCATAAGTCGCGCTTCGCTTCCTCGCGACAATATTTAAGGACATCAGGCGGTGTTGCATGTGTCAACAACGCCTCGTTGAAATGAATTCAAATGCTCGATTCAACGATTGCCGATACTATATTCGAACTTCGCAGTTTTCGCCCTTATTATAGTCGCAGATGAATTCGAATGGCGATTCTCGCATGCTGCGAACGGTTTCGCAGCCAACCGTGACGAATCATACATTCGGTCAACTCGAGATCGAACAAGTTATCTTCAGCTTCGCTATCTCTGTTTTAACGGGGCTGTTGAAACGGAGAGATCGTCGCTAGAAAGTGTACCCCATGTAAAAAATGCTTTTGGATCGATATCTTCCCGAAGTCAGAGGGTTCGTAGAAAATACCGAGAATTGGACCGCAATTAACTGTTCAATTGCCACATGTCCAACTCTCCCGCTGCAGGCGTCACCATATGCCGCGTCCTGCGAGAACCAGCTCTCCGGCTAACATCGGATGGCTCCCTCGAATCGCCTAGGGGGTGCGAGAAAGGGGTTGGTAGGTGTAGTGTGTAGCGATCGAGTCGTCAGGTATAGCGTGGATGGTAACGACTGCGTGTGAACCGGACGGTTTTCGCGACCTCGCTCGTCGACTATGACTGCTCACGGCGAGCGCGGCGACGACAGCATCCGCGAGGAAGATGGTGGTGGCGGAGGAGGCGGCTGCGGCGGCGGTGGTAACGTCGTGTCGGTGGTGGTGACAGTGGCGATGGCGGCCTAGATGGAGAGACGCGACGTCGCGCCGGCCGCGTCGGCTGGTGGTGAAAGAAGGAGAGAGGGAGAGGGTGTTGTACGCGGAAGAAGGGGTTAGAGAGCCACGCGAAGTGAGAGCTGAATAGCGGGGAAGCGAAGGGAGCGAAGGGAGCGAGAAGGGAGCGAAGCGAAGAGCAGAGTCGGAGCGAGGTAGTAGTATAGACGGTGGAAGGAGCGGCGCGTGCGAGAGAGACAGAGACAGATGGATAGAGGTAGAGAGAGAGAGAGAGAGAGCGAGAACGCGATAGAGGGACAGAGGGAGCGAGAGACGCGGATCGGATCGGATCGGAGCAGCGCGGAGCCGAGCCGAGCGGCGCGGCGTGGCGGCAGAGAACTCGAGGGACGGAAAGGGGCGAAAAGCGACGAGAGCCGCCGAGACGGGACGAGGCGCGACGAGGCGCGACGATGAAGGCCGACGGGGGTCGCGCACAGCGGCGCTGAACGCAGTGCCATCCGATAGGCAGCACCGCTTGCTCCACGGATCTTCGGCTCGCTCGCTTCGAGCTCCGGTCGTTCGCTTGTACGATTCACGCTCGATCCGTTTCACTTCTTCTCCGGCCTCGGCCTGTTGGCGTGGCCTGCTGCTGCTGGTGGTGGCGGTGTCCATGCCGGGAAAGGAAATTCCTGCATCGACACGACGACGGTAGACCCGCGCCGCCGGAAAAGACGACGACGGAGCGGCGGCCGCGAGAACCGAAGACGCCGCGTGCACTCGTCGTGTGTGTCGTTGCCGCGCGTAGTTTTACGTGTACTGCGTATACGCTGCTCGTGCTCGTGAACAGAGGTGCCCCCTCCCTTCATCCCGAACGGCGAACGCGTGGTGGTCAACACGGTGCGTGTGCTTCTCTCCTTTTCTTTCTTTCTTTCTTTCTTTCTTTTTCTCGCACGCTTTTGCTCTCTTTCTGCTCTTTCTCTCTCTCTCACTCTCTCTCTCTCTCGGTCTCTCTTGCTCTCTTTCTCATCCTCTTTGTCTTTCTTTACTTTCGCCTTGTTGTCCTCCTGCTTCTCCTTCTTCTCGTTCTCTTTCTTGTTCCCTCGTTTATCCGCACCGGTCAGCTTTCCGTCTCGCTCGTCGCCCCCCCGCGTCTGTCTCTCGGCTCCGTGGTCCGTCTTCCCTTTTCGACCGCGCAACTCCGTTCCCCTTTCGTTTATCTTCGCGTCTTCTTATATTTTTTCTTTTCTCTTTCTCCCCCCCCCCCCCCCTCCCCCACCTCCTCTTTCTCCCGCTGCCGCTTTCGCTCTGTCTATATCATTTCGTATTTTTGTTCTCTTTGATTTTGTCACCGACGTACCGTCCGCGCTCGTTAATCCCGCGATCACGATCGTAAACACGATCCGATCGGTATCGCGGCGGACGCGCGCGAGCGAGAGAGCGGCGCGTAGGTTCGTCCGCGGGGGGATCCGCCGCGCGAGTTTCCACCGTGCACGTAAAAGGTACCCATTCTCGGAACGCAACAGAGACCCAGCATGGCCGCCTAGCACGAGACGAGTCAGAGTTCCTCGCCGGTGTCCACACTACACGGCGGCACAGCTATCCGTCTCTTTTTCTCTTCATCCCCATCGCGCTCCGTTTCTGTCCGCCTTCTCCCGCCCCGGTGTATTCAAAGAGTGTACACGCTCTCGCGCTCTTTCGCCTCTCTCTCTCTCTCTCTCCCTCTCTCGTTCTCTCTTTCTCTTTCTCTCTCTCTCTCTCTCTCTCTCTCTCTCGCTTCTCCGGCTCTAGCTCCCTATCCATCTGTCCCCCTTGGTCTCTCGCATATATAGGTACGCATATAGATGCATCGCAATCTGTCTTCGTTTTTGTACAATGCTGTTGCTCTCGCTGCGTCGCCTTCTCTCGCTTTCTGTTCCACGCTTTTCCCTCACGGTTCGTTCCTACGTCCGTCTTGTTCGCTTCTTGCTCCGGTCTTTGTCTCTCGCGCGCGTTCTCCTTCATTCTACCTTTCCCTCTTTCTCCCGCTCCACCGATTCTTCTCTCTCTCCCTCCCCCTCTCACTATCTCTCTCTCTTTCTCCTTTACTCCTTTCGTTCCTCTCTTTCTGCCTCTCCCGGCTCGCGTCTCTCTCTCTCTGGTTCTTGTCCCCTGATCGCGCCTTTCATTCGAAAATAGAACGTCAGCACGCGTGCCGCGCACATTTTTCCTCATGAAAACAGCGAATTCCCACTCGCTGACACGCGCGCGCGACACCGGCCAACCGGGGCTGTGCTCGTGTCGTATTCTAACCTCAGTTTCCGCGAAAAATTTCGCGGCGACCGATCCTCCCCCACCGCGGACCAATAACCCGCTCGAATACCTGCGACCTATCGAATGTCTTCGACCGATCCCTTTCTCTCCGGTTTCTTTTCTTTTCTTTTTATTTTCTTCTCATTTTTTTTTCTTCTTTTTTTTTGACGATTGTCATTGAATGAAACACACCGAAATACAGAGCCGCTTTTTATTAACAAATCTCTCTACTCGATTCGATCACCTCACACAGCATGCCCTCTATCGATCGATCGATCGATCCGATCCCGGGACCACAGCGACACACCGCAGCCGCGTTTCCAGGAACACGTTGTCTTGCGCCCTTAAATGGCGATTCGGTGGCCCCGGCGAGCATCTACAGAGTCGTTCGCGCCCTACGAAATGTATATGCGATTCTCTTATGGATCACCAGCGCGAGCATCAATGCCGCCTGCACTTTAATCACCGCCCTTTAACCCTCTGCGGTCCCGCGTCGGGCTAGCCTCGTCGTTGCACCAATGATTTACGTTACGTTCGTCGATAGGCTGCGGATCTCTGTGCGATTACGGCATTCGCGTCTCTGAAACGCGGGAAAACTTGTACATCAACGAGCACCGATGATTAGTCTGCGGGTCTTCGGGAAAAATTAAAATTTGCTGTACCAATTGCAGATTTCATTTCTACTATGAGCATTTTAACGAGTTGAAAATGCTACAATCTTCGATTGTTTCAACTTGTCCACCGTTTTAAATCGCTCGCACTCGTAAATTCATAAGAAAAACCGCAGTCTACCGACGACGTTTCGACCCAATCGCCAGACCGAATATGTACTCTAAAGATTCGCAAACTAATCGTCGATCACGATTACGCGGCGTACGAAAACAATTGAGGCGCTTCTCAACTGTTTTCCATACATTAGCATGTTGTAACAAGTTCCCGGCGTGGACCGCAAAGGGCTCACTACTATGATGTACTATATACACGCGCGCACACCTTGCCCGAACACTTTGAACAGCGAACGCAAACCTAGGATTATAGAGCCTCCATTGTGCCTGTTTACTGCACCTAACGGATTCATAATAACGCACGGCCCCGTTAGATTCAGCACACCAAGCATGTTGTACAGCCCGCAGAAAAGTGAAGTTCGATGATCTAGGGAACCCCATGGCGCACCGCTGCAAATTAAAAAGAATCTTCGACAGTGTTCGTTGTCAGCCTGTACAAAATAAATAAGAATGCTGGACACAGTTGTTACGTTTTATTCCTCGTTTATAGCGCAGATTATCCGTTCTCGCACGCGGAACGATAATCCCAATCCCGTTTCTAGCAGCACGAGAACGATACAGGCTCGCCGAATAGCAATGAGATACGAGATCGACGTTGAGAAATTCCGAGGAGCGCGAACGCATCGGTCTGTCGCGGCTCTCGATCAGGATCGTTCCGCGCACCTCGCCGTATGGGAGCGAGCGGAAAGGTTAACCCGTCTGCTCGCGTTTTACCGTCTCTGTCGGCTTTGTTTGCGGTCGGACGGGGACAGACGTACGACGATATTCTGGCGGGAGACCCGTAAAAATAGTGTCTTTGCCGTTTCCTCCCTTCGACTCGGCGACTATAATTAGCGGGATTCGCGTTTTCTGCGTAAACAAATATTCGCCGGGGTCTGTCGCGGGTGCCGGCGGGTGCCTCCGCGCGGCCAGCCACTTTACCGTTGTTCGTGATTTCCTGTTCGATAGAGCACACGCTGAATAAACACCGCAAAACACGGCCTATCCGGCAGTCACGGGCGTCGCGACCGTAGCCGACGTCTATCGATGCTACACGGCTTTTGCATTAGGAGACCGTGGACAGTAGAAACAGACCGGTCTGTCTGTTCGCGTCCGTCTTCCCTTTTCCCCTTGTTCGTCAGCCGGGTACTCTAGTAGAATATGTCTATAGCCGCAGGAGAGACGGAGAGAGAGAACGAGGGAGTCGGAGAGAGAGAGAGAGAGAGAGAGAGTGAGAGAGAGAGAGAGAGAGAGAGAGAGAGAGCGGACGACTGCGGCGGGCAGAGAACTATTCATACCCGACCAGAGAACGTTCATAAAAATAGGATTTTCGCGATTCCCACCGCCGCGACGTCGCGCTTAATGGTGGTTCGCGTGCCTCGCGAATAAATCTCGGCAAAGTTTACCGTGTACTCCACCGGGTTGACGAACGATTTGTGGAAATATTCACCTTCCGATCGGTTCCTGAATTCTTCACTGCCCACTCGAACGTACCGTGGCTACTTTTAGAGCCGCTTCTAACTGCCTATCGCGAACTTTTTATGTTGACCGATCTGGACATCGAGCGAGCCTCTCCGAAAGTTCACGTTCGTGGTCAGAAGTGATTCTTTCTTAAGAGGCATGCCGTAGAGTCTACGAATCTCCCGTAATGAACATTGGTGTTACAGAGACGTTGGCGTGTTTAATTTTAATTCGTTTCGCATAAACGGGGAGATGCCCTTTTAATTTTTCTACAAAAATTCAACAGAGTAATAATAATAATAGCAATAGTAATAACAGTAATAATAATATAATAATAATAATAGTAATAATAATAGAATAATAAAAATAATAATAATAGAATAATAATAATAATAGTAATAGTAATAGTAATAGAATAATAATAATAGTAATGATAATAGAATAATAATAATAGTAATGATAATAGAATAATAATAATAGCATAATGATAAAAATGAAAATGTAAACAATATGATTACCATATACAAAATAAATACTAACATTTTAGCTTCCGACAACATCATATATTTATATATATATATGTTAAATATAAATGTTAGCCAAATTGAGAAGTCTACTTAAACCTACTCACATAGTAGTGAGGTGTAAAAAACACATTGGGTTGTCGTAAAAGATCACGAAACATTCGGGGTAGTTTACTCTGCTATGTAATTCGACACTAAATAAAACCAAAGTAATACAAAGTAGTTCAGTTCAATCATTTCAGCGAACGAAGTATCCAGAAGTGACACAATGTGGCGATGAAAGGGACTGCGAATGTTTAAAATTGCTAGATACCACCGCAACGAATCTTTCATTAAAGAACGGACATATTTTTGGAATTCTAACGTCCACAAATGGAAGCACGAAAATTCAAATTTGCATAAAAATCCGCGGACTATCCGCGCAGCAAACGTTTGAATCGTCTCGCGCGTTCACAAAAATCACGTTCCATGTTCCGGAATAAGGATGATATTGCGCGGATCGATGATTCGCACGGTCTTTATCGTAGTCGGAGTGACGGCGAATGCTCGGTATCCGGCTGGACACGATTTCGGGCTGCCCGATGTCCTGGTATCGTCTCGATCGAGCCGCTATCGTCCGCGCGACGCCAGTCGTTATCGTTGTTTTTCATTTAATCAGCCGGATCGGTGAATATCGATCACCGTTTATCTCGAGTATTACCGTCTGTGCAGTCGGAATAATTATTCCTCGCACGGCGTGCGTTCCCGTCGAGGGTTATATCCCGGATAAAAGGGTTACAGGGAACGGGAACCGGAGGTCGCCGATCCTCGACATAAATAATAAATCCACGCAATGCCGGGCCGAGTCGCCGAGGACCACTCGAAATCTCGAGTGAGCGTTCCGCGGGGCAACATTTTCAGTTTTTTACGTCCGTACGTGAACCGGCCGCGTCACAGGGGCGAGCCTACCCCTCTGTGTCGGACATTAGTTCATTATGTCGTATTGTCATGCACGCACGAGGAACGCGGGGACAATGCGATCTAGGGAGAGAGAGAGAGAGAGAGAGAGAGAGAAAGAGAAATAGAGAGAGCGAGAGAGAGAGAGAGCGAGAAATAGAGAGATCGAGAGAGCGAGAGAGAGAAATAGAGAGATCGAGAGAGCGAGAGGGAGAGAGAGAGAGAGAAATAGAGAGATCGAGAGCCGAAGAGTGTGTATGCGTGTGAGAAAGAGAGAGAGAGGAGAGAGAGAGAGAGAGAAGGGAGGAGCGCTGAACGAAACGAATCACTCGAAATCCGTTCGCCAACTATTTCCTGGGGGCTTATATTTTAGGAAGTTGTAGGAAGCATGAGACCATGGACCAGAATAAGACAGCGCATGACTCGCAACACTGTCCCTCTTATTTGCCAGCCTCTACCCTGTTTGTGAGCCTCGCGCTATTCCGTGCACTCGAAAACCCAGTTTTCTGTTCCCAGGCCTGGAGAATGATTTTAGTTTTTGTGTATGCACGCGCACTGTTTGTAGTTGTTGCTCCGGTACGGGATTACACTGTAATTGCGGAGAGGTTTCCGAGATAAGTGCTCGTAAGCCAAACGGACGAAATGTGTAAATCTCGTCGGAAGCTTTAGTCTTAGTTTCGTCAACATCTAGCCGCGTTTAAATTGCTAACTAAGAGGTTCCTAACGAACGTTGTTGTCTCGGAGTAAAGCTTCAACTTTCAGTGGAATACTTTTGGACATGTGACAGTTCATTAAAAATAATTGATCGAAAAGAGTCCTGTAGACCGATTGGGCCCATCGCGATTCTTGTTAAACGGTATCGAGTGTACTTTTTATTCCGATCAAGCAGCTGGAGAAACGTATCTCTCTAATCTGTCTGCAGGCTGATACCGTGTACACTATTAATTCGTATCAAAATTTTTGATACGCGTACTTTCCATGTTTTTGACCAAAAACGATTGTATCCAATAATCTCCGTGTTATAGGTAGAAAGTCGATGCAGTACTAAATATTAACGATATCGGCTAGTAAAAGTATTTTATCAATGAGTCTATTTTCTCAAATGTATTCACACGTTTTTCGTATATGGGTCAATCTAACGTTTAAACATAGAGTATAATATTGAGTGATCTACTTCTAATATTTTCTCTAACTGGTAGTTTTATTGTATTAAGTATCAAGGTGTATCGTGCTTTAAAATGCAAACAAAATTAAAAATATATCTTCAAAAATCATAACAGAAACTCAAACGGTCTACATAATTTTACTTGTTTACTCCTATGCTAAATTTGATCCAGTAGCGTCTCCTGTAGAATGAACAAACAAAAAGAACACCAAATTGCAGCACGACGGTAGATAACATCAATGAATAGCATAGTAACTTCAAAGCTGACGCGTAAATGCAATCGCAAGCGTACGATTTAGTGCAATCCACGATAAACCAAGCACAGCTCTCTCGCAGGATGTATCGCGATTTAACTCGTTGGATCTTCGTTTGTTGCAGGCCGATCTCGTCAGCCGGAAGCCAGGTGATCGTGGGGTGATCTCGTTGGTTGGGCGTCGGGGCGCGCGAGTCGGCCTTGTAGGATGCGAGGGCGGGTGCTGGTGGCGCGCGTGACCGCGTCGGATCGCGCGTCGATCGGGCTCGCTCTTGATCATCAGCGGCGTTCGCGATGATGCCGGAACGGGGTCACGTAGTAGCATCGGTATCGTCGGTCGAGCACGCGGGGCTCTGTGGAAACGCAGCGGACGCAGCGACGGGATAAATGCGAGACCGAAACCCGGTTGGCGGGCCAGTAGTCGCGACGACGAAGAGGAAGAAGAAAAGGAGACATCTGGAATCGGGTCGGAGCGAGCGCGGACACCCGGGCTGGCGTTGGATGAGAGCAGGTGGTGCGCAGCAGAAGAAGAAGACCGGCGACAGGAGGTTGGATGTAGAACAGGAAGAGGAGGACGAAGAGGAGCCGGAGGAGGGGCGGTCGGGTAGCTGGGACTCGGACAGAGGTTGGGATAGACCATCGGTTAGACGCTCGGATTTGGATCTGGATCTGGATCCGGAGGGCGGGGGACAGGCGGAAGGAACGGCCCGAGTCCCGAGGTACCATCATCGACAGGGTCGGCCCACGACCAGCTGGACTGGACGGCCTCGCGGGTTTTCGTGGTAAGGCCGAGGGTTGTGGGGGCCACCACGGGGGCGGGGGTGGGCTTGCCCCTGCTTCTTCTCGTCGTCGCTGTGCTCGGCAATCGAACGTGCACGACGACGGCCGCGCCGGTGGTGTCCGATACGCAGGTGTCCCTCGACGCTACGCCTCCTCGTCTTCTGCCTCGATTACCGGACCGTTCGCCACCGGAGTCCACCTACCGGAGAACGACTCGCCGGTATTCAAATCTTCAACCAGGCAATCCTTCCGGAGAACATCGTTCGTCAAGCGGAGCGCTGGATCGTCACGCGGTGTCTGCATCGGCGGAACTTGGTCTGGACGGCGGGGCTTGGTCGCGCTCACCCCGTGATCCAGCGCGGATCGACGTCAATAATAACAGCAACGACGACGACGACGACGACAATAACAGTAACAACAACAACAACAACACCGGGACAAAGGATCCTACTTCTTCGCCTGCGTCGGCGGAAGGAGCAGGGAGAGGAGGAAGAGGAGGAGGAGGTCTGGCTCACGAGAGGACCGAGTCGAAGCGACGGCAGGTGGCTGCTAGCCTGCTCGATCAACGAGGATCGACGACGTCCCTGGATCTGCGACCGCACTGGCTGCAGACCGCGTTCTCCCGCAACCAACGCCTCGAGAAACCTCTCTCGACCCCGGTCGAGTTTGGTCGCGGTAGATCCGTTCGACCCGGAGCCGCGAACGCCGAGAGATCGACGAGCTCGGATCTCGGGGACGCTCCGTCGACGATTACGACGGCACCGGTGATCGCCGGTAGCACCGTGCCCTATCGTCTGGCAGCTCGGACTGTGCCGCGGGTGCTCGGGGACGCCGGCGAGGGTACAGGTGTGTTGTCGGTGAACGAGGACCAAGGGAAGGACGGACGCAACAGGAAGGACGAACGCGGAGGTGTCGCGGGTAAACACGGGGGGAGGTTCGCGGTCGCGGGGAACGGTAGTGGTGAGGTCGTTGGTGGTGGTGGTGGTGTCGTCGAGTGGACCACGACAACAGTCGCCGGGCCGATGTCATCGTGGTCGTATCATTCTGAAGATGAGGAGCCGGGAGCTGGAAGCGTAAGGACACGCCCGAGCCCGGAGGAGGCGGCGAGCGAGGACGAAGAGGCCGACGCCGGAGAGGATCAGGTCAAGGTCACCGTAGCACAGCCGACCAAAGGCTCGACTGCGTCGACGACTGCGCGGCCGACCACGACCACAACGCAGTTGCCACCACCGAGTCAAGACACCTCTATGGAAGCACGTGAGTACCTGAAAAACTCTCTCCGTCCCGATCCAGGCCGACCTTCTCCTATTCTCTCTCGTACCCTGACGGCGGCAGCGAGCGTGTTTTCTTCTCCGTGTGCCAGATACGCGGCCCGCTCCGCCAACTTGCTCCTTTTGCCATGCCTCTCCCCGCGGGAGTGTTTACAGGAACCAAAGCACCGCGCAGGACCCTTGGCCAGGTTATTTTTAACTATTCGTACCATGCTGCCACTTTCGCTTGACTTATTCCCTTTCTGTCATCCATGCGTCCCGGCCAGCCCTCCAGGATACGGTCCTACCGGCTTCTGCGGCCGACCCTCGCACAGGAGGCGCGTGTTACGCCGCTAAAATTACTGCGGCTGATCTATTGGCTAATCTTCGTAACGTTCTCGAGATATCTTTTTTCTGAGCCAGAGTTGTATTCTCTTCCGTTGTTGCTTCATTTTGCCCGAAGAAAAAACCGTAGGTTGTTATTTACATTAGCGATTCTCCACTTATGAATAGACTGCGGGTCCTTATGCAACCGACAAATCTCATGCGTTATTTCTTAAAAATCAGAATTATAGAAAAATTCGATCTGTCGACTGAAAGATTACTCGTTGTAACAAGAGAATAAAAATGCTGTTAGCCACGAATGCATAAAGATCCGCGATTTAATTGTAATGTAATTTGCGACTGTTGGCAAAAACATTTGTTGTTTAGGGATTTTTATTACGGTCAATAGTATTCGGTTGTAGTCTTTAATGATGTAATTATATCAACTTTATCTGACTCGGTTTTGTGCCACGAGCAGCTATTTTCTCGACAATTTTGTCTCTTATATGATCAAATACATTACGACTACTTAGGACTTATGGCTTGTTCGAATCATTCTGGAAACTTGCGGCTTCGTTGCCATTCGTTGCCGAGAAAATCGTGTTTGCAGAAAGCGCGTTTCTTTTCCGCAAGTGGATACAACGCGATACTCTAAAACTGTTCCAAACCGATCGATCATTAAGTTCATGAAGCAATTACAAACGCAACGTTTACCGCGTGAAAATGCTCTCGGTCTTCGCGAAGGATCCGAGCTTTTCGGCCTAACCGGAGTAAATTCCGCCGGGACGCAAGTTCCGACTGAATTCAAGCAGAAAATTCCGCTTCCAAATCGCAGGAATGCGTTTTCCTTGGAGTTCCGTTCGCGGAAGGAGGAAAGAATACGCGTATAAAAGCGTGTGCGAATCAAGGGGCGGGGGGCGAAGGAATGGAGGAGAAGGGAAGCTCGCCGTGAAACGTGTGCATCTCGTGTGTTTTCGATTACGCTTGCACGGCCGTACGCCGGCTGCGTACGATGTACGGCTCGTGACTTCGCGTATGAATCAGCCGGCTATTCTTTTCGCGCACTGGCCGACCGCCGACTCTTCGTCTCCTTTCTCTCTCTCTCCTTCTCACTCTCTCTCTCTTTCTCCCGCTCTCTCTCTCTCTCTCTCTTTCTCCCGCTCTCTTTCTCTCTCTCTCTCTCTCTCTCTCTCTCTCTTTTACTCTCCTCGTTCCTGCGCGGCGCGCCGGTTTCATCGCGCGCTCCGTCGCACTCGATGTTCCGCTTTTGCTCCGTCCACGTCCCGCGCGCGCGAATCAAGCGAGCGAAGACGGTCGAATACACGCGAGCGATTTCGCGACCGTCCCTCGGCCAAAATCCTCCGATCCGCGCCCTTTCCCTTCGCGATTCTCTCGGTTTCTTGCGCTCTCGCTCGCCTCCCTTCAACTTTGATGCGCCTCTGATCCGCTTTTGCTTTTACGCTTCGGTCCCGAGCTCCGTTCCGGCGCACATCGAATTTTGGAAGCGGAAACGCTGCGCGAATATCCTCCTCCTCCGTACTACCAAGGGATTTTCGAGATCTTTGAGCTCGCTGCCGAAGACGCGGCGCGCCCGATAAGGTCTCGAATTGCTGCAACGTAAAATGCAGATTTATATGGAAATCAGATTTTAGCACTCGGCGTTGGAAACGCGGTCCATCCAGGGAGGGCATTTAGCTGAAAACGAAATACATAGTAATTTTTCTCATCAAATTCTACGTGTTTCTGTAGCATTTTTTACGCTGTATCGAATTATACGCAGAAATTCATTGTGTGCAACTTGCGTTTACTTATTAAAAAGAATTATTCTTTAGCGAAAAATCGGATCGAAAAATTCGTACACAATTATCTGCGATATCATGTACGCAAAGCACAGTAAAAATTCCAGCTCGAAAGTTTCATTTTCGTTGAAGTTACTTTAATTTTAACGTTAATTGCTCGCGCTAGAACCGAAGAAATGACAATGTCTTATTTTCAATCTATTAAAGCGATTACAGAGCGAATGATTTTACGTTTCTATTTCTTGCAACAAATGCAAACAAGCTTCATTTTGCATAAAAATCCGCGGTCTAATCGACGTAAAGAATAACAAAGACTGAAACGCTAAACGGGTTCCCACTGAAATGTAGATTGCAGTCCAGAAAAATATATCGTTCCAGCAAATCGTCGCCGTCGAGACGAGTCGGCGCTAATGAAATCGCGAATGTTCCATTAATTGCAATACAGACGAGAACGATCGTTTTTTGGCCGCGATTCTTTGAGTTACGTTTCCATTGTCTTCGCGGCCGGCGCGCGGCTTGTTAAACACTAGTCTTTATGGGAAACTTAAATGGAGTCTTGCGAGGCTGGAACACCGGGTTCAGCTTGAAATTGCGCGTTAGGTAATTCATTGGGTTTCATTACCGCGGCAAACACCGCCGCCATAACAATACAATGTATGGTTTAATAACGAGCGTAAACGTTGACCTATCCTCGATAACGTTCATTCATAACTTTCGGCCAGTAAAATCTGCCTTTTAATACGATTGCACGCGGACCGCGGCAGTATCGTTTTCGACGTTGTCGGCGATCTATTGGGCTGCCCCGAACATTCGTTTTAAAATATATGTACGCGAGAAACGTTCGTGAGAAATATGTATGTAAATTTTCAGACTTTGTCATTGTTACGGAACAATGTGATCATTTCTTCAGAAGTTCCAGCACCACGTTATTAATCCAAATCTGTAAAATTGCGGATGAAATTGTTGTCGCTCTAGAATAATTCTTTGAGAAATTCTTTATAAACGTCATTAAAAATTGCCGGCACGTTTGCTCGACGAATCGTTCCACTGACAGTTCATATTTTTTTATTGACATACTTTTTTCTTGGCACATTGCTGCAGACAACTGTTCTTTTACAGAATAAAAGTACATACCATAGATGAACGTTACGTAATAAATCACAAATTGGCCAGAGCCGTTGCTCCATTTTGCCTTCGATCGTCGCGTATGACTATAAAATTTCGGTGAAATTAATTACCGAGCCGGTTTCTATAACTTCGCAACGTCTTTGCAAACAAACGCGAGGCAGGTCGAAAGACAACTTCTTTTCTCTTTATTGTACCAATGTCCTTCGCTGTTTAAAAACCAAGAATCAAGGTATTGATAAATTAATATCTTAGTTCCAAGAGAAATCAAAAAATGACCACTGCTAATCGTAGCGAATCGGCGCGCAAAGATGGTCGCGGATAAAGTATTAATATGCCGGCAATCCGACGTGTTCCGGGGTGGGCGGATATTTTTGTGACGGGAATCGACGGGAACGGTGATCCAAGCGGCCGAAACCGCCGGAATTAGTGTTGATTAACGAAACGCAGTTCCATCGGGCCGATCGCGGCTATGTGGAACCGGTCGGCGCATCGCATCTCATCGCATCGCATCGCATCGCATCGCATCGCTGCGGGTGAAAACGCGTTTGTATCTTGACGAGCCGAACGGGGCGAGAATAGCGGCGAACGTTTAAAATAAAGTTGCGGCGTCGGTAAATTTATCGTTCCCGAACGCGAAAATCTGTTTACCGTCCCTTGGGATCCGCTTGTTGCGGATGAAAACCACTAAAATACCGGCTGGAATTCGTACGCGGCCCCCGGTCCCGCAAAAACTGCCTGCCCTCCTTGTCACTCACGTGTCACTTCTGTATAGCGGTGAAAATAAGGCCGGGTTTTGGAATACCTGACCGGTTAGTCAGACCATTTAGTCATTCCTCTTATACCGGGTACCCGGTATCGCCGCAGTCACCAGAACTACTCGCCTTTGGGAACCATCCAGATCACGAATTAGCTCGTAAAAAAAGCCTCGAGGGTTACAGAAGCTCACCGAAATAAACACGTTAAGTAACAACATCCGAATACATCTTATTCGCGCGACGATCGACGCTGGATAACCGGCCGACCCGTCCCACGATCTCTTATCACCGGTATCTATCGATCGTTGTCCGCCGCTGGTCCCGGCACTAGAAAATCACCGGACTCTTAGCGTCCTCCCGACGTTTCGTATATCCCGTATAAATCGAAGTAAATTTGTCGTTGGTACTGAAACTAAAACGTTGAAGCTTATCACGGTGTTCGAACTCTTTCGCGTTCTAAACGTTCGAGCAAAATTCCCTTTCTTCGAATACGTTAGTTCCACCTTTTATGTGTCGCCACAGGTCAACGTACGTGTTAACGCTCAACACGTTAATTCTATTAACTCTATTGATATTCATTCTATTCTTGATAACCGAGATTTTATGCATTTACGGCAAAGAAATTGCTGGATGAAGCACAAAAGTATGGGAACCGCAGATCGATTTCGAATCAACGACGTACATTATCCCGGAAAGTTTCCGAGTCTTCTAATTGACAGAGGAAATTTTTACTTCGATAAGGCACGGAGTGCACAATTGATGTATGACTCGATCGTGTCCGCTCTTAATCGACAGATTCGCAAGCAACGTTATTTTTTTTAAAAACGCGCGTATCGTGCTATTCAAATTCTCTCTAGCCGTTCCGACGCGTTCTACGAATTAGAAATATCTCGCAGACGTTTGGCGCGTCGGTGATCGATTACATCGCAAAGGGTATTTTCAATCCGCGGAAAGATTGAAAGGCCTACCATATGTCTCTTGCAATTCCTATCGGGCATAAAAGTCCGCGGTCTAGACGCGATTCTACCGTAGTGCGGTCTATTCTAATTCGAATTAAATATTGAAGCGAACGCGTCCGAGCAGGAATCAGGCGAAGGAGGCAATAATTAACAGGAAGCGGAGACCGTGAGGTGGAAAGTATGGAGAAAAATGTGGCGAGGAAGCGGGAGACGCGAGTGGAACGGAAGAGGGCGAGCGGGACGAGAGAAGAAAAGAAAAACGAGGGGCGGCCAGAATCCGGGAATGCCAAAATTTTTGGCGCGCTGCCAATCCGCGGTTATCTTATTATGATCAAGCGGAATTAACGAGCTATTTATCGAGATTACACGGCACGATACGCAGCGTTATAATCTAAAATAAACCGCGGTCTGTTCCGCGGGTTTTATCAGGCTTTTAGAGCACCGTTCGCCAAACACGCGATACAGATATCGCCGGTGTTATTGCAAACAACCGCCGTTAAACAGAACACAAACCGCGGCTTCTACGATCCTCTGTGTCTTCTTTGTCCCGCGGTTTTAATCAATGTAATTACCGACACGAGGCGCCGATTAGATTCGACCGTTAATTAATTCCGCTGGAAAAATCGGCGCGCTCTCTCTCTCTCTATCTCTGTATTTTCGACTGCAACCGGCTTCTGATTTCGTGTCGCAGCTGTTACATTGTTCTCCTGCCGCGTTCAAACACCGATCTCGCACTTATTTGCCATTTTTCGGCTGCTGGATACTTTGTTTGAACTGGCGTTATCTGCCGGGCTCAAGCTGCATATACATTGTCGTGCAATTATTTGTTTGCTTTTAAAAATTAATTATTGCGCTGACACGTTGCATGCGCTTTTCAGTTAGACGTTAACGCGAAAGCGTTAACAGCTGTGACGTAAATTTCTGAATCTGAATAGAATGATGCGAATAGAAACGAACCCCTCAACGCCAGCGCCGTATATGGAAATCTGGTTGTGTCCAAGATAATGCATTGAAATTATACCATATAATAATAAATAATATCTTGTAATTTATTATTATTGTATTTATATGATAATAAGGTTATGTTAATATTATAAAATTAATATCATAATAAGGTTATGTTAATATTATAAAATTAATAACATAATAAGGTTATGTTAATATTATAAAATTAATATCATAATAAGGTTATATTAATATTATAAAATTAATAACATAATAAGGTTATGTTAATATTATAAAATTAATATCATAATAAGGTTATGTTAATATTATAAAATTAATAACATAATAAGGTTATGTTAATATTATAAAATTAATATCATAATGTTAATGCTATACAATTCACGTTGTAATGTTAACGTTATGCAATTAACGTCATAATTTTAATGATATTAAGATTATATCCGTATCGATATGTAAAAAATATAGGTCCACATGTCGTTGTCGACGGGTTGAACACTTAATTTTGTGCAAACAGATTTCGTGCTAGTCGATCGAAGGAATTCTGCACATCGCATCCAAATTCTCAAGAGTCGTCTAGATCCTTTCTCGTAAATCCGTCGACTGAAATTCGAGAGATCGATCACACATTGTCTTATCGCTTCGATGTCTCAGCGAATAGTAGGAATTACACAATAACTTTTACAACTTTTGTATCGATTATCTTGCATCAGTGGCCAGTCACGATCGTTCGTGCTCAAATCTTTTCACCGGATCACCTTTCGATTACGAACGCCTACGAAGACGCGGCAATCTCGAAATCTTTACGAATCCTCCGCGATGAGGAATATCGCCGCATCGAGCCCGGCCATATTCGGGCTCAACGTTTGTCAATAAAGCTCTTTCATAGCCCGAATAATAAGGGGAAACCCGGTTTGGACGATGAATCGAAGTGTTCGGCTAACAAGAAAACGTATCCGGAGCGCTCTGCACATGGTCGACGAATTTCGAACGACGCGCCCATAGAGAGGTAATCCGGGACTCGTAAAAATGACTTAGAAATTCGACGAAAGACTTGCCGCGAGCACGGGCAAGTTTCGAAGCGTAAAGTTAAATCGAACGGAAGAATGACGGTGTCAGTGGCATGACGAGCCCGGCGCTCGTCACCCCAAGCGTGATTTAAGACCTTCAACCGGGGCCGGGCAGCAGAAGGGGTTAAAACACGGGGACGAGAGAAAGAGAGATGGCGAAGGGAGAGAGAGAGAGAGAGAGATAAACAGAGAGGGAGGAAGAGAGTCGGCGAGCGGGATAATCGGGGCAGAAGCTATTACGTGTGCGGCCTAGGTTTTAAGATCAACTCGAATAATAGTACAGAGGTACCCCTCGCCGGTGAAACAATGGCCTGGGCGAAGCCGGGTAGACGCAATGATTATCTTTACGACTTTATAATAATATAATAGCGTGTTATTAGGCGAACAAATTGGTCCTAATAATTATAACGTCGCCGGTTTCTTCCCACGGAGGGCGAGGGCAACCGCGTGTACGGTCACGCGAAAATATGCAAACTGTCCCAGAAATTTCGCGTCCGACCCCCCTTGCCCGCCCCGTCGACGAGCACGAGCGCCGCCTTTTTCCCGCCCATCGAGCCAGATTCATTTGCGCCTTAGCTCCTACGTAATTAGTCACCGGCCCATACCTCCTCTCGGAATACGTTAACACGCTGGTTAAAATATACCGCAGGCTTGATCATCCATTGTTGCCGGCGACGTCACCTTTTCAATTAACTTTTTCATTCTTCTCCTCTTAATGTCAAGTGTCGGGCCGCCACACGTCACGAGAAATTACCCCACGCGCGCGATTATTAGTTTCACGTTTTTCGTTTTCGGATTGTTGAAATTACGAGGAAAACCCTACCGTGGGAAATGGCCGGGTTGCGGCTTGTTTTTATGGTTGCCGATTGTCAACAACTGCGGAAACGAGCCGCGAGGCTCGAATAATCGTGTCCCCCCTCTTCCCAAGTTGTGCATTCTTGTTTACAAGCTGACCGACAATTCGGGGGAATTTAGGATGATTTCGGTGGTCGGACGAAAGCCGAGTCATATTTCACCTAAAACAACATTTCTTTATTTATGTATCGGTAAATCAATGTTGCGACTGATTTATATTTAAATTTATTATATTAAATATGTTATATGTTTTCGGTAACTTTTAAAAAAAAAGAAAAACATTTGTTATTAGTGTAGGGAATGGAAAAAAGGAAGACAGTTATGCTCGTTTTGTAACAAAAATTTATTTGTAAATATAAAGTACATATTCTTAGACGTAATTAACTCTTTTCTTTGCACGACGCTCTCTAAAATGACTCCTCGCCTTGTTAATTCATCGAACAAATGGGGACAAATAAATTGTCGAAATTGCAAAATGGACTATAAATATCTCGATCTTTTTTATGTAATACATAAATTGGCAAATGAACTTTTTTTCGAAATAGCAGTTACACATGGGGATAGCGTTTCAAGTAGGTGTATCCAACTACGTAATATCCGTGCGTAACTATTATCTCAGGTACCAGTTTATTTGCCAAATTCTGTATTACATCAGAAGGTAAAAGTATTTATGGTCTGTTTGCTATTTCAAAAATCTATTTTTCCCGAGTCCTGGTAACGCGTAAACAATTCGGCTCGACATAAATCCAGCTTAGTTGGCCTACGGTTAAACATATCGCCGAGAGAACTGCAACGCGCGAGCGAAACCAGGTAGAAAGTGAAGGCTGGCGAAGCAAACGAACGGAAAGGCAAAAAGGATATATGGCTCGCGGAACCGCGAAAAATGGAATACAGAAGCCGTGGCGAGGCTGCACGGTGACATCAGACATGCAACGTCGGCGCAAAAAAGAAAAAAAAAATAAGGAAAAAAAAGGTGAGAGTCCACGGAATCGTAAATCGAGAATTAAGTATGACGCCGGGCGGTAAGACGTATATAAATTTTCCTTGCCGATGAATAATAAATGCCGGAACCTGGAACAAGGGGGAGACAGTACGAAGTGGAATCGCGCTCGAGTCTCGGAGCAAGAAAGGGCACGGGGAGAAAGGAGAGCGAGAGAGGATCGTGCGAAGGAAATAAAGCGAGAAAAGGAGGAGGATAGAGCCATTCGCGGAGGAGAGAGCGGAGAAGACTCGGCGGAAAGGAGAGTGAGGAAGAGAGGGAAGAGAGTTCGAGAGAGACCTAGAGAGAGCGAGAGAGAGAGAGAGAGAGTGTGTGTGTGTGAGAGAGAAGGGAAGAGAGAGAGCAAGGAGCGTACGAAAGGACGTTAACCCTTTTCTTGTTTCTCTCCGGCCCATCCCTCCGTTCCTTCTCATCGCAGGAGTGCTCCTTTCCGCAGGAGAGTTACCTTCTCTCTTTCACTCGCTCCTCAGTCACTTTTTCCACCTCGCAATCTTCTCCCTTTCCAACCTTCTGCCGCGGCCCTGTTCGTTGTACCGAGTCCCTCTGTGCCACCCGCTTCTCTCCCCATTTCTCTCCTCTCTCTGTCTCCCCGTCTCCCTCTTTCTCTCTCGCTCCCTCTCTCGCCGCCTTTCTCACTTGTTCTTTCTCTTTCTTTCTCCCTTCGGTCCCTGTCCGCTTTCTTGCTCCCCCGTTTCTCGGCCGAGGGGAGAACAAAAATTACGAATCCGCGAGGCATTCGTCGAGAGCCACGAGAAGCTCGATCGAGGGGTTTCGCTCGGCCGTGTACACTCTCTCTTTCTCTCTCTCTCTCTCGCTCTTTCTCTCGCTCTGTTTCTCACTCTATGCAACCCACGACGCTCCCAACCGAACCACCGTGGAAATGTTTAACCCTTCGCGATGCGACGACACATCTTACCGGATTGTCAGCGAGCGCAGGCAGAATGTGGTTTATGTCACATAAAATTAAACGTTGCTCTGGACCTGTTTGGATCGGTCAATTAACTCTGAATGCGGATTTTTGTGCATTCGCGAAGACGTCGGGCAGGTGAAACATAACACTGGAAAAGATTGGGAAAGTCTAACAGCGTTGTTATATTATTCTCCTCAATTTAACGTTTATATTGTTATTATCAATACTTACATTATTATTATATTATTATTATTATGTACATATTGCATAATAAATATCATGTTACCAATATACTATCTTGAAATGTCTTATCTATTGAATTGCCACTCTTTTCAGGATATTTTAAAATATTTGAATCATCATTAACTCTTTCAAACAATGATAGAATATTCCATATACCTATAGAGTTCCAAATGTAATTGCATTTATGTGTTTTCACTTATTTAAAAATGATTTTATTAATTGAATACTTCATTTTTTGATTGATCAGAATTGCTCGTTAGGGAAATTTATTTATCTAAGGAGGACAATATATAGATGACGGAGTTATTTGTTCTGATTCGAAAATTAATTTCTACACTAATCTATTAAATCTTTTTAATTGATGTCATAATACCATTTATCTTTTCAATTTTAGTTTGTTTAAAGAAAATACTTGAATTTTGTGAAAATCTTTTGGGATGATTTGCGTGACAGTCAAATTGTTGAAAGAAGTCGATACGAAGAAAGATGTAGATAATTTAACGGTCAATCGACGTGATCATATGAAGTTGCACAAAGACCTAGCAAGCAGTCAGCAGTCCAGTTAGTATTTTTCTCTGCATAACGGTCATCGCTAGACCGCGGATTCCACGCATTTATGAGAAAAATGAACAGATCAGATACAAAACTGCAAAAACGTTAGACGAATTTAAGACCGTTGCTACACTATTTTAGCATTAAAAGGCGAACTTTCATCTAACTTACGATCCTAACAACCAACCTTGACAATTTTCGCACAAAGATCCGCAGTCTAATCATCGCAATTCCAGGATAACTAAAAAAGAAAAAAGTAATCAGCGGTCGCGTCAAGTTCATCCAGATTCTTCGCATTCGTTTACCTTCTTATTCCTAATTCAAACGAAACTTTTCGGTCCACTTTTACAAGACCGCGTCTCTGCTGAAATATTAAGTTCCCCATCAAACATTTCACAACACGGAGACCCCTAAAAAGACAGACAGTAATTAAAACAGCGACTGAACCAGAACACCCGCAAGCTTCTTAAGCCGAAAGCAACCCCGAGACCCGGTTCCTCGGCTCAGCGAAATGTCTTTCATTCCGTAGCCGTCGAATTTATCGCGGAGTGCAAAGGGTTAACCATCGGCTGTTCTCCGCCCCCGTGAGCCCGGGACCCTTCCCCGAAAGATCCACTCCCGCACGGAAGATACAGTGGCCCGTAGTCTCTCGGCTCCTCGGCCACGTTCTCGCCTGTCCTGATTTATTTTATTAGAGGGTTATACTTCCTCGCGGTGACGTTGTGTGCCTTTGAATTTGTCTAATAGATTTAGGGCAGCCGGGGATCTAAGGGTGGCGTCGTAGGTATAGGTCAACGACAGTGGTAGGAGGCCGGTGGGGTGGCTCGAAGGGTGCGCGGGGCGGTAGCCGCGCGAAAGGGCTTCGTCGCTATGGAAACCCTGGCACACCGTTGACTGTGGGGTGCCTCAAGTTTTTTATGGCCTGGACGATTGTCGGAGGGTCGAGGCTCTAAAAATCGTTACACAGACCTAGATACTCGGCTCTCCTCGACGCCCTCCCGCGGAGAGAACACCCTGGGCTCCACTCTCCGCCACCCTTCCGCACTGCAAACTTTACACAATTACGCTTCTGACTCGCCGGCCGAGCGAATTACTCGGCCAGGCCTGCCCGCTTCGATCCGCGAACGATTTTATAGCCGCTAGAGCCTGCCGGTGAGACCGGTCGAAAATTAAGCAACTAGGGCAGAGAGGTGGCGCGAAGACAGACGCAGATTTCCCGTTGCTTCGCGAAGATGTTCCGACAGCGCCTCTGAACCACTTAGCTGTTTCGGACGAGTATATACCCGTGATAACGGAAAATGTTGCCATTTCTTCGCGACGTGTGTGCTCGTCGAAAAGAGTTAAATGGTTAAGAAGGGTACGTTATGGGAGATACGGGATATATCCATTACGGAATACGGAATGCGACACTTTTATACATACATACATACATATATATATAATAATTAATATATAATATATAATAAATATTATTATTGTTATTATTATATATTATTATATATTTATTATTTAATAATATATATTATTATTATATTATTATATATATATAGTATGTTATCCTCGATTAAATTAGATATTTTATGAAAATGCTGTATTTCAACGAAATACAAAGACAATCGAACATATACAGCATAGTTATAGTAACTAGCACACCAACAAAAGTGCACCAACACAGGTAACCTTTTGCTGTGTTGCGTTGGTATAATTCGGTACTAGTAAAAATAGCTGGATCGATTTATCGTAGAATGAAGGGAATCGATGAGAGAAATCAAATATAGTCGCGAAAAATGTTCAACTTCCCCCTTTTCGAGCAAAATTCCTGTTTCCCAGGCTTTGCTTCAATAGCTGCGAAAATATCAGAATTTTCAGCGTGAGGTACATTTTGAGGTTCGCGCAAATCCCACTCGTTCTGTCAGAAGACTTCGTACTTCAATTTATACCGAAGTCCTTTGAAATGAAGTTCTGCAATGCTACATGAAAATTTGCCTTAAAATCGACACTTATTTCCCGTTTCTTCATTTTCAGCAATTTTTCAGCTACTTATTTAGCAGCAAATACTCCTTTGATTCCCCTACAAAAATTCAACACAATAATATTAATAAGGATAATAATAATAGTACGAATAAATATTATCGCAACAGTAATAAAACTGTACCGCGATATTCAACAATTTTATATTCCATTTCTTATTATTATTATATTTGCATATTCTGTCGCTTTCTCTTTTAAATATGTACCTTTGTCGATCATTTTAAGATTCACTCGATACTTCATTCATTAAAAAATTTACTATTATATCGACGAGACTTTCAAGTCTTGAAAATCTCCGTTCACCGAGTCAAACCCTATACCTAACTGGATCGCATCGATCTCCATCCGCGGCACACGTCAGAAAAATAAATCCTTCGGCCTAGCCGATCGAGAACCGGATAGGGTTAAGCGTCGAAGAAGGATGCGCCGTGGAATCAGAATCCGGCTCGTAGCTAGCCGGGGTAGCTCGATTGATCAGGCCAAGTCGTCTAGCAATCGGAAAGGTTCCGGGTTCGAGTCACGGTCCGGCGGCCGATGTCCCGGGTTGCCGGTACGTACGTATCGCGGATCGCGGCGCAAAAGCTTAGGGAAATAAGCCGGTGGCTGGTAGAGCGTGGGCGATGTTTCGCGCGGGGCGAGCGGTGGCAGGCGGGGTTCGAGATTAAAGGGAGAGCGCGAAGGGGGATGAAGCGCGGTCTCGTAGGATCGGGGATAGAGCCGGCGATGGTGTCTAGGCCTCCTCTCGTCTTGCTGTCACGGACGGGAAAGTAGCGGAGTTGCGGCCGACACGCAACAACGACGTCGACGACGGCAGCGACGACGTTGACGCTCTTTCTCGCATTATTCGCCGGGTGGCGAAGCTCTCGCGCGCTCTCTCTCACTCTCTGTTTCTTTCTCTCTCTCTTTTTCTCTTCCACTCTGTGTCTCTTTTTCTCTCTCTCTCACTCTTTTTCTCTCTCTCTCTCACTCTTTTTCTCTCTCACTCTGTCTCTCTCTCTCTCTCATTCTCTTTTTCACACTCTCACTCTTTCTCTCATTCTCTTTTTCTCACTCTCACTCTTTCTCTCTTTCACTCTTTCTCTCTTTCACTCTTTCTCTTTTTCTCTCTTTCTTTCTTTCACTCTTTCACTCTTTCACTCTTTCTCTCTCTCTCTCTCTCTCTCTCTTTCTCTCTTTCTCTCTTTCTCTGACTCTCTCTCTCTCACTCTCTGTCCTTCTCTTTCTCTTTTTCACTCTCTGTCTCTCTCTTTATCTTTCTCATTCTCTATCTTTGTCTCTCTCACCCTCTATCTCCCTTTGTCTCTCTCTCTCTCTCTCACTCTTTGCCTTTCTCTCTTTCTATCTCTCTCACTCTGTCCCACTCTCTTTCTATCTCTCTCAATCTCTCTCACTCTCTGTCTTTCCCTTTGTCTCCCTCTTACTCTCTGCCTTTCTTTCTCTCTCTCTCTCTCTCTCTCTCTTTCTTTCTTTCTTACGTCGCCCAGTGGAATGAAATGAGGAAGTTGCGTCAAAATCAAAGAACTTTTAACAAAAATGAGATACAGCGACGATCCTTTTTTACGTTAAAGCTGAAATGTTGTTGTAGAATAGAGGAAAAATATACAGAGTGTAGCATGAACATTTTTCAACCTTCAAAATTTATGTCAAACTCGAAACATTGCGAATTATAATTTATCCGATACCACGTACAGTTGGATTTTGTTAAAATGGCGCGTTATACACCCTTTCCCGTAGATTTTGGCACTCCGATTTCAAATTCGGTCGCAGAAAAGAAATCGATTCAACCGAGGAAACCATCGAGGTCGCGATTTTTCCGCTGGTTTTTTCCCCAAATCCAGAAGCGGCGCACACATTCGGAACGTTTCAAATTTGCCAGAAAGTTAAAAAACGTGCGTGCCACGTTCTCTCTCTCTCTCTCTCTCTCTCTCTCTCTCTCTCTCTCTCTACATTTTCCCTGTTCCGCAACATTTCAGTTTCAACTTAAAAAAAAAAAAAGAAAAAAGAAAAGAAGAAGGAAAAAAGGTCATCGCTTTATCTCGTTACTACGAGAAGTTCTTTGATTTCGACGCAACTTCGTCACTCGAGCCCACTGTGAGCCGCGCTTCTAGCTCGCGCGCTGCAAATTCGCAGCCCTTCGTCGCTTTACGTCTACTACTGCCGTTCCCTCCGGGAGCTAGGGATACACGGAATATTGCGAGCTACCGGAGACCGATGGGAGATCGTAGAAACCGTCGCTCGTATTTGCCCCCGGTGCTGGAAGAAAGGACGAGAGGAAAAAGGACGGCCGGGGTTTGGTACCCTCCACGGCTCTCTAACGCTGGATCGTGGGGTGTCGACGGGGGAGGGCGAGCGGGGGGTAAAAGAGCGGCGCGGAGGGCGCCAGGGGGAGGAAAGGAGGAGGAATGGGTGGCACAGTCAGAGGGAGAGCTAGAGAGAACGACCGAGAGAGAGAAAAAGAGAGAGAGAGAGGAAGAGAGCGAGAGAACGATAGAGAGGACGGAGAGACCCAACGGGAGAAAGATGGCTGGAAGTTGGTTCGTGCTATAAAGTATTGACTGACTGTTGTACAGCGAACTATATGTACCCCCGGCCCTATAATACCGGCAGAGCGGAGCTCGGCCCTCGCCTCCAGCCAGGAGGAATAATGCGACTTCCGGAACCGAGGAAATACCTTTCAGCTTTTTAAGAGCTCCACGCCGGAGCGGGAATCCGGGCCGAAAGGAAAAATAAAAGAGGTAACGGGAGTTCTAGCTGTTCTGGCTCGTTAATGTATGAAATCTCTTTCGGATACGGAGGATCCTGCCGGCGATGGTCGGGTGACTCGCGGTCGACATCCTTGCGAGCCCGGGTTAGTTTCCCAGCCTCTTCCTCCGGAGGCCGACGAATTCTCGGAGTCCTTTCGCGAGTATTCCTCGCAAGGCCCGGCAAACTTTCTGGCCGCGTAGACCTCTCGTTTTATGCTCTGGAAATAATGGTTAATCAGTTCTAACGACAACGCGGACGGTTGTAAACAGCGTTCGTTTGTCGCTTGCTACGGTCCAACGGATGCTGGTTCAAGTCATCTTTGCGCGTTTTTTTCTCTGGGACTGCGGGAATTACGTAGCAGTCTCTCTTGTGGTACAATGTCGGAAGAAAGCGACCGGTTGCACATTTTTCATTTTTTAATATTGTTGAAATCATGGCGAATTTTCGACGGATGAAAAAGGCACGGATTCTAGGTTAACTCGGTGTTAGCATAATGTTAACTTAAAGTTGCTTGTAAAGACTGTAAAATTGATTAATTCTAATAAATTTCTTAATCCTGGCATACGTTATAATAAATGCTGAACAATGATGCATCGTTGCTGGCTGTATCTGAGAAAAGTTCATGTTCTGAATATTTTTGATAAACAAGATTTGTATTCCTTAGCGCGTTCCTCTACGAATTTCGTAATTATCATTTTTTTCCAAAATTCCCGTAACTTGTTTCCCAAACCACAGTTAAAATGCATCAACTTGGCTCGGTGCTTTTCGCTAGGGTACAACATTTTCGGCTTGCGCTGAAAGGGTTAAGACAGAACGTTTTCGTATCTTGCAACTGATAGAACATTAATTTCACGCAAAGATGCACAACTTATCCAAAAATCAGTGCACTTAACACGAATTTCGTTTCAATTGTACTGCGTGCTTTTTTTGCGTTACTATGCCGTAGAATTTATTTCCGGAAGAACTCGGTGTTCCACGTGCGATTGCACTCGGCTGTCACGAGAGCGAAGCGTATCAGCGAAAAACAGAAATATCCTAGAACAGCGTCGTTTCGCGTCGTTTTACGTAGACCGGCATAGATAGCGTACGCAATGGAGAGAAGAAGGTATCGGCGGTCGTTTTAATTCAAAGAGTCACCGAATACACGCGATACCGTTCATTGTCGGGCTCAATTATCGCCGGGACGCGTTCGCCGGGACGCGGCGAGCTGGAAATTTAAATCCCGTTGCCATTAATTGGCGATGTAAATGTTAATTACCGCGGTAAATCGCGTGCGACTGGAGAAAAAAAAAAGGAGTAAAAAAAGGTTGAGCCGGTGCAGGTGATCGCGCCACGTCGGAGCGTGCAGCGTGGAGCGGCGCGGAGCGGGCGAGCGGCGCGGAGCGGTCGATTTAATGGCCTATGTACGTGAGAGTGCGTTCACGCTCGCTTGCGCGCGCTCACCCGCTCGCGAGCGTTCACTCGCGTAGAGAAACGGGATGTTCGGCCTAATTACCGCGTTTTATCAATAGGGATTCTTCCGCGCGGCCGTCTAATGGAGCGTCTACGCTGTAATCTGTAGTGGGAAGCACGTGACACAATTTCGATGCCGGGTTCGTCGACCCACGTCCACGTTGCGCCATTGTCGCTGACATTTTACACGGCGGAACGATGTGTCACTGTCTCTGTCTTCGAATTTATGACGCCGCTGATCCCTGGGACGCCGCAGCGGGTTCACACGCGGCGACCACGGCCAGACTTTAAACCTCGTTTCGCGGCAATAATTGGCTGGAATGTTTTGGTCCACGGACCCGCGGACCAGGCGCGTCGTGAAACTAGGTTGTCGCCGTGTCTGCGCTCTTTTGGCGTCAATCTCCGCTTCGAGTGCCTTTCGTCCCTCTCCGCGCCGACTTACCGCGCCATTCACAGCCCGCGGACGGAATTACTTTAACCGAAATCAGATTTTTACGCTGCCGCATCAAGCACATTGTAATCTTTCCTTACGACGTACACAATGCAGGGAGACCGACAAAATAATGTACAGAAGTCCAGTCTTCAAGTTTTAAATGTACTCCAGAAATTTGATCGTGTCTTTGAAAAATAATACGGTTTTCTTTCGTTAAATACATTTTTGATATCTCGGTATCTTTATTTCATACAGTGTTGCCTATACTTTTATACAGTATATTTAGTTAAGTAGCAAAGAAGTGATTAATATATTATCTGACATTTTTAAACGATCGTCTTTGACGTTATTTTTTAGATCACTCTAGAAATTTTATAGCGCCATTGAAAAATAATACAGCTTCATTGCGCTAAATACATTTGAAATTTTAGCATCTTTTTTCTGTACAGCATAGTCTATACTATTATACAGTATATTTAAGTAAATAATGAAGAAGTGGTAAATATATTACCTGACATTTTTAAACAATCGTCTTTGACGTTATGTTTTAGATCACTCTAGAAATTTTATAGCGCCATTGAAAAATAATACAGCTTCATTGCGCTAAATACATTTGAAATTTTAGCATCTTTTTTCTGTACAGCATAGTCTATACTATTATACAGTATATTTAAGTAAATAATGATGAAGTGGTAAATATATTACCTGACATTTTTAAACAGTCGTTTCCTAGTTTCTCGTAGGTTACTTGCTACAGGTATTCGCTTCTAAAAAATCTCCTCAAGGATTAAGAAAAAAAGAATGTTGATACTTCATACGCACGATGACGGTAGTTACAGCGCCGTTACCATCCACCGATGGTATATTCCACACGCTTCTCTGGTTTTCCAATAGTTTGTAAACTGTGAGCTGCGAAAGCCGAGGAATTATTTCGATTGCTCCGCACGCGATAAATGCGCGGAGATGCTGGTGTGCGGTGTTTTCGAAGATTTGAACAACGTTGAAATCGAGCGCGAGAATTTAACGAACACCCCGTACATTCGACACCATCGCTGCATCGGACCCTCCACCCTTTGATTTAATCCGTTCTCCCTTTTCCCTCTTTATCCCTCCGGAACACGCGGGGCGAAAAAGGGAAGGAGAGTGACAGAGAGAGAGAGAGAGAGAGAGAGAGAGAGAGAGAGAGAGAGAGAGAGAGAAAGAGAGAGAGAGAAAAAGAGAGAGAGAGAGAGGGTGCGATGGGTAGGGTAGGAAAATGGTGCCAAGTGCACAGCACTGGGGCATCGACCAGCCGTCGTTCGCGGTTGTCGTTGGTCCGATACTCTTGGCCATTTTCCACCGTGAAATATCCACGACGGCTTTAAAAATTGGATCACGAGTCCCAATTTTCCACGGAAAAATCACTATAGCGTTATCTTGCAAAATGTATTCGTACACGTATATTCGTTCAAATGTATTCATATTTCTGTTTTCTATTATTTCTAAAATATTCTTATAACGTTTTGTTAAGATTTTCTTCAAGTATCACTAAAAATGTTAAAGTTATCTTAATTGCTCGCGTTACTATACTTCAGAAATTAACGCATCCGAAATAAATGCACGAAGATACGCAGAATCTGTAACCTAAATGGTAAGAAGATATTTGTGAATTGTAGAGCAAGGGAAGACTATTAACCCTTTGTGCTCGAGCGGTGATTCCGAGGCATCGCTAAAAAAATGTTTATATCACATTCCAAAATAATTCGTACATCAACAAAATTTAGATTTGAAAAATTGTTAAAAGTATAACTGTTGTATAAGTCACGAGACTCAATTTAAAATAGAGGCAGCGTGGGTTAGAAAAATTGTGTTAGATTTATAGTTAAAATGGCTTCAATTGCAAAGGGTTAATTTGTGAATTAAGTGGAGTAATTCGATACGCAGTGCCATTAGGAAAATGAAGATAACCTGTTCGAAACTTTCAAGTTATTTCTCAAAGAATGATCGATCGCCGTACGGCTAACTTGGCCCGCCGAATGTAAAGTAAGAAGAATCGACGTCTTTAGCAGTTTCAAAGGAAATGGCTTGCCACTTTATTTCGCCCACCGCGTATAAAGTGCCATTAGCGTAGTCGGGGCTGCTACCTCCTCTAGAAACATTCTACAAAGGAACCGCCGCTAGTAAGGATAGTATGAATGGAGGATTGCAGAACCCATTGAAGAATATTTTGTCAGCGATTTGATGGCGTCTAGCTGTCGGCCATATTAACGAGCCGTGAAAATTCATGGGGATGCATGAACATACGGAATGTGCCACGTAACTGTCGCCACGATTTTTCCGGCACTTTCGACAGTTTGACAAAAAAAAAGGAAAATGTTTCAAATAAAAGTCAATCAGTATTTAGTCGGCTAGATATTGAGATACAAGAAATTTCCAAAATTACTGTTGTTCCACTAAAAGACAAGATCACCTTGACTTTTTTAAATGGCACCCTATATTTTTGGCTTCGTCGGGTTATTCTTGATGAAGAAATGAATTCAGCTGCCTACCATAATGTGACCTTCAGATGACTTTGAGTTCAGCAATTTTGCTAATGTCGAAAGCTATTTTATTTCGATCAGCTTACAATAAGCAATCCTTTCATCCTCAGCTCGCATTAATATCTTTGAAAGATAACAGAGTGACTCTTGAATTCGTCGAACACATTTCTTCTTTTTCTTTCGTTCTTGGGATTCTTATCATCTGGAGAACGCTGAAATCGCGAACACAAATAATGCAGCGTGGTCGGTAACTGGTGTTGCAACCGAAAGAAGAGACATTCTGCGTGCGAGAACAAGTCGAAAGAAAAGAATAACATGTTTTCATTGAAGGCTGCGCTTTCGAGAAAAATGATTTGGAAGATGCGCCGAGTTCGCGTGGCTTTTGTAGCATGGCGAGAAGTAGAATTGGTACGTCATGGTCGGACGCGTCAATTTATTCAATAGTATTAATTTTCGAATTACATTTTCTCGAAAACAATTGCAATCGATCTGAGCGTAGAAATATTATTCCACATTTTAGTCTTATTTTTGTAAATTCGTAGGTTCGCAAACTGTTCAAAATGAAGGTACGACAAAGTAGCAATGCGTTTAACACTAGAAGTACAGTAATGTCTCTCTAATTGACGCTCAGATTGCGCACAAAAATGGACAATTTGGGAAGATACGATTAGTCGAGCCTTGCAGCACGTTTTTATAGTGGTTGACAATTCGCAACTGTGAAAACGAACTGCAAGCATCGAATAATCGTATCTTCTCTTTCAAAATTGTCCACTTTCGTGGACAATCTGAGCGTCAGTTAGAGAGACATTACTGTACCGAGCCTCAAACGCGATTAATGCATTTTTCTCTATCATAATGACAAGATTAAATTTACTTAAACTTCGCATAATTTCTATTACAATTTATACTTGTGAACGAAGAGAATATTTGTCGTTGAAACATTTTTAAAGTGTCAGGAAGTGCAAAAGAAAAGATTCGAAATCAGACATTTCGACCGGTTTGGTAGTTCTAGCGTTTAGCCAATTCAAGATTAAATTTACTTAAACTTGGTACAATTCTATTATAATATATGCTTGAACGAAGAGAATATTTGTCGTTGAAACATTTTTAAAGTGTCAGGAAGTGCAAAAGGAAAGATCCGAAATCAGACATTTCGACCGGCTTGGTAGTTCTAGCGTTTAGCCAATTCAAGATTAAATTTACTTAAACTTGGTACAATTCTATTATAATATATGCTTGAACGAAGAGAATATTTGTCGTAGAAACATTTTAAAAATGTTAGGAAGTGCAAAAGGAAAGATCCGAAACCAGACATTTCGACTGGCTTGGTAGTTCTAGCGTTTAGCCAATTCAAGATTAAATTTACTTAAACCTGGTACAATTCTATTATAATATATGCTTGAACGAAGAGAATATTTGTCGTTGAAACATTTTTAAAATGTTAGGAAGTGCAAAATGAAAGATCAGAAATCAGACATTTCGACTGGCTTGGTAGTTCTAGCGTTTAGCCAATTCAAGATTAAATTTACTTAAACTTTGTACAATTCTATTATAATATATGCTTGAACGAAGAGAATATTTGTCGTAGAAATATTTTTAAAATGTTAGGAAGTGCAAAATGAAAGATCAGAAATCAGACATTTCGACCGGCTTGGTAGTTCTAGCGTTTAGCCAATTCAAGATTAAATTTACTTAAACTTGGTACAATTCTATTATAATATATGCTTGAACAAAGATAATATTTGTCGTAGAAACATTTTAAAAATGTTAGGAAGTGCAAAAGGAAAGATCCGAAACCGGACATTTCGACTGGCTTGGTAGTTCTAGCGTTCAGCCAATTCACGGAGGTATCGAAAGAGGAGCCGAGTTTCGCGAGTCCGGGCGCGATCAGCCGTTAAACGATTAAAATTCTGCCCGTTCGCGACGAGATAAATTCCGGGTCGTAATATTGTAAGCACCCTCTATACCTGCGGGTCGAATATAGTTCAAGAGGGATGCACGAACGGGCGGGCAGACTAAACAAAAATAACCTCTCGCGGCGTGCGCGTTCCCGTGGTGGCAGCCACCGCGAAAAGAGAGTGACATAAGTATATTTCTAGTGCGAGGAAATCTAACATATTGCCTCCGAACGACCGACGAGCGAGCCGAGGTCATTCCGTAACGCGTTATCGCCGCGTTCCCCGGCCTTCTTCCATATCACCGGCCATTTCGGTGAATCCGGAGGCTCTAGCTCCCCTAAGTTCCTCCGCGCTGCCTACCAGCCCCCGGACTCGCCCTCCCCCCGTCCGCGAATCCCATTCAAATCTCGCCAATTCTCTGATCACATATTCAAATATGATAATATCCTCAAGATTGAACGAGCCGAGTCAAGGATGGCGTGTTGTTCGAATTCTTTCAGGGGCGAAGAGTCGCGCGAGCGTGCGACGTAACGAACTCGTATAGAGGCGCCGTGTTAGATAATTGATGAATTAATTAAACTGAAACACGGATAGAATGCTAGATGGCTATCTGGTCTTGTTCCTTTTAATTTTCTCTGCGCGCCGGTTATGAATGATGGCCTCATAGGGAGACACTGTGTACGCATTTGATAAATTACAGCCGAATGAAAGAAGGACGTAACGTTACACGAATATCTCGTTTCGTGTCTTTCGATCTTGCGTGCCGATTCCGAACGGATCAGATCGTAGAGTGGCGATATTCGATGAATTAGTCGAACCGAAACGAGGATCGAACGAATATCTCGCCCCGTTTTCCACAACGTTAGTGCGCAGGCTCGGAATCAGTCTTTCAGAGAGCCGTGCGATATATTTAACAAGTTAATGCACTATGTAACACACGAATATTGCAGCAAGCTGAAAAAATAATCACACTCTGGATGGTATCGTTTCAATTCCCTCGCGTTTCCACGGGGCAAAACTGATTATCCCGAAATATGCTCGCAGTAGAAACGGACAACCAAACGACGGCCAAACCGATTTCAGGTTGCACTCCTCGGAAGTGCAATCTTCGTCGAACGAAACACGCGTGTCCGAAATTTGGGCGAACAGAATTGTAATTTAGTGAATGACGATTCTGAGGTTGGCAAATCTTTCAGCAAAGATTTAACCTTTCTACGGTGTTCGTGAAAACGACCTTTAGATCTGTCTAAAGAAGTACATTGCACATCTTCGAGAACTATGTTATAGTACAATGTTTTTAAGCTTGTTATATCAGAGAATATAATGGTTAATATAAGAATATAAAGGAAAGAAACAATGGATTTGCAGACTTGAACTTTGTCCGGAATAAGGTAGTAATTAAGATCAAGGTACGAAATAAACAGGTTCGAACAAAATTCTGTTCGAACTTGCATATTTTGCCCAGCGAGATATTCGTTTCTGTCGAACTTTTATAATACCCCTGTAGAAATTTCTCAACAAATGTTTCTAGACATATATATTCTAGAATAAATTGTAGAATACGTACCGTACACAAATTCGTAGAATGTAGAAGTAAATGTCGGTAAAATGTAACAAAAAGAAAGAAATGCACGCATTTCGAAATGTCAAAGAATATGTGTACGAAAAATAACGAAAAAATTGCCCTTATTCGAACGGTTCGCTCGAGGTTCTACCCTTAATCCGATTTGGTAAAATATCGCATTAAAACGCGCGGCCGCGTGAACGGGTAAATTTTCCGTATCTGCCTTCGATTTCCTGAAAAATAAGCTGTCACTAACACGCGCTCCGCCGAAAATCCGATAGCAACGAACTCGAAAGGCGGGGAGGAGGATCTCATTCAAGAAAATCCGATGTTTAAAAAAAGAAAATTCCGATGAGTCAGCGTCTCGGGTGCCGGTTCCGGTGGCGCGGAAACGACGCCGGTCGTTGTTAACTAATTTAGCCAGCGTTACGTTTCCCCTGCGGCTAGGGTTTGGCCGCGGCGACACGCTCGTGACAGCGGTCGGTCGCGCCGATCGCGATCGCCGCCAAGAATTCGGCTGCGTCTCCGTATCGTCTGTCAACGGATCGCGGCGAGTCGCCGGACCTTCGTGAACGGCGGCTCTCTTCTCCTCGCCGGCTTTCCGATATCCGGCTCTTTTACGTCAATGCGAATGCCACGGATGTCTCCGGGGGCCCCTCGGTTGTCTGTTTCCTCTCCGCGGAGAGGTTTGTGTACACTGGCGGACCAGAGCGGCGCGTGGCGGGCTCGCAGACCCGGCAAAATGCCCGCCTGCACACGCTCGCGCGCTCCGGCTCTGCCCTCTCGCTCTCTTCCGCCGCTTCTGCCGCTTCTGCCTCTGCCGAATGTCTGGCCAGCGTCTGGCCGGGATCCTTGAATGAACGCCTATTTTTAAAAGGGCGCACAAACGGATAAACAACCGGCTGCGACTGCGGCGATCTTGGTCCGGCGTCGCGACGCTCCATCGATCGTCGATTGCGCCTCTCCCGGGCGGCTGACGCGCGCTTCCACCGCCAACCCTGGTCGATAATAGTTCGCCGGCCGACGGTGTTCGCTAATTGCTAGCCACGCTCGTAGTCTTCCCTCTTTTTGATTAAACGATCCGTATTTTAATCCTCGATACGGTCGCGCGACTGTCCGGCCGCTCCGCGAATTTCGGATCGGGTCGCCGCTATTTTGCTTCGCATTTCGTCTTCTATTGTTTGCGCAACAAAGTTTTCCGAAAAGATTGCATCATTTTCCGGTGTTTGGAGATTGAGAATTCGTACGGATGCGACTCCAGGAAGAAAGTACTGATGAAAGTACTGTGTTAAGATATGTTAAGTTTTAAAATACGAAGCGTTCAATTAGGTGTTTCCAATATAGTACGTACATGTTTCCTGGCAAAATGTATTCGCACACCTTTTTGAATCGCAATAACTATTTTAAGACTGGACTGTATGTCATGCATTTTTTGCAGATGTTAAAGAGACTAGTTTACTGCACAATGATTAAAATACCTTATTTTTTTAGATTTTGCTATTACTTGGAGTGACGAGAAAAAATAAGAAAACACTTGTTTTTTTAAGCTATTTTGTCCGAGCCTGAAACGAAAACTTAAACAATGCGTTTTCATCTAAATCCGTCGACGTTGTTATGAGTCACGAACGATTAAAGACCGTGACAGTGGCAGATTTTTTTATGGATTTCAGTCAAAAACAGGTGATTTTTGCATCTTTCAGCGGCTGTAGCTTGACCGTGCGACAACCGATTTAAATTCTTCGGTATGCATATAAGTTATCCAGATCTACGAAACACATTTTTTATATTTTCGTTCCAGGTTAGATAAAAAAGTTGTAAAACGAGAGTTATTTTTATTATTCTTTTTCATTCTAAGTAGTAGCACAAATTGAAAACAAGTTTTTTTGGTTACTCTACGGTAAGCTAGTCTCTCTAATGTGCCCGAAAAATTCAAGTCGTTTAGTTCAGTTTTAAAAAGGCAACTGCGTTTTAAAAGGTGTTCGCATACTTTCTGCCACGGATTCTACGAGATAACAATAGGAAGGCCTGCAACTAAAAATAAAAAGATTATTAGCTTGAATGTTGTATTATATTTATTATTATACTATTATATTGTATACTATTTGTATACTATTATATACTATTATTACTATTATATTATATATACTTATATATTATATTATATATTATATAGTTATAATAGCTTATAAATCTATATTATTATATACTATTATTACTATTATATTATATATACTGATATATTATATTATATGCTATATAGTTATATTAGCTTATAAATCTATATTATTATATACTATTATTACTATTATATTATATATACTGATATATTATATTGTATATTATATAGTTATATTAGCTTATAAATCTATTTTATTATATACTATTATTACTATTATATTATATATACTGATATATTATATTATATGTTATATAGTTATATTAGCTTATAAATCATACAAGGAAATGCAAGGAACCATATCAGAGTGCCATGATAATTATGGTAGCGCGAACGAGGTGTTACTAAAATGATAAGTACATTCACGTTGTCTGATCAACGATGTCTGTTTCCACTTGATCTATTAGTTCAGAATCGTGTCGTACAATTTTCTTCGGCTCCAACCAACGTTCCACTTACGCAAGAGATCCGTATTGCCTAGTCTGTCCACAACTCACATGTTTCCCCGTGGAAATATTGACAATGATATCGTTTGTCTCTTATATCCACTCTAATTGTAAGACGAAGTAGGCTGTCCGCAGTCGCTCTTAAAAAATATTTATCTGACACAGATCGAGTAGAAACAGTCTGCGCCGATCAGACAGGCTATTCTACTTACAGACTCTATCTTGCATCGAGGCGAGGTTGACATTCCAAGAGACTGGACCCTGAAACATAATTAGTATGCCCCGTTAAGCCACCGTGTCAATAGAAATCGCTATTCAAGGACCTCTTTTGCGACCGCGCGGTCTAAAGTATGCGATAAACTTCAACTTTCCAATTTCGGTTTCGTTAAATCGCTTTGACGTCATAGCATGTAAGGCAAAGGCGGCCTAATAGGATTCATTTCTTCGAAATCGTAATTACCGATTAAAGACACTTTCACTGAAAGTAGATGCACGTCTGAAGGCTGGAATATGCGTTCTTTTACAATCTACTGGAAAAATACAGAAAGAAAGTTCGTAGTAAAAGAAAAACTAAAACTATGCAAATTCACAGATTTGCACCCATTGAAAAATGGGTTTTCAATATGAGATCCAGTTTGGACTTTACAGGAAATTAATTTTTCTTTACTTTCGTTGTTCACGTTGGGCACATAAAATTGGTAAATCTCAAACTTTATCGAATGCACTCTCTACAGTAGTATTTATGAAAATAATTATACGTACAGCATTTTCGAGATATTCGTAATATAATCGAACTCCACCAGAAACCTTCTGCAGCGTATTTGACAAATACGATTGTTTAACGATTAAATCTTTAATCTAGAGTTCAGCGTTCGTGCGCTGGAAGCCCTCGGCACAGCCAGCCAGCGCCATCTTGCTCGCGGCGGAAGAGGAAAAAAATTGCACGGGACAGGCTGGTTCGCGTTCGGTCGTTCAAAAAAGAAAGGAAGTATCGATTCGATGGAATGAATGAATAAAATGCGAGCGCGGCGGTCGTAACGATGCGTCGCAGATAACTCGTCGCGACATTAATAGCGTGTCTGTTTATCGATACTCGTGCGCAGACACCGACTAGACAGAAAAATCGCGCGCGTACTGCGCGGCGCGTCGCGTCGCGACGGTACGCGGCGAGACGCGTCACGTTGCAGCAGCCGATAAATGTTGCCAAGGTGTTCACGTGTCTGGCCGCCGGTGTTTTTTCCCCCCGATTGAATTTTTCTACGTCTAGCCGCGTCGCCGTCGTCGTCGTCGTCGTCGTCGCTTGGCTCCTGTTATCCTCGTTAGGACAAGGTGATTTCAATGTTGCACGCGTCGCGGCTCGGGGAACGCGTCGCCGCGCGTCGTCGCGCGTCGTCCGGGAACGATCGCGATTTCTAAGTTCGGAGCGCGCCGGGTTGCGTCAGAAGGACGTCTAGCAGCCGCGGAAATTGCGGAACCGCCGAGACGAATTAAAATCGCGTTATTATATCCGCGCCGATCGGAACCAACGACCGATATACACACAGCCGCGTCATCGACCCGTCCGTTTAATCGCGAGCCATAGAAGCAACGACTCCGAGCCCTCGTTACCGGGATTTTTCACCCTCGGACGCGTCCTTAAGGGAGCGTCGCTCCGGCACTCGCTGCCAAGTCGCCGGCGTATCGGGTTTCTCGGGGAATCGGCCGGCTTGGATACAAAATCGTGTCTCGGCGGTATAGCCTGCACGGTTTTCGCGGAATTTGTTGGGTGCTCGTCAAATGAAAATAAACGGGAGAGCTCCATTGTTGTCGATGACGTTAATTTGCGAAACCACGGTTTTTGGAAACCGTCATCGAACGCGCTGCCTGCAGCCTTCTCGAGTCGACTCGGTCGTTCTATCGTTGTTTTATTATTATTATTTTATTATTATCGACGAACTCGGGGGAAATGGTATTCGTGCAAAAATGAACTCGACGTACAAAACCTAAAAACGAACGATATCCGTTGCCTTATGAGAATTACAAGATCGAATCTATTCAAAATTATTCAGAAATTTTATAGCAGTTTCTGCCCGATCGAAGAAATATATTCAACGGTTTCTAATGGGACCAGCTTTTTTCCTTCGGTAGTCACAAAATAAAAATTTAACCGTCATCGAATGCGCTGCCTGCAGCCTTCTCGAGTCGACTCGGTCGT
This sequence comes from Megalopta genalis, assembly GCF_051020955.1. NCBI lineage: Eukaryota > Metazoa > Arthropoda > Insecta > Hymenoptera > Halictidae > Megalopta > Megalopta genalis. Next base: position 7,257,889 of record NC_135024.1, read on the forward strand.
TCTATCGTAGTTTTATTATTATTATTATTATTTTATTATTATCGACGAACTTGGGGGAAATAGTATTCGTGCAAAAATGAATTACGAACTTGACGTACAAAACCTAAAAACGACCGATATCCGTTGTTTTGTGAGAATTACAAGATCGAATCTGTCCAAAATTATTCACACATTTTATAGCAGTTTCTGCCCGAACGAAGAAATATATTCAACGGTTTCTAATGGGACCAGCTTTTTTCCTTCGGTAGTCACAAAATAAAAATTTAACCATCATCGAATGCGCTGCCTGCAGCCTTCTCGAGTCGACTCGGTCGTTCTATCGTTGTTCACTCTCTCTTCATATTGTTGCGGCGACTTGTCCAAATCAAGTCGCTGTAATGTGAAACTGCCCTGTTGTGAGCAACTCCTTAAAGAAAAATAGAAGAGAGGGGTTGCCACGGAGGTGTGTTATCAACGGACAATCGAGGAGTCGAGTTCGGACCGTCGAGCGATCAACGTTTCAAAGATCTCTAACATAATTGAATTGAGTTGTATTATAGTTTATGTACTTTATTGTAAATAAAATGCCGCGACGCGAGAGAAATGCATTAATTCGCAACAATATTATTTCATTATTATCGACGAACTCAGGGGAAAATGGTATTCGTGCAAAAATGAATTACGAACTCGACGTACAAAACCTAAAAACGAGCGATATCCGTTGCCTTATGAGAATTACAAGATCGAATCTGTTCAAAATTATTCACGCATTTTATAGCAGTTTCTGCCTGAACGAAGAAATTGTATATTCAACGGTTTCTAATGGGACTAGCTTTTCTCCTTCGCTGGTCACAAAGTAAAAAAATTTGACCAGAATCTCTGGCGTCAAGTAGAAACGGCGAGTAATGATCGGACACGTGAACGCAGGCTTGTTTGCTGGTGCTTGATTACATTTATGGATATCGTAGAACATTTTGATGTTCTTTGAACCTGTGCGATCAATCGCGTAGTCGTAGTTAACGTGTCCGTTCATTACTCGCCGTTTCTATTAATCGTGAGCGGTGTCGGTTTTTGCGGAGTAAAATGTTTATGCGATACGACGTATTCGAAATCCAACGCAACGAAAGCTCTGCCGATACTCGTGTTTCGACCGTAGCTCGTTCGGTTTTTCGAACACGGTGATTAAACTGTCGAACACACAACGACGGTACTATGCACGACGATGCAACGCGCGGCGTCGTACGATGTATTTGAATAATCTATGCATTGTTGAGATTCATGGATCATGAATATTACAGCGGCCGATACCATATTGCCTTAAACTACGCATTTCTATTGGCAATTAGAAATAACGTACGACACGAATATTACCAATCCGTTGGAACCAGATGCGCTCGTCTCTCGGAACGACTTTCCTCGTCTTGCCAGCGGAGATCGCATCTTTCCAAACATTATCGCTTCGTAACGCGATTCTAAAGTGCGAACGCATCGGTCGTAAATCACGGTAAATTGACGCGGAATGTTGTTTGTTATTCAAATCGAGGAGACATCCTCCTAGACCTCAAACAGTCTCTATTTGAGCATCCGATTCGACGTTATTGATAAAATGTTGCAAAGTTTGGCCAAGCAATTCGCGGTCAGCTCGGCGCCGAACGAACGCTAACGAAACGGGACGTTGTTTCACGGTAATTCCACGGTAATTTCATATTGTTAGCGCACGCGACCCGGTGTTAATGTTGTCACACCGAGCTCGTCCATCGATTGCTCGGTCATCGACAAATAAATCTGGCTTAAGTAACGCGACCGCACAAGTCAAGTTGCGCCGCAACATTCTTGCGTCTGGTTTCGCGCGGCTGCATAATCGCGATAATATTCCCGGCTGCTTAATATACACGCATGTACAGGAATGCCCGACCAGGAAGACGGGGCAAAAAATCAACCGGTTGAAACTATGGCTCGACACCGCACACGCCCGATTATCTTTCTCTTTCGCTCCGTATTATTTCAACATCTCCGCGCGCACCGTTCTCAAATCTAACCAGACTCGGAAAACTCGTCGAAAGAATTTCAATTTCGTTCGACAGGTTTCGTCGGCGGCTCTCGACACCTCGCCTCGAACAATACAACTCGCTCCCGACGCTCGAATTATTCTCAGCCGAGCGTTCGGCTTCTCTCCCGAAGACCGCGCGAATCTACCGATTGTCTGCTTCTCGGGCCCCGATACGGAGCAACACGTTAGCTAATACGCGCGATCGCATGTTAATGAGATAGACGAGACTTTCGAACACTTGTTAAATTAATTGCCGGCCGTTGTAGCGTAGTCGGATACCGCCCGCGAGAACCGATTTCCAGTTCGGTTCCAGTTGAAAACATCTCGCGCACCGTTCGCGGCATGATTTAGAGCGTACGAATGGCGCACGGGGTCCTTGGATTCCTTTTTTCGATTAGGCTGACTCACGGTAGCGAGCCGCACGAGACACGGTAGCGTAACAGTCGCCGGGCTCACGGTCTCCGGCGACCACTTATCAGCAGCTGGCGATAGCCGATGTATCGAGGAGGCATACCGTATCTTATTATTACGTGCAACTACGCACGTGCGATATCGCTGCACGTCGTCGCTCGGTCACGAATAATTTATATTCCGCTGTCAGACCGTGCGGCTTCTCTTCATGACTCTGTTACGCGTGCACGTGTCCTCTCAGCAGGCCTGTCGGGAGCAACAGATAATCTCGGTTCGCCCATCGTGTAAGACATTCCTCGTCCGTGGCTGTCCGTTCCCCTGGAAATCACGCGGCCGATGATTTCGTTTATCATTACGATCCCGTCGCGGCTCGATCGCGGGCCGTTTAACTCTTCGAAACAAATAAATTCACTGTAACAAATAAAACATTACTGTGAACACCCTGTTTCCATCGCCAGCCTGTCCAAGCAGCAGATTCTGCAATTTTCTTTCAAATATTCGTCGATCTTTCCAAATGCGTCTGCGACTCGATTATAGAATAATTATAAGAATATTTGATTCGAGCTACGATTACTTCGTTTTCCGTAACAAATTGTTCTGTTCGTTTAGTCGAATCAGTTACTCGAATAGAGATCGTGCAATTATTCGAATAATAGTGCCAATTATCGTCGACCGTAACGACCGTCTTCTTATGTAATTTTTTAAGTATGTGGTACATAAGATTACTGGAATATAGGATGACGTCGTTTGCACTCGAAGAAAGATTATTTAATTGTGCATCAATGATCGATCTATCCGAAAGTAGCGAATTTTTCGAGGCTGCAGTTGGAAGAAAAGTTAATCGTAAAAATTAACATGGAAGAAATTAATAAATACACCATGGAAAAACGCTATATTCTATAGTTTGTATTCAAATCGATTATTTTCCGTATGAATTCCTATACGAATGAACACTTTTATTCGAATAACGCGCGCGCGAATAACTTCTCGTTCGGATAAATTGTTATCTGGACAAATTCTTTAGTTTCTATTCGAATCATTTTCTAATAACAATTCATTGATATATATATATTTTCATCGAAACTATCGAGTCTGTTCTTCCAAGGTTTCCCGTCAGATTTTACAGTTTCATTGACCGTTGTCAAATCAATTATTCGAATAGAGATCGTGCAATTACTCGAATAGAGATCGTGCAATTATTCAAATAATAATGCCAATTAACGTCGACCGTTTCTTCTTATGTAATTTTTTAAGTATGTGGTACATATGATTATAGGATAACTCTTTGCTTGCACTCGAAGAAAGATTATTTAATTGTGCATCAATGACCGATCTAGCCGAAAGTAGCGAACTTTTCGAGGCTGCAGTTGGAAGAAAAGTTAATCGTAAAAATTAACATAAAAGAAATTAATCAATACACCATGGAAAAACATTATATTCTATAGTTTGTATTCAAATCGATTATTTTCCGTATGAATTCCTATACGAATGAACACTCTTACTCGAATAACGAATAACTTCTCGTTCGGATAAATTGTTATCTGGACAAATCTTTTAGTCTCTATTCGAATCATTTTCCAAAAAAAATTCATTGATATATATATATATATATAATTTTTCATCGAAACTATCGAGTCTGTTCTTCCAAGGTTCCCCGCCAGATTTCACGGATTCATTGACTGTTGCCGCGTATACGGCGGCGTTAAACCGTTAAGCGTTAAATGTTGCTTCTATTGTTCGCCGTTAACCGTAATCAAAAGGAAATACACACTGAAAGAGATTACGGCGAACTCCAACAGAAACTAAATTAGCCATTAAAAACCGCTTCCTTTCGTTTGCCGTGCACAATCATTGTCATTCCGCTTGCTCAAATTGGTTTCTCGGCTAATTGCACTTACAATATACATACATACATACATACATACATACGTATCGCGCCGCGCCGCGCTGCGGGTTAACAACTTTTCAATTACTTCCGTCAGTGGCCATGAATCGGCTAGTGGAAGCCGAAATTCAATTCGCGCGAGTCGGGCACACAATCGAAGAACTTTCTATAAGATCCTCTTCTACCCGGAGGCTCGATCGGATAGGCTGAAACGTCTCGTCGGCGAGTAGCATCAATATGCTACTCGCCGTGTCATTAGACGATTGCTAATGCACTTTGCCCGGCGGAGGTTCGCGAATTGTTGGAACACCCCCGTTTTCTCATTGAATGATTAATAATCCCGCGGAGCGAGATTCCGCGCGAGTAAACCAGGATTCTCCGTCGGCCGTTTCGATCGCGTCGCCGTCGTCGATTTCTCCGTCGATTTTCCCATCATTGACGGGCCGAGCGAGAGAAAAATAAAATGGCAGAAGTAGGAGGTGGAAGAGGAGGAGGAGGAGGGGGAGGAGAAGGAGGAGATAGTTCGCGGAGCATAGCGAATGCGTTGTCGGGCAACCGGACGAATGCGCCGCGATTATGCAGGAATGGAGCCGCAAGGAGAGAGGGCCTGGACGTCTACGACGGCAGACAGGAGGCTAGCCGGAGCCCGAGAAAACTCGTTCCGCGGATTTTTCTAGGATTCTAGGCGAGGCCGGTTGAATATCCATGCCTCCCCGGCCATTAGTTGTAATCTTCGTAGTTGCGTGTAGCTATTAATAATGCGCATTTGCCACAAAGAGGACGTCGCACTCGGCTGCGTTCAGCTCGATTACTTTTCTTGCCGCGCGTCTACTCGCGCACCGTATAAATAAAGGAATTTTACGAGGGTGCAGGCACCGTTCCTTGCGAATTACCACCCGGACCCACCGATCCGCTGCATACCGGGCGAGACGGAATTAAACGTATGCGAGTCGGTTATAATCGGCGAAAATAAGTGTCGCTTCAATTGAACGAAACATGCTTCGGGAAATCGTTTCTCCGTTATCTACGGTTTCACGTGGAAATCTAATTTCTAAGTAAATTGATCGTCTTGTCCAACTGTTAGGTTACGTCAAGGTTACGTCAATATGTTCTCCGTTACCTCCGGTTTCACGTGGAAATCTAATTTGTAAGGAAATTGATCGTCTTGTCCAACCGTTAGGTTACGATTCTGTGTGGCTCCGTTAATTTCATAAACAAATGCTGCAGCAAATTTTCTCTCAGCAAGTCGTCGTGTCTTTTCTCGGCACTTGGTCTTCTGGATATTGTGCTTTACGAGTATATTATACATTTTTGCGCTGGAGTTAATTGCCGACACGTTTTCGAATAATTCGAAAGCGAAGATAATATTGTCGGTAATTACGAATTTTATAATTATTATATTAGCATTTGATAGTTTTTTTATAGTCATTTTATAGTTATTATATCAGTGTTTTATAATGATTATATTAGCATTTTATAGTTGTTTTATAGTCGTTTTATCGTTACTATATTAGTGTTCTATAATGATTATATTAGCATTTTATAGTTATTTTATAGATATTATATTAGTATTTCGTAGTTACTTTATCGATATTTATTTTATATTAATATTTCACGGTTAGTTTATGGTTATTTCATTAGTATTTAACAGTTATTTTATATGATATGAACTTGATTTCAATTAGCGGCGTCAGTTATTTATCGATTCCACGGCGAAGTTGCGAGTAAACCGCCTTGCTACCTTATCGCGTCCGATGATGCACAACCCTGTACATCCGAGTAGCGCGGAAAGCAATCAGGCTGATCCTCGTAGTCATTCGTTCTCAATATTCAACTATCTATTAAAAAGTTGATCTGCCGGATCGATATATCATGGCGAACGAGTGGCCGGCGTGTTTCCCTCTATCACGCGTTGACTCCGGATTCGTATAGCAAAAGATCGATGATTAAAGGAAGTTGTTCGCGTTCCCGGAGAATAATTAATATCCGACAGGTAGGGAACGAGTTTTCGTTTGGCTTCGAGAGAGCTCTCTCTCTCTCTCGCTATCATCTTACTTAGAAATATAAATTTCACGATACGTCACGTTTGAATCACCGTGTAGATCGTGACTTTTTTTCAACGATCTTGGAGCGCACGAAGGAAGCGGCTCGTTCTCATCGCTCCTATTCAGACCGAATCATGTATGACCTCGTTACGCCGACGGTGCTGGAGGCTGTTGCTACGTCAATGACGTATTAATCAGCGTTAGGTGATGCTATCGCTATTCTGCGGACGTGAAATGACGCCGGGGCGCCCATATGCATTTGAATGAGGAACGCAGCTAGGTGCTCCGACGATAAGGATTATCGCGCGTCGCGGGACACGAAAGGTGTTGCGAAGTTGTTGCGAAAGCGTTCCGGAATTTTGCATTGTGATATCTCCCGCTGGGGCTCCGAATGCTGGAACTTGCACCGCGTGCACGCGCCCGCCAACGATTTCTACGTGTTACGGACACACGGAATATTTATAATAATCTCTTACGACGGGACGAAAGAGTACGCGAGCGTTGCGCGACGGATCCTGCAAATGTCTCGTTAGAACAAAAGCCAGATAATCTTTCGAGGGACCAAGCACAGCGTTTACCGTGCCGGCGAACATCGCGTATGCCCGCCTAATTACAAGATCAAAGAGAAATTCCCCGCTTTTGCTACACCGAGATCTTTCACCTTCCGAGATTCAAAATCTCCCATAAGACTCGGCATTGTTCCTTTACGTGGCCCGGATCAGCTTCTTCGGGGCATTTAGCTTGTCCGTGGCTCCAGAAACTGAACTACTCAATGATTCAGAAATTCTTTGCGCCAGTTATCGGTCATCTTATCACGGCGGCCGATCCTTTGTTGGGATAAGAATGAAGACGAAGATTCTAGCTCGAAATCAAGCTGGAATCCATGTTACTAGGGTGCCTTCTAGAGCCAGGTAGAGACCAAATGCTTGAACTAGTCAATGATTCATAAATTCTTTGCGCCAGTTATCGGTAATTTTATCATGACGATCGATCTTTTGTTGGGATAAGAATGAAGACGAAGATTCTAGCTCGAAATCAAGCTGGAATCTGTGTCACTAGAGTGCCTTCTAGAGCCAGCTAGAGACCAAATGCTCGAACTACTCAATGGTTCAGAAATTCTTTGCGCCAGTTATCGGTCGTCTTAACATGGCGGTCGATCCTTTGTTGGGATAAGAATGAAGATGAAGGTTCTAGCTCCAAATCAAGCTGGAATCCCTGTCACTAGGGTGCCTTCTAGAGCACCAATGCCTTCTAGAGCACCAAATGATTGAACTAGTCAATGATTCAGAAATCCTTTGCGCCAGTTATCGGTCATCTTATCATGCCGGTCGATCCTTTGTTGGGATAAGAATGAAGACGAAGATTCTAGCACGAAATCAAGCTGGAATCCCTGTCACTAGAGTGCCTTCTAGAGCCAGCTAGAGACCAAATGCCACCAATTCGTCTTCCATCAGCGAAGTCCGAGAAGAGGCCGGCCGTAGCTAATGTTTTACATCGTTCACTGCCAAACGCGATATAACTCGTGGTTCTATGATAACTCTGTTAAAGTTTCATTACTGACACTTATTTATTATCTTTTAATTACAATCATTTTTTGCCCGTTATCATTTTCTGCTTGTTATCATCTGTTTTATTTGTCTCGTTACACGTTGGCGTCGCGAACAGATTTCTTCGCAATAGGTCTGGCAGTCAGTTTAATAAGTGTCCGTTGCGCAAACCAAGCCTCGTTCAGCGTGTTAGCTAAACTTTTGCTACCGGTTTCACCTCTATCGGGACACTCGCGCGCCGTAATCGCTGCGAAGATAGCACGCTGCATTTTTCATCGCGTTTCTCCAGCGAGTTTCGCAAACCGAGTCTGCCTCGAAGAGACCAATCCTGCCAGCAGTCCGCCTTCCAACGGAAAACCGAAAGAAGAGAGCGTCGCCTAATGTTTTAATAAGCGTCCGTTGCGCAAACCAAGTCTCGTTCGGCGTGCGCTGGTTAAACTTTTGCTGCCGGTTTCTCCGCCTATCGGGGCACTCGCGTCGTAAGTGCAGTCGTGGGGGAAGATAGCACCGCGGTTTTTTCTTCTTCGTCAAGTTTCTCCAGCCGTTTCGCAAACCGAGCCCGGTTTCGAAGCGAGTGGTCTGTCCTCTATCGGGCCGTCCGGCTCTCGTTGGAATCTCCGCGAAGAAACCGCGCGGCTGATTTTTCAGCCATTTTCCCCGGTTGTTTCGCAAGCCCCCGTCCGTCGAGACGGTCTCTCTTCGAGCCACACGGAACGGAAAGTGCACACGTCCACGTCCAGAGGCGGCCCCGTGTCCAGACTCGGCCGTGAAAGAGCCAGAGAAAGAGAGGAAACGACGCCGGGTGGGTTGGAATGGCAGAGCGGCGGTGGTGGCGGCGGCGACGCATACGCGCATAGTAGACCTTGAGCCACTATTACCGACTGTTTATGCCGTGATGTAATCGTATCCTAGCCTATCCGAGCTGGCCTAGGCTGCACCTAGAGAGAACCCGGCGTCGTAAATAATACGCTTGGTACATTCGACGCTCTAGGTGCATTGAAATAATTTACGGCTGACCACGTTCCGCCGCGCGGACGCCTCGCGTCCCTGCTTTCTGCATACGCGCACACATAGATAGGGGATACGTGCACCGTGGCTCCGGCGCATCCGTGTACATATTTACAAGCGCGGCGAACGGACCGGAGCCGCGGATGCGTGGAACGTCGCAGTTAAAACTGTCAAGCGGCTTCCGGGTGCGATCGGCCGCCGCTTCGGAAAATCGTTCCATCGGGCCCGGCCGCTGGCCCATCCGTTTTAACGACGTCGCTCTCGGCTAGGACGGTCCTCTCCGACGTGACCTGGTCGCGTCCACGGAAACCTCACCTCGCCTTTCGTTCGCGAGCCAACGCTCTGCTCTCCTTCGCGCCCCGGGAACCCTCGTCAATCATCGACCCTGTAACCAGCAGAATTTTCCGTAATTTCGTAATAAACGTTCAACCGGGCCGGAATTCATAGTCAATTAGCATAGCTAATAACGCTGTAAATGCTTCTGTTCGGCGGGGCACGGGGACCGACAGGCCCGAAGAAGCATTCGCAATCAATCAATTTCTAGGCGCACGCTGGCGTAACGTAGACACGCATCAAAATTACACTACTCTAGAATAATAGGGTAAAGTTGCGTAATACGATCCCGTTGTTACACGTTCGAAACGTGTCACCTGTGGTCCGGTTTATATTTGATCGTTATTGGAATCGTTTCGAGTGAATCTTTGTCTATGCTAATTGTACGAGCGAATTCTGTTTGAACGAATATTTTGTTGGAACAACGATTATTCGTTTTACTAGTCGTAAATTGTTCTATCTATTTGTTCGTGTAATTCTATTTATAGAATTATAAAATCACGTATGCCGTCCTCTGCACTCGCAGAAAGGTTGTTTAGTTGTGCAACAATGATAAATCTACACGGAAGTAATGAACTTACCGATGAAACATTTGCGAAACGGAATGCGAAATAAATAAATCGATGAGGTGTGAAATAAGCACTTCATGTTCTATCATTTTTGTTCGCGTCGATTAATTTCCGTATGAATCCCTGTACGAATCGATTCTTATTCGAATGAATTCTTGTACGAATGAACTCTTATTCGAGTATATTCTTATTCAAATGAATTCTTATTCGATTAAATTCGCATTCGATTATATTCTTATTCGAGTGAATTCTTATTCCATTAAATTCTCATTCGATTATATTCTTATTCAAATGAATTCTTATTCGATTAAATTCTTATTCGAATGAATTCTTATTCAAATGAACCCTTATTCAAGTGAATTCTTATTTAAATGAATTCTTATTCGATTAAATTTTTATCCAAATGAATTCTTATTCGAATGAATTCTTATTTGAATGAATCCTTATTCGAATGAATTTTTATTCGAATGAACTCTTATTCAAGTGAATTCTTATTTAAATCAATTCTTATTCGCGCGCGCGATTAAATTCTTATCCGAATGAATTCTTATCCGAATGGATTCTTATCCGAATGAATTCTTATTCGAATGATTTCTTATTCGATTAAATTCTTATCCGAATGAATTTTTATTCGAATGAACTCTTATTCAAGTGATTTCTTATTTAAATCAATTCTTATTCGATTAAATTCTTATCCGAATGAATTCTTATCCGAATGGATTCTTATCCGAATGAATTCTTATTCGATTAAATTTTTATTCAAATGAATTCCTATTCGATTAAATCCTTATCCGAATAAGTTCCTATTCGATTAAATTCTTATCCGAATGAATTCTTATTCGATTACATTTTTTCTTATCGGACCGAATTATTATTCGAATAAAATCTTACATTGTTATTCGTTTGGACATTTATTCGATAGCGTCGAATAAAGCTGTATTCGTTAGTCTTCATCCTCGTTTCCGTCATTCGAATACGTAAAAACTCTGTTTGACCCGTAGCCACCGCAATTGCTCGAACATTTCCACGAAGTTCAGGTGTTCATAAAGACGGCGAAGGCTTAAAAAATCAACGATAGCGATCGATTATCCGAAGTTTAAACAGTTGCCCCCCTTTCGGAAAATGACGCGGCTCGCACCCGGAAGCCTCTGACCCTTTTCGCCGTAAGAATCCGGGCACGTGAAAGTCTCTAGGATCACGCTAGGAACGCGGTTTCTCCTCCTTTCTCACAGTGATCCAGGCTCGGCCGCTCGCCTCCGCCTCGCGTTTCATGCTCGGGCTTGCTCGTGGGATAATTAGGTATCCGCGAGGCTGTGCCGTGCGCGACGGGTCCACGAGGGAGGAATAACGATCCATTCTGCGGAACGCCGTAGAAATTTCCACCGTTCTCTCTGTCTCGGGGCGCCCCGAGGCCTCTGGATGCCCCTTTTCCTTCAATTAGACCGTTTCCAGCTCCCGGATACCGTTCTCGCTCGGCGAGAGACGCGCGCCGCTTGATTATTTGAAAAACCGTCACGAAAATCAGCATCGCTGCATAGTTAATCGGCTCGGCCGCAAATAAATTGCGATTCCCGCGCGGTAATTTCGCTCGAAACGAATTATAACGACGCTACCAAGACCCGTTTCACGGAAGAAAATCATACCGTACGGAAGCTTAATAAATTGCCTTTCTCTCTATCAAATGATTCATCAATATTATTATTATTATTAATCAATATTATCAATAATTTGAATCAATATCGGCAGTGGCTGTGTTAAAGATCTGCTTGAGATTTATGTGAAACTATCACGATGGAACATCGTTTACCTGAAGCTCCCATTGCTTCGCATGAAAATACGTTCAGATTGTTTATAAATAATATGGAGTAAATGATAAAAGTAACGAAGACAAAGAAACGCGAGACTGTTAAACCGTTTAATTATTAAAAGAAAGAAATTGTTACTTTATTTTAGATAATAAGAGAAGACTAAGAAAGCGCAAGTATAACTCGAATTAGATCGGCTCCGGTTTATTAAGCGCATTACGCGATGATAAATATAACCCGCGTGTCCTAAAAAAATGGAATCATTGTTCGATAAAAATGTAATAACTGTTTTACGGTTCGAATACCTGCGGTCCTTTGTGTAGCGCTTCACGGGTTCGGATCATCATTGTGGAGACTGAATGGACCTCGACTAATCTGAAACGATGCTAATACATTCCGTCCGAAATTCTTTTAATTTATCTGAAAACGCATAAAATCCTATGTTTGTTTTCGAATATCGCAATAACGCGCGAAAGAATTCCACGGCGGAGGATAAAATCGGCGGACGATCGTCGATATTCCAGGGAATCGGGATGATTCTTTTTCCCGGGCCCGGCAACGGCCCGCAGATTTTATGCCCGGCGATCGGGCCCCGTTTTACTGCGCAGAACGGGGCCCCCGTCGGTGGCGCACGCGAGAATAAAATTTTATTTGTTCGGAGACGCGATCGAATCGGACGTTATCGGCCGTATTCCCGCGGAATTCCGATGCGCTGCGCGCTTGTATTTTAATGCCGCGTTCCGTTTGCCGATGGAATCCCGACGCCCGTAAGTTATTCATAATTGTTCTACTTATCGCGTGTAACACCGGGGCCCCGGGATTTCTCGAATTATTGAAAAGATACGCGGCGGCACCCCCGGTATCCCTATCGTCTGCCAATTAGTCGGGCGATCCCGCGGAATGGCGGACAGATTCCCCGGGACGATGGTCCGCGAAATTTTCAAGCTATTATACAGAACGGCGGCACGATAAATTATGAAATGCGGCTTGCGCACGGACGCATCGTTTCACCTTATCGCCCGCGAAGAATGCAAAGTTACGTTTAATCCCGGCCCTTGTAATTGCAACGATGAAAGTTCGCCCGCAACAGTAAAATTGTACAGTTTAGACATTTATTTCACGGCTTAATAATTTTAATCAGCTGGAAATAATGCTGCGGCGCTTTTAAATTCCTCGCATGCCTTCGCTGCGCCGTGTTTCATCTGTTCGCTTTTTTTTTGTTGTAACGATCGCGTAAAATCCGCGGCCCCGGCGATCATTTTCGGAATTAACCATGTCTTTTATTGGGTTACCTCTTTTACGTTTGTCTTTTATTTTAAGAATTCGCATTAGCCGGCTACATTTTAGGAAAACGGATGGGAAAATCGTTCGAAAGAAATCACCGGCCAGCGATTTTGTTCCCAACAATTTGTTAAAAATCGATCGAATAAAATATTGAAAAATCAACAATCGATTTCAGAGAACTAAATAAGAATCTTCGCGTTCCCAAAAAATCAGTTCGAGATCACCGTCGGAGGAAACGAGAAAATAGATCGTCGTAGAACCACGATAATCTCTTTCGCCGCGTTACGACACGTTTTCTTGCGCGCTTAAACGGTTTGCATCGAACGCGGCGAAGTGTCGGTTTACGAAATTTAGCGGCGATCCCGACGCGCGCAAGGATTTAGCGAACGTTGTTAGCTGTCGACGGAAAATAGTATGGCGTCGTAGTCCGGGCCGTATCCACGCGTTTTCACATCGTTTGGTCCACCACGTGTCCGTTTCGTGACGACCATTCACGAGTACACGATATTATTCACGAGGCGTTTAGAATTGAATGCCTGCGAGGAACTTAAAAGGGGCCGAGAGGGGCAACGCCGATGTAATGCAATGCAATTGGCCTTGCGAGGTGAACGTACTCCGCGGATGATTCGATGCATATTGCACGGCCACCGGTACAGGACGAAATTGTACTCGGCGAGGTCTTCGATCCCGTGTCCCTCCCAAATGCTCGGCCGGAGACCGTTGTCCCTGACGCCCGAAGTGTTTCCGATCTGCTGCATCATCCAAAACATTTCGTCGGTTCGCGTTCCGCGTTCGCATTCGCTCTGAACGCCTCGCTCAGTTTCGTTCGCACGATAATCGACGCAACATCGAATTCCCGCGTTCATGGATTAATCGATATCGAGTTTGCATCAATTTATTGTTACGTCATACTTATGTCACATATACTGTTCTAAACTAATATTTTGGATCGATCAAGAAATGAGGCTTTCAACGAATGAAAGCATTTTTAAATAATTGAAAACAAATTATATAGAATTACATTCGAAACTGTATGAAGCAATTATATTAACACCTGGAAATGGGTGATTCCTGAGATCATTTGAAGTAATTTTTTCCTTAGCGAGAATGCAATCCGCGGCTTCGTTTACGAGTTATTAACGAAAAACGTTGACCAATGAGAGGCGAAATCAGCTGGCGCAAGGCGGCCGAGCCAATCAGCGGAACTGGACTTCGCCCGCTTCGTCCGTCTCGCGGCTGCCGAGCTCGCCTCTCATTGGTCACTGTTTTTCGTTAATAACTCGTAAACGAAGCCGCGGATTGCATTTTCGCTAAGGAAAAAGTTACTTCGAATGACCTCAGGAATCACCTCCTTCCAAGTGTTAACATAATTGCTTCATAGAGTTCCAAATGTAATTCTATACATTTGTTTTCACTTATTTAAAAATGAGAGCAGTATCAACTGCTCTATGCTATCAGTAGCTCCTTTATCTTTACGATCAACTGGCTCGATATTGGAACGATTTATTGAGCAAACGATTCTTCAAATTATTTGTAAATTCTGAGACAGCAGCGCGCATCGGCACTGGTTCAAACGAAAGCTTTAAATAGCGAAAGGAACAAAACGAAATTCTAATTCGGTGGACTCGAAATTCGGTTCAACTACAGCAGCTTAGGTGGAGGTACATTCCAAATCCGCGCGTTTCTAGTTCGATTCCGTCCCGGCAAACGTGTAATTAACTTTATACCAGCAGCAACAGGAAACATTGCGTGAAAAGCGGATGTACGTTCGACGAACGTAATCCCATGTAAATCCTGCGTAATCCTAATGCGTACACGCATCCCTTGTTTGTTACTTTCCGCGTCGGAACAGGGAGAACGCGGGACGTATCACGATTGAACGGTACTCGAAATCGAATCGATCTCGAAGAAACTTTAGTTGTCGACGTCGGAACTATAGGCGAACCACTTCGTTAGCGAATTGGAAGCATTAATTGCTGTATGTTCACATTAATTTACAGCTATTTTCTTCTGTTGAAATCTGATAAAATCGTTCTTAAAACCTCATGTTTAATGGAAGCTTCGACTATGCTTACGACTAGACTTCGGACTTTGTGCATTTATGACAAAAGTGATCGAGTCGAATACAGCCGAATAAATGTAGAATAACAATTTCACAATGCCGTCCGATTATTTTCGAATGATTGAAGGTGTTACCGATTAAAAGAAATGTTTGTTCAACTCCCGTTTACTGCCATTGAGCTAGTCAAATTTTATTTTGCACGAAGATCTGTAGTCTATATATAACAATGTCGAAATGATGACACTAGTGAAAAGATATTAGTGAATTCGTTTCATTTTGAAACATGATTTTTGAAAAATAATTTTTGACTAAAAGACAATGCCTTAAATAAATAATTATGAGCTTCTCGTGTTACTTCTAATATTACAGTAATTTCTCTCCAATTGTCCTTCAGCTTGACAACAAATTTGGGAAGAGGAGATACGATTACAGTAATTTCTCCGAAAAATGTTCCGAGCTCGGAATTGAAACCGGCAGATCTGAGAATACAACGCCGCGATCCTTTAGGCTTCGCGGCTCGTTTTTATAGAAACTCGGGGCAGTCGGCAAAAAAGACAGCGACTAGCATGTCAGTGTATATTAAATGAATACATAGTAATGTAAGAATAAAAACTATGACTTAACTTTTCTATTTCTAATTTTTTTCCACGATTCGAAGGCAATTCGTAGGTCACATGACACGATTTGAAGGCAATTTGGAGGCCATATGACAAGATTCGAAGGCAATTCGAAGGCCACATGACACGATTTGAAGGCAATTCAGAGGCCACGTGACACGATTCGAAGGCAATTCGGAGGCCACACGACACGATTCGACGGTAATTCGGTGGCCAGTTGCCACGATTCGATGGTCACGTACCTAATATTTACCACGTACCTTGTAGCTCCGCGCTTTTTTCCTTCCTGACTCACACCCAAACAAACCATTTCGTGTTGTCTTCCGGGAATTCGCGTCGCGTGCCGCATCACACGCTTGACCGACTCCGTCGATCCTTAGCATCGACGTAGCAATCAATTACATAGGCACAGGACAAGTACAGGGAAATTCACAGCCACCCGAAATTTGGCATTTCTGGAAGAAATTATGTATTCGCGGCTCGTTTTTATAATCGTCGATTGTCGACAACTATGAAAAAGAGCCTCCTCTTCCGAAATTGTCCATTTTCGTTTCCAAGCTGAGGAACAATTGGAGAGAATTATACTGTGTACAGAAAATCATTAATTTATCCTGAAAATTGGCGTTTTAATTACAGCACAATACGTAAGTGGCACAATATGCATTTCAGATGTTACAGAGTGACGCAAATTCGAACCTAGAGAGCCTATCTAGACCAAGGGTGTCAAACTCAAAAGCTAACTTGGGCCAAATAAACAATGCTTAACTTTAGGTGGGCCGCAAAAAAAAAAAGATCAATGTTCATAGAAACAAATATTTTTATTTTGACTAGTACATTGAATAAACATATATAAAGTTAAATTATCGTTTACGTCCTGATACTTGACATCTCTTCTCCGATACTATCTTTCCTATTTCGGGAGAAATTTTATTGGCCGAGATTACTTTCAAAATTTCTGATTCACATTTCTATTTTATTTTTACTTCGCGTCGGATACATTGACTGGGCCACAAAAATGTTCATTTCGGGCCGCGAGTTTGACACCCCTGGTCTAGACGATGAGTTCTTCGATCGTGGGGGATGATTCACCGTCTCTCCGACTCGGTTGACACGGAGGAACGGTGTCTCGGTAATTGCCTTATATAAAACCGCTCTATATAACTGTAGATCCCGCGGCTCCGTCGTCCGACCAAGGACGCGCTCCTTAACAGCGGATTAACACGTAACACTTAGCGCGATAACGTTACACGCGGCAACACGCGTGGGTTACCGTCGCGCCGCCTCGCCGTAAGTCTGCACTCGTTTCCTCGCCGGTATCGAGGCAAGAAACGAGACGTTCCCGGAAATTGCGATCAATTTCGCGGTACCACCGCCGCGACGCGTTGGCACCCGCGATTTTACGTAACCGCCGCGCCGCGGCGACAAAGCCACGCGTATCTTCGGACCGTCTCGCGCGAACGATCACGCTGTCCGTCAAATCGCGCTAATCTTCTTTCCTCGGGATTAACCCTTTGTGGCGCGAATTGTTCGCCGTTTTTCGCACCGACGATCCGCGTCCGTCTTGCCGAGCCGCGTTTTACGCACGCATGGGGTTAACACGTTGAATGCCACGGGGGTCACCGGTGACCGGCACACTTAACACTTTATCGACCGCTAGCCTATTTATAGCTTTTCGATTGCCAATGCTTATCGACCGATAGCCTATTAATCGACTTTTAGCTATCGACGGTTTTCGCTTCTTTACTGTTTTGTTAGTAGCTGACTTCCTGTATGCTGACCTCCCCATATCCTTATGAATTATAATTATAATAATTATATTATTATTTATTATTATTTTTAAAGGAATAAGCACAACACAATGAATAGCGAAAATTTAGCCGGTACTGGGAGCAAATGCGCGCGCGACTAAGCCAGTCCTTACTGAGTGGCAGCCTCAACCACGACCGGACGATAAAGTGTTAACTTGGCGGTGACGCCATGGGGGTCACCGGTGACCGGCGCGCCCAAATTGATAGAAATATACAGGGTTCCCCGGAAAGAATGATCCGATTTCAAAAATTTATATTTTAAAAAATTACACACAGAAAATTATAATTCAAACACGAATATAACGGGAAAATGTGTGTTTTTGTTTACAAGTATTCGATATGACTTCCTTTTGTTACACGTATGATATTGCGATATGAAAGTTCTTGCCAAACACGGTGTAATGTATCGCTGGTAATTGTTTGTACAGCATCACAAATGCGTTTTTTCAGTTCATTTGCACTTGTAGGTAAAGGTGGTACAAAGACAAGATCCTTCACAAATCCCCAAAGGAAGAAGTCGCATGGGGTCGGGTGATCTCGGATGCCAACTGTGTAGAACCATATTATCGGATGAACTGTGACCAATCTAACGGTTTGGTAGTTCCGTGTTAAGAAAATTCCGAACCTCCAAGTGCCAATGGGGCAAAAAGTAAAACTCGCACATTTTCCCGTTATATTCGTGTTTGAATTATAATTTTCTGTGTGTAATTTTTTAAAATATAAATTTTTGAAATCGGATGATTCTTCCCGGGGAACCCTGTATATAATTTCAAACAAATGTCAATATCTAAAATTTTGTATTATTACCATCGTCAATTCAAACAGTGGCCCCTGTCGTAATTAACATGTCAAGCATGGTTATACACTGTAACTTATCTATATCTATACTTATCTATCTATTAACTATTCTATAATATTTCAACATTATATGTATCACATAAAAGAAAATTCATCGTGGCGCCACGGAGAATTTCTGTAAAACCGGCGTGGCATTCAACGTGTTAATCCCGTCTGGCTCGCATGACTTTGAACGTCTTCCACAGAATCCTCCGATGCAACTTGGAACTCCTTTGCGGTCCATTTGTCATTTTAGCACGCGCATCAGCCGAGTGAACTGAATTTGAATTGTTCAACGCTGGAATTATTGTACCGGTCGAGAACTGACTCATTTGTTTCTTTCGTAGCGACTGGAATCGTAGAAACGCTTTTATGAGAATTTTTTTCATGAGCATCTCTTTATGTAAGACAAATTTTGAAGAACTTTTTTTATTAAGATCATTCTGTTATATTATAATCAGTGGAAACATTTAGAGAATTTGAAGATGCTATTGTTAACTCGTTCATGTTGAACTCATTAACTCGTTAAATTTAACTCGTTAAAATGATTGAGGAAAGAAATAAATGTCTATGCAGCTTCTGCTTGTTGCAAGCGACGCAGACAGGTTATATATTATCTAATTCTTCTATTGATATTACATTTCATGATACATATAATCTAATTAGACGTTTCCATTTCGATATTTTCAATTTAAGATTAATTCATTTCGATTTCCAATTTTTACGGGACTATAAAAATGAATAAAAATTTGGATAAATAAAAAGATTATTAAATCTTCAATCTATTATAACATTCATCAGAGTTAATTTAACTTTTTCCGTCAACGTTTCCACGGTTTAATAGGAATACGTCGACATAACTCAGAATATCAAGATGCTCATTATTATTATTGAAATATTACATCTCATCAATTGATTCATTAACACGTTCCGTGCCACGTGTACCATCGATGGTACACGCTTGCATGTTTACTTAGTGAACTGAACAAATTGTTTACAAGAAATTTAGAACCGAAGAATCAATTTCCACCGCAAGAATGGGCGTTGATAAGTTTTTGTTACGTTGTTATGTGTACGAGAATTAATAATTGCACGTAATACATCAAGTTTTAGTAAAATATCAAAGTGTGAAGATTCGAGTAAAAAAAGCTCGACACGGAACGTGTTAATCTCATCAATCGCTCATAATAAATAAGGTTGCCTTAAAACATGATGGTACAAGAATTGCACTTTATCCGCGTGTTTCCTCTCGTGCTAGAACGAGGCTCGCTAGGTTTGCGGGTCACGCGAAACCGCTGCGGCCCGGAAAACCGAAAACGGTTCGGTAGCATTTTTTTGAAAAGGCTTCTGTAACGAAATGAAAAGTCGCCGCAGAAGTGCATAGAGCTGGTGCACCGGCACCCAAGGTGTTCAGTGCATCAGCACCAGAGCGTGCAATTGCGTGCAACGTAGTTACAATGACGGGGAGAGAAAAAAGCACGGCAGACACAGAGACGCTCGTTCCGACGAGACGCGTGTCCCCGTGCCAAGAGGAACGAGCTCCGGTCTCGTCGGCGTTGCCGTCGCACACAGGGCTCGGTGTTTGTTTGAAAACGCGAGTGCAATCGTGCTTTACGTAACGCCGCGGACACACCACGAAAACGCCAGCCCGTCGTCGCTGAGACCCGATGACCCGATTCTGGAACGTCGGTCCCATTCTCCCATTTTCTCGGCGTTTTAACCCTCGTTCATCCCTTGCTTTTCTAGCTTGATTTGTCCCTCGCCGATTCATCCGTCAGATCAAACGAGATCTAATTAACGCTTTATCTACCAGCAGCTTTCTAATTGTTCTTTCGACGTCGAAGATCGACGGTTCAGAATTTCTTAAGAAATTGTTCAACGGCTATAATAATCTCATCAACGAGATTAGATTTATTTATTTTTTAGATTTATTTGATGTAACAAGTGCTTTTGGAATTATCATTTAAAAGAAAATCGTCGAGTTTCTTTTACGCACAGTTCAATTATTGAAATAATTGAAATAATGAAATAGTGAATAAAGTGTTAAAATAAGATTCGTTACGTTGCTTGTAAGTAGAATGTACCTAATCCGTTGATTTACCATTTCCTTTCATTTTCTTGTGCCAATAATTAGAACAGAACAGTTTTCGAACAGTCATCGAAGGAGAAGAGAATTTGCACGTATTGTGTGACCGAATTTCTTGAAACGAGTTTATCGACATGAAATAGAATGGGATCGGAGTGAAATTTGACAGGTTATTTAATTAGAAATTTCTACGGCAAGTCGGACTCGTTTTAACCCTCGTTCATCCCTTGCTTTCCTAGCTTGATTTGTCCCTCGCCGATTCATCCGTCAGATCAAACGAGATCTAATTAACACTTTATCTATCAGCAGCTTTCTCTAATTGTTCTTTCAACGTCGAAGACCGACGGTTCAGAATTTCCTAAGAAATTGTTCAACGGCTATAATAATCTCATCAACGAGATTAGATTTATTTATTTTTTAGATTTATTTGATGTAACAAGTGCTTTTGAAATTATCATTTAAAAGAAAATCATCGAGTTTCTTTTACGCACAGTTCAATTATCGAAACAATTGAAATAATGAAATAGTGAATAAAGTGTTAAAATAAGATTCGTTACGTTGCTTGTAAGTAGAACGTACCTAATCCGTTGATTTACCATTTCCTTTCATTTTCTTGTGCCAATAATTAGAACAGAACAGTTTTCGAACAGTCATCGAAGGAGAAGAGTATTTGCACGTATTGTGTGACCGAATTTCTTGAAACGAGTTTATCGACATGAAATAGAATGGGATCGGAGTGAAATTTGACAGGTTATTTAATTAGAAATTTCTACGGCAAGTCGGACTCGTTGAAATATTATCTACAGCCGACGGACCAAAAACGGGGCGCAACGAACAAGAAACTTCAATTATGCATGTGACACAGTTAAGCTTTTATTTCGTATACATCAGGAACACGGCGATTCTGGCCGCGGGTGTTCGAATAATAATATAGTTCACTCGCTCGCGGCGTGTTAGATTCGATCTTTAAATATTCTCTACTGTAAATATCGTTGTACGCGGATCGCCTTAACTCCGGGCTATTTGCGCGCGAGACGCGTTCGGATAACAGAGAATACAGATATCAGCAGTTCCACGGTCGTAAAGCAATTTATCGAGGGAATAAATAGCTATTTAAACGGTGCTGCCATAAAATAATGCAAAGATATGTAAAATAGGCAAGGAAAAGGAACCGTGTTCGTGTCTCTCTAGAATCTCGGCACGGTCCCCGGCCGGCGAGCGTCTAAAAGGTGATTCCACTAAAAATGAATTTTAATCACCGAGATACGGTCGTAACTTTTATTTCACCGTCGTCTAGCAGCAGTTCCACGGTTCCGTAAGAAAAATTTCCCGGGATTCTTAATCAGCATCGCCGGCAGCCTGCACAAAGGGTCATCGAACCTCGAAAGCCGGACTCGCCGGTTTGCTTGGGACGACGCGACGTCGTCGTCGTTGTCGTCGTCGTCTCGAGGCGTCTCGCGCGCCGTTTCTCAGCCGGCGCGGCCCCGTCGACGTCGCGTCGCGACGCGGCCCGCCGTTAACGGTGCAAGAAGCGGCTTTAATCCGGTAAACAAGCGTGGAGCGCGACGTCGGCCGTAGATGGGGCCGCAATCGCGATTAGCTGATTTACTTAAACCTTCTCCCGGCGGACGGTGGCCTTTTCCGCAACTAGGCTAAGGCCATACCACGACGACGCGTCCTGGAATTCCGGCGTATCTTTAGCGAACACGCTTCTCTGCGGCCCAGGTACCGCGATTGTTCCGTTTAAGGGTCTAGGCGCGTTCCAGTTGCTAAACGACAGCGGGTATTGATGTATTTTTGCACGTGTGGAATTATTGTTCATCAAAGATTTGGTATATTTTATTGTCTTCTTAGCTCTGGATAATTCTGTTGTATATCTGACAGTGGTCAAGGCAAAAGCACCAAAATATTGTTACTTTTTTGATTTCACATTATTGTAATGTGAAACTGACCTGTTGTGAACAACTCCTTAAAAAATAATCGGAGATAGGGGTTGCCACGGAAGAGTGTTACCAACAGACAATTGAGGAGGAGACAATTGAGACATTTCAAATTGAAAGATCTGAAATATAATTGTATTGAGTTGTGCTATAGTTTATATTCTCTGTTGTAAATAAAATGCCGCGACGCGAGAGAAACGGAGTGATTCGCAACAATATGTACTACCTTTTGTATTAGATCTCAGTTTTAGCTGATAGAGTGGTGTATATAATTATTGACTCAAAGTAACTTATACATTATTGCCAATATCTAAACAGGAATTTGACGGACAATCATATTTGTGTATTTCTGTTTTACTATTGTTTCTAATTTAGAAGTGTACGAAGGTGATGTTTTGTTCAGTATTTCTTTCTAAAAGAGTGAAGATGATTAAAAGTCCACAATTATTCAGACCACTGTATGTATATTTTTTTATTTTGTCAAAGTGGATTTTTAAGGAAACTGTATTTCAAAAGATCATAGCTGTTTGAACTCAGCTATGTTATGTTACCAAAATCTTTAACACAAAACTGACTATACCGGTCAAAATAACTGGTCACCGGTATCTTTTTTCAAATTATTGAAGTTATGAAAACACTTTCCGATGAAACGATTGAATAAATTCCTTTGTTCAAGCTTGCATTACAATAAAAATGACGAAGAGCGCAAATACATTCGGTCTCGTAATATTCATAAAATAACACGCGTTAGTCGTTTTTAGAGTTTGCTAGGTTTAACCTTAACTGTCTCCGTTGATGCGAGAGTCGGAAATCGACTTCGCGAAAGGCTGAATAACGGTCTCGTGTACGTAGCAAAATTTTATCAAAATTGGTCCGGCAGTCTCTCCGCAAAAACGTTCCGCAAAAGCACATTCGATGCAGCGCGTTCGGAGCTATAAACCCAATTTCACGAATCTCCAGATGAAATTATCCAGATAAAAATCTAGAAGAACCACGCTCTCTGACACTGCTCTCTCGCTCTGTCCATCTATCTCAGCAATCCGTCGCGCGTTTTTTTATTGCTCGTCACCGCGTCGCGCCGCGCCACGTCGCGCCGCGGCCTTTTGTTTCGGTAGACACGCGGCTCGATTAGGCTTCGCCTTCGGATGGGCTCCTTTAAACAGCGACCGGGAATCTCGAGCGCGCCGTAGATCGTAGATAAAGCCGCGTTTGCATATTTATGAGCGCGCCGACTCGATCGAATCTATATAATTGGGAGACACTCTCTGACGTAACGATCGCAGATTGAAAACACTGCGTGGGCCGCGCGCTGAACCTGCTCTAACGCCGTCGGCCTCCGGCTGTTTTCTTTCGAGATTCGAAATCGACGTCGAGCGGGAAAGTTTCCCCTGGCGAAATGTTCCTTTATCGTTCTATTCAAACGCCAAATTATAAATCTTTCGATATTTTTTCTAGCCGAGAAACGTATCGTTTCCTGATCGCGGAACGTTCTTTATATTCAAACAATCTCAACATTCGGACACAGCTGCTTCGCACTATCGGCCGTTTTTCATACTACAGCGATCGAAACTTATAAACCGCTGACGTTTATTGCTCTTTTATCGACACAAAAGTGTTGAATAAAAGATTGAAATCGATTGTTCTCGCTTCGAACATCGGTAACGAAGAGTTACAAGTTCGATCGAGTAGAAGCGAGTGTATTAAAAACGTTCCTATTTTTACAATTTTTACAATCATGAATTAATGAATATATATATTATTAACCAGTTAGCTGCGGCGTCTCCTTTTCGAAGCGCGCACCTGTATGTGCCGCGAGAATCAAGCGATGACGAGTATACTCTTCAAATACAGAGCAAGCGTCGCTGTTAAAATATTGCATCAAAAAGACGATTTTATTTGATAAAATTAACGACTTTATTACTGATATTTACTTATTCGCTTAACATTAACATATACTACATACATAATAAGCGAAAAAAGCAGGAAAAATCAAATACTTATAAAAGTTAGAAATTCAAAGTGGCAGGCAGCAAAGCAAGAAACGATACATAATGGCGCTTTGCACTTCGAATACCAATATCGTGATGCTTTTCTAATCTTATTTTCATAACAATGTAAACACCTTCGCGTAGAATTGACCTCAAAATATTCTAAACATCTTGAAATTCGAGAACATGTTTTCACTAAAATTACAATTCAAATAGCCAATGGTCACTACATTTTTACGCACGACGAGTATACTCGTCGTGACACAAAATACTGCCACTTCTCCACGACGAGTATACTCGTCGAACACAGCTAACCGGTTAATAGCGATCTCACAGATCGGCGATATTAGATAAGGGCTAAGTCTCCTTCACTGTTCCAAAACCGAAGGCAGCCTATTCGCGCGAGGTGCACAGAGAGGAGCCACGTGCTGACGTTTGGAAGCCAGCGGTATCCTTCAAATTGTCCTGGGCCCGACGCTCCTCCGGACAGGTCCAGCTCTATTAGCATAAACGTCCGTCTAGCGATCAAGGTTCCAGGGGCCACGGTGGGCGGCCGGAGCGACGCGTGGCCAGCGGAACGTGCGGAACAGGAGCAATTCCAAAATCGTCTGGAGCAGACAACAGGGAGTCGCGCGGGGTGGGAGCGTATAACGGTGGACTCCCCCGTTGAAGCGGCCGCCTAGACACTTGACAGACTTGTGCTTTGCACAATAGTAGGAAGCGCTAAAAATAAGCCGGCTCGGTTCCACGACGTTCTGGCCTTGGCCAGCCTCGGTCCTCGCAACCTGGTGGTACCACCTTCTCCCTCCCTCGGCCCCTCCGCCAGCTCGTAGCTCTTCGCCCGACGCGTTCCTCTACTTCTTCTTCTTCTGCTTCTTCCTCTTCTTCTTCTTCTTCTTCTTCTTCCTCCTTCTTCTCCTTCGCCTCTTCTCGGCTCTCTCTCTCTCTCTCTCTCTCTCTCTCTCTCTCTCGGACGTCTCTCCGTTGTTCCTCTCCCAGCGGCGACCTACCTTTTTCCTCCCGGCGTTCTGTACGCGCACAGAACGTCCACCTACGCGCGTCGAGACGGTTCGCGTGGGCACTGAATTTTTCGCAGGACCGTTCTTCTCTTTTTGCCGACCGATCCGACGGTTCCGCGTCCCACCCTCGTGCCGCAAAGATCCTCCGCTTCCTGCGGGATCCTGATCCTCCAGAGAAATTGGACACTCGATCCTCTTCCGACGATTTCACGTATCTGCTCTGCTTTCCGATACTTTCCATGCTTCGCGACTCTGTGGCCACGGTCTTATTCATTTATTCGTAAACGAAAAAGATATATTAATTTACGTAGATTATTTAACATTGTAACGGAAGTTGCAATGTTGTTGAAATAGATCTGCGAAGTACAGTAAATTCTCTCTATACGATTATATTCGAGTCTGGCGGCTTATTTTTATAGTTGCCGGCTGTCCATTTTTGTTTACAAGCTGAAGGAAAGTTTGGGAGAATTTACTGTACACCTAAAGACAGTAATTACTACGTTTTTTTTATTACTATTTATTACTTGCTACTACTTAGTGCCTATTACTACTTAATAATTACTACAGTAATTATTGGCAGAAGTGGTAATGCGAGTTATTGGGTCTGCAATACCAAACCGAGATCCAAAGCAGAGATTATGTCAAGGTTATTTTCTTTGTTACAATCTTATATGTTTTCTTATTTGTTTTGTGGAAATTCTCCTGGAGTTTTCTGATTTTTCAAAGGTCTGGTCTCGGAAATTTTCGAATATAGTTTAGACAGATTGTTTAGGATTTATTAGAGAGACTTGAGAGATCTGCTTCCCAATTTCTGGCTTCGCTTTCGTCGTTCTTTTCGTTCTTTTCTTTTGTTAAACACGTGAAAGTTGTTGTTGGTTAGAGTACATTGTTTATACACGATATTTCACTTTTGCGAGTTGCGCTTGCTGAGACTGCGGTATGTCCGTTGACGGCGACTAGGGGATTCAGACATTCCTGGTCAGACGCAGGTGAACGCGCCGCGGCATTGTTCGTGACATTCCAATCTACAATGTCCCACAATACTGTTAAATCGGAAATTTATCGTTACGGACCATCGTGTATTTCGTTACCTCGGAAACTAACCCAACTGATTGATCTGCGAAGACTCGTTCTCATTAAACTGGTATCTCAATACGTTTATTGCATGCTTGTAAATCTGTATTAATCAATTATTATCAAGTCTGTGTTCATATATTATCAATAATCTGGAGAAATGTTTCGGTAAACGAAACAAATTTACATATTTCGTCCTTATGTAAAAAATGTTTACCAAAATGAGAATTTGCACAATGATCGTACTATAGATATCGTTCTAACAAATCTCTCTGATGTTTTCCAAATTCAGTCGCAAACTGTTTCTGACGTCATACATTACCATTAGACTTCGGATCTTTATAAATTAGCAATAAATTTGCGATAAGCAAATTTTTTGAAATGCAAAAGTAGCATTTATATTATCAAGAATTAATAGTATTTCTCATTTAATTTTACTGCTACGAATTTTGGGATCATCGAAAGGAAATATTCTCTCCATTGAATGTTTAAGAAGCGTATCGTAAAAATAGTTCACGTAACCGCAATCTAATTATCTAGTATACATAATCTACAAACCCTAAATATTTTAAGCGCTAAATGACGTATTCTTGAATCGCTTCTTGCGACGATCGATTCAGAATCGCCTGTCCCTGGTGCAAGATCTTCCGAACACCGTAGAAGGGTTAAATTCAGCGTCCCTGCGATCAAGGGATCTACCCATCCGCTCGCGATTGGGATCGGAGGGCTACCGAGAAGAAACCGACGCCTCCCGGCATCTGTTGACAGCCAGCCTGACGGTTGTACATCGATCGCGGTTGCGGAAACGCTGGAACGTCAGACGTTCCCTCCGCAGCCACGGGGAACGTGGATGACGCGCGTCGTCGAAATGACAGCAACCACCGGCGACGGGTCACGCAGTCATCCTCGGTGCATTCTGCAACGCTCGGTTGCGCCGAGATCCTTATCAACCCATTGTTACCTTTTTTTCCGTCTGGTTTCCTTCTCTTTGTTCTCCGCGCCTCGTCGAACACCGGCGACGCACTTAATAAATAGATAATTACGTGGCAGAATTGCGCTCGCATTGTCCGCGGGTTTATTTTTAAACTGCGACTTCGAGACGTCCCGGCTTTCGTCGACGCGCGACCCTCCGTCAGGATCGGAAAGCTTCGTTCGATCGTTCAGTTATGAAACGTTTGCCCGGGTCCTGGGAGACCCACGGTTTATTTCGCATTCTGTGCGGATTCGCGTTTTTACGGGCGAAGACAAGAATCGAATGACGTCGTTAGGATCGTGGATTCTAGTTTAAGAGCAATTATAGCCTTCTTTTTAACCAGTCAGTTGTGTTCGACGAGTGTACACGTCGCGGAGAAGTGGCGGTGCAGTAATGTCTCTCTAATTGACGCTTAGATTGTCCACAAAAATGGACAATTTAGGAAGAGGAGATACGATTATTCGATGCTCGCGGTTCATTTTTATAGTCACGAATTGTCAACAACTATAAAAACGAGTCGCAAGGCTCGGATAATGGTATCTTCTCTTCTCAAATTGTCCATTTTTGTGGACAATTTGAGCGTCAATTAGAGAGACATTACTGTATTTCATATAATTGCCATTTTCTCGAAACAACGTCGAGACGATCATACTTGATAATTTCACCGTGTTCCACAGAAAGTGAACGCGCGAAGACGATCGCAGAATCCAAATAACCAATGACGACGAACGTATTATACAGGGTGTCCCAAAAATGTCTCGCAAACCGAAAGTGGCGGGTTCCTCAGGTCATTCGAAGCAACTTCTTCCTTTACAAAAATTTTCTCCGAGGCACCGTTAACGAGTCATTAATGAAAAACAGTGACCAATGAGAGGCGAGCTCAGCTGGCGCGAGGCGACCGTGCCAATGAGCGGAACTGGGCTTCGCGCGCTGGTTGGCTGGGCCGCCTCGCGTCAGCCGTACTCGATTCTTATTGGCCAGCTGTTTTTCGTTGATAACTCGTTAACGGTGCCTCGGAGAAAATTTTTGTAAAGGAAGAAGTTGCTTCAAATGATCCGAGGAACCCGCCATTTCCGGATTGCGATACATTTTAAGGACACCCTGTATATACACAGGCCGCAGCAGTTTTTCCAACAGTTCGGCGAGATGTTAATTAATTTTCGTGCCGCGATAAATCGCCGGCGAGCGAGACAACGTATTTCGCGCGACTGGCGTCGCATTAAATTATTCCGTGAACGTTTTCGCGCGAGCGTTCGCAGTCTAATTCTAATAAGCCGGCGCAGCGAGGCTGAATAACAGATCCCCGTGGCATCGCGGCAGGAGGAACCGCGCACGTACCATCGGCGAATCAAAGGACAAAAGGATGCTGTTCGGTCGAACGTGGTAGTCGTGACGCGAAGTTCCTGTTCGTGGAAGGAATCGTGTCGCAGCGACGGCGTCGCATCGTTTCCTCGTTAATACGATCTGCGAACGGGTTGGACACGGTTGAAGAGCGAGCGAATCGCGGCCAAAGGTGGGCAAGATGAAAACCGTGGTAGCTCTGTCGTTTGCACGGGAACGAACCAAGGGGCAGGCTGAGCACGCGTCGCATAGAGGCTGGACGACCGCGTCGTGGCTCTCTCTCCTATTGTCCCCGGGTGCACGGCTCCTCGTTAGGGGATCCTTAACGATCGCTCTTCACCGACGGGTCGTGGTTGTCGTCGAAATCGTCGTATCGTCGATCTTAACGAGACTCCTAGTTTATCTCCCACCCCGTCCAGCCCGGGGAACGAGCTTAGCAGCACCTCGTTTTATCGTCCCCGATGCCAGCCCGTGAACAGAGAGGAGCGGCTTCTTGTCGAACGGCGTCACGCGAGAAACGAGAGATGTTCAACCGGCGATGATTAATATAACCCTGTTCCGGTTGCGATTCCCGATTAGGCTAGACGTACCGGTTGCGGCCGGTGCACCGTTTCTGGCCATTTGTATTATTATTCCTATCTTCTTATTTGAAGTTGGCTGCGGCTCCTTGCGATCGGCAGAATTTCGAACCGGCGAGCAGTTTACGGGCGGCTCGGAAGCCGATCGGTCTGAGTTCGTTAATCTTAAAGTGGATCGCGCAAATTAGCTGTATAAAAATAACAATTCCACTGATATTGTGGAGCGTTATTTTTATTATAAGATGGTATAGAAATGAACTCAACCGGAAGAGAAACGAAAGAGAAATGATATTGTTTTTTTAGAGAAGGCAAATTAATCAAATTAAATAATTTAGTCATTCCGTGGTCGACGTAAGTGTTGATATCTGTTGTTTATTTATGAAGGGGTCAACTGTATTGATTTATCGACCGAAAAATCCTATGATAAAGGTGTGTTTGCACCGTGTAACTCACTTTCAAAGAAAAGTGGATAAATAATGTGAATGAAGTATAATAAAGTGAATAAATAAATAAATAAATAAATAAATGTTACGATATTTATGTCACATACAAGTACGATGCCAGTGCTTTCTAAACTTTGTGAATGAATGATTAAAACAAGCAAATTGAAACGTACTCGAACTAAATGATGCTGATACACCAATAATAAAATACCGAACAGAATTTGGCTTGCAAGACTTCAAATATGAACGATTGAACCGTGAAAAGTATATTCAACCTCTCCTCGCTATTGTGTAATATCTCGGCGTAAAAATCGCAGCGAGGGCTCGGCTAATTTTTTTTCATCGTGACAGTAACGAGACAGAATCGTGTAATAATTCTCGAACTCATTCCGGTTACCAAAGAGGCGTCTCGGAAGTTTCAAATTTGCATGAAGATCCAGAAGTCTACTCTTTATTAAATTCATCGTAATAGATCGAAAAACGGGAGATGAGAATCCGGATTCGTGTTATGAGATTTGATTGTCGGAGGGTAAATTAATAAGATCATCTAGCAGCGCGGAGACTGAAGAATCGGAGCCTCGTATATTTTCTGTGCTTTTAGAATGGAACTGAATAATTCTTCGAGATAAAATTAATCTCGTAAAGAGTAAGAGACATCCTCCCCCCCCCCCTTTGGTCCTGGAAGGCCAAATATTAATCAGAAATAAATATTTATGCTGGAGAATGATTTCTGATCTGTCTTCTTAGGCTCAAAAATTAATTGCCACCGTCTCTAGATCCAGCGAAGTGCTCAGATCCGTTCTACTTGCGTTACAAAATCCATGAAATGTAAAATTACAAGCGAGGTACATTGAAAGCGCGTCGGATTTAACTCCTCGTTGGGGTTTATTTGAATAAGCGTGGGAAATGCAACGCGAAAAGTGCATAGTGCCATTTAAGAAAGCCAAGGTGACCCGCATTTTTTGTCGCATAAAAACATTTTTCGTAATTTTTATTATTGCAATTTGTTTTCCTCGAGGAACACGTTAACTTTCATTCCAAACATTTCTTTGCCAGATTAGCGTAAATGCCTCACGAAATCGGTGCGACCGTTTCGTCGAACACCCTGTATATATTTCGACTGATTTTCTCGGGAAAAATAACTCGGCTTATATTTAAAAAGCTGTTAAAAATATATCGTACGAGCAAACTAGTTCAATCTCACGTGCACGCGATACAAAAATAATACAAATTCAAAATACTACACGTCGGTAGAAATACAGTAATTTTTGAAGTAAGTTTCAAAGTTATACAAATTTATACAAATCTTATGCGTTCACATAAGTTATATACGTTTTATATAAGTTTCAAAAATACAGTTAGTTTGAAAAAATAACTTCGAGTGCAAAGAGTTAGAATAAACGAAAACGACAAAGCATTCCGGACAAAAGTTTCGCGCAGCAAGTAGCAAGAAAAGTCAAATTTCCGCTTGAGGAACAACGGACGATCATCGAAATATTGAAGAATCTCGCGGAGTGGCGATTCCGGGGAGAAATGATCTCGAAGAACCGCAAGTTCAGCCGGGTGGGCAGCGAAGAGTAGGTGCAATCTCCGACGCGGTTCCGCGTACCGAGCGGAGACGATCGCGATCGCGGCCCGCGTCTAATTGATGTTCGTTCCCGTTAAACGGTCGCCGTGATGTGCACGAGGGAGGCGAGAGCGTGCTTGCGCGAGGGAACGCTTGAAAAATGAAGGGAGCCGAGGGAGAGGGCGGAGGGAACGGCGACGTCGAGGACGAGGACACGACGACGGCGACGACGACGGCGACGGTGCACGCGTCGTTGATTTCGAGGTTAACCTTTCGGCCCACGAACCGTTGGTGTACGCGCGGCTGGGCTGCTGGTGCACGAGACCTAGCGGACCAAGGACGACTTTCCGTCTCGCTTGGTACCGATGGAATTCGTGGATTTCAGCGGCGCGTGGGCACCGCGGACACGCAGCTACACGGAACTCCTGTTGTCCCAGCGTGAAATGCGACGAAAAACCGAGAGGCTCGTCCATCTGCGCCGCACACTTTCAGCACACGGTGCCCGACGTAGCGCCGTTCCGTGCGAACTTCTTTTCGAAGTCGGGCGGAAAAAATTACTGACGCAAGTCTTCTTGCGGCCTTTACTCGTGGGACGGGCATTTCTTCGGAGCGCCGCGCCCCGGCCTCGTTACTCCGTTTCTAACGCGGTGCTGGCCGACGTGTGCGTCGCTCATAATTCCCTGAAACACCTATGTTTCTACGCAATTTTAGATACAATTCGCTCGCGCGATGAATTTGATTGGGGTCTCTCGCGGAGGTAAAAGGGTTGTCTTTAATTAGTTTCTGTGTTATTGAATTATGTATAGTAATTGTAACCTCTTCTTGCTTTAAATTGCATCTGATCATTTTTCGCATAAATAATATTAAATCGTATATATATAATTATGTAATAATGTAACTTCATGTTACTTTTATACCTCATTTATCTATATGAATATATTGTTAGCAAATGATAGTGTAAATATATTATTGCGTATACAATAATTATATAACTACGTGTAATTTAATTGTTATATATAAGAGGATTTTATACATCTATGAGAAAATTTATCTATATTTGTTACTCCGTTTAATTGTTAGATATTAAAGACATTTTTTTAGTTACCAAGTATATATTCATTATATTAATGTCATATCTATTTTTTTTATACATCCATGTATTAAAAACATTAGCTTTGAATGAAGTTTAGTCTCTTTAACCAATTTATACGTGAACAAATATTTATAGCTTGCAGTGGTTAATTAATATCAAGATATTCCTTCAAATAAACATACTTATTTATACTCCGGTTTTACGCACTAGACACCGATTGCGATAAAGATAATACAAAGAATAAAAAAAAGTAGGGAGTATAAGCTTTAATGTGATTTTTTTGGTGTATTCAATTTGGACGTATATCAACGAAGTTACAGATTTGTTTAAAATTAAGCTGCTGTTAAGATAGTCCTACCCGCCTTTTCCGACTAAATCGACCGATGCACGCCGTTTTGGACAACGTAATTTCATTTTAAGTTTAGCATACCAATGATCATTCCTATCATGAGCATCGTACTTTACGGTCAATGAGCAATTAACCGATCTTACGTCGCGTCTTCCAAGGATCCGTAATTTTCTTAACCCTTTGCACTCGAAGCTATTTTAACTTGTAAATATAAAATCATTTTTCTAACTTATAGTATTTTTATTTTATATGATAAAACATGTTTTATGCATATGAAATGACTCTTGGGACTCGCGCAACGGTTACAGTCTCGACAATCTTTTAAATCTAAATTTTGTTAATATCAAAATTATCTTGAAACGTGATGTAACGAATTTTAGTGGCGCCTCTGAGTCACCATTCGAGTGCAAAGGGATAATTGTAAGAATTCAAACGTAACCTTGGCGTAACCCACATACTCCAGAAAAATATAGAAATTATATCGATCTTTTTAAAGATTCACAACATACAAGATTCACAGAATAGCTCTGATTTATAAATCGAAGAATCAACCGGGCCGTCCGAAAAGCGGAGAACTGGAGCCATCACCGCGTGCCGGAAGCCAAGATGACGTTCGTCAACGGAGTCGTCGTAAAAGAGCAATTATTCCTTTCTTTTTGAAATCAGCGGCGTCCGACTCGGCAATCAGCCGGAGAGGATCTCCGGCTCGGCGAAGAGCGATTTCCACTGAACACGCACGCTCGTTCGGGAGATAAGTCGGCCGGATAAATCTCGCGGGGCGGACGCGAGAGGAGATCAAGCGGTTTGACTGAAATACCGCTCTCCGTCTCCCTCGTTCTCCTGCTCTCTCTCTCTCTCTCTCTCTCTCTTTCTCTCTTTCTCTTTCTCTCTTTCTCGCTTCCCCCGCGTGTGCATCCTATATATCGCGGCCCCGTAAACACGCGAGTATGAGCACCGCTAACAATGTGCGCGCACTTAGCGCGCTATCGCTACTTGTTTCCCGGGGTCCTTGCGACGCTGACAAAGGTGGGACAGAATTACGATCGACGGTAAAACGCGGATGAGGCGAGCACGGTAAAGATCTCGCTGACGAGATAACGCGCAGAGAGACGAAGGAGAAAGAGAAAGATAGAGAGGGAGTAAGAGAGTGAGAGAGAGAGAGAGGTTTACGCCGCTCCCGCGACATTATACCCTGCGTTCCGCAGGATTTCTTGCGCGGAAACCGCGTCCTTTGAAGCGGGCTGCGGCCCGTGACGCGCGTGGGCGACGACTGAAAGGACCCAGATAGCATCCTTCTCAGTGCGCCGCTACCGCAAGCTAATTTTCATCTAAATATTAATCGTTGCTGTTAACCCTTTCGCGGAATTTGCAAGATTACATGAATAATCATGCTGCACAGCCTCACCGGTGTTTCTGGTTCTGTCGCGCGCACGTTCAACCGAGAAGTCGCAGAAAATTCTGTAATCTGCAGCTTGGTACCTGCTCTGTGCCAGATTTTATTCGAAATGTTTACAATAATTTTCCCCGTAATTCGCGTTCAAATTGCGCATAAATATTGGGAATATAAATACGGGGAGAGGAGATGCGATTGTTCGAGCCTCGCGGCTCGTTTTTATAGTTGTTGACAATCGAGCCGCGAGACTCGAATAATCGTATCTCCTCTTCCCAAATTGTCCGTTTTCGTTTCCAAGCTGCGCGTCGATTGGGGAGAATTTACTGTACACGAATATGACGTTTTGTTAAGTATTTCTTTAAATGTCAATAAAAGAGTGAAAATTACTTTGAGTCTACAATTATTCACACCGCTGTATATACTTCTTTTTTATATTTTGTCAAAGTAGATTTTTAAGGAAACCGTATCTCAAAAAAATCGTAGCCGTTTGAACTCAGCTGTGTTATTTCACCCAAATCTTTAACACAAAACCGAATATACCGATCAAAATAACTGGTCATCAGTATTTTATTTTCAAATTATTGAAGTTATGAAAACACTTTCTTACGATGCGATTGAATAAATTCCTTTGTTCAAGCATGCATCCTCTTCTCAAATTGTCCATTTTTGTGCGCGATCTGAGCGCGAATTAGGGAGAAATTATTGTATATTTTTATTTAGGCGATAATAACTGTTATGTTTATGATAATAAATATACAAGATGTCCCACAATTATGGTACTTCCTAGATGAAGGATTCCTGAGGTCATTCGAAGCAACTTTCTTCTTTACAAAAATTTTCTCCGAAGCATCGTTCACGAGTTATTCACGGAAAACACTGACCAATGAGAGGCGAGCTCGGCTGGCGCGAGGCGGCCGAGCCAACGAGCGGTCGAAGCCCAGTTCCGCTCATTGGCTCGGCCGTCTCGAGCTAGCTGATCTCGCCTCCTATTGGTCACTGTTTTTCGTTAATAACTCGTAAACAAAACCGCGAATTGCAATTTCGCTGAGGAAAAAGTTACTTCAAATGACCTCAACAACCCCTCATTTCGCGGAAACACCATAATTTTGGGACGCCCTGTATTATAAATACTATTACTAACGAATTTCCGCGATAATATATTCAGCATGCTTTCGATTTGAACGTGCAAAATGCAAGAAAGAAGAGCGCTCATCTCGAACCTTCAATTTTAATTTCTTTAAATATATTTCTTGAATTTCACTGAACTTTTGTGACTGTTCAGCTGTCAGTCGATGTTTTAAGCAGAGACGAATTTAATAACGTGGCGAGATAATAAAGGAACGTTTTCCGAAGGTACGACGAATATTCTGATTATTTTGCGATCAATTTTTCACCGTGGAATGTCGATGATTCTTAACCAGATTGCTCGACGTAATTTATAATCGACGTTTCATCGAATTCTTCAGTGGCAAAGATTGTGACTTCCCGGTTTCGGGCCGAAAACTGTGTTGCGGGTGCTCGATGGAATATTAAGCAGGCTGTTTTTTACGAGTCGATGATACCCAAAGCGGAGAATATTAATCGTTCGTGCTGTTATAGAATTTCAAATACAGAGTGGAATGCCCCGAGGAGGTGAGAATGGTTAATTTTAGAAAACTAGTTTCCGTTTAGCGATTTGTATCTAGTTTCGGATATTTACTGAAAGCGGAGACGCGATTTTTTTATTTAAATAAAATTTTAAACTCAAGCAGGTGCCCATATTCATGGGTTTCTCTTGGTTCTCATCCGGTTTCTCTTCTAAAATAAGCTGCGATAATATCTCCGTAAAAGCCATTAAAGAATACCGTAGCAAGTAGATCCGGACGTCTGACCATCAAAGTTCCGACAATGGATTTGGACGTCAAAACTTGCATACTTTGACTCGTCTGCTCGTACTAGCCTTATTTCTTTGACATTACGAACGAGTTCCAATTACCCGGGTATCCGAGACAATTGAACCTTCTGTTCCACTTTGCTGCTCTCTATTAATTGCATTTCTTTCAACGTCTTGCCGCATCGATTGCACACTCGACGTGAACAAGCTACGAACAATTGAGGATCGATCAGTCAATACTTCACATGTCAATTGCATCGCTGTTTATAGAATTTTCGTGTAATCTCCTTTTGGAAATGATTGACGATTACGCTGAAATATAGAAAACGGTCTCGGTGCTGGAATTACATTAAATATCATTAATTTTCTAGTAACTACGTCCTATGTCGACCTAATAACAAAATATATTTTTGGTTTAACCAGCGTCGGAACCAGGCCGTGAATTAAACTTTTAAAATTTTCCGTTGGATCTGATGTGACAGCTGTTTTCACGACTTTTAACTTTTCTATTCTAAGAAAATAGTTATAAATTCGCTGAAACTCGTGTTCCATAGATTTATGCATGAACAGAAAGTTTTTACTCTTTCGAAAATTTGAACAAGTTCCAGTTGGACAGTAACAGTTATTCTGCTTTGAAAAAGTTAAAGCACACTTTATTTTGACCAATTTTCCTTTCAACGTAAGTCTATGAAAATCACGACCTGCTTAACCATCTATATTTATCCTGTTCATATTTCCTCAAATAATGCTAAGTGAATTGAAGAAAGTAGCGTAAACTTTTCAACTTTACTCGAAGAAATACACGTTCCTTCAGAATTTTTACCAATCGAATCCGCGATAACTGTCGCAATTAAACTTTTATAATAGGATTAAAGCGTTCATGTATAAGTTAACTTAAAACAGAAAACGAAATAATTCAGCAGTTAAAAGGTTACTGAATAACGTATACTAACAAAAGGTGACAGTTAAATGACGGTTAAGTTCAAGCCTCGATTGAATTTTACAATCCATTTCAAATTTAGAAGACTGACACGTGCGAACTTTTTTTTTCGAATGCGATTCTTCTTTTTCTGCGTTCGGACTAGATCGCTATAAATAATAGGAAATTTCGAGATGCGTTCGACGCAGACAAAAGCTGAATTATCGATAATATCTCGATTCAAAAGATAGCAGCACCGATCGCCGGATCTGGTAAAGGACCCCCACGAGGCGACGATTCTGGCCGGAGCATAATTCATCCGCGGTTTCTGCATTACGCACAATTTCGCGGTGCAACGTTTATGATCTAAATGAAGAGCTATTTCAGCGCGGTATCGCGAAGACATCGGGGCCAATTAATCTGCCCGTATCGCTGACGTGATCTGGAATATAATGCTTTCGGCCGTGCCGGCGGAATTGTAAGCGGCCAGCGTTTGTTCCGCGTCGTCTGTACGAAATTGAAACTATGGACGTCAGTTAACCGGTCGAAATTGCAAATTTCGCCCGAGCGGCGAACCGCGGCTCGTTCGATCCGAGATAATGAGACCATTCAATGAATATTTCGACGGGGAGGACCGGAGACAGCGGAAAGCGGCGCGGATTCTTTTCTTCCCTCTCCGCTTCCATCGCGAGCATAAATTACCATTCGCTAATTAATATTGCTTCTTGCACCTGGTAGCGTTCTCCTGGCGCCACGTTTTTACCGAACACGAAACCGTTCGACGCTAATTTACAGTCGCGACCGAAACTATGTTGGCGCCTTTTGAAACGCGATAACTTTATTAAAACTGCGCTGAACGACTTGGGTTTTGTTCAGATCGTAGATGAGATAGTCTACTAGGCAATGACTAAAATTCCGTTTTCTAATTTTGCTATTACTTGACAAATAATCTTGACAACGAAAAAATAAAAATCTCAGGTTTTTTACAATTACAAGCAATTGAAAATAGCGAAAATCGCAGTATTGATCATTTACAGTTTCGACCAAAAATTGTAAAAAATCTGCAGATTTTGACATCTGTCAACGCCTGCAGCTTGACTCTGCGTTAAACGATTTTGATAAAAAATTTTAGCACGCATATAGGGCACCGAGATCTGCAAATCATGTTTTTTAAATTTTCGTAATAGGCTCGGATAAAAAAGTTGAAAGAGCTGAGTCTTTTGTTTCTTTTGTCACTCCAACCAATTGCAATGTAAAAAAATGTTTCTATACACATTCTCTAGAAAACTATTCGATCTAACGTCTCGAGAAATTCAACTATTCGTTAAGTTTTTGTTGATTTTTTTCTCGATCATTTCGTATACCGTGGCAATTTAGAGATCTTCGCGCGAATGTTGAAAACAATGGTAAATTTATCCGAGACAGCAATTCGCGCCGATTCTCTAATAAACCAAAACAACCGGCGTAAACTTCGTAAAATGAAATACCGGAAACGCTTCATGGAGGCGCGGAGAGATTATGTTCCGAATGATCATGCTTTCCCAAAGATTCATTTCAATTTCAGTTTATCTTCCATTAAACGTACGCGAATAAAACGCGGATTCGTTCGAGTAATCTGCATCTGCAACCCGAAAAGAAACGCCCGT
Organism: Megalopta genalis; assembly: GCF_051020955.1. Taxonomy (NCBI): domain Eukaryota; kingdom Metazoa; phylum Arthropoda; class Insecta; order Hymenoptera; family Halictidae; genus Megalopta; species Megalopta genalis. The sequence continues at coordinate 7,296,411 of NC_135024.1, forward strand.
TGGTTCACGACACTCGACGACTCGCCGTGACAATAAACCACAATTATGATCCATAATACGGTCGATAAAGTGTCTTACTGCTGGCGAACAAATTAGAGGCAAATAAGAGCAGCCTTCGACGCCGAGCCACTTCGGGATCCAATACATCCACGACGACCGCCGTACCACTCCCCTAAAAAGGAAACAATACACGGTGGAATCTGCCGCGGCGAATGGCAGACGGTTTCGCGAGAAATAATTTATTTGTTTCCGCGAAAGACCGCGAATGGCCCCATTAATTTCCCCAAGGCTGCGAGCCTGTTCCCGCGGAGGAGCTCGCGAGGAAAAAGAAGAAGCGAAAGTTTCAGGAAGATCGGGGACTGCTACCTAGAATCGCGTCTTTCTTTCCCAGTACATGACCTGGACTCTGCTTCGTCTCTCTCTCTCTCTCTCTCTCTCTCTCTCTCTCTACCTTTTTCTCTCTGTGCATCGCGATCGCCCGATCTATTCTCCTACGCAGCTGGTTCCAGTGCTCTTTGTCCTCTGACCCAGATAGGAAAGTCGCGTGGAGAGCGTGGAACCCGGAGAACGTTGTAGATGAAGAGGATCGGCGCCTCTTCTCCGCTACTCTTTCCCTTCCTGCAATCTCGTGCGAGAGATATTGGCTCGCCGGCAATTAATCTAGTTATTAGCCGTATGCAAAAAAGCCGGCGAATGTCTCGCGTTTATATCACTGATGGGAAACCGCATTGGTTCCCTGGCGCAGCACTTTCTACTGTTCTTACAAAAATATTGTATGACCGAGATTGTCGCGTGTTTCTTATTGGCGATCGCTCTTCGAAGTTGATTTTACCGGAACTTTCGTTTCGTTTGAAATTGAAATGCATGCGGTTATAACGATTCTGCGGATTTTATGCGTTTGCGGCAGACACGAAAAGGTGCAATTTAATCAGTTAACTGTGTTTGCCGAGTATACTCGTCACGAAGAAGTGGCAGTATTTTGTGTCACGACGAGTATACTCGTCGTGCGTATAAAAGTAGCGACCATTGGGTATTTAAATTGTAATTTTAGTGAAAACATATTCTCGAATTTCAAGATGTTTAGAATATTTTAAGGCCAATTCTACACGAAGGTGTTTACATTGTTATAAAAATAAGATTAGAGAAGAATGCTTTGCCGAATACCACTCTATAGCAACAATTTGAATTTTAAACTTTAATAAGTATCTAATTTTTCCTGCGCTCGTCGTTTATTATGTACGTAGTATATGTTAATGTTAGGTGAATAAGTAAATATTAGTAATACAATTGTTAATTTTATAAAATAAAACAGTCTTTTTGATTCAATATTTTTACAGCGACACTTGCTCTGTGTTTGACGAGTATACTCGTCATCGCTTGATTCTCGCGGCACATGTAGGTGCGCGCTCTGAAAAGGAGGCGCCACAGCTAACTGGTTAAAACATTGAACGATTTAATTGAAAATGAGAACATTGACGTATCGATTTGGGCTCGTTGAAATTATTCAAGAAGAAGCAAGTACAGTAATGTCTTCCTAATTGACGCTCAGATTGCGCGCAAAAATGGACAATTTTGGAAGAGTATATACGATTATTCGAGCCTCGCGTCTCGTTTTCATAGTCGTTGGCATAAGATGGCAGACTATAAAAAACGAGCCGCAAGGCTCGAGTAATGGTATCCCCTCCTCTCAAATTGTCCGTTCTTGTGAACAATTTGTGCGTCAATTAGGGAGACATTGCTGCATCGCGCTCGGCTCCTATGTCTGGCAATTTGTGCAGACAATTTATATTTCGCGTTAAGATTCGCGGTCCAAGATCGTGCTTTCCGAACAGAAATGATCGGGTACTTATAGCAAGTCCAACAAGAGTGCTGACTTGAAACAGGCACGTTAAAAGATACGCGAGAGGAAATTGGAACGCAAGTATTCGACCGGATCGTCGTAAAATCGCTACGGAATCGTCAAAAGCTGCGCAAGGGTTAAGCAATTCAGATCGCGCGGATTGCGCTGTGATAGCGATCGCTGCAGGAATGCCGAGCTCAGGACTGCAACAAAGTTGAGCTGGAATCGTCCCGATTCTCCTTTTTCAGTCGAGCAGGCCGTAGAAAAAGAGGGGAAATCGTAGAATTGAAATCACGGCTAGGAAACCAGCGATTTCTTATTCCGTGAATTCTTCAGGGGTCGGCTGCTCGTCTACAAAGGTCTGCAGGAATTTCCACGCCTACGAGCGGGTTAGACACGTGTCTGACCCGGCGCAGAAGACGTAGTCAGCCGAACGAAGCAGCAGAGGCGAATCAAGTTGAAATGGAAACCGGATTTCAGCCGGACAAGCCGACAGCCTCCTCGCGATATTTCTGTCAAGAAAAGTCCAAGAAAAATGGTCTTCGCGCTGAGAATCCGATTCGTGCTGTGAATCTTCTCTCCTCGATATCCTAACTCGTCGGTGCAGCGTCGAGAAATTGCTTCGAGTCGTGCAATAGAAATTGCCGCCTTGTCGAAAAAGGTGAAATCGTTGTCTCGAAACAAAGGAATAGTCCTTTTCGACGACCAGAGTCAGTTGTACAGTAATGTCTCTCTCATTGGCGCCCAGATTGACCACAAAAATGGACAATTTGGGAAGAGGAGATACGATTATTCGAGCCTTGTGGTTTATTTTTATAATTATAAATTGTCCACAATTATAAAAATGAGCCGCAAGGCTCGAATAATCGTATCTGCCCTTCCCAAATTATTCATTTTAGTGGACAATTTGAGCATCAGTAAGGGAGACATTACTGTACTTGTTAACGTGCTATCAAGTGCTACGATTAGTTTTATTGTAATAATAGCTTCGTTGGTTTTCTTACGTATTACGAGCGGTTTCTTTACGTTTTCTTCGATAATAAATTTCTTCCGCATTATCTTAATTATAACTTAATTCTATTATGACTGCTTATTACTTCTATGAATCCTATTCAACAAATTAGCATGAAATTGAGTTAGCAACTGTTCGTCTCGGCGTTTCCAGAGCCTCGGAAATCTACAATTTGTTTCGTTATCAAAACTGATGAAATCGTTTCTTGCAATAAAAAAACAATTCTTTTCGACGACCAGAGTCACCCTGTCTTCGCGCTGAGAATCCGATTCGTGCTGTGAATCTTTTCTTCTCGATATTCTAACTCCTCGGTGCAGCGTCGAGAAATTGCTTCGAGTCGTGCAATAGAAATTGCCGCCTTGTCGAAAAAGGTGAAATCGTTGTCTCGAAACAAAGCAATAGCCCTTTTCGACGAGCAGAGCCAGTTGTACTTGTTAACGTGCTATCAAGGGCTACGATTAGTTTTATTGTAACAACAGCTTCGTTGGTTTTCTTTCGTATTACGAGCGGCTTCTTTACGTTTTCTTCGATAATAACTTTCTTCCGCATTATCTTAATTATAACTTAATTCTATTATGACTGCTTATTACTTCTATGAATCCTATTCAACAAATTACCATGAAATTGAGTTAGCAACTGTTCGTCTGGGCGTTTCCAGAGCCTCGGAGATCTAGAATTTGTTTCGTTATTAAAACTGATGAAATCGTTTCTTGCAATAAAGAAACAATTCTTTTCGACAACCAGAGTCACCTGTACCCATTGGCGCGTTTTCAAGCGTGAAAATTAGTTTATTGTGTGTCTATTTAAATCTGTCTGATGCGCGCCAGCATTTCGAAAACTCGAGTAACTTGAAAATTACAGAATTATCGAAAAAAGATGGAATTGTTTTTTGAAAGTAAGAAATACTCCTGTCCGGTGACCATAGTAACCGGTACTTATCGATGCGTTTTCAACTGTAAAAATTAGTTTTTCGTGTATTTGCGAGAAAGAGACCGATCTGTCTGATTCGCCTCAGCAGCGTTTCGAGAGCTCGACGGTTTCGCGATCGATATTGCGCAGTCACGAGTAAAAATGTGTCGATGTCTTACGACCCGTATACGCGGGGACCATCTGTCGATGACATCAGTAGCCCGCATGTACACCGTTTTTCTTTCTGCGCACGTGACGTCTAGTTTTATATAACAAATAATGGCCAATTTGCGTCGCATGTTAAACCGCCGTCTTGCCAGGTATGTAATACTCGGACGATCGGTCGATCCTTGAGTCACGCTTCTACCTTTACCTGCGGACGATTAACTCGTCAGCGTTTTTAAAACACGCTAATTGGTACGTCTGTCTCTACTATAGTCGCGTCTTCCTAGATAATGCTGTCGAGAGGTCGAATAACCCGCCGGCTCTTCCTATTCGTTCAAATCGGTCAAAGAAAGTTCTAATTATTCTTTCTGCCACTTAGTCACGGTCTCCTTTCGCATTTTTTAGATATTATCTTTTCCTCTCGAACACTTTGACCGCGACCGTGTCACAATCTCGAAATCTTCGCGAAATTAAAGTATTTTATTTAACGAAATTTTAAAATTGAAATGTTAGGGATTTCATGCATTTATAGCAGAAATGGATAAACGAAACACGAAGCAGTGAAGACCAAAGAAAAATTGTAAAATATATTGTTGCACCCTTTTCACTGTAATAACGTCATTAGCAGAAGAAATATATTTTTTATCTAATTTTTGTTTCATGTAATTTCATGTAAATAGGGAACATTTGTATTTTCCAAAAAGATTCGCAGTCTAAACATCAACTACAAGAATTTAGAAGAATTATAATAGCTCAGCGCAAAAATTAATCTTAGTTAAGGTGGCAGTCTTTAATCAATTTTCTAATTAATTAATTGGTTAATTCTCGGTTAAAGTCGCAGGCAATAGACATAATACGTTGTCAGAAATAAAATAAAACATAGTAACATGACTTATGCATTCAAAATATGCAACATACAAAACATAACATGCTATTTCATCTGTATCAACAATTAATTTGCGTTCGTTCCGTTACATTAATCGCGAAAAACTTGTCACACCCACGCTAAAATTTTTATCAGACCCTAGACAATTCGTCTCACGTGTCTCGAGCGACACGATGCAAAAATTAGCCGCCCAAGCTAAATAATTAAGAAAATAAATCTCGCCACCAGAGGCTCGGAGGTTCTTTCGCAACTTCCCGAAAATTTCCGCGCACGCTAGCCGCAGTCTCCTAATGCACGTACCAGTCAAACTTGCATCCCGCAGTCACGGCAGCGAGGCCCGCAGGATGTCAAGTGGCGTGGAACAATGTTAGGACGTCCAGCTGAAAAGCAACGAAATCCACGGCTCCCGGGAGCCCGTGAGTCAGCTCGAAGAGGAGCTCCGAGGCTTCCTATCCCCGGTCATTGGGCGCGGACTCGTGTATCTGTTCGCCGTTGATATCAAAATGCAAAACGGTCTCCGGATCGCGGATTAACGAAGTTCGGGTCGGCTTAAAAGAAAAATTGCCGACGCCCGGTTACAGTCCGGGTACATATTCATGAGGGCCCCTCGCCGACAAAGGTGGATATCCGGGCGGGTGGAGGCCGGCGCGAAAGTTTTAATAATTTATAAAGAAGCTTGTACCCGCGGACTCGGGGAAAATTAATTTCTGTTTCCTGGAAAGTTGCCGTGTACGCCCGCCGCGCGGCTCTGTCGAACATCGTCGCGCCATTATGCGCCGCATTATGGGAAATTAATGACGGGATTGCCCGTTCCGGCGACGAACAGTGATTCCGCTCTTCGCGAGGCCAGAGACGGAAATCGAGACGCTGTTCGACGGGCCCGATCCCGGTTTTTGGGCGAGATCCTGTCGCGATCATTCTGTTTCCACTGCCGCGCGCGTCAACAATCTCGAAATTTTCATCAAATTAAAGCATTTAACCAGAATTTACTTTGTCATATAGCAACTAACACGTATTACTTTGTAACGACGAAACGACTGCATTTATTTACACCTTTTCGACATTTTTTTAAAATAAAATGTCTGCTTTAATTAAGAGATTTCTACAATGACTTTTTGCAAGAGTCGTTGCATTTTTCAAATTAAATTATGAAGATTCTCTCGTGCGAAACGATTGAATAAATTTCTCAATTCAGCGCACACAATAATAAAAACGGCGGATACTTTCAGATTTACAGTTAACACTTAACAGACCGGTTGTTTTTTCTTCGTAATTCTTAGTTTCCAGGCATTCTTGAAGAGAATTAAATAACCATGCGCGTATGGTTTTATTATAGTTGCAGTTTTACTAAATCAACGTTATCTTTGATCAAATTTTACAACGTTATTTATTCGCGTGTCTAGTGTTAATAAAATATATTAATAAAATATTAATAAAGTGTTAATAAAAATCCAAGCCTAGGAAGTCGGAAAACGTAAATTTACACGACCCGCCCGTTAAGCGTTAAAAAGCCTGCGCCACAGAGTTGTGCAACGGAAGATAAACAATTATAGTTAGCGCATTTCCTTCGCAACCTCGTAGAACGTACATACTACAAGATCGATTAACGAGTTAACTGTTGATCCATCGAGCCTTCAACAGGATTAATGTATATCGTATTAAAAAACTAGGATTTGTTTAAACTTCGTACGATTTCTATCACAATATAATCTCGACGAAAGAACTTTATCCGAGGATTTTTCATGCGAACGTTATTGTAATTGCAAAACGAAAGACCAGAAAAAGACCAGTCGTTAAACATCGATAAACGAGAAAAGCGTATAAGACAGCGCTTAACAGAAAGTGCAGCGCAGTTCGATAGAGCGAGGACGGAGCATCGGTAAGAGCTCATTAAAACAATCGCTCTTGACCTTCGCGACACCAGAGGCCGTTCAAATACCTGAAACGGAAATAAAGATCCGTAATTCGTTGGGAGAGAAACGGTATTTACGATGCGGCACCGAGCGCTCGTGCAATTAAGTATTCAATTAAATTAGAAGACGTCGCAGAAAAAAAAGAGGCGGCGTCCGACGCGTCGCGACGCGACGCGACGCGGCACAACGCGGCACGACTTGTCTCGGTTGAAACGCAAAAGTCGCGGTGGGTACGCGGCGTTTATCGTGGTCGGTGTCGTGACCGGCGGCATGCAAATGGATAGATTACAACGTCGGTTAATTGCGAACTATTTTCCGTCCGGAAAACGCGAAGTTTTGCGCAACAACGGCGGACAACGGCGCGACGCGGCGTCGCGGGACAGATAGAGAAAGAAAAATAGTTGGATATCAAAGGTCGCACCTGCACGCGAGTCTCGATTACGATGGCGCGACGAACACGTTGCCCGCCTGCACGGCCGTCGGAAATCCGGAACGGAGTGACGAGGATTGCGTAATAGTCGGGATGACAGCAAATTACTAGCCGCGCCGCGGCGTCCTCGGTGTTCCGAGAATCGAATTCGTTTGCTAATTGGAGTTCATCCGCAGTCGAATATTCTCCGATATTCCGGCTCGCCGGGGACGCCGCCACGCTCGGCCGCGATGCGAAGCCTTCGGGAAACTGTCTCCAAAGAATTGACAAAGAATTTTTGTCGGGCGATCGCGAATCGATCGAATTCGTTTTTGTCGCGGGACGCTGGATCGCGGCAATCGGCGAGCGATTCTCTCCCGCGACACGGTATTTTTCGTCTTTGTGGAAATGTCGGTGTTTTATTCCGTCGTGGCTTCAACACTGAAACGATTCGCTGACTTTTTAATGTTTATAGTTTTCGCTAAAATATACGACGATCGAAGAAGCGATAACGTTTGGTCAGCCTACATTTTGAACCCGACGACTAGAGCGCGGATTTTCGCGTTCGTGACAAAAATGAATACAGTAATGTCTCCCTACTTGACGCTCAGGTTGTGCACAAAAATAGACAATTTGGGAAGAGGAGATACGATTACTCGAGCCTTGCGGCTCGTTATTATAATTGTCGACAATTCGTAATTATAAAGATTAATTGCAAGGCTCGAATAATCGCATTTCCTCTTCCCAAATTGTCCATTTCTGTGGACAATCTAGGCGTCAATTAGGGAGACATTACTGTAGATCGTACGCGAAACTGAAAAGACGGATAGAAAAATTTGAGGATATTGTTTCGTTTCTTCCGACTTGTTACAATCGACTTGGATAATTTTTATTCTGCACGTCGATCCGCGGTCTGCTCGCGACCGAACACTTTCATTGTATTTTGCGAAGGAGAAGGATTTTTAAGTCGAAGGAGCTGAATTTGATTGCCTCTATTCCTTGACTCAAGAAAACGCGACAGCTTCGAAGTTCAAATGCGAGCTAAAAACCGAACGCAGATACAGTAATGTCTCCCTAATTGACGCTTAGATTGTGCACAAAAATGGACAATTTGGGAAGCGGAGATACCATTATCCGAGCCTTGCGACTCGTTTTTATAGTTGATGACAATTCGTGACTATAAAAATGAACCGCAAGGATCGAATAATCGTCTCTCTTCTCCCTAAATCGTCTATTTTTGTGGACAATCTAGGCGTCAATTAGAGAGACATTACTGTAGATCGTACGCAAAACTAAAAAGACGGATAGAAAAATTTGAGGATATTGTTTCGTTTCTAAACATCTTGAAATTTGAGAACATGTTCTTTCTTTCACTAAAATTACAATTCAAATATTCAATGATCGCTACTTTTTACGAGTATTCTCGTCGTGACACGAAATACAGTAATGTCTCTCTAATTGACGCTCAGATTGCCCAGAAAAATGGACAATGTGGGAAGAGGAGATACGATTTTATAGTTACGTTTTTATAGTTACGAATTGCCAACAACTATAAGAACGAGTCGCAGGGCTCAAACGATCGTATCTCCTCTTCCAAAATTGTCCACTTTTGTGGACAATCTGTGCGTCAATTAGAGAGACATTACTGTACATCGCGCGAACGCGCAGGAGACGAAGAAAGCATTGGTACAATCAATACAGAGATCAACGGTGGTGAAAAATAAGAACAGGGAGCAACAACAAAAAAGCCCCTTTCACAAGAGAACTCAAAGCAGTAGTTTCTTGACACGAGTTTGAAGCGAAAAGCGAGCGTGAGCGAAGAACTGAAAGTAGAAAGCGCGGATGCATCCAAAAACACCGTGGCCTGGCGTTGCAGCGTCGGGAAAATCGGGACCGACGAGAAGTTAAACAAGATTGAAACAAACGCAGTGGCGTCGCTTTTACGGGAAACTGAAAGCAGTGATCGCGTGCGTAATTTTAAATCCGAGCGAAAAAGCAAAGCATCCTGCGAAAGGCACAGAGGAACGAAAGAACGCCGTAGGATTGCAGCGTCGGCATTAGCAGGAGCGGGCGCAGGAGCAGAGGCAGAGGCGGGTCCTTGGGTATGCAGCGTTTCCCCGTGCTGTTGTCTGGTGACTGCAAATCGCCGTGACACGGGTCCGTCGAGACGACACGGACGGCAGGTGCACGGAGATCGTCCGGATCTTCCGCGCTCGCAGCCTCCGCCTCCTGCTCTCTGCGCCTGCTGTTCGGCTCGCGGCGATCATAAGCGCGCGCGAGCGGAGAGACGAGCGGCCTCCGGCGAGCGTGTGCAACGAGTCGGCGTCCTCCCGTTGCAGGTACACGGGCTCGTTACTTGTGCGCGCGCGTTGCGTACGCGCGCGGCTCGTCCGTCTCATAGGATACGCCTCGTGGTCCCTCGGCGGGTTCGTGTGCGGCCTAAGTGCACTCCGCGCCGCTCCGTGCAGCACGGTGCATCGAAGTGCACGTTGTTTTTTTTTGGACAAAATTCAATAACTTCCGTTCTGTTCACGATAAAGACGCGAGACAAAGCGGGTTTATTGATTTATATCGAAAGCAATCTCGGTTTGGCGATATCGTAAATTTCTCTCGTATTTTTAAGTATAAAGAACGATATTTTTAAACAAATCATCGATTTATTGCGGATTTTCTGTTGATGGATTTTTAGAGCACTCCGACTACTGACATTTTCTTTGAAACTCTTAAAACATTCGTGTCTTCGGCGAATGCGCTTGGAATCAGTCTTCTGCCAAAAATTTGTCAACTTTCTGTGCATAAATAGGATTATTTAGGCATTTTAATATACGCTGCGCCTCATCGCTATAAAACCACCTTAAAATTCTTACTCTTTATACATAAAGGTTAATTTAATAATGAATGAAGTATGCTACGTTCGAAATCGTATTGGAAAACAATGTATCTTTTTAGGACAGATTATGTTTAAACAAAGAAATAGCAAAATACTGAGTATTTCAGAAGTGTACAGGATGTTTCTGGATTATGGCAAGGTATCATTTTTGCCTCTGGAAGTATGCTCTTAAATGCTTTTTCTTCAAGAGATATTTACTATTAAAGTTGTAGGACTTAGTAATGTATAATTACGTATATTATATAATATTATTATATTATTATTATATTATATAAACACGTATATTACTAAAAGAGTTGTTGTATTTATTACCAAAGATAAAATACCAATCATTGACAGAAGAAATGGTCGATTGAAACTGTTTGCTTATCATTTCGCTACATGCTTTCACTATTCTCAATTTTAATGTTTCGATGTTATTAACAGGTTGCTCGTACAATTTTTCCTTCAATGCTCCACACACGAAAAATATCCATGGAGTTAGATCCAACTGGCAACTCCAGCACGCAACTGATCCCATCTTCCTGGAAAATGAATATTAAACCAGGGATCTTCTACCATAGTGAGCGTGACAGCCATCCAATTGAAACCACAAGTTTTCTCTCGTGTTTAAAGGAATGTTTTCTCACAAGGTCATAATAATCATTGTCTAAAAATTCGAAAAATCCATTCGCGTTCAAGCGATTTGCTAGAAAATGAAGTTTTTACTTCGGAAGGAACTTTAGAACGAAATATCTCTTGAAGAAAGCATCCTAGCGAAGCGATCCTAAATTCGTATATAAAGTTCGACGATTTAACCCGGGAACACCCTGTAGAACCAAGCCTGTAAAGATCATTTTTCTTGGATAGATCGTCAGTTTTGCATTGAAACGCGTTACCAAATTATTGTCATACTTTCATTTTATCGTATCTTGCGTGAAATCGTTGCGTAATAAATTGTTCTAAATTGCAATAAATTATTCTATTATCGTTCTACAGTTACGAGACAAGATCCTTCATTCGTTATTCTATTAACCAGAATATTTAAAAAGCTGAAAATTTGTTGGTGGTTTTATAGTTGCACGAGACGCGGCGCAGTACAGCGTAACCATAGTTTTGAATCAATACGAATCGAGTGACTTTTTCGATTTTTGTCCCTGGTTCGGCGCACTGTGCGCCTTGCCGCCGGTGCAGCGGACGCGGTGCATTGTGGTGTGCAGCGAAGACGAAAGGGGCTGAGGGAGGAAAGAAAGCTGGAGGAGGCGGAGGAGGAGGAGGAGGAGGAGGAGGAGAATGACGACGGCGGCGGCCGCGGCGGTGCAAGGGAGACACGGAGCGCGGCGCGCGGCGCGGTGCAGCGCATGCAGTGCACCAGACAAAAAACGATGAGCTGCGGTGGGGGCCAGACGGGGGGCAAAAACACGCGACGGGCCCCAAACCCTGCCGCTGCTGGCCCCTCCTGCGCTGCGCTCTGCGCCGCAACCGACTCTCCCTTACGTACGCGGGTCTCCCTCCGCGCCGCCGACACGACGCGCCGACGCTGGCTGCCTAAAGAAACCGGGGATGGGATCGGGTTCGATACATCCTCGGAAATTTCTGCTCGGACGATGGTCAACGCCGCTCTGCCGCCTATAGTTCGATCCACTATACCGACATCCCTCCGAGCGGCGGACCTCTGCCTCGCTTCGTCGCTCGAAAATATCGATTTTGCTCCACGGATTCGCACGGAATCCTACGCTTTGACCCTTTCCGCTTCTGGTTCGCAGCGGACCGCGAGAACGGATACGGATTCGACGTTTCGAGGTTTCCACCGACCACTTATTTTACTGGTCCGCTTACGCCTGCTTGCTGGGAGAATCGTCCGAGCGGTCCTCGATTGTGCCAAATACAATAAATTCTCCCTAATCGACGCTCGTATTGTGCAGAAAGATGGAAATTTCGGAAAGACTAGATACGATTATTCGATTCTTCTGGCTCGTTTTTATAATTATTTGTTGCCAACGGCTATGAAAACGAGTCACAAGGCTATCGTTCTCTTCCCAAATTGTCCATTTTTCTGCACTTGAAATTTTTCTGTTTTCTTTCTTTCCTTTTCTTTTTTTGTTTTCTTAATTTCAGTCAGTTTCGATGACTCCGAACAGATTATAGAACTTCATGCCTTTATGATAGAGAAGTAGTTGCAGCAAAGTTGGACACAGATTTAATCTTATTTTTCAACTTCTGCAATTTGAGCGTCAATTAGGGAGAATTTATTGTACAGCAAATTCTTCCTAATTGACACTCCGCTTGGAGACAAAAATCGACAATTTGGGAAGACGAGGTACGATTAATCGAGCCTTGCTGCTCGCTTTTATAATTGTTAACAATCGGTAAAGAGGTTAAGAAACGTGTGAGAGTTACTTTTTCTTTATCATTCCAAGTAGAGTAAATTCTCCCTAATTGACCTTCAGCTTATACACAAAAGTGGACAATTTGGGAAGAGAAGATACGATTATTCCTATCTAATTGTTAACAGTCGGTGAAGAGGTTAAGAAACGTGTGAGAGTTCCTTTTTTTTGTCCTTCCAAGTAGCATAAATTCTCCCTAATTGACCCTCAGCTTATACACAAAAGTGGACAATTTGGGAAGAGAAGATACGATTATTCGTATCTGATTGTTAACAGTCGGTGAAGAAGTTAAGAAACGTGTGAGAGTTCCTTTTTTTTTGTCCTTCCAAGTAGCATAAATTCTCCCTAATTGACCCTCAGCTTATACACAAAAGTGGACAATTTGGGAAGAGAAAATACAATTATTCGAGCCTTGCCACTCGTTTTTATAGTTACCGATTGTCACCAATTATAAAAGCGTGCGGCATGGCTCGATTAATCGTACCTGCTCTACCCAAATTGTCTATTTTTGCTTTCAAGCTGAGAGCGTCAATTAGGGAGAATTTATGCAGTCCTGAAAAGTTGACGTTGATGCAAGTTTCGAAAAGTTGAGATTTCGATGGAAGTTGCGACGAGTTTTGAGGTTTCGATGCGAGTCATGAAAAGCTGAGGTTTCGACGCGAGTTATCAAAAATTCACGCCGGAGCTAGTTTGTTATTCGAAAGATTGTTTTTAGAAAGTTTCGTTTAACTTGCACCGTGCAGGTGCACGTCGAACGTAATCGGACAAAAACCGCTACGTAGATCCCATGAAATTTTTAGCTTCTTAGCACGTTGAAACCTCCGCGCAGGATATCCGTATCAACTTTTTATCAATATAAAACCACGATAATTCTAATTTTTCGAATTTCCGGATTTTAAGAAAACCGGAGGAACATTATAAAATTGTTACATTAACTGTTACGTTTTATTGTTACATTAATTTGAATTTATCAGAATCATGAAGAGAAAAGAACTATTTTCAATTAACCTACATTTCCTACAATTAACGTAGACAATTTTTATTTTCCACGAAGATCCGTTGTCTACTAATAACTATAATAAAACTAACAATATAGGAGGACATATCTGTGGCTGCAAAGAAAAAATGCCGCGAGTCACGTGTTCTCACATACGAGATATTGTCGCTTAAAGTTCCGATCGCTGACGCATCGCACCAGTACTGCCTCAAATTGCATAATTTGTTGTGTCTATAGCATTTGTCTCCGCGATATTTCTCCCGATAAATACGCGAATCCCATATGCTGCAGTTCGATTGATTAAATTGAACTTAAATTTTTTGAAACCGTGACCTCCGCGGTTTTCCTTGTAGCCGCGTATATAACAATTTCATCCGAAGCAAACGATTTAGCTGAAGCAACAGAGAAAGTCCAGCAGCGCTCAGAATTTATAGCGGCCCTTGGAAAGGCGTTTAAAACTTGCTCTCTCGGCCGTTTGTATTCGCGAGACGCGTTTCCTCTTGCCCAGATACACAATTTCTCTAAAACGTACAAAAAGAAACTACGAGAGAAAGGAAAGCAGGACCAAAGGCTCGGGCTGTGTGTTTCTCTCTCTCTCTCTCTCTCTCTCTCTCTATATATATATATATATATATATATATATATATATATATATATATAACAATATTCTCTCTATATATAATAATCCCACAGTTTCTCGTGCCTTTCGCTCGACATTTCACGGTGCATTATCACGGCACTCGATCATCGCCGTCGATCTGCCAGCATCGATCTCCGAACGGTCGTTAGTTCGCGCGACCAACGCGACTCTTTTCCTTTTCCGTTTATCGTCGCAAATTCTTCGCACGTTAACCGCGGGATTGAATAATCGGGAGCCCCGAAGCCGAGATGGTTTCGAGCGCGCTAGCTGCGAAAGGGGGTTCGAAAACTGCCCTCCCTCGTAAACCCAATTCAACGCCGATGCTCTTAAACGCCGCTCGAGACGTCGCCTCGTTTCCATTCAACGATGCGCCGGGCGTGTCGGACGAAGATAGCGGCCGAGAATGGGTCCTATGGAAAGCGAACGATCCCACGGCACGAAAATCGTATGCCATGGCCGATCTGGTCCGCAGCGCGAGGCCAATCCCGCGTTCGTTCACCGGCCAATAAAAATTAGAGCGCCGGTGCTCGTAACCGTTCCAATCGATGCGGCCGTCGCGACCGAAAATCTATTCAAATTGATCATGGGAACCGGGCGTATCGACAAAACCGCAGGCTCCACGATCGGCTGGATGAATCGGCGCGTTAAGGACGCACGACTGGATTTACGTTGTTAACCCGGCCGGGCCGGGTGGGGCCGCCGTTTCGAAAATGGTCACCGACACGGCGTCGTTCTAAATATTTCAAGTGGACCGCCAAGGCTGACAATCGTTTTTACCGCCGCGGTTTTCCGACGCCGGTTTTACGACCGGTGTCCCCGTTTTCTGAACGGGTTGCACGTTTTCTTTTTTTTTTTTTTTAAGCGATTACGACGGACGGTAATGGCAATTATTAGACTACAAATTTTCATGTATTTGTGCTTCATGCGCAGAGATACATGAAAATTAATTGCTGCTGAACAAAAAAAAAACTATGACTTTATAATATAATTGAAAGCAAAAATTTATAAAAATCTGCAGTCATGCTGTTCAGAATCTTCAGTAACAGCATTAATCAAATGATTTTCACGTCATCATAATCATTCAATCATCGTAATCAAACAATTTTCATGTATCTCTGCTTTGTACAAGATTATAAATACTGATACTGTGTACTTTTATAATCTTGTACAAAGCAGAAATACATGAAAATTAATTGCTACTGAACAAAAAACTATGATTTTATAATATAATTGAAAGCAAAAATTTATAAAAATCTGCAGTTATGCTGTTCAGAATCTTCAGTAACAGCATTAATCAAATGATTTTCACGTCATCATAATTATTCAATCATCATAATCAACAAATTTTCATGTATCAAATAATTTTCACCATTTTCATCATCATAATCAAAAAGGTTTCATGTATCTATGCTTTGTATAAGATTATAAGTACTAATACTGTACTTACAAGATTATAAAAGTACAGTATTAGTACTTATAATCTTATACAAAGCATAGATACATGAAACTTTTTTGATTATGATGATGAAAATGGTGGAAATTATTTGATTAACGCTGCTACTGAAAATTCTAAAGAGCATAACTGCAGATTTTTATATATTTGTGCTTTTAATTATATTATAAAGTTATAGTTGTGTCCAGTAGCAATTAATTTGAGCTGTATCTTTCTTATCGGTTTTAATCCAATTCGTATAAAATAATCTATAAAAATGTGCGCTTTGGAATCTTTCTTGACTCGATAGTGTTGCAAGATATTCCGATGTCTTGACAACTTGTTCATCGATCAGCTTTGAAATTTTTGATACACTCGTTTTCTTAATTTCAATCAATTTCGATGACTCTGAACAGATTATAAAACTTCATGCTTTTAGGATACACTTGATTGATTAGAGAAGTAGTTGCAGCAAAAAGTTGGGCACAGATTTAATCTTATTTTTCGACGACCAAACACGTTTGAATTCTTAGAACCTGCACGCAGACTTTTATCAAACTCTTCGCAGACTTTCATCAAATAATAAAAATGATACAAATGAAAATGATTCTCCAGTAACTCAGACATCGATACATCGCTCCTGAATAGTGATAGCAACTGTCCACAATTCGATCTGTCTGTAAATCTAGCACCAAAGAGAGTCCATTCAAAGATGTCATCGACACGATCCTGCAACATCGAAAACATTTTCCACTAGTTGTTAAACCAACTCCTCCTAGACCATCCAAATCAGAAACATTTGGTACAAGTTAACGAACCAACTCCGTTCAAAAGATCCAAAACGGAAACATTTTCCACTAGTTAACGAACCAACCTCTAAAGGGTCTGAGCCTGTCATTCAAAATCGCGTAGACGCCAGCGAGTAGAAGCGTTTACGGGTTTCCGCGCGAGAGAACCCCGCGCGCCGACGTAGGGTTCCAGGACCTTCAGGGATTGCCAGCTTACTGCCAAAACTTCCAGCCGGGCCGGCAATTTATTCGGTCTGCGATATTCTTTGCCGGGTTCACGGCATTAGCGTTATTAGCCGGGCGCGGCCGGCCGGCTGGCCGGTGTTTGAGCGCCGGCAAGCGCGGCAAGTCCGCGCGGGCTTTCTTCGGCAAGCTCGAAGGGAGGAAGGCAAGGTCGTCCTGGCAAGTTCAGGCCCCGGCTCGAGGAGGGAGCGGTCGTCCAAGTGGGCGAACCGGCGTGCAGGTCGCCAAACATTTCGCGTGTCAATATTTGACGGAGCGTTTAGGATGTCTGGGCGTCTGGACACGGGGCGAAGATGCCCGAAAGGTCGGAGGTCCTTGCACCTTCTCCGCGGACGCCGCTTTGTCCGCGACTCGTTTTCACGAGGTTAATCTTCTGGTGCCACCGAACCGAGCGGACGGATCCGCCGAACCGACCAACAAACGCTGGACAGAACGCTGTTCTAGACGAGTCCGCGTTTCTGTGTTACGCGCGTCGTTGGATTCTTCGAGTTCGAATTATGCGACATTTGTACGCGACGAATTGTGTACGCATCAAGCTAGCCGAATTGAATCATAGTTGTTCGCGGACGCCTAGAATTGTCCGACAATGAACGTGGACATGGTTCCGAGAAAATCATAGCAGGAGTCGTAAAAGCTGTTCATTCTTATATTATTCCTTTGCAATCGAGTGGCGACTCTGAGGCGCCACTAAAAATTGATATATTATTATTTTCAAAATCGTTGTAAGAGCATCAAACTCGTTTATATTTAAAAAAACTGTTAAAATTGCATTATACTTGCCAGTAGGCTCAATTTCGTGCGCATACATCGCGAGAAATTATATAAAATAGAAATACTGTAGATCAGAAATCATGTTTTGGATTTCGAATTTAAATAGAATTTCGAATTTAAATTGTGTACGCATCAAAAGCTAGCCGAATTGAATTGTCGTTCGTGGACGCCTAGAATTGTCCGACAATGAATGTGAACATGGTTCCGAGACAATCATAGCAGGAATCATAAAAGCTGTTCATTCCTAGATTAACCCATTACAATCGAGTGGCGACTCTGAGGCGCCACTAGAAATTGGTGTACTATTTTTTTTCAAAATTATTGTTAAAAGCATCAGACTCGTTTATATTTAAAAAAAAGAACTGTTAAAATTGCATTGTACTTGCCAGTAGGCTCAATTTCGTGCGCATAAATCGCGAGAAATTATATAAAATAGAAATACTGTAGATCAGAAATCATGTTTTGGATTTCGAATTTAAATAGCTTCGACTGCAAAGGGTTAATAAGCCTGGCCTGGTCGCCTATTTCAGACATCTTCTCTCAAAAAACAAAAAGCCATGTCGCCTTATAGAAACAAAAAGATCGTGTGTCTTCAAACATCGTCAGACAATACTTTAAAATACTTTCTCGAATACTGAAAACTCGCGTGCCGGACGTGGTCGTAAGAAATTTAACAATTTCGGTACAATTTCGATCGCGATGTCTTCCAGTTCTCTTCGCTATTTATCGTATTCTCATTTCAATCATCTTCTCTGAAAAAACAAAAAGCCCTGTCGCCCTATAGAAACAAAAAGATCGCGTATCTTCAAACATCGTCAGAAAATACTGAAAAATACTTTCTCGAATACTGAAAGCTCGTGTGCCAGACGTGGTCGTAAGAAATTTAACAATTTCGGTACAATTTCGATCGCGATGTTTTCCAGTTCTCTTCGCTATTTATCGTATCCCGTCGAGTCCGAGCGTCTAATATTCGTTGGCAGGTCAGTCCTGTCTGAAACCGTCTTATTTCAAGAAACGTAAAACTGGCAATCGAGGTAGAATCTTGCCGTCTGGTATCTTTTTGACGTCACGATCTTTTCGCGAAGGGTCTCCGTTTAGTTCTTTAGCACGTGACGGTCCCATTTTACATCACGATCGCGGTGATTGCAAACGACTCGACCGATCGCGCCAGCCGATCGTCTCTCGAGGCGCTGATCACCGTCTTGCTGGACCTCGACAGAAGTACAGGGTGTCCCAAAAATGTCTCGTAATACGGAAATATGAGGTAGCCGAGATCATTCTAAGTAACTATTTCCTCTGCGAAAATGCGACCTGCGGCTTTGTTTACGAGTTATTAACGGAAAACACTGACCAATGAGAGGTGAGGGCGCGAAGTTCGAGAGCCCGCGGCACGAGGCTGTGACAGAAGGTCGGGACGGACTCGAGCCGCGTTCGAAGTATTGAACAAGTCGCGAAGCGTGAACTTTCCGGATCTTTTTTTTACTACGTAACAGTGATATTTTTAAGAAAAACGCTGTTCACCGTTACTTTAGAACGTCCGAAGAATATTTACTAATTTTTCGGACCCGAAATAATATGTAGTTTAACCGTTTTAATTGTCTGGCGTGCACGACACCTCGTGTGTACCATATGAAATTTTTATGCAAGGTGTACAGTGAAGATTAACAAAGCTCGTAAATCATATTTTACTTTAAATAATTCCGTGTCCGAACAGAATTCAACGAACGATTCGCAAAGTTGATTTAACCTTTTAGGTACGGCTGAATGCTGCGCGAGGCTATTTCTCTGGACGGCGGAGTCTGATGTGTACTGTACAGAGTCTGATACTGTATTTACAGGGTGTCCCAAAAATGTCTCGCAATCCGAAAGTGGCGGGTTGCTGAGGCCATTTGTAGCAACTTTTTCCTTTACAAAAATTTTCTCCGAGGCACCGTTAACGAGTTATTAACGAAAAACAGTGACCAATGAGAGTCGAGCTCAGCTGGCGCGAGGCGATCGTGCCAATGAGCGGAACTGGGCTTCGTGCGCCGGTTGGCTGGGCCGCCTCGCGTCAGCCGTACTCGATTCTTATTGGTCACTGTTTTTCGTTAATAACTCGTTAACGGTGCCTCGGAGAAAATTTTTGTAAAGGAAGAAATTGCTTCAAATGATCCGAGGAACCCGCCATTTCCGGATTGCGAGACATTTTTGGGACACCCTGTAGACTGTTGTAAATCGATGCGAAGACAAAAGAAGTGTGAAACAATGCATACGAAGACGATTATTTGATTCAAACGATGAGCGAGTGAGCTACTAGAGCAAGCCACTATAGTGGCGCGTCGTCCAGAGAAATGACATCCGCGAAAGCCACTATAGTGGCGCGTCGTTCTGAAAGATGACATCCGCGAAAGTCACTATAGCGGCGCGTCGTGCCTAAAAGGTTAATAATAAATAATCGCGTTAAGGGACGTAAAGGTTAAATGTATACGATCACGACGATCGGAGCAGAAAGTAGACAGACTAAGTAGAACAAGCACCCAGAGACCAGCCGGATCAGCCAGCCAGGTGGCTCACCCTCGATTCTCAGCACTTGGACCTTTGGCTATGGCTTGGGAACAGTTTGTCTGTACTTTTGGACACTCGTGGATCGGGCGCGATCGCGCAGGACGATTATCAAGAGGAGCTTCGGTCAGCCAGCGATGGAAAAGAGAAAGATAGAGAGAGAGGGAGGGAGAGAGAGAGTGCCGGCGATTCGCGAGGGTCGTTCACTTCCGTCTCTCAAGGAGGAACGCTTGGCATTCCGGTCGACCACGCGATCAAAGGCGAGCACGGTTTTTTCCTGGCGGCGAGATTTCCCTGAAGAGGTTTCCGAGGGACGGCCTTCAAGACTCAGCGCGAGCCAACTGTCGGCGCTCGCCGGATCGTATATGCCGGCCACGACTCGCTGGGACCCGCAAGAGCGGAGAAGGTCCGGCACACACCGCTGTATATAGCAGGATCACGGCATATTATCCTGATCCCCGAGGCGGCGTCCCTCTTTTCCCTCCTCTTTTTGCCTCTCCTTCTAGCGCCCGACGCGAAATACACCGAGCGTCAGGTAGCCGGGGCTCTGCGGCTGCGGCTGAGGACTCCGACTGGCTCCCAGCTCCTCCTGTCCGCCGTCCAGAGGCCCTCTGACATGGCGACAGAACCGATCACAACGGTGATCCTCTTCCACGGCCACGATTTATGGATTACTCTCGAGAGCCGATGCCCGAATAAATGGCCGTGCGCGGACTTTCGACGCGTCGCGTCGCACTGTGGTCCATCGAGCCTCGTGACACCTAGCCGGATAACCGTGGAAAATGCCGAAGCGAGAGTGCGACGAAAAATTACCGGAACAGGAGTAGTCGCGTGATAGATGATACTATTTTTTATCGCAACGCTACTTAGCGGCTTCATTGTCTGTCTCTGGAGTTTCAGGCTTTATTTTGTTTAACCTTAGGACGAGCTCCTGGGGTTGCCGGCGAACCCGCGAAATCTTTGATTTGTCTCTGCAAACGTGTGAATAAAAATGTGTAAAACATTCGAGTTATATATCGTGTAACTTGTAACGTATAATATATACAGGGTGATTCACAAATTAGACCCAACGATTTTTCAGCTCTTTACGATGGTCTGATGAAAAAATGTTTCTTATCAAAGTTCATTAGTATTTAACCGACAAGAGATTGCAATTGTTTAGATTTGAAAACAAATTGAATTTTGATCAGAAACAAGGTAACTGTTATATTTTTTAAATGAAACTAGGTAATTTTAACTGCATTGTATTGTAGGCGACGTCGAGACGAATTCAACGAGCTGCTACACGATGACCTTCAGATGATATTGAAGGAAAAATTGCCATGAATCGATTGTCACAATATTTCGTTTTATATAAATCTTTCTTTTGTTTTATGTTGCAAATGCTCATTTATTCAATTTCAGAACATTAATAGTAAGCGTAAACACGCTCATTTGTTCATATTTACATTCGAGACCTTGGTGTTACGTATCGCGGAATTATTTCAAATATTATGGCAATCGATTCATGGCAAATTTTTCCTTCAATATCATCCGAAGGACATCGTGTAGCAGATCGTTGAATTCGTCTCGAAGTCGCCTACAATATTATGAAGTTAAAATTACCTAGTTTCATTTAAAAAATATAACGGTTACCTTGTTTTCGATAAAAAATTAATTTGTTTTCAAATTTAAATAATTTCAATGTCTTGTCGGTTAAATACTAACTTTGATGGGAAACATTTTTTTGTCAGGCCATCGGAAGGGGCTGGAAAATCATGGGGACTAATTTGTGAATCACCCTGTGTATTCGATATAAATTCAACGAAAGAAATAATTTAACAAGTCTGTTATACAATTATAATTACCCAAAAGTCCGAATCGACGAAAATTACGTTCTAACGTCTTCGTTCCAGTCAAATTAGCTGGCTTCACATTTTGCAATTTCATTATACATCGCGTTCTACGAGAGATCATATCGCGCAAAAAAAACAGCGTTCGCAAAATTCTCGACGCGTTAATAAAAATTCGTGTCATACGAGACCGTATCGCATCGCGCAAGAAAGACGGTAGGCATCGCGAGACTGTATCCAAGGGATAAATAAACGTTCCAGATCCGTGATGCGAACGCGAAAAGCAACGTTCGCCGCAGAAGAGGATCGAGCGTCTGGGTTCATCTAAGTTCGATCATCGATCGCGTGATTCCGATAATGATCGCAGCCTACCGTGCGCATGATAGCGCTGGGCGATCGTGTTCGCATGCAACCTTGAAAAAAAGAAAAGTTGCGTGAGCGAAGAAGAACCACCGAAAAACCTTCTCCGTGGATTCACGTGTGTATATTCCTCGAGTAAAATCCTCGAGTTTCTCTTTTATTATTCGCTAAACTGTTACGATCGCCGTTAATAGCTCGCTGTCGTTGATCCCCGGCTACCTTCCGACAGTGATAAATTCCGGGAAGCAGCGTTCACCTGCAACTAGTCCGCGGTAACGATCCCGGCCGGCTCGGTTCCACCGAATTTCCAGCGTCTGGACAAAGTCCTTTGTCCACGTCGGGTTCGGCCGGTGCGCGACCGTTTCGCAGAAGTTTCAGCCCGGGGTCAGGGACCTCTTTTCGCCCTTTCCTGTTTGTTTTTTTCGTCGGCGTCGCTGTTAGCGTCTCGACGTGACCACGGGGCCACGGGGTGTACCGTCGCGACTCGTACGGCGTTTAACGAGCGCTGGGTGACGAGCGGTTCAAACCGTTGAACCGGCGATGATGAACGTTGATAAGGTTTTATGGTCGTGTCTCATCCTGTCCCACCAATCGTGTGCCCGCGCGCCCGTCGCCGTGTGCACACACGCGCGCGCACACACACGCGCGCGTACCCACACCACCTTCTCGCTCACCTCTTCGAGCACACGGCGAGTTACGAGCGCACGACGCCAAAGAGACGGTTTTCGCCCTTATTCTCCGCTGGGCGCGGAGAAAATGCTGTCGCTTTATGAAAAACGCTCCCTTCCCTTCCTTCTGTTTTCCGAATTTTTTACGCCTCTTCGCATCCATTGGCGCTGTTCGCGCGCGTTTCCTATCTTCTCGCCGCTTAAAAATAAAAAAAAAACCGATAACAGCCGTATTCTCATTCGTTCGTTCGAGTCGATCGAGCAAACTTTTCCGAACTCCGTTCGAGGGCGTCATTTTTTTACGGAAGGTTAAGACCCTGTGTCAGTAGCACGGTCCCCGTTTCACCGGTTGGATTGGTCGGCGAGCTTTTTACAGGTTCGTTCGCGGCGAAACAAAAGGGCTATCTAACTGTCCGAGACACGTCGAAGAGAGCGGCGAGCAGACTGAAAGAGAAAGCGTAAAGAAAGCAACGCCGTTATTTTTCTTCCATTACGGTGCAACGGGACGAAACGTTTGAATCGCGTAACACCGTACGCGGCTAAATGGAAGTTCGCGTTTCCCGTGGGCGGCCGGGAAACAGTCTGCCACATAATATCCGAATTACACGGAGGCCTTGGTCCCGATGCAATTTTCGGCGGGTATCATTTGCACAAAGGGGGGAGGGGTGGGGGCACATCAAAGGGAACAGATTCCCTTTCGCCCGAGAAAAAATAGGGAAGCGGATGATATTCCGTTTGATAATCTAACGGCGCGGAGGCGGCGCGAAGCGGATCGGAGCGGGTGACACGGCGCGGAGCGGCGCGGCGGGAGAGAAAGATTTCACGGAACGCGGGTCGCGGCGCCGCGCAATTTTGCAAAATTTCGAAGACGAGGCGGGCTTGAGACGTTAGGCGAACGTCGCCGAGCGTGACTATAAGAAATTTTCCAGTCTCGTACACTTTCTGAATGAGGTGGAGACGCGGCGCGCCGGATCCCCGGAGCGCGGAGGGAAACTCGGGCTGGAAGTTCGTGCCTCGAGTCTCTTTCACGCATCACGTACGAAATTGACTGGAAGCGGGAAGTTAGTCGATACTTTCGTACATCGCCGCGCGAACGACGCCGTGAAAAGCGTCCGGAACCACCGTTTACAGCGGGACGTCCGTCGCGACGCCTCGCGCGCTCTCTCTCTCTCTCTCTCTCTCTCTCTCTCTTTCTCTCTCTTTCTCTTTCCCGCGGCCTTTTTTCCGCCGGCGAGAGGAGAGAAATTTCGAGCGGAAAAGCGGCAAAACGTAGAGCGGCCGGCGAAAAGCGAAAAATGGAGGACGATGAGCGCGCGGAGCGAAGAATTCGGCGTGGCGAAGGGAGAGCGGCGGAGGGGGAGGGGCAAGAGAGCGGGAGCGACAAATGCAATTCGAACGGCGAAAAACGAGCAGCGTAGAGCACAGATTAAAAAGCGAAAAAATGGAGAGCGGACGAGAGAAAACGAGGTACACCGAACCGAGAGGAGAAAACCGAATAATGTAGAATGAACAGTAAAAAGCTTGCAATGTATAGCCGGGCTGCAAAAAGCGAGAAATCCTGGACGGGGCGAAAAGAAGTGAAAAAATGTGGAGCGAACAAGCGCGAAAAAGCGAAAAAAACGTTCGGTAGGAACCACAAAAAGCGAAAAGTGTAGAACGCGTGTGTAGCAAAAAACGGGACGCGTAGGACGGAGGGCGAAACGATTTCAAAGCGTAGAACGATCGGTAGGGGGCGAAAATATGTGGAGCGAGCAGCAAAAATCGAGAACGAAGTTCGAAAAACGAAAACCGTACGGCGATGTGGAACACGCACGAACTCTTCGAAGGTCGGAACTTTGTGGCGAAACTTTTGATTCCTCGCTTCGTTTCAGGATTTCGCTCTCGGTTGTTTCGTTCTCGATCCCGCGTCCGAAAAATCTCGAAATGCTTGCCTACCTTTTTCGTCGAGCAGTTCCTAGCAGCGTTCTCGTGAACCACGCTCTCGTTTCGCGATCGTTCCGATAAGAATCGATCAGAAACTCGAAGAAGCATTATGCGGTGATTTTGCGTCTACGCGTGGCGCCTTTCAATTTTCTAAGTCGGCGGCGAACATCGAGATGGAAGCTGTTGATAGGCGCTTACTCGAAATTATAGTAAATCGAAGCGGACAAGAAAACGTTTGCGCGGATTCTTCGCGAAAGTCAAGATCGTCCGTCAATGTACAACCGGCGCCGTTTCCTAGAGCCGAAGTTATCAGAAGCAATATTTCACCGAACGTCTACATCCCTCAGGAAATGGTTTAGGAAGGAATGCGGCCGCAAAAAAAGCCGCCTATCACTTATCACTGCCATACAGATTACGGCGCGGCGTACGCGTTTCGCTCTCGAGTGCAGCGCGGTGCTCGTTCCGTTCCCTTCTCGCTCGAGCGTTTAGAAAATAGTGCTACAACTCTGAAGCGTGGTCGCTACAAAAATACAATAATCTCGGGCGCCGTGAAGAACCGTGAAATCCCGCGGCCCTTAAAAATACACGCGGTAATATCAGCCCGAGAATATATAAAGTCAGAAATTAACATTCGATTCGTGTAACGCGCGAGATCGAACAATATTTTATTCCCGGCGGTATTCTTCGATTCGCGACTCGAGGAGTTTAGGCGGCTTCGGCGAGCATCGATCAACATTTTCGTCGTTATATAATCTTTCCGGCAGCGTTCTTTCTAACGGAATGTGTCCATTTGTTGACAGTGAGCGCAAGCAGCTACATAGTGTCAGTGGTGCTCGTCCTGGTAGTCGGAGCACTGGTGGGTGTCCTGGCGACGGTATCGCATCATCTTCATCATCGTCGGTTGCTGCTGCACGAGCCGGCCTCCGCCTCGATCTTGCATCACCATCGGCACCATCATCATCATCGTCATCACCGGGAGGAATTGCCGGCGTCGCATCAACGGCGTCTCCTGCTGCAAGATCACCGTCGTCATCCTGGCACACCGGTGAGTCTTTCGTTGCTTTTCAACGGGAAAACAGAACGCATTTGTCAACCGCGTGCACCGCTTGCTGCAACATCATTCCTTCCAACGAAACCAGCCGCATTCGCGAAACTCTGCGCGGCGGCGCGCATCGGCGCATCGACTCTATCATTATTTCTGCAGGCGTCTCCGCGAACTTGCGGAACTTCACTCGGAAGAATCGTCGTTAGCTCTGCGCTGTACTATAAACCCGGTGTTCCGATGCAAAATTCAGTCGCGCCGCTCCTCTTTGCGCGTCCTTAGAAGTATGTAGAATTTGATAAGGCTTGAACGGAGTCCGTTGATTCGATCGAATCGACGCGGAACTCTTGAATCAACAGCAAAATCCGTGTTTGTCGATCGAGCAAACGCGCGCTGCAACTTCTCAGTCCTTCCACTGAAACCGCGCGCATCGGCGCATCGATATTTTCGTTATTTCTGCAAAGATTTTGGACAACTTTCCGAAGCTTGACTCGACGGATATCGCTTCGCCAGTTCTATGCCGCACACCGCGAAGCAGGTGTTCGATGCGAAATTCGATTGCACAATTCCTCGACGTATTCTTACAAGCGCGTAGAATTTGATCACACGCGCGAAAGTCTCGCCGATTCTGTTGGATCAACGGGGAACTTTCGAACGACAAAATGAAACGAAGCGCAGAGCTATCTGGCACGTGCAACAATTCGAAAGGCTCAGCCCGCCTTATCCTAAACATGACTGCAATCAAAACAGCATTGCATCCCGAACGGCTCGCCGTGAGAGCCGCGTACACACGTTTTCCGCGTTCCTTCTTGGTATCCGGCCGCATAGCTGACGCAAATCGTAATTCTCTCGATAGCGTGCACGATCGTACCTCTCGTTATTGGATCGTAGGAGCGGAGACACGAGCGAGCGGGTCGCGGGAGAGGAGGATGGGGAACGGAAGCGCGATTTCCCATCCGACGGAGGTAGTTGCGGGCAGCGTCGTCGACCTTCGGACGAGATTATTACGCGATTCGTGGAACGTCGAAGGCTGTCTGGAAAAAGCTGCTGATATCTAATCTCGGCCGGGATGGTAGCGCAGCTGCGCCTATCTAGCCCACATGTTTTCCTCTCGGCCTCCGTCTGGAAAACCAGACCGCGAGGCCTCCTGCGTCCACATTCCGTCCGCTTCTTCTGCTTCTCCCTTTCGATCGCTTTCCCCTGCGCCTTTCTTTTTTCTCCTGCCGCGAACAGGTGTGGCTGCGAACCGACGCGACACCGGATCGAAAAACGGCGAAAACGCCCCCGTTAATTAACGCAGACGGCGGCCGAACGCGCCGAATAGAATCAGACGACCGTCGGGCATTTTCTACCGTTGCGATGTATCTTCGTACGAAGGTTGTAGTAAATACTTTGCGAAAATTGTGCATTTTCTTAGGATCGACTGGATTCGTTTTGACACGCGTGGCGATCTTTTTCACAAAAATCTGATCGAGTGTGCTTAGGATCGTTTATTAATTTTATTAGGCCCCGTTTTTTTTTAAAGAACTCTTTCTAGACGCGTTAGATTTTTTTTCTGTAGGCCTTGATGAGACACGTTCAGATTTAAATCAATTGTGAGAAACTAGAGTAATCGATGCTCTACTGTCTATTGTCTGCAAAGTTTTATAAAAATCGGTGCGCGACACAGCCTAAAATTGGATTTCGTTACGAACAAGAATTAATGTGGTTTGTGGTTTGTAAACGTGTTACTTTTAGTTAATGAAATCGATATAAAAACTGTGCTAGCTAATTACAGAAAATACGATGCAGCAATCAACAGAACAGCCAATAAACTGAATATCCCATAGAGCGTGTCAAAAATAATTACTAGACTGCGGATCTTTGCATAAAATAAAATCTAGTTTTATCAGATGCAACGAAGACGTGTCAAATAAAAATTCCTTTCTCTAATAATTTCATTGGGTTGAAAATAATACATAAGTGTCCTTAAATTCTTTTAACCCTTTGCACTCGAAGCTGTTCCAATTATATTTTAAACATATTTTCTGATCTACAGTGTTTCTATCTTATACGATTTATTGCGATTTATGCGTATGAAAGCCTATTGGCAAGTACAAAACTTGCAATTTTAAGAGTTTTTTTTAGACATAAACGAATCTGATACAATTACAATTATTTTGAAAAATAGTATAGCAATTTTTAGTGGCGCCTCAGAGTCGCCACTCGAGTACAAAGGGTTAATACTTTCATCGTTTAAAATTTCATTTTTATTACAATTTTTTGTGACAAATGCACAACATCCGGACAGTCTAATAATTAGTATAGAGAACACGTAACGATATTCAGAACGGTCGAACGGTTGCGAACAGTCCGAGATTAATTTCCAGATGTACAAATACCATGAACGTGTTGCGTCAAACGACAGCAATTCGGAATCGGTTAGAAACGTCATGAAGTATGTACATACACGATGAATCTTTCGCAATTACGAACTCGGAAGATAAACATCTTAATAGCAGCATTATCGTACCGGTCGAACGATATCCAGGAACGTAATCGTTTCCTCGATTAGGTAAGCTCCTAAAAGATTAAGCAAGCGTTCTTTTCGTCAATGAATCTTTAGCATTAGAACCAGCCCACGCGTCTTTATGCAAAATGAAAATGTTTCGCGTTCGTCGCGGACGTCGACGAAGGAAAGAATTCTCGTAATTTAGAGTTTCGCAGGCACAGAGAAAACGAATGTCCTGCGAAGAGATGATTCCGCCTTCGTCGAAGAAGAGGCGTACTCGCGACAATCAAGGCGTCCAAAGGCAATTATTTCTCGATGTTCTGAAGACTCTCGGGCGATTCTCGTTCCCCGCTCGAGCTCGATGGTGCTCGCATCCCGGAGATTTTTCCTTTCCCGCGATCTCCATCCTCGGCGACGATCCTTCGCGTCGCCTCCACAAAAGATTTATTTCCAGCGGACGCGACAAGACCGCGATAACATCAGCGCCGCAGACACGGAGCCGAGCGAAACGGGAAGACGGAACGGATAGAGACACGGAATGCCCCTGATTCGATTTGTCTCGCTGGTACGACGCGCTTATGGCCCTGACGTCGGACTTCCGGAACATGGGACGTATTGTTCGCTCGGCGAGATCCTCGCAGACGCCTATCGATCCGCCTCTCGCTGCTCTCGCGGACGATTCTGCACGCGCGCGGCCGCCTGTCGCGTAAATGGAAATTAGTCGGCGGATTTTCACGTGTTAGGGAATTAGAGTGGTTTGTCACTATCGGGAGATCTTATTGATCACCCGAGTGCCAAGCAATAGTGGATTTGCCCTATTAGTTAGACGCGCTGCTGCGCGAACACGTAGGAAGGAAGCCCTGCCGAATCGGCGAAACTCGATGAAATTAAACTGTTATCGAATTCTGATCTTTTGAATTTACGCGTGTTCGAACACTCGTAGATCATTCTTTTGTTCATAACTGAGTTAAACTGGCTATTTCTCAGGCTCGGTTATAGATTCTTAGCTTTTTACGCTTTTCCGAAATCGAAGGGTGCAGTGTAATACTTCGTTTTATTTTCGCTCAGATCTTTTGAATTTACGCGTGTTCGAATATTCGTAGATCATTCTTTTGTTCATAACTGAGCTAAACTGGCTATTTCCCAGGCTCAGTTACAGATTCTTAGCTTTTTACGTTTTTCCCAAATCAAAGGGTGCAGTGTAATACTTCGTTTTATTTTCGCTCAGATTTTAATCTTTATTTTTTTCGCTTGGTCGACGCACCATTTCAACAACTATACGATTAACGATGATGCCAACGATTCTCAGCTTTATTCATTAATTTTTCCAAACATATTTTTGAACATTCTCTTCGTAGATCTATTGTTTTATATGTCGTTCCCGATGCAACAGCGATTTATTTAATTCAATTTCTGTAAATTGAATAATTCGGTGACGATTGGAATTAGATCAGATTTTACTAGTCCATGCTTTACACATTAAATCAATATAAATTTTATTCAATCTCAAATTTAATATTTTAGAGGAACACATGTTACAACACGAAGAAACAGACGAACGAATGATTTTTCACTCTGAGGAACTAAAAAATGTAGGAAGAAGGAGGAATGTCATACATTTTAACCCTTTGGCCAACGAGTTATTTCACTTCTACCTATTTGTCATTAATAAATATTATATTTATCCGCCTAGCAATCAAGTATTAATACAAATTAAATCTAATTTCGATTTAAACTAGACGCATAACCACCAAATGTAATAGATTCCTTTCGGAATCTTCATCGTGAGTCTAACAAGCTGTTATTTATTTATTCTTCATTTACGGATAAAAACCCTTTAGCATACAATGGTTGATAACTAATTAATTACTGGTACGTAGTAAGGATATCAAAGATGTTTCGTATAAAAGTAGTCTCGGAACACAATAAATCGATCGATTTACAGTATTTTTTAACATGCAATGTACAATAATACGATCGATAGAATTGTATTCGTCACAAGACAGCTAGAACATGTAATTATATGACATTTTTCATTGTTTTTAGCCGTACAATCAGCTCTCAAAGTGTGCCCCGCATGTTACGATACACCTTATGTAGCGCAAAGGGTTAAGAAAGTCCACAAATCTTTTAAAATTCGGCACCCTGTGCATCCTATAAAATATTTCCCCGCGAAATAAAGCTCGGTCGAATGCATTTTGTGCATTTTGTCATGAGAATGTCCAGCAAACTTTTTCTCGCCGTCTCGCGTAGTCGCATACGCGCGATCACTATCGATTACGCGCGACGAAAGAAGCCCGGCTGGAGGACTGTTCCCGCAGCAAGGCTGCTCCTCGAGCAGCCTTGTGCAGAGAAAGCAGAAGGATATCTCGGGTCGGTCGTCGATATCGTCGGACAGCCGGCAATGGCAGAAACAGATCTCGTCGAGGACTTTATCTTCCGGCGGCGTGGCTTGTTCGCCTCCCGGATAGACGACGCTCCATCACGGCTACCGAGGAGTTAAGGGTTTCGTCCGTATATCCGGGGCCATCGATACCACCCCCGCAGCCACCGGCATCGCAGCGGCGCGCCGGCGGTACGTGGAAAATGGAATTTTCGAGTGTTCGTCTCGTACGTGACGCGAATTCAGCCGATCGGCCGCCACGATTCTCTTGTTTCCGGCGTGCACGCGCGCGTCTCCGCTCCGCTCCGCGAGAGGATGCCCGACACGTGCAAGTGAAAGGTCGGATTTCGCAGGAGGTAAACGCTCCGGAGAAGAACCGCCGATACCGAGCCGGCTCCTCTTCCTATCCTCGTGTCCTCGTACCCTTTCTTGGACATCCTCGCGAGCCTGACAACATGATCTTCGCTGTTCCCGCCGCGACACCGGCTCCTCCGAAAGAGCAATGGCGGATCGATCGCGTTTTTATTCAGAGGACTCGGATCTACATCGTTGAAGCTAGACTGCGGATTTTATGAAATCGTGAACAACCAAACCGCGAAGCTTTTTTTATGCGAAATGAAAATTGCCTGGAGTGCTGTAGAAATATTAATTTCTTTTATTTGTAATTTTAATGAGTTGCGAATGATACGATAATATTTATAAAGTTTTTCGGATGTCTATTGTTTCGTGATCGATCTGCACATTTTTGTCGCAAATGCATACGATGAGCAGGTAAAATTTAAGACGAAAGGTTTAATCCTTTCGGTGCTGACTGAAAATGTTCTACTTAGCGGAAAATACTGATCCAGGTTGATGCAATTTGATAAGGTTTGAGGCCGGAGTTATGTAAATTTTGTAATAAAACTGATAATCACGAAATTCATAAAGGAACGCATTGAGAAATAAATATTCCATTTGTTAAAAATATTAAGAAGACAAATTTGTCGCAAATACTGTTGCCGACATATCGTTGTTCGGTATTATAAGGGTTAAGAATATCAATGTATTGCTTTCATCTTATTAAGATTAGTAAACAAGGAATTAAATTTCTATTTCATCCCTATTGCTTACGGATAGTGAAAACGATGTTTATTTTGCACGAAGGTACACAGACTAATTGTGCTAATGAAGTCATTTTGTGAAGAATTTTCTAACCGACAAATCGAATGTTTTTATCGAACGATACAACTCTCCGAACGAGCCAATAAAAATCCGCTTCTCAAAGCAGACTTGCATAAAATGTTACACTCCAGTGACAACAATTAACGATTAATCAAATCGCAAGATCGCCTCTGGTCGACAGATTGAGGGTTGATCGACGCTGTCGGGGATTAGATTTGCGACTTCGTTGTACTTTCTTCGCAGGTACGCGCTAAAATAACACAAAGCTTCGGAGCTTCGCTAACAACAATCGTTAGGAACGCACTTGCAATCGGGAGACCTAAACAGCCCGGATCCGGCCAGACACCCCTCGCCATAAAACACCGCTGGCATCGCAGATTATCCCCGATTCTCCGAAGCAAGCCATTAAACATTCGCGAATTATTCCCCGAACGGTTCTGGTATCCGACCGCAGAGCGGAACGTAGCGCGCGGCACCCGGGTTGCGAGCGGTTTAAAACGAGGCGGAATAAGGCGGACAATCTGAATAAGTTATCAGGTGCTTGGTGCTACAAGTAGACCAGTCGCGGTTCAGAGAAGCGCTTGGCTAGCCTCGTCGAAGGTAGCGCGCGCGCGCGCGGCTTTATCAGCGCTTTGGTGGCACGGCTTGGCACTCGGGTCGAAAGTTTTGTTGGCATGCGGGGTAGCCGGTGACGGGCGTAAAACCAGTCCAGCGGGTCCCGGCAAGGGCACGCATAGATTACGAGTTAAATGGTTTTAGGGGTAAGGGCATCGACGGCGCGGCGGCGCGACGCGGCGCGATGCGACGCGACGCGTCCAAAAGGAACGACGCGACGCGGCGAGCCAGACGGCCGCGTCCCCAGAAAAATCGGCCGGACGGTCATTACTTGCCGCGACACGCCTTTTTTATCGGCGATATCGTTACGCGTCGGGTAATTGGAAGCCATTTCAAGTTCTCCATCTCTCTCTCTCTCGCTCTCTCTCGCTCTTCTTTTCTCCATCTCTCTCTCGCTCTCTCTCGCTCTCTCTCGCTCTTCTTTTCTCTCTCTCTCTCGCTCGCTCTCTCTTCCTCTCTTCCTCTCTTTCTCTCTCCTCTCTACTTTTCTCTCTACCCTCGTCTCTCTCCGAACGTCCTCCGCCTGTCCCCTTTTCTCGTCTGCCTCTTTACGTCCGGATGTCTGGCCGTCTCGTCTGACCACGGAGCTCAGTGGTGCCGTTTGCCCGAAAAGCGGCAAAAAATCTGTAAAAACGAAACTATCCGACAGAATTTGATCTAATTTTATGGTCGCCTCTAGATTGTGGGGCGCGTAGTGCACGGATGTGTTTCAAAATGAAACGATAGTCGTATTAAATTAGAATCATAGTGGCGGAAGTCATTTTGTTAAAGTCAAAATGTTAGAGAGACAAGTGAAATAAATTGTGAAGTTGCTATAAATTAGCTTAACTCTAAATTATCATGATGACATTCGAACAGTTAATAATAAGTCAATTATTTCATTAATTGTTTATTTATTCAAGTTCAGGTTTCTCGATTCCTGAGCAGTTTTACCAAAATGATCTTATGATAAACTGTAACATTAGAATGACTGAATTCTTGCATCTGACACTTTAATGTGTTACATGCCTTTTGAGAAAGTAATAATTGATGTCCTAAGCGAATTTTTTTAAGTACATACTTTAAAATTTAAACAGTAAAGAAAAATGTGTAATGCATTTGATTTATCGATTCTTCAAGAAAAATAATTTATGTGATATTAAACATTTGTTAATAAATATTTATTATATGCATTTATTATACAATATGCAATATATTATATGCATTTCACATTTATCGTTATTCTTTAAGACACATTCCTAAAAAATTTTAATCGAAACGCCAAATACACTGTAATCTCTGCACGATTCATTCTTGGAAATTCTGTAATAGTCGATATTTAAACTTATTACTACGTCCAAGTTAAAATTTTAAGAGAAACGATACCGACCCTGATTTTAGATTGTTTAAAGCAGTGCTCGGAATGCTTCGGAACGCAGCATTGGGCTCCGCCTCCTGACTACCGCCGCAGCGCCTCGCTCTCCGCGTTGCTTTCATTGGCTGTAAGTTGGAGGGAGGGGTCGAGACGCTGCAGCGGTAGTCAGGAGGCGGAGCTCAATGCTGCGTTCCAAAGCATTCCGAGCACCGGTCCAAAGAATATTCGGTAATGTTAGAAACCCAAAATAATAATTAATCTAAACCTAACAGCCTTTCGATGTTGCTAAAGTTGACATAATCCCTCGTGTACTCTGTAATATTTTTATACGCTGCGTACACTAAAGATTAAACACGAGAAATTACATAAATGTCGCACTGAAACCTTGGCGAATTCTGCCACCCTCGTGTCTCTGTAAAAAAATGTTATTTTTCAAACCTAACTCTGGCGCATTACGCTCCCACTGTTAGGCAAATAAACTGAACGCAATATTTTTCTAAAAATCGAACATTTGTAGAACAGACATCTCGCCGTCTCGGCACCAGTGTGTGACGTAACGCGCGACGTGGAATTAAATCGGGTCAATTAAGAACGCGTATTAATTTTGCTCATTAATCATCGAGTGGCCGCGCGCGCGCGCGCGCGCTCGCATGCGAGTACATCGATTATTTATTCGTAAATCAAATTTAATTACTGGCCGGGACGACCCGGCCGGGATTTACCCGGCGAAATAAATCAACGATTGTCCAGCGTGCGCCGACGAGAATAAGCAATGAGCACGGTCGAAGCGAAGCCCGGCCTGAAGTCTGCGAAGTTCCACGAAGTTGCGAGGGAGCGCAGAACGCCCGCCATTCATGATCCGAGCGCAGCTTTCCTCCGGAACTTCTTCTTGTCCCTTCGAAATTTTGCTGCCACCGTTCACCGGGAGTCTTCTGTTAACATTTGTCGGGCCGTTTAATTGAATTCGTTGCGGTCGTAATGCCTGTGCGGCATGTAAGAAAACGAAATCTTTAGTTATTACTAGACGCTGCGGATTTCATGCATTTATGACAATAATTAATAGACCGGGTACAACGCAGCGAAACCATTCGAAGAATTTTAAAACACAGTCGCGTTATTTTCAGATGTTCCAAATCATCGAACAACGAAATCAACGTCCACGTAGCTTCTGCATCTTGTAATTAGTGCAGACAATTCTTATTTGCACAAGATTACGCAGTATAATTATTAATTATCTTTGTCCTTGTCTTTGCTTCTTAATTTGATTCTTGTTTTCTTCAATATACTACATTGGATTAAAATCGGCTAACTAATTAAGAAGGGTGTGCATATAATACTTTATTCTTTAATTAAATTGTGTATTTAAACATTTATTTTTTTGTAAATTGTATTCTATTTATTTTTTAATTTAAATTGTTCTCTGTTCTTTATATATTAAATTGTGTATTTTATAAAAATGTTGCATTTCAACAAAATATGGAGAAAATCAAACATATACAACATAATTGCTGTAACTTAAAAACTCTTCATAGAAATTGCAATAGCTGACTGATTAGAATGTATAAAATAGACCATTATCCGAGGTTTCCATTCGTTTCCCCCGAATTTTTCGCATCACCCTTACTTCCTTCGCTATACCTACATTCTTTCAGCTGTCGTAAATCTCTTTTGTTCCCGTTATTTAGTAAAGTTCCTCGGATCGCGGAGGAACTGTTCTTTTTTCGAGAAGACAAATTGCACCCTGCGCGAATTCTCTAAATTTTCAGCTCTATGGTAGTTGTACTTGCGGTCCTCTAGAACTACGCCGGTGATTAACGATAATCCCCCGCATATGCGCGCCTGTACTATATGCACTTTAGACCTTCCAGCCGACCTTCCCGATCCAAGATGGCCGCCACGTCGGAGGTGGACGACCGAGGGGGCAGGTGGACAGGAGTAAATATTATGTCTAGCGCGATATAGCGAGAGTCTCCGGTTACGGCAGTCCGCGATTGTTTTTTCTCTACCTGCCCTTCTCGTTCGATTCGCAGAAATCTGTGCCGCTCCATTTCTGAAGCCTCATTTGGCTTCGCGTGCACAATTTTCCACGGCTCTTTTGCTCGATTATTGGAAATGGCTGCCACGATCTTTGGAACATCTAAATTTCCCCTCGATAACACGTTGACTGCCAGATTATAATGCCTAAACAATCAACGATTCCGTAGCGATTTAGTTAAGAAAACTGAAAACTAGAAGTCCGATCCTCTTGCGTTCTATGAGTACTATTAAATAATAATGTTAAATAATATCAAATTTATTGTGCTCGATATTTTTACCAAATTAATTAGTTTTTGAGCTTGATTAAGTTATAGTATCACGCATGTACGACTGACCTGACACTCGTTACGTTATATTCTAAGATAAATGAAACAACGATGCACTCGTTTTATCCATTATTTGTTCTTAAATTTTTACGATAATGCAGACTGATCCATTTCTCACAGAACAGCCTTAAAAAACTAGTTCAAAGCTATCGTCAATCTGACATTACTCCACAACGTTCAGTATTAATGATTCATTTTTATACTAAATTCTAGCGGAAACAAAATTCGATAACGATCGCGAGAAGCAAGCATCTTAAACCTTAACTTCGGCCACGGAGTCTGAACAGACTCCACTGTAAATATCATAGTATTTAACTATAGAATTTATTATAGAATTTAATTTCTATGTAAAAGTTAGCACTATATTCATTTTATAAGCAACATATTTTAGTAAGTAGTTGTTGCAAATTCGGATATCCGGTCGAGGGTTGAAAGAAAACGGTTCTTCCAACAGACCCCAACTTTTCGATCGCTGTTTACTCAGCATCGGCTTTGAAGATCTGCGCGAAGGCAGGTTCTTCGTCCGATTTCGTATTCGATCTCCACGTCTCGTCTGTCGAACAAGAAAACACGTCCCGAGGCTCGTCAATCAAACGACAGTTTCATCGGATCCCATTTCCATAAACGGTCCCCCAGAATTCTCACCAGCCGGGTTATGAATTTCCGAATCCGGCGAAACCGTTCCGGAAGAACGTTCCGCGGAGTCCTCTCTGCTTACGGATTCCGGTTCGGCGACGGCCGAGATTCTTCCCGCATCATCCGCCGGTTGTCGGATCGTTGATCACGATTTCTCGAGGAAGTTTTCCCTCCGCAGCCGTATCATTCCTATTTTTTTTCTCTCCCGCGATCGCGATGTTCTTAGGAATAATAATACGGGCCGCGGGTCCCCGGCTCTCGCAAGGAAGCGAGAAGCAGAAGTAGACGACGAAGACGAAGAAGAAGAAGAAGAAGAAGAGGAGAGAGGGAAGATCGAAGGGAGAATACGTCGTCCGAGGGAGCAAGGGGAGTCACGTAGAGAACGTCGGCCGTCTCACCTTCGAGGAAACCTTCCTCGTCGTCGCGACTACGTGGCGTCGCCGTCTCGTGAACGCGTTTTTACCAAGATTCCGCGTTTCCCCGGGCAGAGCCGCGTTTCCCGGCGTGTCTTGTTCGCTCGTGACTGCGCCACACCGCGTCGTGCCACGTCGTGCCACGCCACGCCACGCCACGCCGCGCGCCGCGCCGTTTCCTTCCACGTGGACGCACCCCGGAGCACCCATCTGTCCCGTCCTCCTTTATCGCCGCGGCTCCATCTTTCTTGCCCCGCGACGCGACGCTCGCCGAACCCTTCTTTGTCCCGGCGCATTCAACGATAAGATTTTCTTACGGAGTTTTTCCGCCTCGTCCTCTTCAATGGCCCTCGCATCCATCCACGAAATACTCGTCGTCGAACGGGTCTATTCTGTCTGGCCCGGTTCTCCTACAGATCCCGACGGATCCCCGCGTTTACCTTTTCACAGCCCCCGAGATCCGGCGAACCCTTTTTCCACGGCCTGCAGATATTATCGGGAAATATTTTATCGCGACCCCACCCACGGAACGGAACTGTTCCGCGAACGGGATTCCTTGGATTTCCGAATATCCGGATCCTTGACACCGGTATTCCTCGAACTTGGACGACAGATTCCCTGCTGACTTGACAACGAAGCGGATAATTGCTGGGCCTCGTGTAAAACACCGTTTGCGATCGAGCTGCGATCGTTTGAGCGACGACGAGGAATTATGGTTCGGCGGAACTTCGATTATCCACGAGCATTCGTTGCAGAAATTCTTTGCTATTTGAGTCGATGAATATTTGGCGGTCCATATTATTCATACGCAACACGATTTAATTAACGCAATGAAATCTGTAAGGAGTTGTTTCGCCACTGTAATTAGAGGATGATTCTATTATTTGCACCTCAGTTAGTTCGGATAACTGAAGTTCAACTGCAGGAATTAACAGCTCAAGGAGCAGCAGCACGAACAATCCTGTTCTGATTACTATTGAACATCGTCGAACAAGATCGTTGTCCGAGATGCTGAAAAGTCGAGGAAAGGTTTGGTACTGTTGTCTATCTATATAGCACAGCTTTTTTTCAGTTTTCTATGATCGTATTTCCATTTGATACATTTATCTGAAATATGAAATTATTTTCAAGACGCAAAAGAAATTAGTTACAGTGTATAGTGTGTGAAAAATACGATTGCGACATGATAAGAAACATTTTATTCTTATTACTATTATTTAAACGGCAGATTTTATGCATTTTTATTTTGATCAAGAACATTTCAAAAGATAATGCACTTAATAAGCATTTCGTAACAGAAGCAGGGAAAGCATAGCAATCATAACAAAAGCATAACATATTAAGCATTTTTTGTACATTAAAAGTGGCAGTAGAATTGGCAGTAGCTTCGCGTTAACCCTAGGACGCTTAAGGTCTGCTTAACCCTAGAAAGATAACCATATGACAACGTACGTAAAAGATAACCATACGCTTCAGAGGCGCATGCTTTTCTAAGGCGTCAATTTTATACTAACAATGGATATTTATTTAAGTTAATCTAGTCATTTTAAAGGTTTGGCATTATTGTAAAAATAAAATGCATTTATATTATATTTTTTTATATTTTAAGTAATTTTAAACTTAAATCACTAGACCTCTATGAAAAATTAACAAAAATCAACAGTCTTTCGCAGGCGCCTCTGCGACGTAGGTTATCTTTCTCGGGTTAAGGGAGATATTTATTTTTTTCCTACTCGAGGTATATCTTTTTAGCGGAAATAAAATATAAAAGATTCATAAAAGAACACTCCTGGAACGAAAGCACGTGTTTAAAATTCCGTGGAGATTTTGTTCACCCTCCTTCAACAGAATCATCCGCGTGCACATTGAAAACAAGGATAACTCGATTATTAGAACTAAAACACGTATAGAACGATGGAATTTATTTACGCCACAAGCGTAATGCATCGTCCCACCTCTTTCATTCGCCGTTCAATCCATTTTTCAGTCCGCCATCCACTTTGCTTTCGCACTGCAGCTTCAGTCAAAACATTTCCCGATCTGTTTATACGCCGCGAAGACGAGTCCGCCGATGTTATTTTTCAGTGCGCAGCAATGCCGTGCATTAACGATAGCAAAATCGCGAGACGCCGCGCCGCGCCGCGCCGCGAGCACGTCGCAATCGTCCATATTTACGGAAGATTAGCGTGACTCATCGACGGCCGTCATAAATATTAAATTTCGTATCTACGAGCGCGACGACGAGCGCGATAATTTGCATGCCGTCGTAGCTCGGCGAGCACGCCTCCCGCGAATTTCGAAATGTTTCTCGCGGCGCGCACACACCTGGTTGTTCGACTCCCCCCTCGCCTCCGCCTCGGCCGGCGTCCCCGGTTCTCCGGATTCCACGCGATTTTCCCACTCCGCGAATTACCATTCTGATGAACGTCGGACTTATCTCCGAGACGGCGGGCAAATGTTTTCCTTATTACGAAATCGGTCGCGGATAGAGCTCTAAATCGCGCGACTACGCACCCGGCCGATCTCTCGGACTTAGCGATCCCCAGCCACTTCCTTCTTCCGTCTGGGAACCGCAAAATATTTGCACTGCGCGCGGTTAAGCCTGTCGAATAACTGTCGGTTTATTATTCTAATCGTGGAATCTAGGGCCGCGGCGCTGCGCCGAGACTCTGGCTTCCTTCGTTTCCCGTGCGGGAATCTGCAACCCCTTGACGTACTTTGACCAATCTGGCCTCTGATGCAGATTTTTAATTTGATTAACTTTGTATTTATCGAAGAAGGTATATTAAATATTTTTATTGAAAAATAAACAAGATAAGAGAATAACAATGTTCGATAACATCTTATTCGAGAAATATAAAGGTAATTGTGCACGAAGACATACCGAAGGCACAATAATTGGTCGCCCGACGGTGACCGGCTCTGCAACCCTAATCGATATAAATTTGATCTTCTTTCTAAGAAATTATAGTCATCGAAAGAGTTATAATCGTTGTAACTACGAAGAAGATTGTACGGCAAAATTAGATAAAATTGTTATAAATGCCAATAAATGGTATTGCAAAATTTGCTGAATTGCAGTTCGTTGTGTCGACATTAGGCTACTTCAGATCTTCGCATCTTCAGATCCGCGAAAGAAGAATTTGTGCGTCCGAATAAAACGTTACATCATATAAGAACGAAGATACGTTAAATAATTTTTGGTCTGCGCTTCAATAATACAACCAAAACGAAGCAAATGGATGAGTCGAATTAATCGGCGATAGAAGCGACTTGTAGGTTCATCGAGTGACAAGTTGTATGAAAAACCGTGCGTATAAAAGAAAAACAGTGTCACATCATAGTCTAGGTCTCGCGCGAGAATTGCTTAGCTGACAGATTGTCGAACGGTTATATCGTGCTTATTAATCCTTTCGTGGTGAAAAATCGCATCCACTAGTCATCCCCGGTCACGTAAGGTTAACATGTTTAGTCTCCTGAAGATATCATCATATACACAAGTCTTTCCATTCATCGAGCACTTGCTGCCATGGGTGGCACCGACTCCATAAACTTCGTTGAACCAATATTTCACGCCGAGATAATAAGAAATGGTCGACATAATTTATTACTTGGCTCTGTTTCTTTCGGTGTACCGTTCAACGAAGCCGAGGCGGTTAGTTGTGTAAAGAATCACTCTCTTTTCTATCTTCTCGTAAGTTCTTCTATGTTCTTCTGTGTTCTTCTATTTTCTTGAATCTTCTCGTTTCTTGCAGTTTCTTGTAGTTTCTCGTATCTTATTGTAGATTCTTGTATCCTCGTGTCTCTTATTGTGTCTTCTCTTACATTTTCTCTTGCATCTTCTATATTCTATCTTTTTGGATCTTTTTGTACCTTTTTTTACGTCTTCTTGTATTTTCTTGGATCTTCTTACATTTTTTTACATCTTTTACATTCTATCTTTTTGGGCCTTTTTGTATCTTCTTACATGTTCTTGTATCTTCTTGTGTCTTCTTATACATTTTATTACATCTTATATATATCCTATCTTTTTGGATCTTTTGTACCTTCTTACAACTTCTTGTATCTTCTTACATTTTCTTACATCTTCTATATTCTATCTTTTTGGGTCTTTTTGTACTTTTTTACATCTTCTTGTATCTTCTTACATTTTATATATATTGCATCTTCTATATATCCTATCTTTTTGGATCTTTTGTACTTTGTTACACCTTCTTGTATTTTCTTGTACCTTCTTGTATCTTCTTACATTTTATATATATATATTGCATCTTCTATATATCCTATCTTTTTGGATCTTTTGTACTTTCTTACACCTTCTTGTATTTTCTTGTACCTTCTTGTATCTTCTTACATTTTGTTATATCTTTCGCATTCCATCTTTTTGGATGTTTTTGTACCTTCTTACATCTTCTTGTATCTTCTTGTACCACTCACTGCATCTTCAAAACGTAATTTTCTGGTCCCGACGAAGAAGCGCTGGCCATCGGTTACGGATGACAGCGATCAAAGTGCGATTCGCGTTCAAAGAATCCGTGCGCCGTGCCCGATTTCGACGGGACAGAATCTGCGGGGGTGGTAGAACGCGTCCAGTGCCCTAACAAATCAATTGCACCGGTGGGTAATGGTCAATCTAGCTGAAATCGAGTCGCATCGTTTCGTTTCTCACGTCAGTTCCGCCAATCGTGACTTGGACGATCATCTCGCCTGCGAAGCGGCTGATGAACGCGCGTGCACAGGATATGCGGGGTCAGGGTGCAACGGAGAGAGACAGAAAGAGATAGGGATAGAGAGAAAAAGAGAGAGAGAGAGAGAGAGAGCGATAAAAAGCGAGAGAGAGAGAGAGAAAGAGAGAGAGAGAGAGAGAGAGAGAGGAGGGAAAGGGACGATGAAACGATCGAGGGAGAAGGGTTCGCGTGAAATCCGAACACGTTGTTGGTCGTGGCGAGCGCGAACGAAAAGAGGGGTTCGCTTTCACGCTGCGGGCTCGACGCGTGGCGTCGCGTCGCGTTGCGTCGCGTCGCATCACACTAAGTGCAAAGAAAAGCAATGACCTGATTTGAAATTTATTACGTTTGGGCGACGTCCAAGTGCGGCGCATCGGCTGCCAAAAGCGAACGGGCCGCCTCGAACTGCCCGTCCCGACCCGACCCGACCCGACCTGGCCCGGCCCGACTCGACCCGCGCCCGTCGAACCAGAAAACAAAACGAGCCAACCGCTCGAACGAAAAACACCGGATAATCGTGCGCGACCGCTCGTTTCCCGGATTCTTTAACGCCGGAAAAACACGCCGATGCCCCGCAAATTCAGATAATATAACACTCGAGGACCTTCCTTGACCGCGGGCACGCGGAAAAACCGACGCGCTCCGCTGCGCGGGGTTGAATGTCCTGCCGTCGCGTCGTTCAAAGGCGTTTAATGATAAGATCGGGTTCAGTGCTCGGAAGCTACGCTATAGTCGACGAGGAAAACCTGGGTAGGCGGACCTTTGTCCATAAATCTAGAAGCAACGGACTCGTATTTCGGTACATTTTATTGGATATTTCCGTACGGAGTCTAACATATTATGGACAGAGGCGTTTGGGAAAATTGCGTTCTAATTGGGACTTGGAAATAACAGGGTGTTGCTGGTGATGTAGTGTCTTGGACGCTTGTAATGTTCTCGACAACATTTCTCATGTTTTGTGTGGATGGTCATCAAATGAGTAAATCCATCGTAATTCACCGATCTCGATGAAATTTTGGTTTCATCGAGTACTTTTTACGGTGCTTGCGAAAATTAGTATTTCTCGCAGAAAGATTCCATATGCGTACAGTATCGATAATTTTGCAGTTTCAACAACGCTTTGCAGTGGCAGCTCCGCTGCGTCACAATTTCTGATAGATGACGTTTTAATTTATTCACCGCGCGTATTTTCTTTAGCTGCGAGCATGCGCACAGTTGAGATAAAGTCTGCCCCCTAAATAGATAACAAGGAAAGTTTTTCCTTGTTGACATCCCAGCACGGGTCACGCAGATTTACGTTCTTGCTCGAATGTTTATCACGCTGCGTTAGTTTCTTATTTTCGCTCGTCAGAAATACTGTACACGTAAATAAATAACTTCGTAAAATCCTATCGAAACAATAGCGTTGATCTAATAAAACTGCGACGCTTTGAAACCATACATAAAAGTTCATTCAACTGTCTCAAAAAATGCCCGGAAACCGAGAAAAACGTAGAAAAAACAAGCCGCCTGTTAAATATTAAAAAATGAAATAAATATACTTCTGCATCTTGTGTGCAGTCAATGCAGGCAATTTTCATTCCGCGCAAAGATCGGCTATTTATCGCTGATACGCGTTACAGTGATCCATCCCAAATAGCGTCTCGAATCGCAAAACACGATCAGAATCCGTCCAACGAATCGCGGAGCTCCAAACAAACCGTCATTCATCCAACCCGTCGGCAAAGCCCACAAACCCCGACGCGCCACTTCGCCTAAAAAAGCTCGGCGCTCGGAGAAGATCGCGCTCTCACGAAGAGCGCGCAGAAGCCTCTCAGGATCCGCGAGACCACGCAACGATTGCCCAACGCATCTGCTGAAATCGGCCGGGGCCAGTGTTCGCACTCTCGGCGCGGATCGCGCGACTCTCTTTCTCCGTTTCGATGGCGGAGCGTGGGGCGTCCGCGGGGCGGGCGACGATGATCGAAGAGCAACAAACGAATCAGGAAGACCGTGGAAGGCGGTGAAAAATATCGGCGCCGGCGCGAACTCGGGGGCATTGTAAATAAGCCGGCCAGGAATCCTCTTACCCGCAGCCTCGATGGCCGGGATAGTCTGGGCGCGCTGGTGTCTCGCGACTCTCGCGGCGCGGCGCGGCGCGGCGGCTTATCCACGTGCGTGGCTTTTGCTAAGTAGCCTTGAGGCTGTCCAAAGCGGATTACCGATGATCGCGCGGCCGCCGCGGCGCAGACGGTTACGTGTTGCCGGTTTCGCGGCCCATCTATCGTCGAAACTCGCGTCGCTCCGCGCCACGCCGCGCCGCTCGACGCCGCGCGTGGCTTTCCCCGGCACAGCGATTGCGGGAATCCAGGTCATCGTCGGGGCCGCGATTTACCTGGCCGTTCACCGGGTCGCCGTTTAGAAGCCAGACGTCGTCGCTCGATGCCACCGGTCTTACGTCACGCCGCCAGACCGCGACGACGTCGGCGATGCGGCCGGCGACGGGGACGGGGACGACGACTCGATCCGCGGTGACGTCACAGGGACGTCCCCAGGTTGACGCGAATGTCTCGCGCGAGACCTCCTGCGGCCGTCTTTATTGCTTTTTCCGGAAATATACACCGTCTAGACGGGACTCTATCGCGACACGTCCCTGTGAATCATCCGAGCGAGAATCCACCGGCGCGGATCAGCCTAGGCTGCGACCAGCTTATGCGCCGTATCAGCCTCTTACGCAGACGGTCTGTCGTCTAGCGATAGTCCGCCAAGACACTGGGAACGAACGGCGTTGCCGGTGGAAAGCTGCGTTGTCCGTTCTTCCGTCTCTTGTTTTCCAAACTTCTTTCTTTCTACTTTTCGGTGCTTTGTCAAGATTGTTTTCATCCGTTGAGACCCAGAAGGGCCTGGACGGATGATCGGCCGACGCAATCGGTCGAACCGTTTACGACCATCGCAATCGCGACC
Organism: Megalopta genalis; assembly: GCF_051020955.1. Taxonomy (NCBI): domain Eukaryota; kingdom Metazoa; phylum Arthropoda; class Insecta; order Hymenoptera; family Halictidae; genus Megalopta; species Megalopta genalis. Next base: position 7,341,124 of record NC_135024.1, read on the forward strand.
CAAAGATATGGTCATCGCGCCCGGGCAGGCATGACGTAGAATAAATCACGACAGTGACAACTCGGGGCGATGAGACGCTGCTTCCACTCTGACAGTTTTGCACAACTCTATGAATAAATCTTCGTACGATTTCCTACGTAGAATGTATGCTCGAGTAGAAAGGTTTATCGAAAATGGGAAAAGTAAGTATAGTTATTTCTCCGAGAAATGTTCGGAGGTCGGAATTGAAACCGGCAGATCTGAGAATACTAAGTCGCGATTCTTTGGGCCTCGCCCGAAAATTGACAAAATTGCTTTTAGAGGTTTCTTAATGAATATTATACCGTTCGATAGCTGATCAAGGAAAACTCATTTGTGCAAAATTTCAACCCTGGAGCTTGTCCGCGAGGGTAGTTACAGGGTAAATCAGATTTGGGCGCTTTTCCGCCCATTTCCCCCATTCGGTGACTTTTTCAAGTTTTGAAAGAAATGTGGCTTATTTTGGACATCAAGCCGCGTATTATAGAATTTTTTATTATAGAAAATTTTTTAAATAGAATTTTTTTACTATAGAATTTTCGGTTGCAAGCTGTGGTTATCAAAAATGGAAATCAAGAAAAATTGGAAAATTGAAGATATCTCGAAAATATGAGAAGATATCTCCGTGCAATTAAAGCAGGATTTTGGAGGTAATTTATAGTGATTTTATTTGTAACACAACTATGACGAGTATAGACAATATAGGTTAACAATAAAGTATAAAGTAAACAAAAATAAACATTAAAAATATACTTATACTAATAATAAAATAAAATAATAAAATATAAAATATACTTATACTAATAATAAAATAAAATAATAAAATATAAAATATACTTATACTAATAATAAAATAAAATAATAAAATATAAAATATACTTATACTAATAATAAAATAAAATATAAAATATACTTATACTAACAAATTATATTAATATCTAAATTTGTTTCTAAAATATTATAACATTTTATTAATTACGATAGAACTCATTAAAACATTGTAAACATAATTTGGGTGACTCTGGACACTCAGGACAATACGTTACAGTCTTTCGTAAATTTTTGTTTGCTTCGTGGTGCCGAGAGAAGCTCTACCGATTCACGCGGGGCGTACAACGTGTTAACAGTTAATTACGGAAGATCATCGTCGCGGGCCAGGCTCGTCGAGTTTCGTCAACACAGATCGAATCGTTAAAAATGTACACAAAGAGTAAGTTAAACCTGTCTTCCTCGCGTTCGTAGTCGCTTCCAAATTCCTTCTGAAAACGTCGAGTATCCTAATTAGATAGCACGCATCCGACCAGGGATAATGAAATTATCGCGGCCACCTTACGGTATAACCGAAAGTACAAAGAACGCTAATTTCCGCGGATACGAGTGCCGAGCCAACGTCCTCGCGTCCCCGTAATTCGATTGCACCGCGGTCTAATCAGTTCCGTTGAGCTTTTGGAAAAGCTTCGGTGCATCCGTTCAATACGTTTCTCGGCGGGAATGGCCGAGTCTCTAAAATTCAGTAGCGCCAGTGGCGAGCGTTCCGAACAGAAAATTCTCCGGACTACTTACTGCGGAATATCCAGCTCGTGACCACGGTAAAAGCGCCCTGGCCGTTGCCGATTTTCGCTCGGCGAGAGAGAAAGAGAGAGAGAGAGAGAGAGAGAGAGAGAGAGAGCCCGGTCGTTTGAAAGCTCGGTCCGTTAAAGCGATCGTTGGCTCTCGAAAAGACGACCTCGCCGGCCGCGAAAGCACCGGGCTGCCGGCGCACTCTTTTTCCCTCCTGTAACCGAGTTCCCTTGCCTCCTTGCCGCCCGCCGTGAAATCGATTCCGAATTCCGGGTACGCGAGGCATCAGCGTTTTTCCGGATCGCCGGGTTCCCTTTTCACCGATCCTCGGATGCCGCCGCGATCCCGGGTCCCCCCGCTCGCTAAAAACCGCCGGGATCTACCGGATGATCCTGATTTCAAATCTTCAGAGAGACCCCCGGCAACCGCTGCTCCGTATTTCGCGGCGATATATTCGACGCGGTTCCCACCGCGGTCGACGGGTATCGCGCGCCCAAAGCTTGTTACGAAGGGGTTGATGGGGCTCGCCGATGAGATATGGGAGACCCCGCAGAGGGTAAACCGATTTTTAATGATTCCACCCGCCGCGACGCCCTGAAAATATCGCGCGTTTATGCCGTCAATATGCCGCGCTTTAAATCACCGCGACCGCCATTTAATACCTTGCCCACGTTTTATTTATATCCGGCGATTCGACTAAGTTTAATTAACACTAAGCCCGCCGTTCCCGTCGGAATGGCCGTTTAATTACAACCTTAAACATTTTCAACCGTGAAAGTCGAGGTGTTCCGTTCATTTAATCGAATTTATTCATATCGAGGAGCACACCCCTTGGTGCATATCAATGAAAATACAAATGTTGGTTGTGTCTAAGTTATGTTTAAAAGTTGAATTAGAAAGAATTAATTAACTTTGGAAAGTTAAGTCGTATGACACCGATTACTTATTCAATATTATCGTCCGCGGATCCTAATAAAATTAGGGAAATATGATAGATTTGTGTGAAACTTGGTGCGTAAATTTGGCAGCCAAAGTGTCAAAGGTTGACGAAATTACGCAGACTCTTTCACCGAGGATGATTCAACAGATTTTTTAATTCAAGCATACATTATAGTAAAAACGGCGAAAGATCTAAATATATTCGGTCTTATTGTGCTCGTAAAACAAATTAGGTAAAATTCCAAAAACAAATTGTACAAATTTTGTAACACCGGATAATTCGAACGTTAAAAGAGAAGCATAAGGTAAGGAATAAAACTGTCATTTATTAAAAATATTAAGGACGAAATATTATATTAATATTTTCAACGTGTAACCAACAACAATGCATACTTGTTCGGCATTGTAAGCGTTAATGCTCGGCAGGTTCAGCGTTAATCGTTTGACTACCATTTTCAAGTTAGATTGAAAAGTTAAATTGTGTGACACTAGTTAATTTTCCGACATACTTACGTTTTGCTAATTATGATTAGAAAGATACAATAGATCGGCGTAAAAATTAATTTTCGAATCTGAGCAAATAATATGGTCAGCCATATATTATAGTATAAAACCTTGACATATGGGTTTAGGAATTGCTAGAAGTGTCTAAACTGAACTTTGTCAATGAAAGTGGACTGAGAGTGGACTGAAGTGGACTTTAAAATTGGACCTTGTCAATCAACCCTCGCAAGGCGGACACATTCGACGATTTTACGGCAGCCGTGCCCACCGCTAACGTTGATCTTTTTATTGTGCCTGATTCGAGCAGCTAGCGATTTAAACTAAAGAATAGAATTTACTACTAGAAAATAGAATTTAATCGGAACGCTTATAAGTCTGGATCTAACGTCTTTTCTGTTTCGAAACTCCTATCACCCTCCCACCCTCTTTCGCCACGAAGTCGTAAATGCACAGTCAAACTAAATAACCGATCCGTTCCAATTAGGTCAAACAAAAAGACAACCACGTTGAACTCGAACTAAGACTGCAAAAGCGCCTCGGAAATGTTCGCAAACTCGTCTAACGATTTCTGCCACAATCTAGAATCAAGTTAGCGGTTGGAAGACCTTAGAAACGTGCTGGGACCCCCGAGCAGCTTGGCAACAAAAATTTTCCTGAAAGCAGTGCCGCGTAATCCGGCGAGAACGGGCCATTCTCAGGGGCGGCGGTGGTTCTAGGACAATTTTACAAGCCGAAAAATATACGAGTGAAGTTAGCGGGGGCGGTCCGCGCTTCACCAGCCCTCCGGAGGCGACATTTTCTCTCCAAGTCCGATTTAAATAAAACTGCCCCCGAGGCGGTGTCCTCCTCCTCGTCCGGCCGCATCCTCTGTCTCTGTTCCCGGTCCCATTCTCCTACCCTCGGCGGTCGCATTCAACCTTCCAGGAGCAGACACTCGCCGCGGCACGAGGGGCGAGCTCGACGGCGGCACGAGGGTGCAGGATTCGAGGGTGCTTTTTTGGGCTAGGCCGCTGTCTGGGTCGCACTTAAAGCGGAAACGTCAGACGATAGCGCGCCGGAGGAAGAGCCGCTTTCTTCCTCCTTCTCCATCTCCTCGTCCTTCCAGTTCTCTTCGTCCTGCGCTTCCCCGCACCCCTCTTCCCGCCGCCCTGAAGATCTACGAAGAACGGCTATCTCTGATTTCGTACGCCACGGACGTGGCCGGCGAAACCGGCGATTTTTTGCATCCGTTCTACCTGAGATTTCCGGCTGGGACCTCCGTCGATATTCCACGTTTTTTGCGCTACTTAGTTCATGAATAATTTGAATATAATTAGGGGCGCCCGCGGTAAGAGAAAAATTGCTATTGCCCCGGGGCCGAGGTGCAAAGCTAATTTCGAGATTACTTCAACCGCGGAGCGGTTTCACGCTCACGGAAACAATAAAACCATGAAAGTGAGTAGATTCTTCTGCGACTTTGTGAACGCGTTTATTCAGATTCTGCTCCATGGAACGCTTCAATTTTGAAATCAACCGCGGATCTTTGTGCGATATACAAATTTTCTGTGCCATCTGGGACATTTTCATTTTATTGGTTCACACGGGAACACAATACTTTTATTCCTTATTTAAATAATTGTAATAAATAGGGCGCGGATTTTGATGCAGAATGAAAATTGCCTGCATCGATCGCAAGATACAGAAGCCGCGGAAACATTTATATCCTACGTTAATAATTTCAGCGAGTTGCAAATGATACAATAGTGGTTTCCAATTCTCTAAATACTTTCAACGTTTTCAGATCGATCTGTTTGTTTCTATTTTTTCAAGCAAATGCATCAAATCCGCGATCCACAATGATAAGTAAATTTCTTTCGACCGTTCTCTCCGTTTCAAAATCGAGCCCGCACGTTTGTTTCTGCCGGAATCGCATAAAATTCTACTTGCGAAACGAATCGAACTCGTTCCGACTCGTTAAACAAGTTGACGCGTTTTACGAAATATCTGTTTCATTGATTTCGGCGGAACGCTGTTTACAAGCCGGCCAGAGTCAAAGGAATATACGGTCATTTTGGTTCCTATAATCGTTGAAACATTGATTGATTTACGTGTCGGACGTACGGTCGTTCCGGGTGTCGAAATTCAGGGCGGCGCGGTTCGCGCGTAAACCGTGTCGGTTCGATTGCTTCACGCACACACGGCGCGGTGCGGCGCGGCTGCAGAACCGCACGGCCAGAACCTTGGACAATGGCTCAGCGGGGGATGCAATCGGCGTGCACACCCCCGACGGCGGACATTTCGCCGTCCGGCCGAAAGAGCCGGTGGCGTAATTGAATCCGCGCTGGCGGACTTTATTTCGCGCCACGAGATTGTCCTTGCACTCGGCGCGGAACTTCGTTAACTGGAACCTCTAGAATTCGGGCTGGATGGTCCGCTGGCTGTTCCCTGGACCTGGCCCGGTAAAAATCTACCACGGAAATCGGGAACTGCGAATTTATTCTCATTAAACGGGGCATTGGGAACCGTGAATACGGATTGGTGTACCCTCGATTGTTGGTGGCAGCTTTATCGAGAAATTATTCGTGTCAGACTGTTCTTTAACACGTTCCGTGCCACGTGTACCATCGATGGTACACGCTTGCATGTTTACTTAGTGAACTGAACAAATTGTTGACAAGAAATTTAGAACCGAAGAATCAATTTCCACCGCAAGAATGGGCGTTGATAAGTTTTTGTTACGTTGTTATGTGTACGAGAATTAATAATTGCACGTAATACATCAAGTTTTAGTAAAATATCAAAGTGTGAAGATTCGAGTAAAAAAAGCTCGGCACGGAACGTGTTAATTTGTTTTTTGTTTACTTCGGCATACGTACAGTGGGCCACAAAAGTGTTCTTTTGCAACGCAATAGCTTTTTTAAAACTGAATTAAGGGACTTGAATTGTTTAGCAGATGATAGCGGGACTAGTCTATCAGACGATGACCAAAATGCTTTTTTTTTATATCTTGCTGTTACTTGGAATGACAAACAAAATAAAAAACTCCCGTTTTTTAACGTTTTCATCCGAGCCAATAACGAAAATTTAAAAACCGAAATCGGTTAACCCAGAGTCGAGCTGCAAGCGTTGAAAGATGTAAGAAACTACAGATTTCTTCCAGTTTTTGGCCAAAATCGTGATAAAACTGCCAATTTTGCCATCTTTAAATTGTTACAACCCATAACAACGTCAACTGATTTCGATAAAATGTTCAACACGCATATAAGTTACCCGAGATCTACGAGATTTTTAAATTTTCGTTAGAGACTCGGATAAAAAAGTTAAAAAACGAGAGACTTTTTATTTCGTTTGCCATTCCAAGTAACAGCAAAATTTTAAAGAAAGCATTTTGGTCATCGTCTGGTAGACTAGTTCCGTTATGATTTGAAAAAAAATTCAAGTCCCTCAGTCCAGTTTTAAAAAAATGATTGCGTTGCAAGAGGTGTACGAACACTTTTGTGGGCCACTGTAGTTCGTTTTTTACTTCGCTGTACGTAGGTCATTTTTACTGCAACGGTCGTAGGTCATTTTTACTGTAACATACGTAGGTCATTTTTATTACCGCATGCGCAAGTCGTTTTTGCTTCACTGTACGTGAGCCACTTTTACCGCGGCGATCGGAGGTCATTTTTACTGCGGCATAGATTGGCTATTGGTAGTTCGGCGTCGTTGTGAATGCAGAATTTAATGCAGCGAGTCCATTGTAAAAGCTACAATGTAATGTGTAATTAGATGGCCGTGAAAGTGACAAGCAATGTGGGACAGACAGGGAGACAATGCCTGACCATTCGCAAGTGTGTTATATAACCGCCCCGCACGACGCACCCTCTGCGGCATAAAAAAATCGCGGACACATGGGAACGGCCGCCCGAAAGTACGCCACACCTGAGCAAACCATGGTGTATACACATTGTTCGCGTTAAGGGTTGGTCTGGCAGTGAGTTAGTGACATCATGTCCATCGAAAACAGAGTATGTATTCGCAAGCGGAATTGTTTTAAATGTACACAAAGTGCTAATCATTGGACTGTGATTTATCTGCAGCGACAAAATGCATTCCATCTTCGATAATTTTATCCAGTAGAAAATCACGTTGTTAGATTGTTTCTGCTTTTATTTACCGCAAACGCAGAAAATCCACGTTCAATCATCGAATCGCTGAATCATCGATAGACCGTGGATTTTTATGCAAAATAAATATCGTCCGTATCGATTGCAAGATGCAGAAGCTATGTAAACATTTATTTATTTCCTTAATAATTTTAATGAGTCGAACATAATATATAACAGTATCTTTAAATTTATTAAATATTTCCTTCGGTTTTTTTCCGATTTAATCATTTTTATCATAAACGCGTGAAATTCGCAGTCTAATCATCGATCTACGATGTTAGAAATGTTGTCGAGGCCAACCGAAATTCCGTGCAATAATGCGAAGTTCCTTATCTCTCCCTTGCCTGTTAAAAAAAAAACCGCGTCTAGCATCGCTCAAGGAGAAAGAAGTGGCAGTCTTTTATCAGTCGGCCGTTAATTGAAGCTTCGTTATCTGGATAATGAATTTGCCCATCTCCGATCGGAAGGCGAGGGGGAGTGCGTCTGTCGTTGGGTCAGGGTCGAGCGAGAAAATCGAGAGGGAAATCTGGCTACTGTCAGTCGATATATATCGGTCGGCTACAGCCCTACCCCATATTACACCGCGAGGGTTGTTCGGCACGTCCCGATTCACGAGCCATTATGAAATATTCCGCAGGGGCTAATACCGCCCCTCTTCAGTCGTATACGAGACCGTACACGTGACCAGCCCCTCCTATAAAAAAGAAAGTTTTTCGTGGTACCTCGGCAGCCCTCGTAAACTAGCGAGATCGCTCGCTCCTGGGATCTTGTTAAGGGGAATACAAAATTCTCGAGATCGTCGTTCCTGGCTTATCGCGTTCCTCGGCTTTCCTTGCACGAGATACTGGCGGGCACGACCCCTTTGAGAACGTACAGGGTGGTGCGCGCGAACGATGATACACAACCGGAGGGGGTGGGTGTTCCTCGATGAGACAGAGAGAGAGCAAATTGAAAATTTTAGATAAAATTCCGTCCGTCCGTCCGTCCGAAACCGTTGCTGACAGCGTGGTAAATATCCGAATCGAATTGTTCGGAACGGAATCGACTTCTCGAGTAAACGCGTTCTTCGGCGAAGAAGTGAAATTCTCTTTTTTTTCAAAATTCAACGGCGAGCTTCGTGCAATATTTAAATACTCCGACGTAGCTATTGGTAGAAGCACGCATTTTTAATGGCGCATACGCTTTACACTTATTCGAAGAACTACAGGTTGATGCATAAACGATGGGGGTTGATAAATAATAAGGGTTGGTCTTTATTTGAAACATTCGGTGCGGCCGACTATCGAGAATATCCAAATGCTCTGGCTAACGTTAAAAGCACTTTTTAATGATGTATCTACTATACTTGTTTGAAGATCTACACGGTGATTCATAATTGGTACGGAATTGAGGGGTGACCTTGATTCAAAAAATCAAAGATGAATCTTCGAGCACTATTTGAATGTTCTTGCACAGATAATAATACAGATAAAAGTTGATGTTTTTGCTGCCATTTCTTTGAGGGAATGTACAGGGTGGTTCGCAATAGGCGATGCAGAAACGAGGCAAGTGATCTTAATTTGCAAAATCCGATGAAGATATTCTGACATAGTTAATTGTGAGATCACAAACTTTTAATGATGCGTCTACTCTACATCTTCCTTGGAAAATACAGGGTGTTCCAAAATCCAATTAAATAGAGTTTGAAATATTATATATATAATATTCAATAAAAATATTATTATATATCATTATATTTTTATATTTATATTATATATTATTATATTTTTATATTTATATTATATATTATTGTATCTTTATATTTTTTTGTATTATAATATTTAAATTATATATTATTATACTATTATTATTCAATAAAAATATATATGTATATATAAAATATATCATTTTCTAATTTCGCGAACTCAGAAGCATTCGTCAACACATCTAGATTTCATCTTCCTTCAATAACTACAGGGTGTTCCATAATCGATGCCACAATCCAACAGAACATTAAAAAGAGTACAAACTCGTGACTTCGACAGCGTCCAATCGTTACGTTCGCGGAGATTATCGAACCCCGACAGTTTCAAGTTGCAACGGCACGCCAGTTCTAGCTAGATCAGACCGTTTCCGCGACCGTTTCATTGACAGACACCCGGCGTCTCTGTCGTTCGTGACAGTGGCTCCCTTTCCTCCTCACGAAGGTGACGCTTCACCGGCGGACGTCGTTCGATCGTCGGGGGCAAAAAAGCGGTCGCGACACAATCGATTCGTGAAAACCCGTCTCTCTCTCTCTCTCTCTCTCTCTCTCTCTCTCTCTCTCGGAGGGAAGCGTCGACTCGGATTAAGACACGTCCGCCGCCGCGTCGCCTCGCCTCGCCCTGCCTCGCCACCCCTCGCCTCGCCGAAAGAAACCCGTAGCCGCGTGAATTCCGGGAAGATCCCCGAGAAATCCTCCGTCTGTCCCGAGGAAAGGGGAGAATTCGACGGGCGCTGACAAAGGAACGAGCGTCGCCGGGATCGTCTTATCGGCCGCTCGTTATCCAGACGTATCGGGCACGACGACGAGAAGTCTCCGTCGAAGAAATCCAGAAGGAAACCTTTCCGAGCGGGTCGAGTTCTTTCGCCGGGTCGTTTACGCGACGCTGATCAGGATAATCGTGGACGCGTGTAATTTGGCCTTCCATTAGAATCGCGCGAAACTTTCTGCGTACCTGCGGCCGCGCGATTGCCTACGATGCGACCCACAGTTTGTGGGCATTGGGCCCGAAAAGCTGAGTAAAAGGCCCGTAACTTTGGACGATTCAACGATGATGAACGATCGGCGCTATGAAAGCGTTTCGTTTAACTAGTTTTACAACTGCGAAATGAATCTGTCAAATTACTTCTTTCGTTTTAATTTGTACAAAACAAAATGTTATATAATAATATATTATTATATATTAGTCTAATATTATATTATAATATATTATTAAATATTATTATATATTATTCTAATATTATATTATAATATATTATTAAATATTATTATATATTATTCTAATATTATATTATAATATATTATTAAATATTATTATATATTATTCTAATATTATATTATAATATATTATTAAATATTATTATAATATTATATAATAATATATTATTATATATTATTCTAATATTATATTATAATATATTATTAAATATTATTATAATATTATATAATAATATATTATTATATATTATTATAATATATTATTAAATATTAATCATGTTGAAAGGAAAGTTTTCATATTATCTCACATATTTTATTTTCGCGCGACGCGTTACGTTATGCGCGGGTGTGCATTGTATCGTCTTATCGAAGTTCAATTTACCGAAAGAGAAAATGTACGATTGTCTTAATTACGATGCTCATGCTTTGATTTTACAGTGTAACAAAGTTCGATCTGACGCGATCCTTCCCGCGGAGAAAACCTACCACAACGACACACACACTCGCACACACAACAAATCGGCACCGCCGGAAAATGCAATTAAACGGCGGATCTTTTCGTACGAACGAGAATATATCTAAAATGGAAATCAATTTACAGCGCGCCATGGTCGAATACCTCGCGCACAAAATCGCTATACATAGAAGGTAAAAGTAGATTTCGTAACCTTCGTCCTTGTTGGACCGGCGCGCCGGTTGCGTCAAGCGAATCTAAAACAGATAAAAAGAGACGTAGCAAAAGCGTTAGAAATTAATCGCGCGCGGTATCTGAAAATACCGTGTACACGGTTCTCGTGTTTCCTTTATTTTTCGATTACGTGGCGCGAGATCGGAGTCGAATAACTGAACCGTTCCCAAAGCTTCTTGACGGGACCGCGCGGCCACCGTGGAAATTCGTCGGCCACCGGACGAACGGAGTCCGCGATGAATAATACCGGGCGGGGCGGTGGAGAGGGGAGGAGGGTGGAAGGGGGCGCCGTGGCGGACGGCTGTGTCGATACAATGAAAAATTTGGCGAAAATGTTCCCGTCGGAACCGAATCCGCGGATGATGAATATTTATTTCGGGGTATTTGCGCGAGATCCAGCCGGGCGCCCCTCCTCCTCCTACCCCCTCGATCGAATGATTTACATTCGCCCCGTCGGCGATGGTTATTTTCAGACGACGTTCGGTCCGTTCGTGCGACGGCTCTTGTAAATTTGAAACGACCGATCACCGGCACGACAGGATCGCAAAAAGAAAGAACGGACGAAGATCGATCGACGACTGCTCGATCGGCCGACCTTGATCCGCCAACCGAGCCACCGAGCGGTTCTTGCTACCGCTCTTACATAAACTAATATAATTAATAATGTACCGATAAAATCCGTAATAATTATCGGTGCAGCGCGAGTCGTCTCTCTCTCTCTCTCTCTCTCTCTTACACGCACTCGCTCTCTCTCTCTCATCTCTCTCCTCTCTCTCTCTCGCCTTTTCTCCCGCCTTCTCTCTCTCCATCTCTCTCTCTCTCTCTCACCTTCTCTCTCTCGCGCCTTCTCTCTCTCACCTTCTCTCTCTCGCGCCTTCTCTCTCTCGCCTTCTCTCTCACGCGTCTTCTCTCTCCCTCTTTCTCTCGCCTTGTCTCTCTCGCGCCTTTTCTCTTTCTCTCTCTCTTTCTCTCTCTCTTTCTCTCTCTCTCGCCTTCTCTCTCTCGCTTCCTCTCTCGCTTTCTCTCTCGCGTGCCTTCTCTCTCTTGCCTTCTCTGTCTCTCTCGCTTTCTCTCTCTCTCTCTCTCTCTCGAGCCTTCTCTCTCTCCCTCTCTCGCCTTCTCTCTCGCGCGCCTTCTCTCTCTCTCATTCTGTCCCTCTCTCTCTCGCCTTCTCTCTCTCGAGCCTTCTCTTTCCTTCTTTCTCTCTTTCTCTCTCTCTATCTATCTATGTCTCTACTTGATCCGTCGATCGTAGACGCATTACGTCAAGAACGACTGCAACGGGGACGACGACTAGACGCGTAATTCCTTCGAAAACTAGTTTGCATAAATGGTTAACCCCGATTAGATAGCAAATTACAGGGACGTGTTTGTCGATACCTGGCCTTATCTGCCGTTCAACGTCCGTCGTTACACGCTCGCCGGTTTCCTCGTTTCTTCTTCAACCGCGGGAAATAAAGAAGCGGGCACGTCAACGATACTTTCCCGCACGGGATAACGTGGATCAACTCTCTAATCCGTCTTACACAAAATTTTATAAATCCTATCACATTCTCGCACAGTGTCGCCGAGCTAAGATTTATCCGTTTTTTATTGCTAGATCCTGTGAAACGTACGGTAGGTTATTTCCTCATGCTTGCATCTCGTTTTCATGTATTTCATTAAAACCGACGTATTTTTCATACGCTTCTGACGAGTTTCAACTAAATGTGCCTGCATAATCCAGCCGGTATACATGTTTCATGTACCCGTTGCAGTTAGCTGCAGCAATTTTTTATGAACTGCTGCCATTTTCTATTGTTGCACCTTGTCTGACCCAGAAATATTTCCATTTTGTGTTGTGCAATTTGCGAGAAGTATAGGCAGATGCAATTTGGAACGGTGGAAAGATTGAAAGAATTGGAGAGTATGATTATAAAGAATGATTAGAAGAAGAGCGAAATTTCATAGTATGTATCTACTATTTCTCGCGACGAAGAAAATTTTCATTTTGCATAAAAATGCGCCGTCTAAAAATAACTACAGAACTTTTAATCGTACGTTCATTATTATTAGACCACAAATCTTTATGCAAATTCTCATTCCGATGTACCAGTTTACAATATCTCGAATTAACTCTTTGCACTCGAAGCTGTTTTAACTTCAAGACTAAGATATTTCTCTGCCAATGTTGTATTATTTTTGTATTGTTTGCATACGAAAGTCAGTTTACTCGTTCGTACAATAACTACACTTTTAACGATTCTTTCGATATAAACGAACTTATTCAATATATATAGCTAATTAATATAATTATTTAATAGTTAATTCTATATATAAATATTATATAGCAATTTTTAGCGGCGCCTCAGACTCGCCATTCGACTGCAAAGCGTTAAGTAAATTTTTCCTTCGTCCGCTAACAGATTACTTACTGTAAAAAAACGATAAAAATGCTGTTAGACCTTGTCAATTTATACGCTTCCTTGCATATTAAATATCTGTAGAATATCTATAAATGCATAAACATCGGCAAGTCCAATTATCACGATTCGATCGTGAAATAAAATCAAGCGAAACTATCGATCGCAATATTAAACTAATCTCCCGCGAGCAACGTCCATTAAAAACAACGCCTCACATTTCCTTTAACCTTGCAAAAAAGAAAGCTTGTCGAAAAGCTGCTCGACGTCCGAGCGTTAATTTCTTCGGCTGCAAATAAATCGTAAAACGTAAAAGTTACCCGATACCAGAATTTTGCCTGCGCTTCAAACACCTCGACGAACGCGAGAAATACAGGGGAGTTTCGCATTGTAGATCTTTTCCATGATTTAATGGTCGGTACGGTTTGCGAAGCGAACGTTCCACGAGGGCCGGCTATTTTTCCGCGTAGAACGGCGGGGTGACCGTTGCACCCGTTCCTCGGATTCATTTTTAACGGCACCTCGGGTGAACCAGAAATGGATCGGACGCGGCGGCGGAGGTCCGAGCGAATATCCTGGCGAATATCCGCGGGCGTGGTTGGTCTTTCGCACGTACCGGAACTCGGCCAGACGAGCCCGCGATTTGTCGGCGGCCCTGTCCGACGGAAATTTACGTCCCGGTCGCGCGGGGTGAAAGCCGCGATAAGCGATAGGAGGAGACGGCCGCGGAGATTAGAAGCGTTAAGAATTCGCCGCGTATCAGCCCGGCACCCGGCGAGCCAACTTTTTTCACGTAGCGCGCCGCGCCGGCTTTATTTAATCACGCCGCGACTTTCTGCGCCGATTTATCGCCGGGGTTATCGATTTTCGGCCGGAATCCAGGACTCCCGGCAGCCACCCTCCTCCGCTCCTCCCTTCTCGATTCAATTTCAACTTTCCAAGAGTCGCCGAACTCTCGCGCCGTGAAAAATTTGCGTCTGTTAACAAATTCATTCGTAGATTGTGGATCTTGCGGCAGAAAAATTGCGCGCCTCGATTGCAAAAAGTGGGAATCAACGGTAAACGAGATGTAAAAGCAGCTGGCGTTTATTGCGCCCCGTAAAAATTGTAAGATTAAATTTACTCAAATTCCTCGCGATTTTTCTCGAACAAAGACGCGCGCGTTCAGCAATTTTCAATGAGAGCAGCTTTTACGATTCGAATAATAAAGCAAAAAATGCGAAACCGGTCCCTCGACCGGCATTGGTACGATATTAGCGTTGAAAGAAAAACATTACTTCGACCCTAAATAATTTGAGACCATGTCATTAGCAACGTGACAGTACAAGTTGCATCGTCCAAAAGGTTGCACGAAAATTACTCTTTGCCGTTACTTAATGTATTATATTTGCATTTTGTCACGTGCCGAAAGCTCCAAAATTCGTTCCGGTGTCGCCATTATTTTTCGTCCGGTCTCCCGTGCACCATACTTATTCGCAATTGTGCCGCACATAATTTGTCCCGGTTAAACACAAGCGCGTACATGTTTTAGCGTTTGAACTGATTAGCGGTTTTCAGCGGTTTCGTTTCGGCCGCACAATGCTGCGGAGCACAATGTTTCGCGAGCATACTTTCGGAGACAATACTTATCAATATTTATGAAGAGCGCGGTAATGAAACCTTTAAAATAAAATTTGTTTGCACACAATACGTTCACCTTGTCCGCGGCCGGCCGATTCTTCTCAGTTCCTGACGAAACGATGCGACCGGAAGCGCTCGCGGCATATAAATCAGTCGTTGTTCCTTTTGTGCGGTGGAATTAGAGAGAATACGTCTTTGTGCAAACTGGTTATAAATGTTCTTCTTCTCTCTACTGTTGTGTTTCGCCAATTTGCTCCCTTGATCTCGATTTACAGCCGGTCGACGTTTTACATCGCAAGTTCAGGGACAGCCGTTTTGTTCGACAAAGAAACCTCGAATTATTATTAACCCTTTGCACACGACTGGCGACTCTGAGGCGCCACTTAAACTAGCTATACTATTTTTTCTAAAAAATTGTAACAGTATCGGATTCGTTTATATTTAAAAAAAAAACTGTTGAAATTGCAAGTATTCTATTTGTCAATAGGCTCAATTTCATACGAATAAATCTAACTAAATCATATAAAATGGAAGTACTGTAGATCAGAAAACATGTTTTGGAATTCGAATTGAAATAGCTTCGACTGCAAAGGGTTAAGTTATGATTAAATTATTATTAAATTATTATTCAGATGGTTTACGTTCTAAAGGATTAGAAACTACTTAGACACCTAATCCTGAATCTCTGTCCTTATTTTGTGGCATTATTTTATTGCATTGTTATCGTTACCACAAATTCCTAGATTATTCTTTATTAATATTATTCATTGTTACAAAAAAGCCACGAAAATTCGAAAGTGATATCACAGCAAAGGATCATTTACGCTGTAAAATGCAACTTGTCTTACTGTCTGACCACTGTTTAATTGAATACTAGAAAAACTTCTTTTCCTAAAGAAGAAATCCAGCTATCGAAAAAAATGTTAATCAGCATTTTCCGTGCATATTTATATGCAAAATCTTCTCATTTTGAAGTTCTACCAGCAGCTGCGATATTTGAGAATGTGAGCTGTATAAAAACAATTTAAAAATTACCATTTCCACGAAAATCTTTAACATCATTTCATACAAAAAACTACAAGAATTCATGAAGACAATTTCTCTTTCGTACATAAATCAGAAATATCGATTTCACCATTTTTACCATCGAAGGACCACACCAAAAAATTCCAAAAAATTCTGAGAACGTTATCTAAAAGGATTGCATTGCGCCAAACTGTCCCAAATCATCGAATAGGCCAACAGAGTGAAGAAAAGACGAGAATTCATAGAGACGCGTCCTTCTCAACGCGAAACAAGGGAAAATCGGTTTCGCCAATTTTCGGCAGCGCGGAAAGGAGGAGGACCTGTCCGAAAAATGCCGAAAAAATTCGACGAGGATGCACACGGTAAGACGGATGGGCCGGCGGATCGGCCGCGGGTCGGCTCGAAAAATTCCGATGCCGGTCGCGATAGGATCCGATCGGTAGCCGAAAGCCGGGGCTGGGCTGCGTCGCATACCAGAATTCTCCGGCGAAGAACGCGGGCTCTCGAATTACAGAGAAACCAGACCGGCGACGTAAGGAGTCCGTTACCGTTTTCGGGAGGGGCGAGCGGGAAATTAACCGGAATTTTCGCGCGGTCGAGGCACTGGACAGCCGGACGAGCGTTGCGTAGCCGTGAGAAGGCCGGCGCGGTCAGAGCAGACCGCAGACCGCGTCTGCGGTCCTTCCGCCTGCCCGGCCCGCTACTTTTTGGACTTTGCTGCAACGGGCGCGTTTATCGATCGCCGCGAAGCGGTCCGGAGCGGGCCGGAGCGGCGCGGCGGCCCGTCCCAGCATCCGGACGATGAATTAAGCTCTTGACCGCAGAAGTGGAGTCCTGCCGATCGTCTTCCGTTTTAAAATCGACCGTTCCCCGATTTTCGTCCGCGCTCCCGACTTCCTGCCACCGGCCCGAATCGAACCGAACCGGCACGGCACGGCCCGGCCCGGCCCGCCAACGCCGGAAACGAAATGAACGGTCACGCGTCCGCTCCATCATCGGCGCACAATTCGAACCGGAATTGGTCTACGGCCGATGGAAGGCTGGTTCTTAACCCTTCCTGCGAGTCTGGCTGACGAATGTTTCGTTAGAAACTGTTTGGCACTGTTTTATTGCGAAAGTCGTAGTACGTGTATGTATCATAGTATGTGTTTGCAGCTGAGTTGGACATTATTCGAATTGTTTCGAATAAATATTTAAATAACTGTCTGCATGGATTATTTTCAGTCGAATGTTTTATTCGAGCATCGATTATACATTATTCGTCGTAAACTGTTCCATCTATTTATTTAAATAATTCTTTATTCGAATAAGGTATTCGAATAGAGATTGTAAAATTATTCGAATAATAACAGGGATAATTGTTGACCGTTTTTGTTCAACGTGATATCCAAAAGTAACAAAGTTATCGATGCAACATTTGAAAGCAAGGAATGTGGAAGAAAATGAATCGATGAACTATGAAAAAGGCACTTTATGTTGTATAATTTTTATTCGAATCGATTATTTTCCGCACGAATTCCTGTGCAAATCAATTCTAATTCCAATGTAGCCTTATTGGAATGGATTCTTATTCGGATAAATTGTTATCCCGGTAAATCTGTGTTCGTTTGGATATTTATTCGATAGTGTAGCCACATATCGATGCTCCATTACGGTTAAACCGTCGAAGAATCCAATGTTAATGAATTTCTTGTACGATGTACGAAATTCAATTAGCATCTTTCCGAGTCTTGTACAAAGATCTTCGCTTGCGATAATCGTATAAAAAGATCCACCATTCGCTGATAGCACGCGGTATGCAATGTACGGACAACGAAACGTTAATTGCCTGTAATATAAGATCTCTCAGACAATGTGGCATTTCTAGATGGTTAATGGCTGCAGTAAAAAAAGTCTGCTCGGTATTTATTTCTTTTTTTTCAAATAAATTAAATCAGGGTGGGACCTAATCTCTCTGCATCGCAACAGTGTAAAAAATGTTAATGATAATGTTAATAAATAAATTGATGTTGATAATAGTTAATATCAATTATAGTTAATAATAGTTAATATCAATTATAGTTAATAATAGTTAATATTAATGTTAATATTAATAATAGTTAATAATGTTAATATTAATAATAGTTAATATTAATCTTAATATTAATAATAGTTAATATTAATCTTAATATTAATAATAGTTAATATTAATGTTAATAATAAATTGTTGCTACAAAATCATTTATAAATGATGCGAAAGAAGAATGATGCAGAAAGAAAATGAACAGTAACACAGTGGTGAAAAATCTGGCCAACATTTAATTGTCAATAATTTGACGAAAGATTTTTCTGCGAGAAGCAAAGCGTAGATTGCGAGAACGAGAATTGCGTGTGTGCAGTTTTAAATCGATAACGTTTGGAGGGAGTATCGATCTGGCCGCGTAAAGGTCAATCGACGCGTTCTTGAAAACTGTACCGCGGAAGGTTGGCTCCCTTTCAATGACGGCCAAGTGAAAGTTGGACGTCTAGACGTATTTATTACTAGAGCGACAGACGCCGTGATTTTATTCCTGTCACGGTGACACCGAAGCCGCCTGATTGACGTAGGTGTTGCACCGATTTCGGCTAAAAATAGGCGTCTGTATATGGCACGCGCGGGAAATGTCCGGCTTGTGGCATCGCTCCATCTGAGCAATTGGCACCATTTCCGATTGAAACGCCCGAACTGCGTCGAACGTGTGTGAAACATTGATCAAAGTACGGTGCCGCGTCCTCCCCCGACGACTTCGTAGATAGCGACCAAACAATACTCACAAACCTTCATCCTCATTAGATCGGTGGGAAACGAACGATGATCCATTTAAAGATGCAAGTCTTCCCCATGTGTCGCCGATCTAGCTGTCCTTCAATTGTTCTTAAATGCCAATGAAGTCCGATCTTCGCTCTGCAGAGCGGAATTGGGCAGATTATTTTTCGATTACTTTTGCAATTGATTGCGAAAAGTAAACATGGCGATCATAATCGTTAATCGATGAATAGTTAGAATAAATCAGTAATCGTGATTACATTTGATTATGTCAAGGTTATTTTGCTGTAATCATTAGCTGTAATAATTAATCAGTAATCGTGGACAAATGATTAATTGATATGCTCTCATAAATAACAGAAGTATTAAATATATTCAAATTTTCTAAACACTATTCACGATTATTATTAACTATCATAATACCAAATTTTTTAGTTAATCATAATCGGAAAAAGTAATCATTACATGATTAACTATCAATGATTTTGATCATGACCAACGATTACATTTGCTTGGATTACTTCAGTTATGAAATAAAAATTCCAGTCGTTCAGTCCAGTTTTAAAAAAGTGATTGCGGTTTCAATGGTGTTCGAATACTTTTTTTCCAGAAATAGTAAAATTAACTCGTACACCTATTAGATTGAAACATACAATTGTTCTATAGTGTACAAACTTTGCTGTGGAAACAGTCGTCGCAAAGATCTTCATACTTTCAATTCGTTAATTTCTGCATTATAAAAATTTTTCACAAAGGTCGGATGAGCCAATGGACAAGGTACTGGTAGCTCTGTGAAAACTGATGACCGAATGATTAACCTCGGAACCCCGACAGTCCAGCAAACAATCCCCAAGTTCCTCCGAATTTGACGGTCGCCGAAGTAGGCACAACTTTGCAAGTGCGACCGCGAGTCCTAGACGAGCGATTTTCACTCTGTGCACGCGTGAAACGCGCTGCTCAAATATTTACCGGCACGCGAGTATCCGAGGATCGCCGTAGTCGTTCCATTTCCAGGCGTCAATTATTGTTGCGAGAGGAAATGGCTGTCGGTCATTCTCCGAATAAATTAATACGCGCGGAGGAGGAGGAGGAGGATTGATGGGGAACGAGAAACTGTTGCACGTGATTCTTGAATCGCAATCAGAATTTGCATTGTATACTAATCGCCGAGTTCTGAGCTCGAGATTGAGCCTGTGCGTTGCCTATTAGTGGCAAATAAATGTTTCATGCGTCGAACAATTATGAATTTCAAAATCCGGAATAACTTACTTCGGCGCCTAACGTTGAACATTTTCTACCCTTCGCGCCGTTCGCTCGTGCAATTACCTCTTTGCGAATCAGGATCCTTTAAAGTGCTACGAATATGGTTTCCGTAAAGCTAGATTATGTATCGACGACTGAAGTAATGGTTACAATGGACGATGTATCTTGATCTTTTGTTTTTTTATTATTATTATTATTCTTTATTAACCAGCTTTATCGGCCTGTTTATAGTACATGGTATCCTAAGAATGTCTTGCAATCTGCAAGTAGGGGATTCCTGAGGTCATTTGAAGTAACTTTTTCCTTAGCGAAAATGCAATCCGTGGCTTCGTTTACGAGTTATTAGCGAAAAACCGTGACCAATGCGAGGCGAGATCAGCTAGCGGACGCGAGTGACCGAGCCAATAGCGGAACTAGGCTTCGTGCGCTCGATGGTTGGACCGCCTCCGCCAGTCGAGCTCGTCTCCTATTGGTCCGTGTTTTTCGTTAATGACTCGTAAACGCGGATTGCATTTTCGGTAAGGAAAAAGTTACTTCAAATTACCTGAGGAATCGCCCCTTTCCAGGTATTAACATAATTATGATACATTTATAAAGTTATAGGAAATTTGCACTGTTTTTACTGCACGTTCATTATAGACCTTTCACTCAAATATTTAAACGAAAACATAACAAAACACCATATCTGTATATTTCTATATTAGAAATAATAGAAAATAGAAATACACAATTATAGCTTCTTTTCGGTACTTCTTTAAATATCAATAAAAATGTAAAAGATACTTTGAGTTTATAATTATACACAGCACTGAAAGTGGCCTTAACTTAACAAAACAACATGTTTGCATATTTTTATACTAGAAATAATAGAAAATAGAAATATGCAATCATAGCTTCTTTTCGGTACTTTTTTAAACATCAATAAAAATGTAAAATATACTTTGAGTATAAATTATAAATTAGTATAATTATAAAATAAAAAAATAGTAAAATTATAAAAAAAATAGTATAATTATAAATTATACACAGCACTGAAGGTGGCCTTAACTGAACAAAACATCATGTTCCTACATTTTTCTACTAGAAATAATAGAAAATAGAAATATAGAAATACGATGCTTCGTTAAATTTTCCTTTATCTGTCAGCGACGATGTAACTGTTACATCGAGCCTACAATAATGCGCGCCGCTGTACGTCGGCATTCGGCTTCGAGGGGGTGAACGGTTCTGCAGAATGAGGACGGTATATCCTTCGCGAGATTCCAAGGAAAGGTCGCCGGAAAAAAATCGATTCCCGGGGAATTCACGATCGATAGTGAGTCACGAGACGGCGGAACATCTTCCCGATGCTCATCCAAGTCGCGTATCGGGGATTCCAGAACGTCCTTCGGCTCTTCTCCGCAGTTAGAGGCGAAGTCTTGTTACAACAGAGGTGAAAGTCGGATGTCTAGACGTGTTTACCCGCGCGCGGTGCGCGCCGAACGCCGCAATCGCGGCTCCGTTGCGCCAGCAACTCGGATGGACGGGCACAGACCTCGGTTTCCTCGTAAGTAACCGACCACTCGAGCGTGTTTCTGCACCGACGGCGACATTGTGTACCCACAATCGCGGTCTACGTGTCTGGCACGCGTAAACACGCAGCTTCTGTCCCGCGTTTTCCAAAACGGAGAACCGTTAGCACGCGATAGTTTGTGAAATCGGCGCGGCGCGGGTCCTATGCCCCCTTCCTCCTCCCCCCGCTCGAGGACGGTCGAGCACCGAAACTCGTTCGCACGCGTGAAGCACAGAAGTGCAACGAAGGACAGAAAAAAAATGCAACAGAAACGTTCTACGCGAAATTCAATACTTTTCGACGTAATTCTCCCTAATTTTCCTTCAGCTTGCAGACAAAAATGGGAAATTTGGGAGGAGGAGATACGATCGCATCTCGTTTTTATAATTGTTGACAATCGGCGACCATAAAAATGAGTCGCGAAGCTCGGATAATTATGTCTCCTCGTCCCAAATTTTTGTTTACAAGCTGAAGGAAAATTGGGAAGAATTTACTGCATTGTTTAGGGTTATGGTGAAAATCGAATACGATGCAGTCTTCTATAAATTTTCATCGGTTTGGAAAAAAAGATGCAACAGAAACGTTCTACGCGAAATTCAATACTTTTCGACGTAATTCTCCCTAATTTTCCTTCAGCTTGCAGACAAAAATGGGAAATTTGGGAGGAGGAGATACGATTGCAACTCGTTTTTATAATTGTTGACAATCGGCGACCATAAAAATGAGTCGCGAAATTTTTGTTTACAAGCTGAACGAAAATTGGGGAGAATTTACTGCATTGTTTAGGGTTATGGTGAAAATCGAATACGATGCAGTCTTCTATAAATTTTCATCGGTTTGGAAAAAAAGATGCAACAGAAACGTTCTACGCGAAATTGAATACTTTCCGAGGTACACTAAATTTTCCCCAATTTTCCTTCAGCTTGCAGACAAAAATTGGCAATTTGGGAAGAGAAGATACGATTGCAACTCGTTTTTATAATTGTTGACAATCGGCGACCATAAGAATGAGTCGCGAAATTTTTGTTTACAAGCTGAAGGAAAATTGGGAAGAATTTACTGCATTGTTTAGGGTTATGGTGAAAATCGAATACGATGCAGTCTTCTATAAATTTTCATCGGTTTGGAAAAAAAGATGCAACAGAAACGTTCTACGCGAAATTGAATACTTTCCGAGGTACACTAAATTCTCCCCAATTTTCCTTCAGCTTGCAGACAAAAATGGGCAATTTGGGAAGAGAAGATACGATTACACCTCGTTTTTATAATTGTTGACAATCGGCGACCATAAGAATGAGTCGCGAAATTTTTGTTTACAAGCTGAACGAAAATTGGGGAGAATTTACTGCATTGTTTCGGATTATGGTGAAAATCGAATACGATGCAGTCTTCTATAAATTTTCATCGGTTTGGAAAAAAAGATGCAACAGAAACGTTCTACGCGAAATTGAATACTTTCCGAGGTACACTAAATTCTCCCCAATTTTCCTTCAGCTTGCAGACAAAAATGGGCAATTTGGGAAGAGAAGATACGATTACACCTCGTTTTTATAATTGTTGACAATCGGCGACCATAAGAATGAGTCGCGAAATTTTTGTTTACAAGCTGAACGAAAATTGGGAAGAATTTACTGCATTGTTTCGGATTATGGTGAAAATCGAATGCGATGCAGTCTCTTATTAATTTTCATTGGTTTGGAAAAAAAGATGCAACAAAAACGTTCTACGCGAAATTGAATACTTTCCGAAGTTCAATAAATTCTCCCTAATTTTCCTTCAGCTTGCAGACAAAGATGGTAGTTTGGGAAGAGAAGATACGATTGCACCTCGTTTTTATATTTGTTGACAATCGGCGACCATAAAAATGAGTCGCGAGGCTCGGATAATCGTGTCTCCTCGTCCCAAATTTTTGTTTACAAGCTGAAGAAAAATTGGAGATAATTTACTGCATTGTTTCGGATTATGGTGAAATTTGAATACGATGCAGTCTTCTATCAATTTTCATCGGTTTGGTAGGTCAATTTGGTACGATTTAACGAGTTGTTTACAGGTCTGTGCAATTAACCAGTTAGCTGTTCTTGCTCGTCAAACACGGCTAACTGGTTCAGTTAAGCAAACAAAGGAATGTCGGTAATAAAATTAAAAAATAAGGCAGTCGTTCCATTTAAAATTTATTCTATTATTATAACAGCTACGCATTCTACGCATTTCGAAGTGTATTTAAGGAAATTCACTTTTCCGAGGATCCCGAGCGTTCATAATTTCTGGAATTTCGAACCGATAGCGGATTTTATCATTTTTAAATTCCTCAGGATATTACAATACTCGGACAGGGACGTTCCTAAGGGATCTGAAATCCCCGTAGAGTGAACGTCTTCCATCCAATCTTCCCTGGAACCACTGGGCAATTCCCAAAGAGCTTACCAAGGAACATATGTTCTGGATTACTATCAACCAAAAGCCGAGCTCCAGTTAGTGTACCTCTTACGGCTGGTGAGAACGAACACAGAAAATGCGAATCAAGTAAACCGTATTCTTCGCTCAAAAAAAAACGATCATTGTTCACCTGCATTAATATAGTTTTAAAAAATCCAAAGGATCGCATTGAATCGTCTTATGGTGGTTTAGTCGATAGCGCGTATAATTGATTTTTGATAAAAATAAGCATTACAGAGATGACAATATCGGAGACCCTAATGTGACATCAGTGACATGATTTTTCATAGAAATTTGAAGATTAACTTCAAGTCAATTTTACTATGATCTATTCGGTGAATCAAATTTCCTTACAGTTTACGAGGTGTTAGCAGGTTGCAAAATCAATTGACATAATCAATTTTGTCTTTCCCATTGAAGTATTCATAAATAAATCGTTTTGCTTTTGCATAACATTTTTGTTACGTGTATTGCTGCGTCGATCGACGTGTTAAAACAATAGGAAGATGAAAAGTTGATCAATTTCACGAGGTATGCGCCCTACTATGATCACCCTAAACTAACATCATTATTTCGAGAAGCGTGATGATTATTAAATACTGGATTTTTATGCAAAATAAAAATTGTCTGCATAAGTTGCAAAAAATAGAAACCAGATACTAAGATCAATCGCTCTTTAACACTAGATTTACGGAACCCGTCAAAATAGCGGATCACTTATCTTTTAATTTACGATTGTTCATATCGTAAAGATACATTTATGGAGTTATTTATTCAATTTATATTACGGCAAATGTTACAACAACTCTTGTTAAAAAATCAAAATAAATGTCTTATTATTACTTTTATAAACTCTAGTATAAAGCTATAAAAACTTTAATATATTAACCCTTAACGGTCCAGTGCCGCCATGCACGCGGCAGAAATCAATAAAACCGTAAAATCTGGCAGGAAACATTGGAAGAATAGACACGACTGTTTCGATGAAAATATATCAACGAAGTTTTATTAAAAAAGTGAATATATCTCTTCTCTATATTTGATACAAAAATTTTCAGTAAAAAATTTCTCTTCGTCTGAAAAACAGTCTGGACTTGGCAATGTATAAACTGGAAATAAATAGTTTTGGTCCCCTAAGGGTTAAAAAAAAATAAGACATCATCACTTAAAAACACTTTTATCCCTTCTTCCATTTTAAATTGCAACCGCCCAATATTTTTTCATAAATGCATCAAACCCACAGTCCAGCGATCATCCATTTTGACCTTCGGCATATCTGGACCCCCCTCCCCCCTAAGGAAACGGACCAAAAAGCGAGCCATTCTTCGCACTCCGGCGCAGAATGGTACCGAGAAGAGACCTCGGAGCGTGTTGGAGAGGAGGCGCGAAGGCCTCGGCCCGTGCCCGTGAAATTCCTGGCCGCGAAACCGCAGAGGGCTTAGCCTTTCGATGATCGGGAACTGGTTCGACCTCCATGGGGTCGTCTGGCTCCGGCGAAAGTCTGGGGGAGGGGGGGCCCGAGCGAGGAGGAAGAGCGGCGACAGGACCGGTCGAAATCCGCGGCGACACTTTTCACGGGGCTTTTACGGCCCCGAGTGCGCCGGGTGGCTGTTTTTATGCGCCGGGCGCAACAACCTCGACCCAGTCCCTGACGAGGCCGCGACCCGCAACGCGCACCGTAACCGGGTCGTAACCTCGACCTCCTCCGCGGTTGGTGTCCTCAGACCTGGCCGATACCGAGGGACGAGGGGCGAGGCTCGCCCGCCGCGAATAGGACGGACAAGAAGACCGGCGGAATTTGCATACGAGCCCGGGAGCTTCGTGGAACGACCTGTCGCCGGTGTCCCGGCGGACCAGTCCCCCTGCTGCCCGTCCTGAAAGAAACTAGGGAGCGGGACGGTTTTGCATAACCTTGGGGCTGATACCGCCGCTGCTTGCGCCGCTGCTTCTCCTCGAGACGCGCCCGGCTCCGTCTTCGGCGATCGCCGGTTTGTCCGTCTCCTGCGGTTTCTGGATCGATGCCGGACTCGCGGGGAGGACGCCTCTCGCCGGAGGAACGATGTCTTTGGTTATCGACGTGCCCGGCTGATTCAGGAACGGCGGCGGTCTGGCTGGAACTTCGGGGATGCCGTGTCTCCAGGCGCGGCGACAGGCCGACGTCTCGCCGAAGTTCTTCTTCCAGCTAGAACGCGGATCGCTAACTTGATTTTTCTCGGTTCTTCTTCCTTCGCCGGACGGTCCGCGCCGAGGATTTTTCGTCCGAGGCTCTGTAAGGGAGACGGAGGACCGCCGGTGATTGAAATGCTTTGTGCATCGGCTTTGGGGAGCGATACGGGATGCTGATGCTCCCGCTGGACATCGATATCTGCCGAGGCAATATGTCTGCGCGGATCCAATGCATCGAAGATGCTTGATTGAAGTAGAATACGGGGTCTGGGATTTGACCAATGTTGTAGAGGGTTAGACATTCGTTAACCCTCGTCTGGGACAATTTTCACCCGGATTATTCGCATCGTTCTCTTAACTGCTGAATTTTCGGCGATCAGATGAAATAAATTGCTGATGCATTGGGAACTACGGTAAGGCTGTTAGGAGACCGCACAGATTGTCCACAAAAATGGACAGTTTAGGGAGAAGAGAGACGATTATTCGATCCTTGCGATTCATTTTTATAGACACGAATTATCAACAACTATAAAAACGAGCTGCAAGGCTCGAATAATGGTATCTCCTCTTCCAAAATTGTCCATCTTTGTGCACAATCTGAGCGTCAGTTAGGGAGACATAATTGTAATATCTTCCAAAATATGTTCTGGAAAATCGCTGAAGAAAGCTCAGGACTGTTACAAACAACGTTAATAATCTAGAGTGTAGACGCAAGCAAAACGAACATTCGCTTCCACGCATCCTCGCAGTCGCCATTATTTTCATCAGAGTTTCTTTGCATTCCGCTTCTCCACCGTTTTCATCATTTTCAAACACCAATTACTAGAGTAATAGAACCGGTTACTGTGGGGCAAGCAGTTGCTGTGCCTCTGGTTTATTTTCGGCCTAACTAGCTTTGTATTTATCGAATAAGATATGTTAAATATTCTTATTCTCCTATTTTGTTTATATTTTCAGCCTACTATTTTCCTTATCCAGTGACGACACAGTGATAAAAGAGAAATTGGCATATCCACGCCAACTAAAAACCCCAAAAACAATCCTCGGTCACTCACAACTGTCGTAGCCCTATGCTCGTACGTCTTGGAAGAGCATAATCAGGTATCCAAAGTATTCAAAAATATTCGGATAGGTCGAACACCCCGATCCATCCTCCGAAATCTCACTCCGACGCTGCGTCACAGCTCGCGTCGCACAGCAACAAATCCGACCGACCGATTACCGCGACAAAAAAGAAACAGTGGATAATCTATCGTCAATTTGGACGCGTCCGTAAGATGTGTTTTGTTCGTTCGTCGTGGCCGTTGGTCGGACGGCGACGATTTTGTCGTCGCACGACGTCTATCTAGGACACAGGGGTAGTAGACAGTCTGCAAGAAAATGAGCGTGGGCCGGGCATCAGAGCTTCGCTCCCCCTAAATTAAAGTCAATTTGCGAAATCCCGGAGCGATCGTATTTCCCGAGTCACCTTCCACGAATTTACGTGCGCGTATAAAAATCTTAGGGACGAGGCGGACGAGCACGGGGGGCTGTCGGATGCGCGGCGGGCCGGCGCGGGCCGAGGCGGCGGCGGGGGCCGCCGGTTCGCAAAGATGAAAAATTCCATACATTCGTGAAAAGCTGGCCGCCTCCTGCGCCCGTGATTTCCCTTGTGTTACGTGATATCGCTCTCTTTGAGCCACCTCGGATCTCGAGGATAACAAGGGAAAGCCAGACAGAAATATTCCGACGCGCGAGGCCGGCCGCGCGGAGCCGCCGAAATCCCCGCTAAAAATAGCATCCAGTGGGGATGCTGATTAAAAAACCCGCGGCCCGTTTCGAAAATCGACGACGTCGCCGGAGGAAGAGGACCTGGCGATTAGTCGATACCCGTCGTTGACGCGTCGCGTCGCGACGAGGCGAGGCGAGGCGAGGAGCGTCGGCCCCCGTGGACCGACACATCCGATAATTACCTTCGCCGTCTCCGGTAATAATACCTTCTTCTCTTAGAGAACGTCGCCGCCGCCTATGAATCAACCTTGCCAGGCCGATAAGAGCGATAAAGAGGTCGGCTAGTCTAGACGATTACGCAATTCCCTGAAAAGGCATTGATTGACGTCCTCCCACCACCCCGCCACGGCTAGATGAGAGGCTTCAGGTACTCATCGCGTTCCCGTCGGCTTCGCTGTCCTCGTTGTCGGCGTCTTTGTCACCCGGCTCGGAGTGTCGCGGCCTCCCAGACGTCAGGAATCGCAGGTAGCTCCGGAAAGTTTGGGAATTTCGCGGGAGTGTAACGCGATCCGCTCCGCCGGATCCGGGGATGACGAGGATTTTATGGGAATTTCGGGGATGTATGGCGTGATCCCGAGATAGTTGCGCCCCGGTGAACCGTCTAACTCTGTCACCTCGGCTTATCCGGCGAACCCGCTCGTCAAAATGCCGTTTCAACGAATTTTCAGGCCCGAGGTGTTTAGCCGCTGGGTTGTCGTCGATTTGTTAGTTTGTCGGCAGATGGGGGAGCATCCGTCTAAATGCCATCCGTCTAAATGCAATCAGTAAAATTAGAAGTCAAGGTTAGCGATCGTTCTTCGCAGGTAACAATTGTAACAATTTACAGAAGTCCGCCGAGTATTCAAATCTCGATGTTGCGAACTTCAACGATCAAGCGAGACGAAAATGGTCATTTACTGAATTTGAACAAGATCTACAAGGTATAGCTGTTACTCGCGCCGCTAAAATCGAAAACAATTCTACTCTTTATTATCAATATTTCAACATTAACCGTTTGAGTCCCAAGCAGCGCGATCGCGCTGTTCAGATCTTGTGTCGCAATCAAACTTCAGTGACGCACGTACATCGCACAGCTGCTTTTTTTCTTTTTTTTTTCTTTTCGTTTTGTTTGTCAATCTTGACGAGAGCGATCGCGCACGCTTGATTCTCTTCGCAATCAATTACGACAAGCGCTATCACGCTGTTCGGCACTTTTCGACTGTGTTTTCTGAATAATCTCTGGGACTCAGACGGTTAAAGTAGAGGTTGGCATTCGATAAACATAAATTATCTGTCTCGTCTAGGAATTTATTAGCGAAGACCAAGTGTCGATCAACGTAACTTGTGAAAGAAATTGTGAAGCAAGGGGTTAAATTACCGCAACGCCATGCGATTTCGAACAGGGGTTGAAACCAGTTCTGACATCTGTTACGGGGAACCGAAAAAGTCTCGCAACTAGACTGCGGATTTTTATGCGAAATAACGATGTTCTGCAACAACAGTTGTAAAACGCGATTAAGAATATCTTTTATTTATTAACAATTTCATTTGAACGAAAGTAGCATATCGATATACTCTCCAATTCTTGTAAACTTGCTATTTCTTCGAATTATTGCGTCCACACTTTTTCGTCACAAATGCATCGCACCGGCAGTTTATTTACAACTGTTCCAACAAGAAACGACGTACATATAACAGTTCGAAACGGAACCTGCTCGATCCTCGGTCTCGAGTCACTTTACGACGCTCGGTAACGACGAATTCGAGTATCCTTGGTCTCGTCGCGTGCATATAATCCAGATAAATGATAAACCGCGTCGATTCAATCGGTATTCGATTTCTTTCGAATTTAATCGAAATCCGGATTACCTTTCGCAGAGCGCGCAGCCGCTAACAGTTCTACGATCGAATTTTATGTCGCATCGGTAATAACTAGACACAATATCATCGGCATAATAGCGGGCAAATTGCTAAAGAAGCAAACAAAAGCGGAATCACGGTGTCCGCCCGCCGCGTTCGTTCCGCGAGCGTGCCGGCCGCAAGAAAAAATCGCTTTGCATCCCGCCGGTTGAATTACCGCGGGTACCGAACGAGGAAATATCGTGGCTGATAGTTAAACGGCGTCGTATTAACGCGCGGCTATAAAGCCCCGGCCGAGGAGGATCGTTAAGGGTTTCACTCTCGGCGAACTCGTATAGATCGTCCGGGATCGGCCGGCGGTACGACGATTACGATCGGCGATTTTTCACTTTCGGCCGTTCCCTTCGATGACGTTGCATAATAAAGCGCGGCGTCGGGCCGCCGGTCTGCGTTGCACTGTCATTACCGGAGCCACCGAGGAGAGATGCACGCTCGGCGGAGCGCGAACGATCGCGCGCTTTCGCGGTTTTCCCCGCGGAATACGCGATCGAGCGAGCACGAGCGGGCACGCGGCCGATCGGCCGGCTCGTTCTTACCCGAACCGAGCTCCTGGAGGACACGCGGCGCGTCTTCGAGCCGATCGGCCGATAGCGTTATTATAGTTATTATTATGTCGTTCATAAGGAGGCAACCGTGATCTGTCAGAGCGTAAATTTCCGCTAGTTTTCTAGCTCGTTAACGCCGTTCCACCACCTCCTTTTCTACCTCGTTCCACCTGCGTTTTCTCCCTCATTATTGTTTACCCATTATCCCCATGAAACTCGCGTGCACACGTACAGGAGAGCGCGCGCGCCCGCGCGCAGCCGCGCTCTCTCGCTCGCTCGCTCGCTCGCGCAACTGCAGCAGGAGGTTCATTGTCCTCCGCGTCTCTTTAGGGGATCCCGGCGAGCCTGCCGGAGATTTCTATAGGAAAAGTACGAGATCCCGGCAACCGATCGGCTTTATCTTTCGTATCGCTGATCACGATCGCGCGACTCTGACGAAATTTTCCTTTGTGGCCGAACGTCCCGCGATCGTTGCCCTAGCCGGTTATCTTTTGGGAAATGTGGCGATTGCTGGGAGACGATCGACCCGATCAGCTCCTCGATCATCGGATCAGGCTCGGGAGTCGGCGGGACCGATGCACCGGGCGGCGTGATCTTGCGGATCTCCGTTGCAATTACCTCGCAGCGATTCTTCGAGCGGCTCTATCCGCGATCAGCCGACTGTGAATTCTCTGCATTTATAATACTATCGAATCTATCTAACGCCAGTTAATTTCAATAATGGTTTCACTTTACTTCCGACATAGTAAAATTCGTAATGGCCTGCAATAAATTGCCGTGCGACCCCCTTCTTCGTAAATTACGCCAAGAAAATGTGATTTTATAATGATCCGCAGTTTAGATCGCCGATAATATTTATGAACACGCCGCTATAATTTATTTTTCATAATAATTTCATCGAAGCCAGCCAAGTAAACGGGTAATATCGTATATCATCGTCGTGGCTTATTACCGGGGCTCCGATATTTATGCACTTCTGGCCCGGTTTTTATTGTGCAAAGGACAAATATAAAACGACCGCGGTCCCGTAAGACGTTTATATCGCGTCCCCTGCGGCTTTCCACACGGAAAATTGTGCCGCGATGGGGCCGCCAAGAAATCGTTTAACGTTCGAGAATGTAAATCTGCTATTTAATTCGTATTTGTGATATTTTCATTTTAATCTGATGCCATTTATTCTCGAATGGGAAAAACTCATTAGCTCGCATAGATTAATCGAACGAATAGATCTGCGAAATGTATCTAACGATACGTCGAACGGCTGAATTGTTTGACAGTAATTATTGGCAAAAGCGATTCATTTGACCCTTCGCTGTTGCGCCTGGTTAAAAATGTCTCGCATTATTTTACGGAAAAGTGATTTTGTCATAAGAAGAATGAAATTAACGATTAATTCAATATGCTTCTGAGTGAGATATCAAATTTTAACATAGAAATTCTAAAATGTCCAAACAATATCCTTAAATTGTTGAGTGTCAATCGCTAGTTTTTGGGTGACAGTTGTTTGACTACTACAACCAGCGAGCACAGTTATATTTATTGTATCATTTATCGTATTAAATACATCGTTTCGTCAGAGAGAAGCTACAAATTCTCTAAATATCATGCCGCGTGTTACAATTTCAAATAATTATATTCACAAAATTAATTTCATGTTCTTTCACGTGACACGCGTAAATCGTGATCGTTCGTATAAACGAAAATTCTTCTACAACAGTCGAACAAGATATCTGTTCCCGTCAGAGAAACATTCTAACAAACTGAATGTTCTCACATACTTTATTCAACAAAGAAAAAAGAAAACGTCGAACGACACTGCGTAGTAAATCTCGCAAACCAAATTAAAGTCATCCTAGACCCAAGGACGCCGCTTAAGATAGAACCACCCTCTTTGCACACCACGTGCCAAACCGCAATTTATTTGCGGCCAACCCAGCAGTGGCGGATAATGAACGATAATCAAGCCTCGGCTACGGAACAGACGCAGCCGGCGAATTTTCCAATTCAATTTTCCGGAGAGCGGCGCACCTTCGGAAAAAAGTTCCGCTGTATCTCTTCCCTGGACCCGTGGAAGCCGCGGAGCACATCCCGATACCAGGGTAAATATCCTTAAGAGATTACCGAAAGATCGCAAATAGCGCGGCGGCGGCGGCGGCGGCCGTAACCGATCAATCTTCCGGTTATTCCGCGCAATATCCAAGAGAGCAATCTTTCGGGGAATCCGTTCCACGGGGCTAATAATCCGATATACGCGCCGTTTCGGGGACCGTGGACGAGAGTTCACGGGTCGAGCCGGTTTGCCCGTGGAATTCACGGACGTTCGACGTCGATCCGAATGACCGAGGCTAATAAAAGGCGAAATAAGAGGAACGCGGTGACGTCTGGTCACTGTCTGGGCTCGGCCCGGTCGAGAAAAAGGACAGAGACGCCGCGGCGGGCCGGGCCGGGCCGTGCCGGCCAGACGGCCGAGGGAACGAGTCCGTGTCTGCATACGAGGCCTCCGCAGTCAGCGACTGAGTCATTAGGCATAATAAGTGAAAAGTCGCGCAGCCCGACGCGCGTGTACTTGACTTTGATTCGCTCGGCGTCTTTTGCCGAAACCTCCCTTTCTCTTTCTCTCTCTCTCTCTCTCTGTCGCTTCGCTCCCTCGAGTCGGTTTCTCTTCGATCTTGCGACCCCCGTCGAGATCTCGAGCCAGTCTTCTGCTTGCCCGAGACTTTTAGTCGCGATGACTAGTCCCGAGATTACAAGTGGATAAGTGAGACATTAAATCGGCCCACGATTTCCGGCGCGACCGGCTCGCGACGAGTTTTCGAGCGTCGCACGCGGAAACAGCACGATCCAGACCGAAATGGCAAGGTGAATCAGTGCGTGAGACACTTTGGGTGGCTTCCTCCGTGCTCGCGAACCGGCCACGTTTCCGTTGCGAGATGTTTCACGCGATTGAGTGGGCGGCGGAGAGAATGGGGCAACGGGGGTTACGTTTTTCTCGACAGATTTAGGTGAATCCTGTTGCGGCAGATTCTGATCGGAGGGTGTTCGATCGAAACGCATGGAAAGTAGATCGTTACGGTAAGTGGACAGCGAATCTGCAAAACAAATGCAAAATAAAAGCTGTCCGAATGAATTGCGCGAAACGGAAACGTTGTAAAAATATACATCTTCTTTTTGTGCTCTTGGCAGATTAACAACATTCCGCGGTTCTTCCGATGTCTCCGTTGCCTCGTATTTCTCTGCCGCATTTTCTTTTCGATTAAATTTATAAAATCTTGAGTCTAATAATGAGAAACATGATTTATTCAATGATGCCGAGGCAGTTTGCTCGGTTAAGCGGATGAAGATTGAACCGTTACTTTGCCATTCGCTTGGAAGGAAGGAAATTTACGTTTACTGTAGCCGTGCGTCGATAACAGGAACCTTTAATTTCGTTTCGATTTTTAACAGGAATATGTAACGGTCCGATGGCAGATTCAGTTAATTTAGCAGATTCTGTTCGTAGATCATTTCGTAGAAAATCGATCTTGGCACACATAAGGATAGCCTGAACACGGCGCAGTAACTATTATTGTACCATACCGATTCTCGCAGTCATAAACCGAACTGTAAGGGCCTCTAACATATTATTAAGGACAATCACTGCTCGTTAACCGAGTAATTTTTTAATCACAAATCTCCATGTAGGCGCAGTTAAAGATGAATAAAAACTGTCTGATTTGTGCCGTCCAGTAACGAATGCAAATAAGCTTAAACTGCTGCTAACATTACGTGTTGTTGCTGTTTACAGCGGCCATCTTTGATCGGCGACATCCAGAAATAAAAAATCGCGCGCGGAGAAAATATTTATACTTAAAAAATAGATCATTTGTACAACTTTGATCAAAGCATTATACACATCTAACATTAAAATACAACCATCGGTGAATTAAAAAGTCCGAGAAGTGATATATAAACTATAGGTATTCTCGCAAACGTAAAAATAGCAACAATTGCAGTCGAATAAAAATCGATATCACTTCTCAATTATGTTAGTAAATTCAAGATAATGCTTCCAGTGTTCCACATTTCTGAATCCATAAATGTCCAGTGACGTCGCCTCTTCGCAGAAGCAAAATCTATTTTTTAAAAAAAGTGAGATCCCTGTTTATTAAAAGAGGGCGTGGCTCGAATTCAGCGGTACCAGTTCATCGGAACGGGAGACTGGATTACTCGGTTGCTCGCCGAATAAATATTCCTTCGCATTAACAGTGCTCGACGCAAACAAAAAATCTAAGAACACCGGGCGGCAAAGTTTTTCTTCCAATAACGCCGGTGAAATACTGCGATCCGCGGCCATAACGCGGTCTCCCCGTGTCCCCTAAACGGTGTCCAGCTCCCGGAGTTCAAATATAAGGATCGGGCGACGTTAAGCTAGAGGCCTCCTGAAAAAGAGGCGGAATTCCGCGGGCACAAGAAGCGCGATTAATTTGTAGCCTTTCGCGGCATTGTGGGACAAGCGCGACACTAATGCGACGCGACGGAATGAAAAAAAAATACGGAACAAACTATAAATAATATATTACCTGGCTACCGTCGATGAAATACTGCCGTGGGCTCGGCCATAGCGTAATCGGTTTTAATTTACATATTAATGCATTCCTTTGCCAGAGAGAGAGAGAGAGAGAGAGAGAGAGAGGTGAAAAATCGCCCGGCGGACGCGAAACAACCTGCCGCGTCGCGGCGGGACTGGCCGGGAAAGCGTGAAAAATAACTTCTCGCTGATTTACCTTTGCCGGCGGTGCAACAACAATATGGCTGCTTTAATTGTTCGACGAGGAAGCGATGTGTTAATTCGCGTTTCCTTTAGCGGCGCCGAAAAGGTTCCGTGATACGGAAAACGATGTCTTC
Organism: Megalopta genalis; assembly: GCF_051020955.1. Taxonomy (NCBI): domain Eukaryota; kingdom Metazoa; phylum Arthropoda; class Insecta; order Hymenoptera; family Halictidae; genus Megalopta; species Megalopta genalis. The sequence goes on from NC_135024.1 coordinate 7,376,270, forward strand.
TTTTTTTTATAAGGAAATGAATAATTTTACTTTTCGCTCCTCCACCAAAGATCCGAGACCTGTTACGATGACGCAGATCACTGAGATTTTAATAATGGAACAACGTGACAATTTATTCACAATGATTCCACGCGACCATAAATTGGTGATCGCCCAAATATGCATCCAACCAAACATAATTAACCGTAACGTCGCTGACACGATCGTTAACCGCACAAATTCGCCGGAATGATTACACACGCGCCGAGCCTGATCCCCGCGACACCGAAACACCATTTTTAGGTTCGACTCTCAGGAATGCGTGAAATATCGCTGCTTTGAATACCGCTCGCCAGGAAGGACATCGTTAACGTAATTTATGGTCGTTTTTTTGGCGGACCCAGATGACGTTTTACAACAGCTCGTCGAACCTGGCTAGACGTCCGGAGGAAATTAAGACGCTCCTACGATTTCGTTCGCTTCGGAGACGCGTTTTTCGAAGGAGATAAGAATAATGGTAGCAAAAACATATCGGCGAGGAATGCTATTCTCATTGGAAACACGAAACTGGACGATCTAGGAGTCGTTTTTAACCCGAGAACGACTCCCTCCGATTACTGGCGACCCCATAAATTGTTTAATTTGTCGGCAAACGTGTTAATAAATACTGAAACATTGAGATTGTATACTATATAAGCTATAATATAATATGTAATAATAATAATAATAATAATATTATAATATAATAATATATAATAATATATAATAATATAAATAATATAATAATATAATATAAATAATATATAATAATATATAATAATATAAATAATATAATAATAATAATAGTAATATTATTATTATAATTATTAATTAATATAACACCACAATGTCACTTATGTTTAAAAAAAATAGGAGGGATTCGTTCTAGGATTACAGTAATGTCTCTCTAATTGACGCTCTGATTGTCCGCAAAAATGTACAATTTAGGAAGAGAAGATACGATTATTCGAGCTTTTCGCTTCATTTTTATAGTTATCAATTGTCAAGAACTATAAAAACGAGCTGCAAGGCTCGAGTAATCGTATCTCCTCTTCCAAAATTGTCTATTTCTGTGCACAATCTGAGCGTCAACTTAAAAATCCTCCTCCTTCGCAAAATACAATGAAAGTGTTCGGTCGCGAGCAGACCGCGGATCGACGTGCAGAATAAAAATTATCCAAGTCGATTGCAACAAGTCGGAAGAAACGAAGCAATATCCTCAAATTTTTCTATCCGTCTTTTCAGTTTCGCGTACGATCTACAGTAATGTCTCCCTAATTGACGCCTAGATTGTCCACAGAAATGTACAATTTGGGAAGAGGAAATACGATCATTCGAGCCTTGCAGTTAATCTTTATAATTACGAATTGTCAACAATTATAATAACGAGCCGCAAGGCTCGAATAATCGTATCTCCTCTTCCCGAATTATCCATTTCTGTGCACGATCCGAGCGTCAATTAGGGAGACATTGCTGTAACGCCGGCAAAGCTTGTGAAACGATCGAAGCTGTAAGAAAATATTGCAGGACTCGCGTAAAATCCAGATAGATTCAATTCGGTCGTTTTATACGGGGCGACGTGTTTCGGTGTTAGACGGGTCCGGTGTTAATTTAAAAAAAAAAAAAACCCGTCGACTTCGCTACCGTGGAAAAAAACCGAGTCGCCGAACAATACGGGCTCCTAGGCGGCGCAATCAGCGTCGAATAAGTTTCGAGGCGGCGCGACGGCAATCCCCGAAAATCGCATCGCGCGTCCCATAATCGAAATCTCTGGGTCTCCACCTGCGTTCCCGGCAGTTCCATCTATTTCTAACCGCGCGTCGAATGAATTCGCGCCGGGCTCCGATCAGCCGGCAGGCTTTTTAATCCTCCTGAAAAGCGGGTATCAACGATTCGACTCGGTCGGTGCTCGCGGCGGGTTGCCTCGCAAAAACCGGCGGATACTGCCGATCCGCTTCTCGCATGGTGGCAGCCGCGACGCGGAGGTCGGTCACCCTGGCGAACATCGGCAGGCCGAGCCAAAGAAAACACGGCTGAGGACGAAGACGAAACTGAACTGAACCGAAGAAGAAGAAGAAGAAGAAGACGACGACGACGAAGAAGAAGAAGAAGAGGAAGAAGAAGAAGAATGGAAGAAAGAGGCTGACCAGTCCAGTCGCTGCGTCTGCAGTCAACTGCGACTCCTCTTTCACATGTCTTCCCCGTAGCGGCGGTCGTTTCTCCTGAATCCTCCTTGTCCCCTGCCCGGCCACCCCTGGGCCCCTCGGACGCCCATTCCTCCGACGAAAATTATCGTTCGACGCACGAGAACTCTCATTGTCGGAGACGCGGCACGCCGTTTCCGAAGTGGCTCGAATTCGTCTGGAAATTTTCGTGTTGCGAAAGCGGTTAACCCTTTTTGCCCTGTCGCGTCAGGCTCGTTATCAGAATTTGAACGTGGCCCAACGAATTGCGGATGGTATTCTTTTCAATTGAAGTCACACCTCTATCGTTCTATCATCGTTATTTGAAGCTTGGACATCGATCAGCGAGCGTTAATAAGCTTAGCACTCGAAAGATTTCTCAGATAAATTCTGCAACAGTTTTGCTGCACGATGTTCGGATTGAAATAAAAATCATTAGAACGCTGTGCAATTTTATTAGGAATCAATAAGCAAAAGATCGTGTTGTTTATTTATGCACGTTACACGAATTACACAGTATAGTGCGAACAAAGTGGTAATTATAAAGAAATGACGCTTTCGCATGAACGTATAGCGTGTCGGCGACATCCGAGGGCAAAGGGTTAATCAACGCGGCTGTGTCGGAAATTGTGGTGCAAAGAGTTATGGTCGGCAAACTCGATACACCGAACAAGGACTTTGATGACGTTGATAGTCTTTCGAAAGCGTGGATCAGTTTCTTCTGTTAATTTACAAGGGTCTTCGTCAACGCAATCTTCTGGGCGTAATAACTTCCGATGGAACGTTTGTTTCTGCGTTTATTGATTTGATCTGAGCCAAACTCCGTGCGATATTGAACTTTAACAAGCTGTAAACTTCATTGTATTTTACACGAAAATAGGTGGTTTGTATGTTTAACACGTTCCGTGCCGAGCTTTTTTTACTCGAATCTTCACACTTTGATATTTTACTAAAACTTGATGTATTACGTGCAATTATTAATTCTCGTACACATAACAACGTAACAAAAACTTATCAACGCCGATTCTTGCGGTGGAAATTGATTCTTCGGTTCTAAATTTCTTGTAAACAATTTGTTCAGTTCACTAAGTAAACATGCAAGCGTGTACCATCGATGGTACACGTGGCACGGAACGTGTTAAGATAGCTTCATCATAGCCTGGCAAATAAGAATTAGATTCTACGGTTTCGAAATCCCCTAAAACCGTCACGCTTCTAATTAATGATCCATAATTAACAGAGGTACGAATCTCGTCGTATCGTACGACCCCGCGAGTATCTTCGTCCGTCAACCGCTATCTTAACTCGTGCGCGTTTATCAAAGCCAGCCGTGTAGCTGTTTGCCACCGCCCAACCAAATGTCAAAGAAAGTGGAGGGACTGTCGAAAGTTGGTGCGCGAGATCGGGAGACGAATTGATTCGCTATTCACCAAAATCACGCGTCCGCAAGTTTTTCTTCGTGACTTTATATATTTATTGTATATTACTTTTTATATTTATTTGTATATAATTAAAAAATTCCTAAAACATTTAAGTGTTACTACCAGGTGTTCACAGTGACGTACTAAAGCATCCGTGCAGCTTTTAAAACTGCGCCAAGTGACTTGAATTTTTTTTTTAATGTTAGAAGGTCCAGTTTACTATACAATGATTAAAACACTTTAACTTCTAATTTAACTAATTTAGCTTCTTTTCGATTCTAATATTACTTCGAATGACAAAAATATGTAAAAAGAAACCCTCGATTTTAACCATTTTATCCGAGCTTATAACGAAAATTTAAACAATTTCGCTGAAATTTTCAGCATGCACTTAAATCGCCGTGATCTACAAATGTATTTCTCTTGTCATTTGAAGTAATAACGAAAGTGAAAAAGAAAAGTATATCAGTCATCGTACAGAAAGCTAATGTCTCTAGCATTTAAAAGAAAAATTCAGGTCATTTGGTTCAGCTTTAAAAGACTGCGTGGCCTTGTGAAAGGTGTACGAATACTTTGGTCTTGGACGCTTAGTCCGTCACCGTAGACAGACGCTGGTGTCTCGAAACGAACTCCGGTAACGTCGGGTCTCTTAAAATCGCTCCGACCCGAACAAAATTTCGCCGACAACGTGTCAATAAACCAGTCGCAGACACCGCGTCCCCACAGAATCGACGACAGGCTGAAATCGTTGAAAAATCGAGTTTGACGACCGCGCAGGCGACTCGTTCGACGCCGACGTGAAACACGTTTCTTTCGGGGCGCTATCGATTCTATTTCGAATGGAATTTATTACAGGCGATGACTCGATGACTACTAGTTATCGGGCCGGGCCCGGTCCGAGAGACAAAGAAGCCGGCCAGCTGTTCGCCGATCCGCTTAATGGACTTTGGCAAGCCCAACGGCTACTGTGCGCGTTACGGACGCCTAATCCTTCCGACTATCGGCGGGTCATCTCGTTAATAAATTACGAGGTGTCGATCGTGCGGCCGCCTCGGCGAGGTGTTTCGTAACAGGACGAAGATCGCGCCGGGCACGGCCACCGGCGTGCACAAGGTAGCCGCGCGCGGATCGCGCGAGCCGATTCTGCCGATTCGGTGGACGGTTCACGGTCTTCCTGGTGATAACGCCAGAAGTCTTTATGCTCTTTCTTGACCTTTTCTCCGTTCGGTCGCATTCTTCCGAGAATTTCGATATCGGGCCAGCGATATCGGGCCAGCGATACCGGGCCGTGAACTCTGCCGTTGGGTTCGACGGATTTGTCGTGGCTCCCATTAACGCGATACGGGAGCCACAGTATCTGGGGTCGACCGAACAAATTGGACAATTCTTGCCGACCGTGTGGTCCGTCGAACGCTACACAATTTCTAGTCTATTTTTCTGTTCGTTCTACCGCGAATCTTCCAGCACGATTGTTTTACGTTTTAAACCCTTGCACTATGTTAGAGTGGTCTCGTGAATATAGCGATCATCGTGAGAATCTTAATGCTTTGTGTTATTAAAAGGAGTCATACTCGTGATAAAGATTTGATAATTTACTTTAAATACGAATCTCATTAACTTCTCTTCTCGATTGGGACGAGAAAGCTTTCTGTTATCTGTAGACTGCGGATATTTACGCAAAATAAAAATTGTCCGCGTTAATTGCAATGTACAGGGTGAGTCACAAATTAGTCCCCGCGATTAGCTCTTTTCGATGGTCTGACAAAAAGATGTTTTCTATCGAAGTTAATTAGTATTTAACCGACAAGAAAGCGCAATTGTTTAAGTTTAAAAACAAATTGATTTTCGATAAAGATACAAGGTCAACGTTATATTTTTAAATGAAACTGGGTAATTTTAACTGCATAGCATTGTCGGCGACGTCGAGACGAGTTCAACGACCTGCTGCATGATGACCTTATATTGATAAAACCTTGACGTCGAAGAAAAAATTGCCATGAATCGATTATTAACATTACAAACGTCCATATACTCAATTTCAGACCATAACACATAAAACCAAAAAGAATTTATATAAAACCAAATATTGTGACAATCGATTCATGGCAATTTTTCCTTCAGTGTCATCCGAACACTGACAGAATGTTGTAAAACATTTTTACGCGAAGTAATAGGAGTTCGAAGTTCGACAATTTTTCATAATTTAAGAGGGTGTTCGTTTAATTTCGCAGTTCAGATTGCTGATCAACGACTGGACAACAACGCAGCATCGACACTTCTCCTTTATCCTGATTTCAATAGCGTAATTCTGTCGACGTTGGCCTAACATTGTTCAGATATTGTACCGTTAAGTGTTTCCCCCGAAACGGAACGAGACAAATAAATGTTAGAGCTGGTTTCTGTCGTTAACAGACACTTATTTAACGTCGAGGCTGCAACTCGCGGCGAACAATTTCGCCTTCGTCATTCCGCGGTTCCTCGGTGTCGGTGATCTTTTTTTTATGCCCAGTTGTGTAATAATACTAATAACAACATGCCCGGTATGAAAGCCCGAATAAAAGGCGCGATACGTTGTTATCTCGCCATCATAAAAATAACAACCGCATTATAGTCCATAAATCTGCATGTTCATACCCGAAGGAACATAATCCTCGGGCAATAACCACAGGGTTATATGAAGTTTGACAATTACTCCGCGGCAGTTTGCTCTTTTTAATGCGGACAGTTTAATAGATAATAATATTTCAATATACATATAAGAGGATTACGGGAAACCCCCGATACAAGTAGCGAAGTCTTTGTGAGCGAGAAATGGGAACGAAGACGCCGTTTCACTTTTTTGCGATAGCAAATTTTCGTCATGCAAACTCTGCTTTGTTAATCTCCGTGTAGAATACTTCTTTTGATAATTCTATGCTAGTGTGCGCATAAGTGCGCACCAGTTTCCTGCGTTCAATAAAGTTCTACCATCGGCAATGAAACTTCGATTAATTCGACGCATACGAGTGCAAACACATAATAGAAATAGGTTTATTTCAACCTCATTCACCGCGTAAACATAAAAAGATAGACAAGAGAAGAGAACTGCCATGAATGGGACACGTATCGAACGTGCCCTAAACATTTTTTGCTATCATCAATTTCTGAGATATTTTCATTCAGAAATTTTGCATGCATTCTTCGACTCGAGTTAGATAGATCATTTGGTTATTTTTTAGCTTGTCCTAAACGAAAGTGTCCCATTCGTAACAGTGCTTGCCTGTCTATGATACTTCGATTATTGGGGGTGTTCGGATAAATAATTGTTGCGTGCGGTGTAACTACTAACTTTATTAGACAAATCGCGCGGAGTCGCTTCGGGCAGCGTATCGTCGTAGCAAGAGTAACGGCGTTGCGTGTACCACAAGCTTACAAGTCTTTTTCCGTCCGAGATATATCAGGGCGAGCGTCTAACTACCGCTCTTTTTATACTAGCATGTTTGCCCCGGCAAGGGCTCTGGACACCTCCTGATTGGTTGACCCGCGAATGGGTTTTTTCAATCAGCGTTGTCCATTTCCTTCTCACCGCCTTGTCCCTTACGCCCTGAGCGCGTCCTGTTTTGGGACCGCGTGGTGATCGGAGTGGGTGCGTTTTTTGTGATGCAACGACCGGGGTTTTCCTCAGGGCTGTTGCGCTCGGACGTCCGGCGTTCGGGTCCGTTTTGCGTGCCCTTCGGAATTTCCGATTATTTATGACGGTCTCGTTGACTATCGAGAATTAGGTAAGAAACTCTACTGACTTATTGCCATCTGGACGGAAAACAGCTCACTCAAAAATAGCCTTTTCGAAGGAGAGTCATAAATACGCTAGTCGTTTGCACGAGAAATAAATCTTTTTTATGTGCGCCGACTGGTCGCTACAATACAACCACTGTCACCAAAACTCTGTACGTTCTCCGCCATTGACACGCGAAAAGTATGCACCGACTCCTACATTTTCTTCTTCCGAGTGGCGCAGAATCGCGCCACATCTCCACGGACCCGTTCAATTAACACTTTATCGACCGCTAGCCTATTTATCGGCTTTTCGATTGCCAATGTTTATCGATCGCTAGCCTATTAATCGGCTTTTCGATCGCCAATGCTTATCGACCTATTAATCGACTTTTAGCTATCGACGGTTTTCGCTTCTTTACTGTTTTGTTAGTAGCTGACCTCCTGTATGCTGACCTCCCCATATCCTTATGAATTATAATTATAATAATTATTATTATTTATTATTATTTTTAAAGGAATAAGCACAACACAATGAATAGCGAAAATTTAGCCGGTACTGGGAGCAAATGCGCGCGCGACTAAGCCAGTCCTTACCGAGTGGCAGCCTCAACCACGACCGGACGATAAAGTGTTAATAATTAAACCGCCGACACGCCGATCAGCTGCGAAACAAAATGTCCGTGTAGTCCATTTCGGCCGGGACGAACGTACTCGACTATCTAGCCGGTCGTTTGATTGTCCTCGCGTGCGCACAAACGGCGAAACGCGCACAATTGCCGGGACATTATCGCCGGGCTGTACGCTCTCTTTCGTTCGGGTCCGTTCGCCGTGGATTTTCTCCGTTGTCCTCGGTTGTATAATTTGCCGGAGCGTGGAACGACACCCGTCGATCGACGTCGATTGCAGAGAGCTCCGGGTCCGCGTCCCAGCGACCGCGTATTGTGTCGCGAGCAGCGATCCCACGATTTCGACAGACACCTGTCCTACAGGAATACCGGGCCCGTAGCACCGACGACACGGTCGTCGCGATTGGTTGCGAAACGCCCGTGGTCCGACGCGTCTAGCCTAGGCGGCTTCGATCGATCGATAGCCCCGCGTGAAATACTACACGGCTTGTCCGACGATCGAGCCCCGGACACCCCGCCCCCGCGACTCGCTCAGTAATTTTATTTATTTCCGCGGTAGGCCGTGCTGGAAATGTCAAGCGTGCCCGACTAACGGCTGGCAAATGCTACGAGAAAGCGACGGTTTTCCAGCGGACTCTGCTACGCAGATGCGAACCGTTCCGTAAATCGGAACCGCGGGCAAATCGAAGTACAGTAATGTCTCTCCAATTGACGGTTAACCTTTTAGGTACGGCTGAATTCTGCGCGAGGCTATTTCTCTGGACGGCAGAGTCTGATATACAGGGTGTTCCACAATTATTTTAACAGCCGAAAATGAGGGGTAGCTGAGGTCATTTGAAGTAACTTCTTCCTTTGCGAAAATGCGATCTGCGGCTTTGTTTACGAGTTATTAATGGAAAACACTGACCAATGAGAGGTGACAGCGCGAAGTTCGAGGGTCCGCAGCACGAGACTTTGACAGATGGTCGGGACGGACTCGAGCCGCGTTCGAAGTATCGAACAAATCACGAAGCGAGAATTTTCCGGATTTTTTTTTTTACTGTGTGAGAATGATATTTTTAAGAAAAACGCTGTTCATCTTTACTTTAGAACGTCTGAAGAATGTTTACTAATTTTTCGGACCCGAAATAGTAAGTAATTTAACCGTGACGGCCGTTTTAATTTTCCAGTGTGCATGACACCTTGTGTGTAACATATGAAATTTTTAAGCAAGGTGTACAGTGAATGATATTTTAATTTAAATAATTCCGTGTCCGAATACAGTTCAACGAATGATCCGCCTTAACCTTGACATAACCTTGATATAACCTTGACATAACCTTGACATGACCTTGACATAACCTTGACATAACCTTGATATGTCAAGGTTATGTCAAGGTCAAGGCGAATCATTCGTTGAACTGTGTTCGGACACGGAATTATTTAAATTAAAATATCATTTACGTACTTTGTTAATCTTCACTGTACACCTTGCTTAAAAATTCATATGTTGACCTTGACATGACCTTGACATAACCTTGATATGTCAAGGTTATGTCAAGGTCAAGGCGAATCATTCGTTGAACTGTGTTCGGACACGGAATTATTTAAATTAAAATATCATTTACGTACTTTGTTAATCTTCACTGTACACCTTGCTTAAAAATTCATATGTTGACCTTGACATGACCTTGACATAACCTTGATATGTCAAGGTTAAGCAAGGTGTACAGTGAATGATATTTTAATTTAAATAATTCCGTGTCCGAACACAGTTCAACGAATTACTCGCCTTGACCTTGGCATAACTTTGACATAACCTTGATTGTCCACGAAAATGGACAATTGTTTGAAGAGGAGATACGATTATTCGAGCCTTGCGGTTTTTTTATAGTCACGAACTGTCAACAATTATAAGAACGAGCTGCAGGGCTCGAATAATTGTATCTCCTCTTCCCAAATTGTCCATTTTTTTTTCTGCACAATCTGGGCGTTAGTTAGGGAGACATTACCGTACACAGTATGGAACAGTACGCGAGGATCTTATAAGTATCTCGCAAGAATCTTCGCACTATCTTAAAAACACCCCCGTATTGGAATAAACATTTTTTTTTACAGCTGAGAATTTGTGCGAGTGAATTTATAAAGAACAATTTTTAAAGATGTGGTCTATCCATTTTTTTTTATTATATTATTTAGGTTATTGTTTGAAGGAGTCACGATTCAATGGTGTTTCATAATAGGTACTTTTATCGTAGCAGTTGCTACAGTAAAAACGAAGCCCCCCTGTTTCTCGTCCAGTTTTACGCGATGCTGATGTAATAGATAAATGATTGTCTACTTTCGTTTCACTATCGTTCGACCAATTTTATGTGTACTTTCATACTTTACTCTTTCGCCGTTCGGTTAATTAATCGTCATATTTTATTTACTTATTCTTTAGATACTGCAGATAGACGTTTCACGTCTGTTTGGGAGATGCGTATACTACTTTAACACGTTTTAACTAGTTTTTGAAGATCCCTTTGATCGTATTATATCGAACGAACTGAACGTTACTAGGATTTTTAGAATACAAAATATATTATAGAATATAAAATATAATATATAATATAAAATATATCTATATATATATATATATATATATATATATATATATATATATATATTTTATATTATATATTATATTTTATATTCTATAATATATAATAAAAATATAATAAATATAATATATAATATAAAATATATATATTATAAAATATAATATAGAATATAAAATATATAAATAGAATTTTATATTACTTAATGCGCGTTTGTTACAAGTAGATATTGTTATAAACTACGTCTGTAAAATGTATACCTCTCTCAAAAATAGATTCTTTCGTTAGTATGATATTCATAATAAATTTTCTAGAATTTCATATTCTTTAATGGACTCTTAAGCTGATGTTCCTTATGGTAAATTTGAACTTTCGGTAACGCGTTGAAATGTGGTATTACGCGTGACTCAGAATTTGTTGATTCATGTTCTCGATGACCGATCGTCGAATAGAGTATTCAATTTATCCTTGAAAGGCAGGCAATCGAATTAAATTTGAAAGACCAGATCGAATCAAGATAACATGCATCAGCTCCCCTACTATTATTCAACTTCTGAGGTCTGTTAAAAATCTGGAAAATCCGCGATGGATCGTAAATCTTCGAAATCACGATAACGTGTCGCGACACTTGCGCAATCCCGGAAACATCGGCGGCCGCCGAGGGATATTTTCGGAGCGATGGCGGAATCAATGAGCTGGCTCGATTAATTATCAAAGACGAGCGGCTCGCCGGATGACGAATAGTAATTTGTTATTCGAGACAAAGTGTTTGTTCCGAGGTTTCTCGACCCGTTCATATCGGTCTATCTATAGTCCGACGAAGAAATCCGACGCCCGCGAGTCTGTGCTTGGATCGCTTAGAACAATCTCTGTCGAATGGGACACTCGCAAGCACGTACAATGTTAACTTCGAATAGCTTCGCGACTCGTAGGCAATTGGTGTTTAAGTACAATACGAAGTCCACTTTGTAGAGAGACGTGCAAAGGTGTGCCGTTGGTATTTGTGTTTTCAAAACGGGGAAGTTCGCGTCAAGGAGTCAAACGTGAATGGTGCGACGCTATTCAGCCTCCCGGATTCGCGATAGGGTTTCAGCCAGCCGGGTCTTCAAAGAGGGTGCACGAGACTAAACAGAGATGTCATCGGGCGATGTCTGGTGACCATGTTGAGTCAGCCAACTATCGGTGTCAGGGGGATGTTTATTTGAAAGAGGCGAGCCGAAGTTCGGGCGGTGTGACCTCTTGCGTCTTAAAAATAAGGACATTGTTCTCAGAACATCCGACTGTGTTGGAGAAAGCGAAAACGTGCTTGTTGGTTGCACGCGAAGCTGCAATAAAATTGTTGGTGCACTGTACAATGGTGTCTGCGAGAACTTAATCGGAACAGCTACTTGAAAATATTTCTGAAGAACTCAGTTTTACAATTTTGATAAAGCAACACACGTCACTCGCTTCTGATGTTCTGTAGATTGTCGTTTATGGTTAAGATCAGCGAATCGAACGCAAAACAGTCGAATCATTCGAGTATTGCGTTATTCTGGACTCATTAAAATGAGTAATGAAACGAATAAATGTCTGTGCGGCTTCTTTATCTTGCAATTAACCCCTACTTCGACGAGTTTGACCCGCGATGAAAGATTTCTAGTAATAACCTGTTAAGTGCGAATGTTATTTTATACTTTTTCAAGAGCGCGAATTCTGAAATGTGAGATTCTATTGTTTCCTCGTCGAAGCTCGAGACTTTCTAAAATCTTCCCCATAATTATACTTCTCGCGTCAGCCTCTCCGCCAATTATAAAAAAAATATATGCATAATAATGCGAACGAACTTCCCTATAATATTGATTTTTCTGCGATCGATTTATATATATTAATTCGTTGTTTTTCTCTACGATCTTAATATAGATAAAAATAAAGATAATATAGATGCATAAAGATCCGGCTAATAGCGCGCGTAAAATGCGAAAATGCTCAAGCCGCGCGAGTAATTGGAAACATCGAGGACGATATAAGGATCGCATTATCCGACTAGGAATTTCAGTCGCTGGCCAGGAATTTCAGTTTATGGAGAGGCCGATCTTTCAATTCGATCAAAACGTGCCGGTGCCGAGAGCCACTAAAGATAACGGGCGACATAGGTGGACCCACGCAAATCGCCGGAAAGCCGAACGTCTCATCGTTTTATCACGCGAGCTCGTACCTCCGTATCGCGATAAAAGATCGAGCAGCCACGCGGGCCCGGTATCTCGAGCGTGAAATCGACGCGGAGTTTATGAGTCATCGTTCCCGATCGGAATCGGGTCCGATATCGATGGAACGGGTCGCCGCGCGAGACTTTCCAACTATCGGCCGAGACTGCACAATATTTTTCTTTCACGGTATTTTCGCCGCGATTGCGTTATTAATAGAACGACAAAAGCCGGTCGGCTTGCTTCTTTGTCTCTTATCTCTCGCCGCCTCTTTTTTTCTCAGTCTCTTTTCACAGTCGCTCCGTGTTGCATCGACCGGCAGAGTAACTTTCACTTTCACCGGTCGAACCGTAAGACAATTACCCCTTCGAGTATCGATTCGTGTTCCGGGGACGGTGTCGTCGACCCTCTGAAAAATCTTTTCTTTTGTTCGACGACGCCTAGCTCTCCGCGCGCGAGATTGCCCGGCGCAATCATCGCGGCCGATTTTCGGGCAGCGGCCCGCTGCCGGTGCTCGGTTCGAGGGCAACGTTTGATCGTGAATCCCATCGATTTCCATCCCCCAATCGGTTCGCTGCTCAACAATGTCGTTAGAGCGGTACCTTACACGCGATCGTAATTCACTTTGCGTGGCCGAGTCGGCAGCCGTCGAAGCTGTAATCGCAAATCGCCCTGATTTAAAGTGTTACGTGTTTCTCGATTATCCGCCATAATCGATCGTTAGGCACGATGCGAATAATCGGAGCCGAGACATTCGTCCTGAGTTATCACGATTTAAGATTAACCCTATGCTTATGTTATTTGGAAAGTTTAAGGTGTGCTTATGGATGGGTCGTTTCGTGTGAGAAAAATTGCTGTAAATATTATTTCTTCTGCGTACGAATGCATTTTCAAATCGGAGTAAACATTTCGATCATCAACGTACAGGCGACACGGCGACCAAACTGTTAAACTATAAATTCGAAATAATACTATCCACCTTGTCAATAAATTAACTACAGTTTACCTGGTTGGGCGACGATCGCAGCAGCCAGAAAGTTGATCGCAAATTAACTCGATCCTGTAGCGAACCGCCCTCAATTTCCATCCCTCTCCCCCCCGCCCTCCAGAGTCGATTCGACTCTGGAAATTTTTTGCCGTAGCGGCGATCGTGGGTTCGTGTCGGTGGCCATGTTCGGGCGAGAATGATCGAGGCAGTAAAATTGATCACGAATTAACTCGATTTAGAGTCGCTCCCTCTCCCACGTAGTCTCACCCTGCCCTCTCCTCGTCGACCCTCGAGCCGGCGCGCTGCTTTATTTTAATTCCCAGCGCGGGTAAGAGCGCGTGCGGTCACCGGCGACGCCGGGCATAAATTAAGCGGCCTCTTTTTTGTTCCCGGCCCGCTGATAAATATCGACGGGCGCAAATAAATTCCATAATTTATGCCCGGCCGGCTGATGAACGCGGACCGATCCATAAATACGGGTGCCCGTCCAGCTTTTGGTGCGCGAACGACGGCGCGCGGTTCTCGGGGTGTCGCCCGAAGGAACGGGCTTTTTCGCGAATCACCGGATAATTGAGATGAATTAATAGCGATTGTTTCGTGATTCCGTTCGTCGGCTGGGCTCGTTGCTTTTCGGTTTCTCTGAACGGAGCGCGATGATCGACGCGCTATAAAACTCTGCTCCGAGCGAGTACGTTTGCACGTGTCCGCGGCCGATTTTTTAAGAGATAATTGGAAATCTTTGTGTGCATGCATGTTGGCCGAGTAGTATCGCGTTCGCTAGTGAAATGGAAAAAGTCAATCTAATCGAAACCCGGCCATGGGAAATACGGGAATATTGGCGTTCGCCGGTGGTGTACAACCGACATCGGTTGCGTTATTATTAATTTCACATCCTTTGCTTCGTGCCGGATCGATCAATCTACCTGTCATTTCTGGTACGTTCGTAATTAACTTACGAAACTCGATGACTGTAATATGCAAAACGGTACCCGAAATAGTTCGTGAATATTTCATTACCGTTATTATTGTTAATGAGGCCAGCTTACCGTATGTGTAAGTGGATTATAGTACACTGCGGCCAATAAGTGTGCGAGAGCCTACAATTAGCGACGATCGTGTAGCGGTAACAACCGGAAGAGAGTTCCATGAAAATCGGAAAATAACGTCAGCTGATCGAAGTGTTCTACATAACAAGCTCCTATAATATATATTTCAAGATAGTATATAATATATATTTAAGATAATATTCCTGTAATATATTTTTAAAGATTTACGTAGTTTCTTTGACCTTTTTCTAATATCCAGTTCCCAAGATAAATTGCAATTACAGTTATTGCCATTAAAATGTATCGCATTAACCGATTTAAAATATATTCTATTAATAACCGACGCTGCTAGAGGAACGTTATTCGTGTATTTTCGATCGGTGAGAAATGCAGAATCATCTTCCACAGTGCATAAGTGATTAAGCATAAAAGATTAAGAAACAGCATCGTGTCCGAACATTAACCCTTTGCACTCGAACCCATTTTAACTGTAACTCTAAAATCATTTTTCTGACTTGTATCACTGTCGTTTTACGCGACAAAGTGCACTTTATGCGTACGAAATTGAGTGTTGCGACTCATGCAACAGCTACAGCTTTCAGTAACGTTTAAAATCTAAGCTTCGATAATGTAAAAATTATCTTAGAACGTGATATAACAATTTTAGCGGTGATATAACAATCGGAGCGCAAAGGATTAACAAGGAGTAACGGTACTTTCTTTAACGTCTACCAAAAATATCTGTTTCATTCACGAACGAACCTTCGCGCGAATTCGTCGTCCGCGTTATCGTCACAGATATCCCGCAGATTATGCACGTCCAGCAAACAAAATATTCCCAACGGAAACCCGTAAAAAAACGATATCTTCGAGTGCAGAGAACGTAGTCCATGTAAGAAGTATTTCGCCGAAATTAACCCTTTGCACTCGAATGGCGACTCTGAGGCGCCACTAAAAATTGATATGCCATTTTTCAAAATCATTCGAAGAGCATCAAACTCGTTTATACTTTTAAAAAGACTATTAAAATTGCATCGTACTTGCCAATCGGCCCAATTTCATGCGCATGAGTCGCGATAAATTATATAAAATAGAAATACTGTAGATCAGAAATTATGTTGTGGATCTCGAATTCAAATAGCTTCGACTGCGAAGGGTTAACACGTTCCGTGCCGAGCTTTTTTTACTCGAATCTTCACACTTTGATATTTTACTAAAACTTGATGTATTACGTGCAATTATTAATTCTCGTACACATAACAACGTAACAAAAACTTATCAACGCCCATTCTTGCGGTGGAAATTGATTCTTCGGTTCTAAATTTCTTGTAAACAATTTGTTCAGTTCACTAAGTAAACATGCAAGCGTGTACCATCGATGGTACACGTGGCACGGAACGTGTTAAGCACGAAAACGAGGGAAAGCTTCTCGCGGCTCGCGATCCGGGAAACCGAACGCGCAGAGAAACTAATTGGCCGGTCGGTCGGGGCGACCGCGAAGAAAAATATTTGTACCCGGGCGATCCCAACACCGCCTACGAGCCCCGTTGCCGGGTTTATCAGTGTCACATTGGCCCGCAGAAAGTCCGGGGTTCTTATCACGCGGGATCGATAATGCTCGCGGCCTTCGGCGTTACAATGCTCGCGAATTATCGGTCGGTCCCTCTAATCTCGAAAATCCTCGGCGATACTGGTTTTTATCGGACGGTTTGCCGTGGCCTGGGTGGACCGCGGGGCGTTCGCGGGGAGCAGCGTGCCGGAACGCAGACGCCGGGGAAGGGGGATTAAAATTTATAGCGCAAATATCGCGGTATAAACGTCTTCTCTGTCGAATATTCGCCACCTTCGCCCGGAGTCGTTACACGCGAGGCCCACGGCCGTATAAAAGATTTTACGAGATTCCGTGTAGGATTCCAGCGACGCGTTCCTCGCTGGATAGGAGCAGTAGAGCCCGGCGAAGAAGAAGAAAAAAAGGAAACGGACAAAAGGAAACGCAGAAAGGAGTAGGACCGTGCGGGGGAGGGGGGGAAGAACGAGGAGCAGGAAGACGGGGCCGCGGTTGTCACGCCTAAAACTTTTTGATGAAATCGATAGTCTGCGGACGGACCGGAGAACGATCGAGGGAGAAGACGGGGCGGAGGGTGATCGGGTGGAAGGCATATACCTGACCTAGGCGTCGTTCCGGGCTGCTCTAACGACATTCGAAATAATCTGCCGGGCGCGAAATGGACGTGGGCCGATATCGGTCTCCCGGGTGTGCTCT
This sequence comes from Megalopta genalis, assembly GCF_051020955.1. Classification (NCBI taxonomy): domain Eukaryota; kingdom Metazoa; phylum Arthropoda; class Insecta; order Hymenoptera; family Halictidae; genus Megalopta; species Megalopta genalis. The sequence goes on from NC_135024.1 coordinate 7,393,336, forward strand.
CGGGCCTGGCGGACGACACCCGATCGAGGCGGGAAAAAATAAACGAGCGAGACCGAGCGCCGATATCCGCGCGAGCGGATCGAAAGCCCGGCCACGACCGAGCAGAACCATGATCGCAGGACGCGCAGCGGTCGAATTTCTTAAAAAATGGGACTGAAATGCAAAAAAAAGGAGAATGTTTTGTAAGTGGAAAACTGTTATGTAGTTCGATTGATTATCGTCTAATACGTATAATCGGTAAGTTTTCGAAATGAACGTGCTCCTGATTGTTTAAGAATGAAAATGTGGTTTCGATGACAGAAGAATTATATAATAACAGAACCATGATCGCACGAATGACGGTCGAATTTCTTAAAGAATGGGACTGAGATGAGAAAAAGGAGAATGTTTTGTAAGTGAAAAACTGTTATGCAGTTCGATTAATTATCGTCAAATACGTATAATCGGTAAGTTTTCGAAATGAACGTGCTCCTGATTGTTTAAGAATGAAAATGTGGTTTTTTTCGATGACAGAAGAATTATATAATAACAGAACCATGATCGCACGAACGACGGTCGAATTTCTTAAAGAATGGGACTGAGATGAGAAAAAGGAGAATGTTTTGTAAGTGGAAAACTGTTATGCAGTTCGATTAATTATCGTCTAATACGTATAATCGGTAAGTTTTCGAAATGAACGTGCTCCTGATTGTTTAAGAATGAAAATGTGGTTTCGATGACAGAAGAATTAGTTAGATAACAGACGAAATTCGCGGTATAGCCTACGATTTGAGTATTGGTGCGTAACTTCTTTGGAATCTGTTAGAATGAGCTTTTTTCTTGCGACGTACAATGCGGTACAGTAATGTCTCTCTAATTGACGCCGAAATTGTGCACAAAAATGGAAAAACTGGGAAGTGAAGATATATGATTATTCGAGCCTTGTAGCTCGTTTTTATGGTTGTTGACAATTCGTGACTATAAAAATGAACCGCAAGGATCGAGTAATCGTCTCTCTTCTCCCTAAATTGTCCAATTTTGTGAACAATCTGAGTGTCAATTAGAGAGACATTACTGTACTTATTAAAGCTACCATGAAATTTCAGAGTAGCTAGCGAATTCTTGCGAATTTCTTACTACTACTGTCTGAAAATACGTCATAAACAATGCTACGCTTGCACATCTCCGATAAAAAGCCTCATGGTTTTAGCGATAAAAAAGAAATGACGACGTTGCGTCGTTACTTGACAGAAACGATACGTGCATTTTACGAAGATGTTTCGGTTTTGTTACCTGTGACTAAGCGAGCTTTCGAGTCGTAATGATTTCGGTGCCATTTTTAGAAGGGACCCGACCACTGTGGGACGTGCGCTCGCGTTTTCGGGGCCCCGTGGCCGACCCGCTCGGCGAGACACGTTTTCGAGTTCACGTTTCACTTTGTCCCGCGTGCACGTTTGCTCGTGACATCGATCAAACTGGATTTTGATACCTCGTTAACCTGCCGAGGCCTTTTGCGAGGGAATAGCGGCGAGGGAGGTGATATAATCGACTCGGCGAATACCGTCTCTGCCAGCGATTGACATAATTGCACGGATTTCGTGCGACCGGCTCGATGCAATCTCGCCGACTGCTAGCCGATTCGCAAGCTCTTTTCCTCGTTACCGGCACCATCAATCTGCGGGGTCGCAGTCACTTGGGGTGACGCGCAGCGCAGTGTCCTGTCGATGATTCCCGGGGTCTGTCGTAACGCGATTAGACCTGGCACTGACTAATTTTGCTTCGATTTGTGCTCCCCTTTTGTACAGCATCACTTTACGACGTTTATTGAAATACGAGATATTAACGATTTAACAATCTTACTTATAAACATTTTCCTTTTTTTCAGAGATAGCATATGATTTTTCATTTTTCAATAAGTAACACTTAACGGGCGGGTCACGTAGATTTTTTACGTTTTTTTGCTTGAATTTTTATCAATACTTTAATAGTACTTTATTAATATTTTATTGATACCGGACGTGTAAATAAATAACTTTGTAAAATTTTATTTAAAATAGCGTTGATTTATAATGAAACTGCGACGCATTAAAATCGTACATACATGTTTATTTAATTCTCTTTAAAAATGCCCGGACTTCCAGAAAAACAAAAAAAACAACCCGTCTGTTAAGTGTTAAATTGTAAAAATATATATAACCCCTTGCTGTAGCATTTTCTTTACAATTAGAATAACTAGAAGTTGTTCGATTCGAATAAATTCTTCGAAGACAAAGAATGTAGAATTTAAAATTTATTTATATCCACGAGTTCCAAACCCTTTAGTGTAACCCTTAGATATTAAAGATTGTACAAAAATTGCACAAAACTTATATCTATACTTATCATAGGACCATCATAGTAACGTAATAGTTGTAAAGCGATGCATTTGAAATCTGAAAGTGTAGAAAAAAGTCTAATGATCCGCATAAAGAACATATGTATTTATTATATGCCTGAATTTACTCGAATGTTAAAATATTGAGAAGCGAATAGAATCTTGTTCCGATTTAAAGGAGTGGAATAACCAGAAGACCGCGACAAGGTAGACGAGGGACAGCAGAACGACGAAATATAGAGTAATTAAGAACGAGTAAAGTGAGCATTTTACGTTTCACAAAACGTCGAACGTTTGTGGAGCGAGCGCGGCAACGTGTTTTCTCTGTGTACAGTCGGATTGTCTGTTTCCTGGATTAAAATATTTATCCTGGTGCGTGGCATGAGTCGGCGACGGGTTTCGAAAGCGCGCGTTTTGGCATGGGAAGATACGCCTGTGCCTGAGTGGGATGAGTGACACGTGTTCGAGGAAAGTCAGCCGAGAGAGCCAGCTGCGAGAACAAGCCCGGGGAAATTTATGAAACCCGAAAGAAACGCGTGTCCCCCTGATACGGTGTCCGATTTTTTTTTTCTTTCTTTTCTTTTGGAAAAATATACACACGCCGAGAGTTCTTGCCGGTCCGCGGGAACTGGCGCGCTGGGAAGCGCGGATAGAACGCACTGCTCGCAAACATTTCAATCGACCCGGGGTTTATTTGCAAACCTTCGACCGCGGATCAGCCGCGCGAACGCCATTAGCAAATTATGGAAACCTTCGTCGAGCATCGAAGTCACCGTGCCGCGCGTTATGTAAACGGGAGGCTGATCTTGGGCGCACGGTAAATAGCCGCATTCATTCGTGGATGAAATTCAATCGATCGAAATGTGGAACTGATTCGAATGGTCATCTGAGCGTAATCGCGCGTGAACTTGTAAGATTTATCGTGCATTATGAAGGGTTCTATTAATTCCATTTCCGCGTACCCCCCGACCGCAAATTGCCGTTCCATTGATACGGATCACGCTCGAACGTTCACCTACTCTGCAACTTCGTGCGACAGCGTTCCGTTCCGGCTGAAATCCGCGTAATTGTTACAGAAAGCGCCAAATAAATCTGAACCGGCGGACATCGCTCTGGAAACATCGTTACCTTTTTATTTCGCGTACTTGCAAACATGGTGAAGACATGAAATAAACGCATGAATAACACTTCGACTCTGGCACGCCGCAATCTCAAAGATTTCATAAAATTACAATACTTTATGTAATTAAATAAAAATCGAGAAATACAACTGTATAGCGACGATTATTTTCTGAACACTCCCACGTTACGCAGAACCATTTCAAATTAGTAAGATATAATTAGATTAGCGTAAAATGTAATCGTCCGTTCCGAGCAAACAATTTCAATAAAGTGTTCAAGAATTGCCTTAAACTTGCGAACAATTTAACTGGAACGCGGACGAATGCTTCGGACAACGTGACAACGCGTTCACAGTTAAATCGTCTCCGTTAATTTTTACTAATGAATTGCAAGACCTGCGCAAACACGAAGTTTCATCAACGTTCCCCATGCTCTACGGTGTTTCTAGAAAGAACCCGGGTCGGTTACTTGGCCGGCCGAGGCAACGCAGAGTTCAAATTTATTAGCGTTTAATCAACGCGTACCTAATGGAACCTTTCTGCCACGCAGAAATTCAAGCATCGGTTAGAACAAGCGAGAAAATTTCTCGGTGGGCATAAAAGCGGTTGTTCTCGGTGCAATAAAAATTTTACGATCCCGGCATCTAATCAGCGCGGCGATAAGGAGTGGAAGGCTCATTAAAAATCGTGCAGCGCTTCCCGCGTGTGCGTCGAGTGTTAAAAACGGGTATCGGGAATGGAATTAGGCGACTAGGCGCGGGGAACGATTCCAAGGAGAAAGGACACGGCGTTATCGAGCGTCCGGGCGTCGTTTTCGAGTCGTCCTCGTTCAGGATAGCTCGTGTCCCTCGGAACGACGCGTACCGGTTCCAGGGTCTGATTGGAAGCACGGCACAGCCGGCGCAACCCCATCCCCGCGATAAGGCAGCGCGATGTCTCTCGCGAAGGGCAAATAAAAGGGGGGCCGGGGGAGGTGATGCTGATGGCGGTGGTGGTGGTGGCGGCGGCGGCGGTGGCGATGGTGGTGGTGGCGATGGTGGTGGTGGTGGTGGTGATGGTGGTGGGACGGCGTGCGAGGGGCAGAGGCGGAGGCGAGAGCGAGCGTAATCGAAAGAGAAGAAAAGGGCAAGGGTAAAAAAGGGAGCAGAGAGACAGAGTTATCGCGTTCCGTCTGGGCCACGTCGCGGCGAAGTCGATTTGTAAGGGCAAGGAAGAGGAAGGAAAATTAGTAAGGAAGAAGGAGGCGAGGTGGTCGAAGAAAAGGAATAAGGAGCGAGGGATAAGAAGCACCGGCAGCAGTGGCAGCCGAAGACGACGGCGATGAGGAGAAGGAGGAGGAGGAAGAAGAAGAAGAAGAGGAGGAGGAGGAGGAGGAGGAGAAGAAGAAGAAAAAGAAAAGCAGAAGCAGAGTGGTGGAGGTGGAGGTTGCTCTGCACCGATCGGTGCAGCGTCGAGACGATGAACAGGAGGGCAAAGGAGGATACCGAGGGCAGACGTAGCAAAGGAGGAGAAGGATCGTTCGGGGGAGAAAGGGGAAACGGAGGACTCGTAGCAGCGGCCCTGAGATATGATAGCCGGTTATCATACCTCCCCACTATCTCGTTTTGCTGCCTTGCCTGCACCCTCCCCGCCATCTTTCCCCATCCCCTCGTCCACCCCACCTTCTCACCGTACGAATCCCACCAACCCAGCGTCGTCTTTCGCCTCTCTCCGCCGACCCTCGTTCGGCCCCAACAACCTCCTGTCTAGACGGCGCGCACACGCTCGCAGCGATCGTCGCACACGGACGTACACTCGCGCGCACAACTGCTGCCTCGTGCGACTCTCTCTCTTGCTTCCTCTTCCCTGCACCTCTCTCTCGCTCTCTCTCTCTCTCTCTCTCTCTGTCTCTCTCTCTCTCTTTCGCGCTCTCTGTCCCTCTCGTCTCTCGGTGTGTATTAAGCCGCGTCCACACGCACAGGCCAGCAGACACGCGCTCTCTCGTTCACTTGCAAGCGATAAGGTCACCGCCGCCATCGTAGTCGTCGTCGTCCTCGTCGTCGTCGTCGTCGTCGTCACCATCGCCATCAGCGCGTCTACCAGCAGCGCACCGCTGTCGTCACCGTAGATAGCCCGATACCGTAGGACAAAAGCGGGATCCGCACGGTTGTTTTGACCGGGGTCTCCCCCCGCGGCAAATAGATCCCGCGAAAGGGAAAGTTGCCACGAAAATGTTTGAACTGGCTGGATCCGGGAGCTCGCGGCCGCTCATCCGCGCGGAACGCTGCACCGGCGGCCGCGAATGCAGGCGGGAAAGTTTGCCCTAGGATAGGAGACGATCCCCGGAGGTCCGCGGCCTCCGGGGCTGCCGGGAAACTCGCGGCTGCTTCGTGGGAGCTCGAAAAATGAATTACGTGATTGTATTTACGTCCCCGGCTGGCACGGATGCCTCCGTCCAGGTGTTCCCCGGGGAGGAGTCCGGTATCGAAAAATACTTTGGCCGCGAGCGAGAATTTAATATAAGAAGGTCGCTAAAAGGTCCCAGGAAGACGACGTCTAATGGAAAAGTTCGGTCCCCGGTCGGCTCTCGCGGAATTCCTAGAGCAACAAAACCGCAGAGAGAGACAGAGAGAGAGAGAGAGAGCGGTCTGGCCGTGTGTCACGTGTATCCGTGCGCGACCAGACGACCGGGCGCTACCACGGTCCGCCGGTCGTCAAAACACGGATCGCAGTCAGTCAAAACGACATCGGCGTCGGCAGACGGTTCGTCGTGGCGCGACCTTGGCCACGAAGAAAGGTCAGCCATCGGAGTTCCTTAAGGCGAGTCTATCCCGAGTGCGTCGCGAGCGAGACCGTATGCGGAGATCTCTAGCCAGACTGTCTTCTTCTTCTTCGGCCGCTCCGTCTCTCGCTATCTCTCTCTCTCTCTCTCTCTCTCTCTCTCTCTCGGCTGAATTCTCCTCTCCTTATCTCTCGGCGGGTATCTCTCTGCCTCCTGCTCGCTGTCCCGCTTCCTCCGACGGCGGCGCTTCCTCGCAACCGTGCAGCGCGGGTGTGAGAATTCGTCTGTGAGACTTTGGCCTCTTGGTGTGAGGACACCAGCCATGGTGGGGGTCAGCTGCGTCTGGTAGTGCTGCGGCGAGGAGAACTTGTGTGCGTGGCCGTCTGCCCGTCGCGTCGCGTCGCGTCGCGTTGCGTCGCGTCGCATCGCGTCGCACCGCGTCGCACCGGCTGGCTTCGGCTTCGGCATCGGCATCGGCTTCGAGGAGCCGCATCGCCCGCGATCTCTTCAGGAAGAGAGGCCGTGCGTCCTTTTGCGCGACGATCGAGGTCGATCACTGTGCTGCGCTGCGCTACCTCCGCCGACGCCGTTGCGCAGTGGCACCCGACGGCGAATCGAGGCCGGACACGATCGAGTTACGAAATGCCTGAAAATCGCGTGCGATCGCTCGGTGGGAGCTTAATTGGCAGCCGGCGATTATCCGATTGCGAGACGGGCCCGGTTGAACGAATCGACGAGCCGGCCGCGCTAGGCGGCAGTAGCAGCAGCAGCAACTCCTTTTGTCGCTGTCATTCCTGGCGTGCTTAATTGAGAACTATTCTCTAAACGACGCCGCACCGCGAGCGCGCCGCGGCGGTGCACGGACTTCCAGCGGCGGGTGCATAGCCGGGCGCGCGTATCGAACGGCCGCTATCGATCCTGGCAACCTGACGGTCGATGCCGGTGCGGTTGAAGTATCAACCTGTTATAATTTCAAGGGTAATTTCACCCTCTACAGGGTAGAGTGGCGCACTCGAATTAATGGAACCGGCTGGAGCACAGTCGACGAGAATAATTCGCGCGAGTGAATGTACTGGAACACAGCTGCGCGTGCGCACGCTCCCCCGCCCCAGGGAGAGATATCGTGCACCTCCTTCCTCTCCTCCTTTCGGAGATTTCGGCACTCGAAATTCCGGGGTTTTACCTTCTGCGCTGCCGGCGAAAGGTAATTTACTTTCCGCGCGCGCGGTGCCCGTGACCGCGTGCGTTTCATCGTCAGTGAAAATTTTATGACCCTCCGATGGTAACCCTCCTCGAAAATCGCTATGAAGAGAGTGAGAGAGAGAGAGAGAGAGAGAGAGAGAGAGAGAGAGAGATTGGCGCAGAGTAGGGGAATTTCCAATGTACAATGAAAGAATAAACGTTCCCCGATATTCAGTCTCTTACCGATCTCTCTCTCTTTCTCTCTCTCTCTCTCTCTCTCTCTCTCTCTCGCCCTCTCGCTATGCGTCCGCTACCACGCGTCACGTATTGCAGCGTACCGGTTCGCATGAAAGAACCAGGCTCTCTTCGCGTGCGACAATCACGATCTTGCACTTTGCGCTCCTTTCTGGCTCATTTAAATGTGAATTATTTGGCGGCTGTATGAAAATGCCAAAGTGCAGCAGAGGGAGCGTACTCCGGGATCCTGTCCCTGGTGCAGACTCAATGAACTGGTAGGGACCGTACGTAGAAATCGGCAGCGGCAACCTCTGCTAGAGAGTGTAGGATGGACCTGCTTCTCAAACCATAATAGTAGCTTATAGACGCTGCTCTAAATTAGGCCACGCTCCCCTGTGTCCCCTGTCGGCCGTACCTACTATTTCGCATTCAACAAAACTAGTCCGTACACTAATTCAAGAACTCGTCCACTGCGAGTTCTCAGTTTTCCAACGCTAATTACACTTTTTACATAGTGTTTCGACTTGAACGAAATAACATTTAGATGGTCAAAATTATGCAACACGGCTCTACGACTTAAGTTGGATCGTACCATTGCTCGTTCGATAGCGGAATCGCCAGGAGTCAACCCTTTCCTAATTCAAGAATTTCTTCACGATTCTCGAATTACAATTACGTTTACGTGCTTTGTTGTTTCGATTAGAACAAAATAGAATTAAATATGGTTGAAAACAGTTCTTATCGAATTTCCGATTGGAGTCTCGAAAAATGCTAAGGGCTGATCAAAATTACGCTCCCCTATGTCTTTAGTTGGTCATACCACGTCTCGTCCGATAGCGCAGCTCACACTTCAATCGTCAAGAGTTGGCCTTCCCTAATTCAAGAATTTCTTCGCAGTTCTCCGTCTCCGATCACGTTACGCGCTCGTTGTCGCGAACAATATAGGGTTGAAGGGTGTTCTTACGAAATTCCCGATTGGAATGCAGGTTCAGGAGCACCGGAGTCGGTGTCAGCCGGCAAAGGCGGTGGAGCGGTCTGGTTCTTGTTGGCGGTAGCCGTGCGCGATAATCCGACGCTTAAAAGCCAGCTCTCGTCTAATTAAGTTCGAGCGATTGCGAGCGATTAATTAAACGTTTCCTGGGCCGGATGAAACTTCGCGGTGTCACCGTGTCGAGTCCTTGTCGCCGTGGCTCCCCCCTCCCCTAGCGGTATATAACAGCGCGCCGTCCTGCCGCGGGGATATCATCGTCGACACCGCCACGCGGATGATTTTTGCGTCGCGCTACGACATACCGGCTTAACCGGCTGCTGGGCTCGCTTTGTGTGCGTGTGCGTGCATTTCGCGATCGTGCGCGATGGTACGCGTGCATCCTGCGGCCGTGTGCGTGCACTGCACACTGTCGGAGCCGTCGATACGCGCGCACCGATGCCGCTGCACGCAGGACACCCGCTGCACGGGCGCACACAGGACTGAGAGACACAGACGCGCCGACTAGAGTTCTCGGTGTGTGCGTGCGCTCGCTGCCAGCGTCTGCCAATGCGTCGGACGAGGAAGGAAAACGATCGGGAGTCTCGGTCGGTGAGGCAGGGGCAGCAGGAGGGGAGGGGGTAAACGCGACCGCTGCGCCGACGGTGGGTGGTGGGGGTTCGATGGAAAGGGTCTCCGCCGGCGGGGAAGGGGTAACGCTCGTCGTCGACGGTGCTGCGGCCTGACAGCCACCGGACGAATTCAGTCTGCCGCTGGACTTGGAACACGTTGGATATACCGATACCCTTGTCCGCGGTTTTCCATCGCGGAACAGGTTCCGCTTTCTAGTTTGTCGTCGCGGCGCGGTGCGAACAGAAGAAACTCTAGCCCGGTCGGGCCGAGCCGAGCCGAGACCGAGGCGTCCTTCGTGTAACCGGGAAAAAAGAAACGAGTTTCCGTGGCAGTGATTTTCATATCGTTTGTTGTACGCGTGTTGTGTGTGCGTGTCAGAGTACCGACGCACACGTACTACACGGACACAAGCGTCACGCGACTATTGTGTCTCCCGTCCGTCCGTCCGTCCCCGCTTCACGAACGTCGAGATTCCGTGTCATCGAAGACATCGGCAGACGACTGTCGCAACGACACGCCACTGACATTTCTGCTCGAGCCAGCGCAGCGGCGGGAACGCGGCCAAATAGTCCGCGGTCCTTTTTCCACGGTGTCTCCCCTTCTGTTTTGCGAACGAGTGACCGGTGGATAGAAAAAACGGCGACAGGCCGACTGCACCAGTCGGAGCCGGAGTCTGGGGTCTGAATCCGTGTCTCGAGGCGAGAGCCGAGTGTTGCACGGTGTGTCTAGACGAGCCGTGCGCGGCCCCGGCTAGAGGAGACAGCGTCACGGCGGTAATCGAAGGATCGGAGCGAGAAGAAACGAGTCTGCCATTCGAAAGTCAAGGTCGAAGCTGTCAAAAGACCTACGCGTGTGTGCCGGTCTCTCTCCGCTTCTCTCTGGCTCCTCGCTCTGTTCCACCACGCGAGGCATCGCGCCTCTGTCGACTTCGCGTTCCGAGACAGAAGTCTCCGAAGAATTCCACGGGATTTTTCTCTGGTGCGCGGCGACCGCGCCGTCGGCAGGAGTGCTCTGTAAATATCGGCGGGTCCGCGGGAAATAAAAGGAGAGATCGGCGCGGGGAACGGTGCACAAGGCCTGTGGTCAAGTGGGATCCGGTGTGCCGGATCGAATTAAGCAGAAACGGGGCCGTTTCCTTTTGTACCGACCGGATCAATCCTCGGCATCAGCCTGCGAACGGTGTTCGCGCGTCCATGTTATGACACTTTGCGATTTTTGAGGTTAGGAACGCGGAACAAGTGCCGGTGGGAGGCTCGCTGATCGTTCCCAGAAGAAATCCGAGAACGCAGTCTGTCGCCTGTCGCCACGGCGACAGCGGAGGAAGACAAGTGACCAGTGAGGAATTTTCGAGAATAGAGGTTAGGTCGTAGCCAGCCTTACGGGTCGAGGAGAGCCGTGCCAGTGTTTATGCCAGCTTGACAGCTGACGGTCAGTGGTTTCCAGCACGTCGACAACCTGGCGGCGCGGTTCAAATGAAGCTGAGGCGTCGCTGCATGCAGACGCTCGGCGTCTCCGTGAAACAGTTGAGGAGAAAGCTGCTTGAGCTGGGCGCACGAATCCTTCACGTGCAGGGTTCGAAACCACGCGACATGGCCCTTGTGGTATGTCTTCTTTCATTCACTTTTTTCATTTTTCTTTCCTCTGTGTTTTTTTTCCTTCTGCTCCCGTTCGAGGGACGCCATTTTTTTATTCATTGTGGGGACGCCTGTCTTTGTGGGATGCAAATGGGGGTCGAAATACGAGTTAGGGGATGTATAATGAATGCTACGGTCTCAATGTACCCTTACGCGGCGCAATGCCGAATGGTCGGGTACGGGAGAAAGTGTTGGGCCATAGGTGCCTAGACGAATTTTCGTTTCGTTTACCCTGAACCTACGATTTTCACCGTTCACCTGAACGTGACGATCATTTTTACTGGTTTCACGATTTTTATTTTAACATTTTAACCGCCACGCCAACAGCCGCAATAATTTCATAAAATTACAGTTTGATAAAATTACGCGTTGAAATGTATCACATCGATTATTTTGTAAATGTTCGTCTGTTCTGCGGATCCTAGTAAATTTAGAAAGATATAATGGATCAGCGTGAAAATTAATTTTCAGATCCGAGCAAATAATAATGCCACCCACATATAGGTGACACGGTGGTCAAATTATATTAAGATTGTTGACTCGTTTCTACGAAAAGATCGAATAATTCTGATTCGAGCATACGTTATGATAAAATTCATGGAACGCCTAAATAAATTCAGTCTTATTATTCTTATAGAAGAACACACGTCAATCACTCGTAGTGCTCGGTAGGTTTAGTATTAATGCTGGCGATGTTAGAGACTATATTTAGTTCGCATTCATGAAATTGAAAAGCTGCACTTCTAAATGCAATTATAATTTTGCAGCTTGCCAAGCACATTTAGCGCTTAATCTTTAATTTTATGAATAATTCGTATTATATTAGTGCCGTCCGCGTTAAATACCGGCGTTAAAATTAAAATGTTGCTCGAAAATTCTTTCGCCTAGTTGCACGAGTACATTTTATGCACCCTCCGTCTAAATAAAGCAGAACATATATAAATACTAAGATGATAAATAATTCATTCGACGTGGAGAGAAATAAAAATTGTGGGTCATTGAACGATCCGGTCAACGCCCCCAAAACAGTGGTTCGATCGATGAAAAAAGAAAATCAATTCCAGCAGAACGCAACCATACTTCCGGTTCACCCTGTACATTTCCGATCGCTCTGCGCGTTCCCTTTACCCGCGAGACATTTTTCGAATCGAATGGCTGTGTTCAATTTGTTTAACGAGAAACTGCTTTTAGCCGCAACGCGCGACACAACTGCGTAACTTCGCCGACCGAAACAATTAATGGTAATCGTGAAAATAAAAAAGAATTATTCGAAGCGATATTAAAAACATTAGGCTTATAATCGAATTAGAGTTCTCGTTCGCAATTCGATTCGTGCGCGAATCGAACGCGGCGTCGGATATTCAGGGCGTCGATAGTGTCGCTAATTAACCGCGACCAAGGACTATCGACGTCATCGGCCGGTTCGCCTTTTCGAACTCCATGGAAAATGGGGCAAACTTGATATCCGCCAGACGTCAATTTTTAATCGTTTAATCGCTCGGCCCACGTGTTATCGCGGCCGCTCGCCTCTCCTCCGTTTCTACGGCTGTTATCTGGCCCGAGCGTTGTCTGCCATCCACGCAATCAAAGCCCTTTCAGTCCGCGGCAACAATAACTTGATAAGATACACGCCCGTGTAATTTTTTCTATTAATAAATTCTCGAAAGACGCGGCTCGATCTTTCTGAAACAACGAGATCCTTTCCCCCTCCTCCGCGAACGTTTATCACGACCGTCGCACTCCGTAATGCCAATTTATTTCGCGGCGACCTCGCCGCTCGCTCATCGGGCCCGTTGTTCTTCAAAATTCCATTGGCTTCGATGTCTCCGAGAAGAACTTAAGCCCCATCCTTCTTTCTGATGTCGAGATTAATCGATCGATCGCCGAGTCTCTTCGTACGCTTTCTTCCTCGAAAAAAACGAACGATATTGGGCGAACACACATTTACACATATTCCTTTTCACGTTACTTTTAAACATCTCTTCTATCGATTAGACGTCTCTTCGCAATTGTTTCTAATTTTCACGTTACGCAGGAATATCGACACAGCGCGGTTTCGGGTTTTATTACAGAATTTATAAAACAATAATTTCATTTGTGTGAAAAATCTCTTTCGCCATGTCGTTGCAACTTAAAGAAGGATGGTTTCCAATTTTTATTTAATATTAGCATTACTTTGTTGATCTGTTCTATCCACATTTATATAAATAAATGAAATTCCAAAAATGTTGCAAAACCTGATAATTCAAAAGTTCAAAACGACAGAAGGAATAAAGAATGAAACTGTTATTTGTTGAAAGTATTAAGCGAACAATATTTCCTCAAACGTAGCCAACAACGATGTATCTTTGTTCGGCACTGAAAGGGTTAAATGAAAAGAGAAATATTTCAGGTTTATTTTGCAACAGCTCCCCGCATTGAGATGCGCCAAATCGAATTGTCCGCACACGTACGTTTCTTCGAAATCGAATCGTAAGTCAAGGGATTAATTAACCCTTGCAGTGTAAAGGAATTCTTGCAGGGAACGTTTCCAGGAAAACCGGATAGTCCATCAGTGGGCCAGGCTCGTTCGCACGCAGTCATGATTCACCCCCTTGGTCCGTCAGCGTGATTCCGGGTGGCATCGCATCGCGGTTCGCATAATCGCGGATTCGGCCCTCGTCCTCTCGTCGGAGAGCGCGAAAGTCGCGGCGGTGGCCCGAGGGGGGACAGGAAGGGAAGAAAAATAGGAAAAACGAGCGTGTCGGCGCGGACGCGGCCAGCCAGCCGTGAGGCGAATCGAGACGGAACAATCGATAGGAACGAGACAGAGGGAGGCCGTTACACCGTCTGCCTCGTGTTTCTTCCGTCTGGCCCAGAATGTGAGTCGGGCTTTCACTGCAGTTTTCTCGTCTGGGTCGACGGTCGGTCTCCCTCGCTCCCGTTTCGCCTCGCCGCCGCCGTCTCTCCCTCTCGAACCTCTCTCGCCTCTCCCTCGCTCTTTTCCGCCGGTCGATACCTTCCCGTCGCACTTTTAAATGTCATCAGCCCGATCGTGTGCTCGGCCTCCGGCGTCTCCTTATACAGGGTGTGCCGGAAATCTCGCGCCGGCGGTCCCGGGGGTGTGATCGACTGACCCCTTAACGTCGCAAACCGCCCCAACCCCTATCGTCGCGACGCACAGTGGCCGATCCCTTCGAAAAATGGAAGAAAAATCATTATGGCTTGAGAACTTTCTTATCGACACGTAACGGAATGAAACATCTTTCGTAAATGCGCGTATCGTTTCTGTCAAGTGATGACGTCATTATTGATTTCGACTTTCTTTTTCATTGCTTAACCCTTGCGGCTTGCTAGCGCAGGGTCCGATGTTGTGCGAAGCAGAACGTTGATTATGGTTTTCGGACAGTTGAAGTGAGGTATTCGCAAAAATTTGCAGCTATCGGTGGATTTTACGCAGTAATAAGAACAACATTTTGTACCGCAAAAAAAATTCATTCTAACAGATTCCAAAGAATCATTTGAATTATCTCAATTTTTTTAGTTAATAAGAATATACATATACATAAAAACTCTATCAATTATACGTATTGAACTACAATGAATCAAACTACATAATAATTTTCCATTTACGAAAGAGCTACGTTCGTGTCGTAAAATAACTTGTAATTTGTACGTTATGGCATGTTTGGAAGCCGAGAGCCCCATAACTGCATTTAAATTGCAAACGCAGGCCACACTGCTGAAGCGTGTCGCCTGTTTTAATCAAGAATCGTAGCAGACGCGATTGACAACTATTTTATGGACTCATTTGTGTGGTAGAATAATTTTTAATTCGTGTTCTGTCGAATATTTAGGAGGTGTTCATAACTGCATTTAGATTTTTGTAAACGTAGAACATGCCGTTGAAGAAGCGTTTGACTTCTATCGATTAGAAATAGTAGCACGCGATTGACAAATTAATCTATCGAGTCGTCCATTTAGTAGAGTAATTTGTAATTTGTATACCATCGCGTCGCCTATTGTTCGGAGCAACAATTTTTGAGCTTGCATAAACGTGGACCGTTGAAACGTTTGACCCGCTTCAATTTGGAATGGCAGGACGCGATTGACAAATTAATTTATCCAGTTGTCTGAGTGGTAATTTAAGATTCGTTCGATCCGAGACAGAGTAACTTGGAACACCTCGGAGACCGCCATAACTGCATTTGGACTTACGTAAAAGTAGACCACGCTGTTGAAGTGTTCGACCCAAATCTACTAATTAAGAGCTTGTAGACTTACGAGGCCTTAAGAAAGTCGCCTATACTTATTTTACAGTTAATACTGATTGCCGGCGGCGCTTCGAAGCGTTAAACCAATAACGAGGCTTCATTAATCCGTCGCAGACGAGAATCTGTTTAAACGTCGCGGATATTTTCTGTCTTACACGGGATTATGTATTGGAAACTCGGAGATTGAAAATCGAAGGGGATGTAGCGCGATACTTTATTTTATTTATTTCTTTAAACGCGAACGGGTCAAAGGGCCCTTTAACCAGTTAGCTGTGTTTGAGCGAGTACGCTCGTCGTTACACGAGACGTTGCTATTTCTTCGTGACGAGGATGCTCGTCAAAAACGGCTGACTGATTAAGAAGGATAGATACTTTGATATTCTTGATTAAATTATGCATTTTATAAAAGTGGCGTATTCAATACTAAACCAACCGAGCAGTAATGACGACGTGCATTGACTCATAACAGTGAAAAGATAGAATTCATTTGGATTTTGTAAAGTTTTAATTATGAGACTTGTTTCAATCATATAATTTATTCAATCATTTTCCACGAAGAAGTCTCCAAAGTTTGTAGTATCGTAGAATAAAAAATCGGTCATTTTGACCGTGGTAGGTTTATAGTGTTAAACAAAATATGAAGATGATCAAACATGCACAGTATAATAACAGTAACTTGTACACTTTTCAACGAGATTGCGACAGCTAACTGGTTAACGCAAACGAGGATAGATATGAAATAAAGACGGCGATCCGCGGATTACTGAAAAAAGTAGTGGAAAACCGAAATACCGTTTCTTCTCATTGGCGGATATTTATGAAAACTGGCTGTTGTTTTTATTGTCTTTCTTAATTTGGCGAGATGTAAAAGAGCTCGAGCATTCCTGGCTGTCCGGTTTCGTTCTCTGTCCATCGATTTTCTGAATTTTTCTGGCTCGGTCAACTAGGTCCACGCTATCGGCCCCCTCATCGCCCTTTTTTATGTTTTCAATGCAGGGATTTACGGTCTTTTTTACGAGAGAAAATACAGGCATTGAAGCTCCGCTGGAATTCGAGCCGGCCGATCTTTTTTCTCTTTTTTTTTTTCTATCACGGATGATCGTTCGAACCATTGTGCTTCCGACTGTTCCCCGAGATCTTCGATAGCTCCAGGTATCCCTCGCGTACGATTCTAAGCGAGCGACCCTAAACAATTCGTCTGCTGTCAGAAGCGGTTTCAGTCTCGCGTCTGTTCGCCCATCTCCACGAATTGGCAACCGTTGGGCCCCGTAATCTGGTGGTTTAACAGACGATCCATATAGAATATCGTAAAAATATCCGAAAATGAGTATCTCGTAAAAATACCTACCCTATAAGAAATACATACCTCAGCAATCCTCCAGACGGCAAGCATAAAAGAACTATGTTGCTGTAATTTTCGAATCGGACAAAACTGTATTGAATTACAACTTTTTTTGTGCGTGACTCGACGAAAGTTTTCGTTTACCTAGAAGTATTACATGAAATCGATGAGACGTCGAAAGGGATTTGAGATACTTTCTTGATAGCAAATATTTCTATAAAGAAGTACCAAGGTTGTTGGAATGCGACTTTTTTCTAAATAAGGTTGTACATTGCTTCTTCCAATTTTTGCATCATTTATCTCTCTATTCATCTTGTCAATTTAATGCATCGCGTGCCGCGTTGATCACAAACTAACTTTTGAAATTCATTTCGATTCCGATACACTAGAATAGATTATACCAATAATTACTATAGTAAATTGCACGACTTTAATTTATTACTTAAACGACTTTGATAGTTTTAGGATTGGGGTTGAAATTTTGGGGTTGATCTATTGTTGGACGCTTAACGTGCTAACCATAACATCCTATCATCCAATTTCTCGTTTCGTGCTTTAAAGCCTAACTGTCTAAAAAAAAATAGAGTAAAGAGAGTAACAATTTTAAAGAACACTGCAACTCCACGAGATAAACAGCGTAAAGTCGCGAGCGTCCAAGCAGAAAAAAGTTACCAAAAATCCGTCTAGTATCAAAAAAGTCCAAGAAACGTCAAGTCCAAAGTAGAAATATCACGGCGAAAGACGAGCATAGTGATCGGGGTGGAAAATATCTCCGAAGCTGGGGCGCATAATCTCGTAAGGCCGAGAAAGAAGAATCCAGGACACGCAGCGCGTGCATAAGTAATTGGAACAGAAAAAGCTTAACGCACGTACTCTTACCGGTGATTTATATCGCGGCGCGGATCTAACGGTTCATCTAATCTGGCTCATTAGTATCGAAAGCACGCCCCGTTCGTAGCGCGCGCTGCGCGGCGCTTGCACGCGCCCGCATACGTGCGCAATGTGCAATGTGCAACGTGCACACGTGCCCCTAACCGGCGCGGCTCCGCTCGCCGCGACGCCGCGAGCTCCCTCGCGTTTTTCCGACGCGAAATTAAGGTCAGCTTGCTTGTTTTCCATCTCTCTCTCTCTCTCTCTCTCTCTCTCTCTCTCTCTCTCTCTCTCTCTCTCTTTGTATATATATATATATATATATATATATATATATATCCGCACCCTCTCCGGACGCTCTCTTCCTTTTTGTCCAGGCCCGTGGGAAACGCTCGAGAACGCTCCGCTTTGCTCCGCGAGCGGGGCGCGTCCAGCCGCGCCGATCGACCGTGACGACGCGCGATTTTCACGTTCCACTTGCTCGATCCGCTAGATCGCCACCGGGTTTTCGGCCGCTGGAAATTGTTACCCGTACCGCAGACACTTCCCTGTCCCGCCTGGATTTCACGACGTCCCAGCCATCGTTTTTCGGCGACCGCCGCCGGTCGAACAGAGGAAAACTCTTGAGCGTGTCCTCAGCTTTTTGCCATCGTGCGATTTCCCTGTACACCGACCGGTGCATTTTGTTTCGCTTGGGAAATACTGGGCTGCGGGTAACTGAACTTGTGGTCCAGTTTCTGCAGTGTTACGCTGATTGGTACACTACTCTGTCAACAAATGAACAGAACTTCGTTTAAGAGGAAAGCACGAATTCTGCATTTGTTTAACACTCGAACTGCGAACCTTTTTGACTAAAGTATAATCGAGTATACATAATTGAATCGTGTAGAAAAATTTTCGAACAAAAGTTACGTCTTTTGTCCTAATATATCGCGTGCTATACGATATGTTAATTGTTTGAACAGTCGAAAAAGTATATGAACAAATAATCGATGTTTTCTACTCTTTTTTTATTAGATTTGGACAAAAGATGTAAGTTCTGTTCGAAGATTTTTCTTCTATCCTGTACAGTTTGCGAATTATGGCAGTGAGATAAAAAATAGCCAGAGAATAAAGCACGCACGGGCGATTTACGATGCATAAACTGTAAATATGTATAACAAACAGCGTTGTCGGATTCATCAGATTTTTGCAAAGAACGGCTACAACTTCGTTTCAAATGCACATGTATTTCATAATTGATCGAATGAACTGACTCCTGCTCATTGTCATGTTCAATTTGCCCCATAAGCGGATCATTGGTTATAATTGCAATCTCCTCTGCTGAAATATATAAATTGATCTAATGCCGACCAACAGGTTGTACATATTGTAGACTAGACGTTTTCCAGAATTGACCTTTAATCGCGGTGCAATTCAGTTCTAAAAATATATACGTTTAACGAGACGTCGGAAATAAGTTTTAAACCAGACAGTTTCCTGAAATGAGCATTAACCCCTTGCGCTATAATATCGTTGCAAAGATTTGGATTTACTCGTTACAAAGATTCGGAACATTTGCGCCCGGAGTATAAATATCGTTATTTAATTACCTTAAATAGTGACACATGGCCCGACTTTTATGCGCGATTACAAAGGATTTTTTACATATTGCAAAATCAACCAGATTTATCTAGACATAAATGAACAAAAAATTCGGAATTTAAATTGCAAAAGTTACTTGCTTGATGATGTGAAGGAGAATCAACGGAGCGAACTACGTTCGCCCGAAAATCCAATTGCATTAAAAAAAGCAGAATAGATAAATATTCGACTTCGAAGTTATATCGAGCAATTGAGCATATTTAAAAAAAAAACGACTTGAAGAAAATTGCTAAATAAATGTATAAATAATCGTACCCGCCGTTCGATTGTTAATTCCCGAACGACGAACGTCTGAGCGTCGCGAGGGTCGAAACGAAGGTTTTTCGACGGCACGTTCACGGGTCAATACACGCGGCGTGGCTCTATGCCAGCGTAAAATCGCTGTAAATTTCGTAACCGCGTTACACGGCGCAATTATCGGGCATACACCCTCTTCAGATTGTCTGGGGAACGGAAATTCGCCGGCGCGGCGCGGCGCGCGGTTGCGAGTAGTCATGAGTCGCGATTCACGCACCTGTAAGGCGGGAATATGTTGCGCATCGCTGCCAGCCGCGGTCCCCCATTGTGATCCGGTCGCAATTTACGAGGAAGCATTCACCGATCGAGTAGGTCGGTCTCGTTACAGGCGACAATGGCTTTAATTTCGAAGGCAGCTCGTCGGCCCGTGATAGACCAGCAGGAAATCAACGGAAAATTACGACGAGGTCGCGTCGATCGGTCGCGCTCGCAATCGCCCGTTAATAATAAAATCGTGCCGGGACACCACGATCATTACGCTCGTTTATTTTTAGACGCCGAGACTTCGGTTCCAGAACGAGAGTGTGTGAGAGAGAGAGAGAGAGAGAGAGAGAGAGAGAAGTAGAGGGAGTGAGAGAGAGAGAGAGAGAGAGAGGGGCGGTCTAGGGGTGGTTCCGCTGTTTCGTCGTTCCGAGACCGCAGCACCGGTGCAAGATTTTCGTCGAAAAGATCGTTACTTTCCATGAATTACTTGACGGAAATTGGATCCGGGCACATAAGTTAATCAAACGCGACAGACAAATTTCCTCGGGAACTTCCATCGCGCTCCGAATTACGTAGACACTCTTGGACGTTTTATGAAAAATGTAAAAATACGTTACGTAGACGGTCCGTTTCGAAAGTTGGCGAACAACTACATATATACGTCACGCGCGCGCGCGATTCAGTCAAATTATTCTGTGAATAACGTGGCAAAGGAAGTATGTATCATTTTTTCAAGACGAAATCGAGAATACATCTCCGCGGTAGAAGATAGTTCGCGATTCTCGTTCGACAGACTTTGCTCGCTAAATTACGTAGACGCTCTTAGACATTGTATGAGAGAACCATAAAAATAGACCGTTTTACATTCAAGTTTCATCCCGATGGTACCGTACGTCGTTGCACTATTAAATCGCATTATTCTCCGAACGGCGTGGGGTGTATGATTTTTTTAAAAGACCGAGTCGATAATACAGCTCCGCGGGAGAGGAAAGATAGTTCGGAATTTTCTCAACGGAAAGAGAAACGTGGCACGAGGGTTGATCCTGCGCCGCATCCAGGTGACCCGAATTTATTTGCGATAGTGTTATAGAGACGTAATACAGGCGGCGGGGACCGCGCAACAGCACCAGAAACATTCGGTCAAATACCAGTGGCATAAAAATTCATGCACAAACGTGGCGTGTTAAGCACCGCTCTAAATAAAACGGCAGCTCTTTGTTGAGAATTTTATCCAGATCTTAGCGCATTAGCACGTTAGCAGCCGGCAGGGTAGAATTACCCCTAGTTTTATTCAGTTCGTGTGCCGAGATGAAATTCCTGCGAGAGTCTAAGAGCATCGACGCACCGTTAGCTTCGTCCAGCTTCCTGGGAAACGTTGAATGAAAATAGTGTGAAACAAATTGCGTCGACTGTACGGAATCATTTCTTTTTTTCTTTTTTTTTTGCGACACAGCGACGCCGTTGACGACGCTCACACGTTACAGCAGTTCGAATTCGCTTCATCAACGCCAGAATCCATCCCGGCTCGTGTATATCGTTTTATCGCAGTGACAAAATTTAAGAAATTAACTAAATTAACAAAGTACAGTTTTGAAGCGTATAAACTTTATTATCACCTATAACTAGTCGGTCCTAAATGCGGCTAGCGTATATTGTTTTATAACAATGAGAACATTGGATTTAATAGACGCTTCCACAAAGCGATATTGCGTTACGCGTTCTACTGTATAAGCGAAACATTTTGTCATAAATAGATGTAATGGGAGAGATAATTAAACCGATTCGTCATGTAGTTATAATTAGTTGAACGAAACCGGAATAATCACTTTCGTGGCGCTGACCGTTGCCAATATTATCGTAATACGTACATACACGTTTGAAGGAAGAAGTTAATCAACGAATATTTCTCGAAGAAGCTTTCTTCCATCGGTAATCGTGAAAGACTTAAATCAGAAACCAGTCATTTCGTCACAGATCGCGTTTCGCCGCGCGCGTTCCGTTTGTTTGTTAATCCCAGGCCGGTTTCGAGTCCTGTTTTCTAGAACGTGGTTGTCGACCCCGGTGTTATCGCGGTGTTACGTCGACACCGTAACACGAACACACCGCGGACACGCAACCCCCTCGGCTCGGTTTTGCATACGCGCGAACGAGCGAGCGAGCGCGTTCGCGCGCGCGCGCGCGTAATCGCACGCGTGTAATCGCGCGTCACTTTTTTCCCTCCCTCTCGCGGAAATAACCGAGATATCGCGCGCTCGCGGAAGATTGTCGTCCGGGAGTGATGAATCGGCTCGGAGAGAGAGAGAGAGAGAGAGAAAGAGAAATAGAGAGTGTGTGTGTGTGTGTGTGTGTGAGAAAGAGAGAGAGAGAAAGAGAGAGAGAGAGAGAGAGAGAGAGAAACGCTCCGAAGCGTTTCGTGAGCGACTCCATCAGCAGCGGCTCGAAATAAAATTTCCTTTTAAATTCCGGTATCTGATTGGAACTTTTCAGACGATAGGAGAAACTGATTCTTCGGGTTCGAAGAAATGGAACTCGGCAGAAACTTCCCGAAGGCTGCGCCGACTTCTCGGACATGTTTAGCGTCCCTTTTGCTGTAACTTCAGCGGCCGGAGGCATTATAAGTTTAGACTGTTCTGCGACTCGAGGAACATTGGCAACGTGAAATGAAAAGAATCTGGGTCTAATAGACCTCGAAGCCAGTGTCGACTCGTGCGCGCGTGCTTAGGTCCCTCGGCTTTAACTTTGCCGGGGGTTATGAAGTTTTCGGCTGTTCTTGATTGTGGATCGTGATACGTTAACCCTGGCCATTTCTTTCACGGATACGTTGATTAGCCCTTCTTGCTCCTTAATCCCATCACCGTAATGACAGTCGCGAGATCGCATGTTCTTTAATAACATGCATTAAACATTGAATCGTGTTGCAATCAAACATTTTGTACGCCATTTCATTTTCCCGATTATACCGCTTTTCAATAACACTCGAACTGCGAACTCTTCTTGATGACGATATATAATTGAATACACATAGTTACTTTCATTTATAATTTTATATATCAATTCTTTTTCATATCTTTTAAGACATTCCTTCTGAACACATTAATTTTTCTACGAACATTAACGAAACATGCGAAAATCTAACTAAATCGTCAGAAACTACGTAGTCAAATTACGATATTTTTATTCTTAAACAATAAAGGTACGTTATTTATACTTGTCCGATAATAGGAAAACTTAGGAAACCATTTTAATGTAAAAAAACGATAGGCAATTTTCGCGGATCACTCAAAGAGTTAATCATTTCCCTAATGGAACGAGACAATTATTGTTCCTAGTACGGATTTATGAACTGAACAATATTCATATTGAATCGATTAATTATATCTATTCTAGCAAGTTATTAAATGCAAAAAGTTCTGAAAACTCAGTGTTGCCATCCGAGTGCAAAGGGTTAAAGTCATTGGACGTGAAACATATCGTAACGATTTAAGTAGTGAACGGTGGGCGGGTGCGGCGCTCGAACTCACCCCTTTCCAAGGGGACGATTGTGAGGTAAACTCAATCAGCGATTACTTTAAAAAGCGTAATGATGCTAAGAGTCGAAGACTTTTATCGCCGCGGGTAAAATAATTCAGCGAGGCCGCTCGAGCCGAGTCTTCTCTGGCTCGCCGGGGGCAAGTAAAAAGCGATGAATGCGCGACTTAACGGGGAAGTAATCTTTGAAATTTCAATTCTGAAGTATCGGGGGAATGAATGGCAGCGCGGAATCGGCGACTTCACCCCTGAATGCGAAAGAATTCACTCGGAAATGACGAGCGACAGTTCAAACGAGCGGGAGCGCGCGGTCGTCGAACGGCACAATCGAGGTTATTAGCATGCGACCTCCTCGAAACTTTGAGTTCGCCGCGCGTTCCTAGTTAATTAATCGATCGCGGATAGAAGTGGGGGGAAGGGGGGAGGCCGGTAGGTGGCAGAGGGGTGGAGAAAGGGACGCGAAAGGCGGGCGGCAATTTTCGCGGTTTAACTCGCTCGGAGAGCAGCACGAGTCGGACACGAGCAGCCGCGCTCGCGCACGCTCGCGTAATTTCCAGCAGACGTTTCCCGCTTGCCGGAGATAACGCTAACGAGGCCCAGATAATAACGTCGGCAGTCTAGACAGTTAATTACAAGAAGTCCTTTCGAACAACGCGCCTCGCGAGCGCCCGCGCGCTTTCAGCCTCGCCGCGTACTCTTTCAGCTGGCAGGTTGAAGTTTCGCCGCGGCGAAAACCTCTCGCCTCGGTGTCTCTTCGACGATTAACGAACTCGAAAACGACCGAAGAATCCTCCTTTCGCCGGTGTACTACGTCGCGCCCCGTGGTCCGTTTAAGCCTGTCCTCGGCCTTTGAAGATCGAGCCACGTTCACCGGAAGAATTGAACACCGTCCCTTTGGGACGAACAGCTTGTTACACCCGCGGAAACAGAACTTAATAGGCTGATCCTCGAGCCGACGTTAACTTCTATCAGCGAGGTGTTTAAGCCGCGCTAAATGGTGATCTATCCACTGTTACTTCAGACATACCACGGATGCGCTGCGCCTTCGTTTTTTCCATTTCACGCGCGAACATAAACGCGGCTCCGGAAATTTTCGTTCCCGCGACGACGGCGAGAAGATAGGTACTTGCGATCTAGAATTTTTTAAGTATTCATTTCGTTCGTAATTAGAGATTTAATATGTAGATTAGAACTCCTGCAAAGCACGTTCATTTTGTATTACTTATCAGAAAATATAATATTCATTTAGTTGCTGATATTCGACATTTAACGCGCAAAAGCATCTAAACCTAGCGAGCCCTAAAAGTGATTAACTTCTGCTGCCTTGTAATTCATGAAAAGATTGCATTTCTTTAAACATTTCGCACTCTTTGATTGCAATATACGCTTCGATTAAGATATTTATTCGATCATTTTCTACGCGTCTTTATCATTTCAGCAGCTACAAGATTTGAAACTGAACATTCTTTTAACTCGTTGCGCAACGATTTCATTCACAGCTGCGTTGATTAGCACTTGTCCGTCATTAATCGTTCCTTTAATAGGCAAGATTATTATCTCGTGTCTCAATTTTTGTTTCGATTGAGAAGAAACGTCGGCCCAATTCGTCGTTACAGCGCGAGGATTAATCTGCAATTTCGCAGATGCATAAAATCCGCAGCTTACCCGTCGCGTGTCCATTAGTCGAACAGCACACCATCGCCAATCTCGAAGTGACAGGATGTTACTGCAACCTCTCCCGAAACACGAGCAAACAGCATCAACGTTACAGTAACTCGAAGAATGTATCGTATCACGGCAGGCAAAGAATTGCGAAAATATTAACGACGGTTCGGCGCGTTCGCGGCCAGCTCAGCAAAAATATTGATTTTAACGACGAGAGTGAGTCACTTTGTTATATAGCCGGCGAACGGTCGCAACAAGGAAGATACTAAGCAGACGATCATTAATTCCTTACCGGGAAACCGGTGGTTTCGTAAAGCCGGCGAGACGCGTCGCAAAAACGGCCGCGTTATCGGCCACTTCCAGGAAACGATCGTCACTATCGCGGTCATTTCTTTTTCCTCGATCAAACAGCGGTTGCATAACGCGACTACTGACCCGGCATTGTCGTTAGGTTTTCCGCGGCGGAATAACGAATTCCAGAAAGCGAGTCGCGCGCGATACGGCGCGCCGTGACGTCCGTGACAAATGATGACAAATTGTTATCGCGGGCAAACTAAATCGAATCCGCAGACTATAAACAAGTTCATTATCGATCGGCCGCGCCGCCTGGATCGGGTCATTTCAGCGGACCTCCGCGTTTTTCGTGGCGAGCTCGTCGCGGCGAAAGAAACGCGCTGGCTAAAAATTATTGACCTTTTCGCGCGGCGCAACGAGATAAGGTTGAAATAGCAGACGACACGAGCTGCGGAATCTCGAATGAGTCGAACGCATTCAATATCTAAGTGCTGAATGAATTTTAATTTTCTCCAGGAGAAAACAAATTAAAACAAACAAGCTCGATATTATTTTATCGATTTCTCTAAAACGGTAGACAAATGCGTTCGAATTACATATTTTGGATCGTTTTTATCGTCGTCCCGGTGCATCGAATGCGGATGCAATCAATTGCACATTATCGGACAAAAAGCCTAGATTATTTGTCCCCGCTGGTCGCGCACGCTATTCTCCGAATATGCGATTGATAATGTATCTAAAGTCGCGTCTGCAATTTGCAGGCGTATTTAATTAAACTTGTTTTCGTAGTGACCGGCTCGCGGGGTCGATATTTCTTAGGAATGCGAAATAATTTCGTTATCGCCTCGTCTCGTCCTCGGCATTATTTGCAGATCGAGGCCAGCGTGCTCAGATACGTTATCCACTCGGTTTCTTTCGCCGATTTATGGGGTCGCGGGATCTGTCATGGCGGCCTAGATTTCCCCGAGAAAATGACCGCTTTCGGCGAGACCGCAATTAACGAATTTACGGCTCGATCGTAACAGTTCGATTCGCGAATGCCTTGGTCTAGAGCCGGGTCTTAATAGCTAATTAACCGGCAAAGTGAAGGGACCGAAAGGAGTTTTTACCTTTGCAGGTGGAGGAAATGTCGCAACCCGATCGTCTCGTATGATCATAGTTCAAGTACTAAAAAACGGAACACGATCGTCGCGTTTCAATGGCAAAAAGTAGTCTGGGAGAAAACTGATCTCTGGACTATCTGATGCAAATAAAGATTGATTACTGCTTGAAATTGTATAAGAAGTCCCGCGACTTTTTGCCGACACCTTTCGCAACAGTGCAAATTTTATTAACTCTGAGAATTAATGAATCGACGCATGTCCGTCCGACGTTGTTCCAGACTGTTCATTGAATTACTGTTTTAAAACGATCACAAAGTGTTTCGGTGAAATTCCCAGATCATTACTAGCGATACGCAGATTTACATTGCTTAATATAAATTGACACTCGACGAGTATACTCGTCAAAAACTCGTTGATATTCTTCATTGAATTGTGTATTTTACAAAAGTGTTCTATTTAAGCAAAGTAATAAAGAGAATCAAGCGTATACAGTATAATCACAGTAACTTGCAAACCGTTCGAAGAGATTGCAACGGCTAACTGGTTCAATGAATTTGTATAAACAATGGACTCTCGTTATCCCATCGAATAGCGATGCAGTTCCAAAAAATTTGATAATGATATTTAGGTATTCCGTAACAAACAAGAATGTGTTACAGACACATATCAGATAGAATGACGAACGTTCCTCCACTGAAATGATAAACTTTCCAGCTGTTTGCAAGTAGCAATGCTATTTTAAGTCGTATTAGAAATTATCTCGAAATATTTTGTCCATAATTCTGTCCCAAATACCGTAATTTCTCTCTCCCTAATTCGCGCTCAGATTGCGCACAGAAATGGACAATTTGGGAAGAGGAGATACGATTATTTCGAGGCTTCGCAGCTCGTTATTATAATTACCGATCGTCAACAACTAGAAAAACGAGCCGCAATTATTACGTAGCAAACGGGAGAACGTTTAGCAAGAACGAGAAAAATATGAATGGAAGTATAGATCCGCAGTGAACGTGTTCGATAAAGCGTTCCGCGAGATTAAGAGATCTCGAAGGGAGTGCAGCGACCCGGTTCGCCGTGCGATTTTTCGTAGATCGTTGAACCGCGATACACGGCTGTATAATCCGTGATCTCTGTTAGGTAACGTTTTCGCAGACAATAAATAATCGTCGATCCCCGAATCTATCTGCTCGAGGAGGCGAGGCTTCGATATCGAATTAATCAGCCGACGCCAGCCGTAATAAATATTGTCGCGTAGAATCGTCGATCTCCATTAACGAAATACCCGGTGGATACGGAACGGGACGGCGAGGATATCCCGAACCTGATCGATAATCCGTATCAGATAATTGCAGCCTCGCCGAGTGCGCGTAATCTCGAAGCTCGAATATATTGAAAGTCGCGAACCGTCTCGCAGCAAATACACCCGCCGACGATATCGTGATGATTGATAAATCGCGTTTATAAGCGGTCTTCCGCGCTCGTCGCGTCAATAATTTCGTCTCCTTATCGCGGACAGTCATAACATTTCTCGAGCGGTTTCTTCGTGCACGCAGATATGTCTATACGTATGTTGTACCGGGTGTCCCAGAATAAGTGGGCGATATTTTGTGTACTGGTCCAGCGCGTGAAGACAATGGAAAAAGTGCACGCAAACGTGTGAATTTGCGCACGAAACCGCGGGTCTTAGAAAATAGATGTTCTGTGTCCAAATTGTACGAGACAGGAGTTAAATAGAAATGTATTTTTTATTTTAACGATTTTGATAAAATGAAATTAATCTATCAACGTTCTTAAATTCTTCCGATATCTTCTGTTTTACCGAAGAAACAAGTTTTGTGTGCCCAACGTGTGAAAAAAAAAGGCAAAGAAAGATCAATCTCCTGAGAGAGCCAAACTGGATCTCGAGTTAGGAACCCATTTCTCTCAGATCTGTGAATTTGCGTACTTTTAGCTTTTCCTTTGTTACGAAGAAGCGGAATCTTGTTTTCTGCATTTTCCAGTAAATTATAAAAGAATACATATTTTACTTTTCAAATATATATCTGCTTTTAGTAAAAATGTCACTAATTAAAAATACTGATTTTTAACAAAAATTGAGTTTTATATTAGGCACCTCCACCCTACAATGTAAGGTCTACACATATGAACTTCTTTGATCGCCTTCAGGTGCTGAACCAGTACACAAAATATTGCCCGCTTATTCTGTGACATCCTGTATACATATGTATACATACTATGTAATACATGTTGCGCGGACCCCCGATAACTCTGTTCATCTTTTCTGACCTCGACAACATTTGCGTTTTCCGTAGTCGCTGAAGAATCTCAGCGAATCGCGAAATCGCGAGATACCGGACGAAATGACGTTCGTAAAGTCTTGCTCGCGTCAAGTATTTCCGAATCGGTGTTACTTAAAATTAAAGTAAAACTCCAAGACGGTTCGCGCCTTCTTACCGCCCGGTGAATCCTTAATGGCAATTACGTTGTTCTGAAATGTCAGCCGAAGGTCCACGCGATGAAATAATGTATTAGTCTCGGCCGCGCGGGAATGGTGGGAATGTTGGGACCTTTTATAGGAGAGGATCGCCGGGGTGACCGCCTCTCGCAGGGTGGTGTGAAAGTCTGAAAAGGTCGTAACCGGTATCCGATGGCGAAATATTAACCGATTTACACCGCTGATCGTGAACGAAAATCCGATGTCGGACGATCTCGCAATTAGACCGGTACCGATCCAAAAATCCGGCGACGGCGCGCATCGGCCCGGATTTTACGGTTTGTTGTCGAAACGCCTGGCACACCGAATAATTCATTATAGACTCCTTTGGATTCAATCCCACGTACCATTTTAGCTCCCGGGCCGCTTTGAAGCCTGAAACCCTGGGCCGCGTAGAACTCTTGATCCTAAAGTACTCGGAATCGCGAAACCCAAGCGGTTCTACGTCTGAAACCCTATCCATCGGCGGAGTCCGCCACTCACTTTGCTTCTAATTATGGTCAACCGCCTTATCCATTAGGAACTTCGGCGTCTACGAAAATTCGGCCGAAAATCAGGTTACTTCGAACCTAAGCGGTGCTCTCAGCGTTCATCAGAGACCTAAGCTCTTCGGTGCGCATCACCATCCGCGATCAATCCGCCGAGCATTCTACCCTCCCTAAGAAAAATTTAGGACCATGCGTATACTTTTCCATCGTTTATCTTCGATTCCTACCATCATACGAGTGCCCCCCACTTGACAGACTCAGATTAGGACCTCATCACGAATATTATCGGAGGAGATAGGTGTTCCAAGAACCGGCGGTCGCTATCTCCCCTCAGCTGGCTGGCTTCTCGATCGAAAACATTCGGCAACGAAATAGTGGACGACGCCGCCGAATCGGTGTCCAAGGTGTCCTCCATCAGGAAGCATGTACCGTGGCTGTATTCCCAGCCAGCACAAAGTGGTCTTGCGATTCGCTTCCTCTGTGGCTGAAATTATTTTAGCGTCGTTTCAAGGTTTGAGATTATAGTACAATAGGTCGTTGAATTCGTCTAGACACCAGCTAAGATATTATCGAGTCAAAAATATCTGTCAATATCTTTAAGATCGTAATGATCAGGATTTTTTACGATGAAAAATCTTGTCTCGCAAGTTTGTATAGTTCGATTCGTAGAAAAGTGAACATCGGCGAACTTTTGGCACACACTTCTTTTTGTCGGATTATCGAAAATGCTGCAAAATCGTGGTTCGTTTTGAGATTGAATACGAGCCTCGAAATGCTGTTGGCATCTATATTGAATAACGAAAATATAGATACTCTTAAACGTCAAGATATTGTAGAAGAAACTAGTATTTTAACACTATTTCCACCGAAGGTGTCGAAAGACAGCTTTTAATAATTTCTATTTAATACCATTTTTGCCAAAGAGATTAAACGGACATCTTTCAATAACTTTGAAAAAAACTATTCCCTGCGCTCTATATTTTCCATCTAATCACTTCTCCACTCTTGCTATAGTCTTCCCAAAATTAATTCAGTAAATTAATATATATAATATAAATAATATATATATATATATATATATATATATATAAAATATAATATATATAATATAATAATAATATATAATATAAATAATTCTCCAAACCACGTAATTAAATCAAATGTTTGAAACTTTAATTTCAAAATTTTAATTTCGTAACATTACATCTAATTACAAAGATATCGGATGACTGTAATATTTCGATTATCGAAGTTTCAAACGCTAATCGGCTCGTAGAGGAAACATTTATCCCAAAAATGAAAGTCGAGGGATCGATCATTTTGCCAAAAATTGTCGCGTTCCAGACCACCGTGCTTTCGCCTGGAAAGATAATCAACATCGGCAAACGAGTCCCGCGTCCCAAAAATACTAAGGAAACCGTGCGTAACTGGTCGCGTAATCGGTGCACTAGCACCGACGCGACGCGACGCGGCCCGTCTAGACTCTAGGATCGCGACGCTAGAATCGCGCGGATTCTTGGCGCGGTCGTGCTTGTTTGGCCTTAAGGTCGTCCCGATAACCAGCCGCTTACGTCAGTCGAGAAACAGGCGACGCGTTCCTCTCCCCCGGCCCTCTTCGGCCTCTCTTCGGCTCGTCCACCTAATCGTCCTATCTGGCCCCTGTTCACCTCGCCGCTGGCCAACGCGGCGACCAACGCGGCTTCTCGCCGCGTTAGACGGCGACGCGTGCCGCCGCGACGCCGCGCGTCTGTCCGGCCACGGCCTTGGACGGTTACGATAATTGGCAGCTGACCGAAGACGCGCGATAACGTCCGTCTCGGACACGTCGCGGCTAGATTGCAGACAGTTAGCCTAATCGAGATTAATAGGCCACTTTGCGCCGGTTCTAGCAAACCGAGCCGCGGTTTTCCTCGTGCCGCGTGGGCCACCGGGGTTAAGGTGGCCCACGGAGAACGGAACCGGCCTCCGATTGCGTTAGGATCTTCGCAGAGATTGCCGGGACGATCGGATGGCCGGTCCGGACGACCGATTTCGTTTATCGTCCGATGACGCCTTTTCTTACACTTCGCCGACCGGTAGCCGATTAATCGGCTTTTTGTCCCTAATGCTTAGCGACCGGTAGCCGATTAATCGGCTTTTTGTCCCCAATGCTTAGCGACCGGTAGCCGATTAATCGGTCTTTTTTGTCTTCAACGCTTGCCGACCGGTAGCCGATTAATCGGTTTCTTGTTCTCAACGCTCACCGACCGGTAACCAATTAAAAAAGGAAGAAGTAGAACAAGTTTTATCTGTAGATTTTGCAATGTTTCACTATACAAAGGTGACTACTGAGCGGTATCATACTTTAAAAAGATATTAAACGATTCCTTATTTGAAAAATATCTTTATATGGATTATTGTTTATTATAGATAGATATTATATTATATTATAGCTATCTATATAATACAATATAATATCTATCTATCTATCTATCCAATATATCTATATATTATAGATAGATATTAAAGATAGATTATAGATAGATATTAAACTGGAAACGATTGTAATAGATTGTATAAATATTGCCTAGCACTAATATCATGAAAATAAAAGATTCTATTAAATTTGATTGTCCTATAATGACAGAAAGCGTACAATTTTGCCTGAGCATAAGAAAAGCGCATCGTTGCAATGTCAAACAATAGTGTCCCACTTCGCTTACAGAAGGATGCAAGCTTCTATCAGTGGCAATGCAGTCAGATAAATCGCAGCGAGCGTACCTTTTAAATTGATCTAAACTCTGATCGTTTGTCTCGCCGTTCGCCTATGCAAGACCTTTCTAATAATCGTCTCAAAGCTGCAAAAAATGTCCACTTCATTTAAGGAAGGTAACGATCCTCGTCACTAGCGACAGTGTCAGATAAATTGCAGCAAATGCAGCTCCAACTGTGCTGAACTGTGATCTTAGGCACAACCTCGACAGAACGAAGCAATTCGACTGGCGCATTAAAATGAGTGACATTAAAATCTCGTTGGGGGAACGAGACTTACGGTAATTCATAGATAAACCAAGTCTCGTGTGAACCAGGTATCCACTTCTATATTTCCTGTACCAGTTTATGGTTATGTAAATGTGCTTTGATAAACACTGATACGTTTGCTTAATCCATATGTTGGCAACCGACTAACTGTGTAACTGTAACGGTTCGGTATTTAAGATTCTTGTCTTCGGTTTAAACCATAAATTGATGTAATAGCTTCCAAAGAATTGTTATCCAGAACGATTTTATCGTACTGCTGAAACGCCAAAGATCCTTGAAATCTTCGCAACCTTCTATTATAAACCAGCGTATAGGCATACGCAGTCATTATTAAATTATCATGTATTCATTTTACTTCAGTCGGACGGAAAAATGTTTTTCCATTGCAAATAAATCTTGAATATTATATACAATGAGGTGTTTACGGTGACGGTAAAGCGGTAACACAAAGAAATATTGAACGTAAAATAAACAAGAGTATGTAAAACAAAGTAAAGAAGAAGAATACAATTTTTGCGGGAAAATAGCAAAGAAGAAGCAAAACAATGAAATTCGGATATGTCTTCGAAACTGGAATATATTGAAAAATTACGTAATTATAGTGGAAATAGTCGAGCCAGCCGTAAGTCGAGGAAAAGCGAGAACACCGAATATAAAAATTTGGCTTAAAATCTAAATAGCGGCGATTCGACCGCTCCGGTAGGTTCGGTGTTTAAGAAAAGCTACTTTTGTTTCTAACGTTTCTTTGATTTTGCGCGTAGATCCGCGGTCGAGCGATCGCGGATCCAGGAAATCAGAAGAGCGAGCGATTAACGGGCCCGAAGCGGTTCGCGAGGCACACTTTCGGTTTCTATCGTCGATCCGCGGCCTCCGGAGCGCCGGTGCCGCTGGTCTAACGGTGCCCCGGTTTTTACGGGCCTTGAAAGACCTAGGACAAGCATGATAATCGACTTTTCGGTTGCGCAAGCTACTTCTGCACGGTTCGACGCGATCACGTAGCGCGAGAAGGAGCGTCGACCCTCTCGGCCATCTCTGCGGGTCTCGTGACCGTTCTCGAGTGTCATAAACCCGTTGATGCCTGTCGATCTTAATCTCGGTCGGTCGCGTCGTTGCGTCTTGTATTTTCGCAGAGATGATATCGACGGGGCCGAAAACAGCTCGATTTAATCTGGACGCGCGCGGGCGCCTGTCCCGATGCACGGCGGAGAAAATCGTTTCGGTCCGTTGCGATCACGGATCGGCCCATTGTTCGCCGGATATCACCGTAACTCCCGATTGGTTTGCTGTAAATCCATGGGCGCCGTTCCGTGTTTAGTTGTACAGTCTAATGATCGATCGTTCGCAATGATTCTTGCGGGAAGATCGTATCGCCGGCTAATATCAGCGGTTTTATTTGCGCCCGATACTACGTCAAATCGTTTTGATTCACTTTTAATTGCGCCCGCACGAGCACCGACACTCGAAAAACATATTTATCAGATCAACTATTCCACGAGAATCGTGTCGATCGAGCTCGATGCCCGCCGTTATTCTTACATACGGATTCACGAGAACATATTCCGCCAATTAAATCCGCGTCTATGGAAATGAACTACTCGATACATTATTCGTTAAAGGAATAATTTACATCGTCGTACAATTTCCTCCGGGAAGTTTTCGATTATCAACTCGTTAGAGGATGTGCAACACCGATTCCTAAGATATGTATCTTATAAAGAGTCACTATTATAATTATAACACGAATTAGAATATATTTTTGCTGTAAATTTAAATTATGGTGAATTTTTCATGGAAACTTAATTACGATAACATCCTCTGACTGATGAGGTTGCATACTGCGGATTTTATTTTTATATTTAACCATTTAGTCGATCTATTTTTAAGATCAATTTCGGCTAGAATTATTCTAAAAGAAGTAGAAGTTTTTTTGTTATAAGGTGTGAAATTGCCATTTCCTTATGACGTGTATACACGTCGTCCACAGCTGAAAGAATATCTTTTATACTGTCCTGTATAGTTCGCTGATAAAAGTAAATAAGTACAACTATCATTTTCTTTTTAATAACGTCGAAAATTCGATTTAACATCGATGAAATGAAATTACGAAAGGTTTCTGCTTCGTTATAGAGTTATGCCGTTTGCCCTCAAAAACGATTATGACTTTATGGAAACGTCGCGCTCGGTTTTCTGTGAAAATACATTTCGCATATTTTTATAAAGAAATATTACGTCTACGAATACGATCGCGTGTTCGGTTCACGATTATAAAAACTGTATTTTACAATAAATTTTTACGACTCTCTTACGTTCAAATAAAATTCCTTGTTTACCCGACGTAAAAAGACTTCGTTCATAAAACACAGAAATCGACAAGATACAACTCGACAAGTGGCACCCACGGAAACTCCCCGCAGGATTAAGTGTACAGAAATTGGCAGCGAAGTGCCGATAAGTTTCTAGCCTGCGCCTAACAGCCGGCACACTCGCCCCCGTGGATCAGGACGAATCGAGGCTCTATCCACGTCCCGTCGTGGCTCGAGTCCTCGACAAACAATACAGTTCGGATACGTAGTCGCCGAGCGAGTCGTTCGCCGGCTGCCGATTAAGTGCCGATCGCCCGACTTTCTGGCTCGAGTCTCCTCGACGCGATAACGCGCCCGCAATGGGAACAACCACCAATTGTCTCTCCGGATCGCTATACATAGATTATGGTATGGCATCGTTACGTGCACGGAACGTTCTCTACGTTTCCTCCGGTGTAAACTTGGGTACGCGATCTACCTTGTCTCACCTGCCTCCAATTTGGCTTGCCGAATCGATCCACGGACCTTCTCGCCGAGGAACAATCGCGCTCCGGTCTTGCGCTAAAGTTCGACGCGGTTCGGGTAACAATTTTCTTTTGCGGTAAAAAAATTGACGGCGGATTATTGTTTACTCGATCGCGGATCTCGATGCACGATAAGGATTGTCTGCATCAATTTTAAGACATTGGATTACGTGTTAAATCCTAAAAATACGGCGAGAATGAAGAATACATCCTGGTCTTTTGTTATGTACACAATCAAATTTCACTGTTTCAATCAGTTAAGTGTCTTCGAAGAGTATACTTGTCATATTAGCTCCTCGAAAACAGCTAACTGATTAAGGATATGTAGTTCGATATTCCTTATTAAATTCTATGCTTTACGAAAGAGTTCCGTTTAAACGGAATATGGAGAACATCGAACATACACAGTATAATTACAATAACTTATTATTATTATTATTATTATTATTATTATTATTATTATTTTCATGCAAGGTTTCGAACCGAAACGAAAAGATAAAGCGCCAATGAATTGCTCTAAATTATTAAAGAATATATTTTGCTAAATCACGTTGCATTTGAATGATTTTTAGGAAGACTTTACATTATTATTTCAAAGTTTCACCTACTGGTTCACCTGCGGTTCTTGATATTGCCACGATATTTCGTAAGAATCGCTTTACTGATATCAGGTTGTTGCTCGGGAGCCTGCTCTATTTTAGATTTGTAAGAACCGTAAGAAACCGATTGCGATGGAAGCAGCTCCGCTCGGAAAGAGTTTGTTCGATTGAAAAATTGGCCGCAGATAGCTTCGAACGATTGAATTCGATGTATCGGGAAGATTGCGGGGGAGGGGCGCGACGGAACGAGGAAGAAGGACTCATTTCTCGGAGAAATAGGTGGTTGACTCACGACACCGTTTCAGAACACCGTACAGCCGAGAATTTCCAAGCCGCGGGGAACGATCCGTGCCGTGGTCGAGGCAAATCGATCGAGAAGCATATTCGCGTCACGAGGGCAATGCACTGGCGATACGATGCACCAGTTGCACTGGCCTCGTAACTAGGATAAGCCTCGATGCAGAACC
Source organism: Megalopta genalis (assembly GCF_051020955.1). Taxonomy (NCBI): domain Eukaryota; kingdom Metazoa; phylum Arthropoda; class Insecta; order Hymenoptera; family Halictidae; genus Megalopta; species Megalopta genalis. The sequence goes on from NC_135024.1 coordinate 7,429,320, forward strand.
AGCATTACGGAAAAAATCCGTTCTAGCTGACGGCCAGCTCTCGAGGATTTCACGTGTCTTTACTCCTGCCGCTTATACACGACCTTTAACTTCGAATCTTCGGAAGTTCCACCGCAGTTCCGCTACAATCTGATGCTTCGAGCTTCTGCGATATCTTCGCGAGATGCCGTTCTCCTCGGACGAAATTGCATTGTACTTCCAAAGGCAGTCGATTCGCTTCGTTTTCGCGTTGGGTTTTACAAAATCTAGGATGCTGCGAAATGCGAAGATCGCAGAGAATGCTCATTCTTGAGGAAACCGAAAATTTCGAGATGCGAATGATCATTTTTGCAGCTGAGATAGTGTACTTTGATTCTTCGTCGTGCGATTTCTTTCGTGGATGCAATCGTTAGAACTACTTTTCTTTAATAATCTCGTAACAGAGAAGGAGAATAATGCTTATATTATTAGGGTTACAGAATAATCGAATTTCTTAAAGACAGAAATAATTCTCATATTTTGTAGATTCCGTCTGAAATCACGACTTTGATTCATTATTGTACGTTAAGCCATCAAGAAACCATTTGCTTTTATATTTGCACATTATTGAACAACCGTATCCAAATATAATTAACTTTTCAACTTATTATAATTTTTACACCTTTTTTTAAATAACTTTTCTTATTATATTCTTTACACTTTCTTTGTATCAGATTTATGTCTTTATATTAGATTCATTTTACGTGAATGCCGTATACATATATTAGGTTATTAGTAGGCAGCGGATTTTATGCATGCACAAGAGACAATAAAAAATAATTAAAGAATTACACTACACTATTACATTATTTTCAATTCGATAAATTTATTGACAGAGAGGATACATTTTTAGTCTTTTTTCTGTTCACTGCAATCGAGATAGACAATATCTATTCCGCATAAAGATCCGCTGACTTATTATTAGTACTTACATTATATTCGTATATAAATAATACAAAAATCGTGATAGATCAAATTGTACATATTTATGTACTAATTTAATAAATACTATTTACACCAAATTAAACAACGCACCTCTCGCCTGTACCACCAACGGACTCTCGCGACTGACAAATCAGTATTGGTATCGGTTTAAAAACAATCGATGGAAGATCGAATAATATTTCGCTTCTCCGACATAACTTCTGAAGCGTTCACATTCGCGGTTAAATATTCGACGTTGATCGTGGATCATCGTTCTATGAATCGTCGAAGATAGAGGCAACTCGAGTGATCGCGCGTAAACAACATGCCCCATAAGCGGTGGGCTCCGGCAGATACGAGAGCAAATCGTTTGGTTAATTCCCCCATTAGCCGGTGCCTATTGTCCGTTGAAGTTCATCCAAGAAGTTTATCGGCATGAAAAGGCTCGGATCAAAAGGAAAAAACGAAGGTAACGAGCAATTGGTCCACTCGGGAACAAGCCGCCTTCTCGGCCCATTCTCTCCCCGATCCTACCGCTCATTCACGCGTCACCGCCGCGATTCCAGATTAGCCTGCATAAACAGTCGGAACTTTCCCCGGCGATTTTAAAAGGTTAACGTCCGCGGATTGATCTGTTCTCCCTGCCGATAAGCATCCCGCGGAGCGCACGGCGCGAGCGAGGTAAGAGGCATTTTTAAAAGCCATAATCTCTGCCGGCGCGGAGCGGCGAGGCGCGCAGAGCTGCTCGAACGACTCGGGCGGCTCGGGAGCCGTATCTTTCGTCACGCGGTTCGCGGACGATAAATCGATTCGCGCTATTACGACCGACTTGGCTGATGCAAACTTGTTGCGGCCGTTGACAGACGTATCGACGCTGGACTATCGGCCGACAGTTTTCCTCGTTTGATAGCGTAAAAACGACGCCCAACGCTCGGACCTCATTGTTCAATGGGGTGGCTGATCACGCGACTTCTGGAGCATGATCGAACGATCGGAGCGTGGCAAGGAGATATAGAAGGCTTCCTTGCTGCTACACGAGCGAGACGTTCAATAATTGTTTTTAACCACTTGCCGTACTATTATCTTCTCGACTACAATGATTAGATTTTTGTCGATCGTAATAATTGTTTGCGTGAAAAGTCAAGCTTATTTTTATTGTGTACATTTACTTAACCGGTTAGCTGCCGTTGCAATCTCATTGTAAAGTTTGCAAGTTACTGTTAATTACATCGTGTATGTTTGATTTTCTTAATATTTCGTTTAAATGCAACACTTTTATAAAATATATGATTTAGTAAAGAATATCACAGTGTACGTACATATGTCCTTTTCAATTAGTTAGCAACATTCGATCAGAAATGTCGATATACTCGCCAATAACAGCTAACTGCTTAATAGTTTATTATTAGACCGTGGATTTTATGTATTTCTAGCAAAACTGAGTAGATCAAACGAAAATCGTTAGTCACGTTTAAAATATTCATGAATGCTGTAATTATTTTATGAATGCTGTTGCATCGACGTTTACTCCTCAAATTGTTTAAAGTAGAAAATTATACCTCTTGTATATTGCGGTAAGCGCAGACAATTTTGATTTTGCAGAAAAATCCGCGGACCAGTTATTTCGCTATAAATCTCCATCACCGGTCCACCTCGTCGAAGTATGGCAACGGGTTAACGAGAGTTTCTCCTCTTCTCCTTTATTTCAATATATAATATTGAAACGAAACCCGCGCAATGAGCTCCAATTAAATATCCTAACGGATATGGAACAAGTGCGCGGCAAATGCGGAACACGGTGCGCATAATTTTTAGTCACTGTCGCGAGTAGAACGGAATTGGAACAGTACATACATACGTATGTATGGCATGGCACACAATTTTATACGAAGCTCGCCCCAACTAGCAGCCTCGGTCGCGAGAGAAAGAGGACCATAAACGAATTCTCTCACAATGCAACATGTTCAGCGGTTTTAGATGAGTTATTCCGATTTCAGCGAGCACTAAGTGGCCATTGTGCTCGGATCGATTCAGGATTTCTTTCGCGGGGCCCTCGGCGATCGAACGCCGAAGAAAATTGATCAGCGGGAACAAAAAGCGTGGCCGGGCCGGCCTGGGTCCCGCGCTGGAAGTTTTAAAGGGGTTCTCCGTTTCCACGGAGGCCGCCGAAAGGGAAAGCTGCGACCGTAAGGAGCAGTAACGAGCACCGGGGGATGCCGAGGCTCGCACTCCCGTATTGATCGCACACAATACCTTCGCGTAACAAAGACGCGTGCAATGTTCACGGGATAGGTCGCGAACGAGGCCGGGCCGAGGTCGGGCCGAGGCCCGTGGAGCTTGACTTCCATGGGGTGGAGTAGCTTAGACCCGGGTAGCTGGCTTTAATTCGCCTGACACGAATACGTCGGGTCCGATCCATCCTCCCCTGGACCGTTTCAGGATCGTTATCGGAGATCCGTGATCTTCGTCAGTTTTGTTAAGATGTCATTATCTTAGACAAATTTCCTGTGTACCGATTTTCCGTTTGAACCTTTTGACTTTCTTAAATCACATTAGAAATACTCCAAGGGTTGGTTTTCGATCAGAATAGGATAAATATTCGAGGATCGCAAGGTGAAATCATTAAACGACTTCATTATTTGCTTTCTACCTAAATTCGAATAAAAATGTACAAGATATCCATTGTATAATATACAACAGACGAAAAAGAAGAAAGAGTCATTTATTATTTCGTTAATATTCAAATAAGAAATTTTGTTTTCAAAGGAGAAACAATAAATATATTGTTTGCGAAATCATTTCAATGATTTTTTAATCGAATTAGAAGGAACAAAATATTAATTCGATTTGTAATTTGTTATCTATTATTTAAAATAAAATTTGCCCGACTCTGACTCCGTTTGAATATTTAAAAAGCTGGGCTATGTACAATTTATTCAAAGTGCAGACATTAATTTGGTATAAATTTGTTAAGTTCTCGATCGATCGAAATGGCCACTTTTGTATTAATTAATGCAGTATCCGAAATACACAGTTAGTCAGCATGGAACTAATTTCTTGAAGAAAGGCAATCTTTTTACACATTTTTTTACACAAACGTGTAACTCGCCGATCTTGACGAAGCTCGTACAAGAACTTGAGATCGCCGCGCAAGTCAGCGTCGTAATGATCCTACGCCATTCCTAACTTTTTTTGCGAATTCGAAAGAGTGAAATCGTGTATGGAACACTCGTACGTACAGGTACGCACCCCCGTTCAGGTCGCAGAACGCGAAATCTGCGAATAATCAGTTTATTCCACGTCCGCGAGCTCTCAGTTCAACGATTCTCTGGCACAATAGGTCGCAGAGTATTTAATCCGCAGCAGGGCTGGACGAACGACACGCTCGTTATTAGCCCTCGGACCACAATTAAACCGTCACACTAATGTCATGTCTCCACTTGGGAGTTATTTTCGAGGGTTGTTGCACACACTTTCGAACCGCCCTTTTCCACACAAATCCACTTCTGGACTTTCTCATCTGTTATCAAATTCATTTTCTTGCTATTTATCCACTTTTTCTGGGATAATTAGATCTGTTTAATTTTTTTAGTAATTACATCTCTGTTTAATTTTTGGGGTAATTATTTCTATTTAATTTTTTGGGTAATTATTTCTCGTTTCAATATTTTGTGCAATTATATCTCCACTTAATTTTTTGAATAATTATGTCTCCTTTTTATCTTTATATCTCCCTTTTATTATTTGCTCTATTTAATTCTCTGGGTAATTACATCTTTATTTAATTTTATTGCTGACGAAGTTTAGAGAATGCTATTTGCAGTTCTGCAAATTCAAATTGATAAAATAGTTACGAAATTCCAGCCACTTTTCGATATCTACTTTCTCGTAGATATTATTAGAACCCACGTTTGCGGTCCGCAAATTAACATCTTCGTGGACGGATTTAGAAACAATAATCAGGGGAAATTTTGTCTTTATTTAGCAATTGTTGCTTCTCATTTAATTCTGTCTTTTGTAAGCTTATTCTTGTGAAGGTGCACTTACGAGCAGCATAAGTCGATTTCGAACTTACGTTAAGTTAAATAAATTAACATTAATTAAATAAGTTAATAATATTATAATTAACGTAAGTTTTAAACTTACGTTAAGTTAAAATGTACTTCTGTTTTCAACCATTTCTGTGAGTAAAAATTATCCATTCATTTTTGACATAAATAGGTAAATGTATTTATAAATTGAAAATAAGTTGAAAATAATTTATCGACATCCTCAAATTCTTCTGATGCCTTCACAGTTTTGCATTTAAACAGGAAACTGTAAAATCACTCGAAGAACTCAGAGGTGCCGTTACATTATCTTCAATTTATTACAATTATTAAAAGAAACGAGACATTTTCAATTAACTTACGCGTCTTACAACTAAATTGAACAATCTTCATTTCCCATGAAAATTCACGGTCTAGTACGTAACAGCACAAAACCCACTGCTGAGAATCGCTCTCGAAAGTGGTGTACCGGTGTCTTCGCAACGATGATCCTCCAAATGATCTCCGCCTAGCGCCGTGATCTCTCATCTTCCCGTTACACCGTAGGAACAGGACGGCGCGGCAATAAAACCCGAGAGAAGCAACTTTTCCATATTTTTCTTGCGAGCAAATACTTCTTACGACTCGCGGATGTCCATTTTCTAGCGGACCCGGCCGCGCGCTGCCCGGCCTCGAGGGTTATGCTACGTGAGTACGCGAGCATAACTCTCGAAATCGGCTCTAACGCTACGTGCCTACACGAGGATAACTCTCGAGAGCAACTTTTACGGTACGTGTCTAACAATACTACGGAATAACTCTAACGTTACGTGTCTTTGCACGAATGGTTCTATAAAATCGGTCGTAGGCTACGTGTTCCGCCGAGGCTAACTATCGGGAGCATGGTTTTTTCAAATCCAATGAACATACGCAGTTTAGCACTGCAATTGTGGAGCACCCAAAAACGGTAAAAAGCATTTTCTGATTTAAATCACATATTTACGTCCAATTTTTGCATTCTTGCAATCAAGCTTTATAATAATATCGTATTAACGCGGGACATTTAAAAAAAAGTATTTTTCTGATGACGCTTATAAATAACAGTGTAATTGTATGACACAAATATTCGATATACAACATAAATGAATTTTGGAAAAACTTCATTCCAGTACTAATATAATTATAATATAATAATAATAATAATAATATAATAATAAATAATTATAAAAATCAACCGAATAACACGTAGTGGCAGCTAATTTTTTTTCGATGCTTGAAGACTATAGCCTACAGAATGATGCCAATTAAATGACTGAATTTCGCTACATATGTATTACAAGTCAAGAATGAAAATAAAAATATTAGATGACATATAAGTCAACAAAAGTCAATGTACTGTCAAACATAAATTTCACAGATTTCAAATAAATGCCTAGTACACATATAGTATCATCGGTAATTAGTTAAATTAAGAAAACATCACTGTAAATGATAATTTTATGTTTGAGTCACGAATAGAAATGAAAGAAAATTGTGACCGAAATGTTCAATTAATTTTCTGTATAGTTTCTTTTCCCATTTCGAAGGTACCTACTTACGTGTTTTTCTTTCACCGCCGAGACGTGAACGAAGACGAAGACGATAACCCTCCGGAATCGCGCGCTGAGAGGAATCTGTTGCGAGCGTTTTCCGGCTCGCGATTACGCGCTTCCTCGTCCTATTCTCGGTAGCCTGCCGTTTCCGGTTACAAGGGGACGGTAGAGAGAGGAACAATCGCCGAGAATTTTTGTTCGTCAGCCGCCGCCGCCGTGGCGTTATCGTCTCTTTATCGGGTCGCGCGATTAATCCCGCCGAGTCAGGGAATAATTCGAGCGGCGATACGGTGCAGTTTGATACGCGGCGCGATCGAAACGCGCACCGTGTGCTCGCTGATAATACGATATCGCTGTAACAATCGTCCAGGAGGATCGCCGGTGGGGGCAGTGGCCACACTCTTCGTAACCCTCGAGCAGAAATCTGAAGCTGGACAGTCGTTTTCTAGCCGTAATTAAAAATTGTACCCCCTAATCTTTGCACTAGAAGCTGAGAGTCATACTGCATCGAAGACCAAAATATTTGTTTGATCTAAATCACTTTATAAGCACGAATTTCGCCTTGATTCTGAGTACATGAATTCGGATAAATATTAACCCTTTTATAGGCAACTAGTTTTTCCTCGAGTACCCATTTGCTATATTTCCTCTTCAACAATTTAGAATAAGAATACCAAATCAAATAAGAATACCAGGTCTGGATTTATTTACTTTATTTATTGATGCTGTAAACCAGATGGTTTGTTTAACAGATACAGGATTTCTACATGCACATATATACGATATTACTTATTATCATCATTGCCATTAGAACAACAAATGTAATAACACTAGAAACAAAGACTGACTTTACATAAACTTTCCCTCACTTTTATCATAATGTCTGCTCGAATTAAGAAATTCGACTACGTTCTATGCAGACGTTTCTCTGCAATTAAAACAATTTTCAAAGAAATAATGATTTATCATCGAACTGTTATTAGCAGATGGCAGAGATTGGCCATCCGAACGAAAAATCTCTGACGACATTGGGAGAATAATTTCTGTCTCTTCTAGACGACTGAAAACACGTCTATTTTGCATAAAGGCGGACAATTTAATTTCCTACAACACCAGTAAATTACGTCCAACCTGGTCGCCGGGGGTTGAAACTCGTCGACTCTCCCTCAGCCGACATCGGCCGAAACAAAGTACGTGATTGTCGGAGAAAAAGCAATTTCGCCCGCTAAAAATAGTTGAAGCTAATTAAAGTAATTAGCCACGTTTCGAGTACCACGCCGCCGGGGTCGAAAAGAAATATGACCAGCGCGGCGTTTGAAAAAATGACAAGCACGAAGAAACGAAAAGTCTTTATCACGACGCGTGGCAAACATTGGCAATCGTGTTGCAGGTGCGACACAAGATCCCCGAGATTAAAATCTCGCGGCGTGTTTCGGCGCACTTGGGAATCGGTCTGGATCGGCCGGTGCTTGTCGCAGGCCGCGCACGATAAACACGGTTCTTCGTTATCGGGCTAATTGGGAACGCGACCGAGCGTGTCGCCGCTTTATCCCGCGCCCTTTAAGCAGTCGTCGGTGCGGGCAGGAGGTTAATTGGCCGGTTTCCACGGACGACTTCCATCGAATTTCCATTAGCCGGGGAATAAAGCCGTTGTACGCAGTCCTCGTAGATCAGACGTGTGCGACCGCAACCAGAACCGGCCCCGCTCTGTTGTCTGCTGCAGCGTCGCGTTTCAATGCCGCATCCTCGAGCCAGGGAAAGTGGTACGAGCACCGACTGCAGACGAACCGGACGTTTTCCTTTTCACTCGACTTTTTCCGCGAAACGCCAGCCGATCGGCTAATTCTCGCTCGCTCGCTTCTTCTCCTGGAATCGAACTTAGCTGCCATCGATTCCGCACGTTTATGCAGCCGACGGGATGCATGACAAATGAAATTCTATATTGCAATATCGATTCTGCAGATTTTTACACGTTCGGCCGCGACAGAACTCGTGCCAGATGCGATTTGTGTATTCCACGATTTATTGGTCGATTATTGTGGAACGTGAAAATCTGTTTTAAACCGTTGATAAGCACGTAACAATAAACACATATATAATAATCTAGTTTATGATTGTACTCTATAAATAGTATTTTGCTAAACACACTTCACCATGTTAAATAATTATGAAAACTCCCTTAAAAATACAAATCTTCCAATACTGCAAGAAGACAAAATACTGTTATTATTTTTGCGAGCAAAGTAATCAGAGGTCGTATTTCATGTCCAGCAAGTATTCAATTGTTCTCCTTGTACGCAAAATATCTAAGGAATCGCAACATATTTTATTCCGTAAACAATCGCACAAGACATGAATCTCCCACACAATGTATTAATATAATTAATCAAACCCTAAGAAGTCTAAATCCATCGGTGCACTATATTGTACAATAATTATTTGTCGTGACCTTTAGTAGCGACAGTATTTTCTTTCGTATAATTTTTATTTCGTTTTTCCTCACGTGTTATCTCCTTTTTGTACTAAAGGATTTTTCCCGCGAATAAATAAATAAATAATAATGCGCACATAGTAAATAGACACGCATGGACAGTACCATTCCTAAATTCCGGCTGTCTCCAGAATTTTGTTTTTCATTCGCGTGTACATTTTTTACATGCGTGCACAAAACCCAGATTTCCAGTCGAATTGATTTCACGGTGTAATATCACCACCGTGATCGACAATGACATTTTTCGATTTGTTCGTTTAAAATGTGCCGTACACATCGTTTTCTACTCCGTTGGTCGTTATTTGCGCAAACTTTTTTTTTGGGTTCCCGTCACATTTTACTACGGAACTTCTGGGTGACATTCTAATAATAAGATAACAACGAACTCATAACAAATTGGTTCGTATTAATACGAAATAACCGTTCTAACGATAAGATAATAACGAATAAGATTGATTCGGTTTGTATTAATAAGAAATAACCGATCTAACAGTATGACAGTAACGGACATGATTCATAACAAATTGATTTTGTACCGATAAAAACTAACCACGACATATCTATCGCGTACACTGTCGCATCTAAAAATATCCAAATGTCTCTAATCGCAACATTTTGATATCCGGTTCGTGTTTTAACACCGACGGGAAAGATCGCGGTGGTGTACCGCGACGTCCGGCGCCGGTTAGTTTGACTTTAATTCGTCCTGCCGGTTGACAAACAGTGCCACGTAATCTCATTCTCTCTTCCAGTTCATCGTAGCGCATTGAAAGGTAGCGTTACCAAGCCGGCGATCATTTTGCTTACGGTCCCACGTTTCACCTACGACTGTAGCGTGTATCCTCGTATTTCCGTGCCTATAACACGCGCCGCCTCGATTTGTCCTCATAGTCGTCGCTGAAGCGTTCGATAGGAACGACTATAGTTCCTCTCCACGCGATATTTCACGGGGAATTCGTGCGCGTTGCCGGTTTCCACGTTCGAACGCGAACATCTTCCGACCCGCGCGAAAATAATATCCCGGGAAATTGCCGCCCCGTTCGGGAACAAGGTAGCCAGTGAAAGTGCGTTGTGCCTCGCGAAGACCAACACTTCGATATCCTGTATCGAATTCGAGATTGTGAACCAGAAATTTGGTGAACAGGAAGAAACCCGATCTGGAGAAATTTCAGATGACACGGAGTCTTTCCTGATCGATTTCGCGGGCGAACGACTTCGCTGCGACGATGAGCGAAGAATGCGTACGTACGAAGCGAATGAGGTGTCCGTTCGATCGCTTGAAACGTCGTGAATAAGCAGACGAATTTCAGGCGCCGCGTTATCGCGGGAAACCTCTCCAATTCGAGTTCCCAGAGTAAGGCTCATCGGGGAACGTAGAAACACGGAAACAACCCGGCGAGACCTTTCCCGTAGGCTCCGCGTGACAGAGCGGAGCCTCTACGCGCACCGCTCCGACTCTCGATTCTCTGTTCTCGAAGCGGATACGCGTTACAAGAGAAGCCTACTTTGCATCCAATCAAAACGCGATCCAACGGCGGATAATCTTCCTCCTAATCTTTCCCCCGAGATAAGTCCGCTTTTATTCACTTTGGCTACTCGCTAAGTGCAAAAGGCCGACGGTGCTGAACGGAGCTCCGCCGTTCGAAAGTAGTCCGCGCCCGCGAACGATGGGAACCCAGATCTTACTTTCCAGCAGACGTTGCATCTGCCGCCGAGAGTCCGAGTTCCATTGTCGTGCGGACGTCTAACGTAATAGAACCGACCTCCCCCACCTAATCGCGTCTAATTCAGCCTAAGCTCACCTACCATCCGCGACGTTTCCTCTTCGCAATTCGCTCGCGTTTCCCAGGCCACGAACCGCCTGCTGAACCGCCGCGGCTCGCCTCCACCTTCCCCTAATTCGGCGGGCACGACCTAGCCCAGAGGGCAAACAACGAGCCGGAGCACCCAGGACACTCGCGCGTCTTCCCGGGCCCGTTTCCTGCCATTTAGGCGGCAAATGGATCACGTAAGCACGCTCGCGCCGAATGACGGACACCGGGAATTTATACGACGGCCCGGTCACGGGCAATTGCCCTGCCCGTCACGGACTAGAATAATGTCGTGATACGTGCATGCCAAAACGACCGGGACGGGAGGAAACAACGGCGACGGTCACTGGACCTCGCCGTGTGGACCTCTTTAGCTCGAGACCGACTGGCGACTTACGAATGACCTTGCCCGGGATTTTATAGATCTAGCCGGTCTACCGTGAATTCGCCCAACAATCGTTTCATGCTACTGGGACGAACGTTTTGTCGTTGTCTGAACGAGTCCTTGGATAAATTAATCCGCCTTTTGGACACGAACTGCAGGGTCTCGACGTTTCTGGAGCCTGGAAGTGCAATTCTCTCGAATTGTCGCTGAACGTGTAAGCAGAAGTGGACAATTTGAGAAGCGGAGACACGATTGTTCGAGCCTCGCGGCTCGCTTTTACGGTCGCTGATTGTCAACAGCTATAAAAGCGAGTGCGAGCCTCGAATATCGTGTCTCCTGTTCCCGAATTGTCTGTTTCTGTTTAGATGTTCAGTGACAATTGGAGAGAATTTATCGCAATCAACCGGATTCGTTGGCTTGAAATTTGCTAGCTCGAGTTCGTTGCTTTTAGTTTCGTACATATTAGTATACATTTATCATTAATTTTCTCAATTTAGCACTAGAACTCAAAATGACTGGTTTCTCATCTTTTTTTTCATGGTTACCGAAATTGTAGAAATTTCCTTCAGAGAAATTTCTTTATAAACATTCGCTGAAGAATGTATTATAATAGAGAAGTTTTTGAGTAAATCCAATTTTGGCATTATTCTAAAACAATATATTAGGTTGTTCGCAAAGTAATTTCTTCCTTCGGAATTTCATTCGCCATTTCCAGTCGAGAAACGAAAAATTACTTTCCGAACAAACCAATAAAAAGGTCGCATTTGGAGCTCGATAGTTTGGGTGTTAACCCTTATGGCTATGACTAAGAGTACCTACTTTCAATTTATTTTTTAACAGAAAATTTAGTCCATCATTTTCCATAAAAGCATCTTCGTAATTTCAATGATCTTAAAACAAAAGGTTGGAAACCGGTCACTTAATCGAGCGTTAAGCTTTCTGGAAGAATTTCAAATTATTATTTTGATACTGTTTGATTGTTGTTTTCTTAATACTTTTAATGAATAACGGTTCTATTTCATAACTTATGTTCCTTTTTAAATATTCTATTTAATAGGTTTTACAAAATTTGTATAATTTCATTCTGGAACATCAGCAGACCGCGTCAACCAAGTTTGGCATTTTTCGCTCAAGTACGCAATTTTTTGATCCACACCAAAAGGGTTAATCCTTATATGGTGGGTTGTCATGACAATTTAATGGCAGCTACGTAGCTTAGAATCATTGCGCTCGAATTTTATTTGATATATTTGTATTTCGATCGAGTTTTCTGAAATTTCCTAAATATATATGATTATATTTGATTCGAACTGATAACGTCAGTATTGATTTCTAAGCGTCAACGACTGATAACAATTAAAAATGCAAACGCTCTAAATAGCGAACCTGATATAAACTGTCGAGAATTACAAATTCTTACGAAGGTTATTCTAACGAATCTTCTTTTTTAATGTAGTATAGCAACATTTTATTACACTGTTTAAGTGATCGAAAATGTAATTTGCTTTTTTTTATTTGAATCTTTATTTACCGTCCAAGAACACTTTCAGTGCACGCAGGCTTTCCAGTCACGGTTGTCTGCCCTACATAGCAAAAATGGCATTGTGGCCTTTACTTCCGTTTTAGATCCATTGATTTCATTAATGTCCATTTTAATTGGGCGACGGGGGGGGGGACACAATACCGATCAATTTAGGCCGTGTTTCGAATCGCGGAACAAGTTAGACTCTAACAGGAAAGTGGTAACGAGTGGTATTTTTCGTTAAAATTAGCAAAACCGTTACTAAAGAAGCAACGTAATATTTCTAAACAGTGAAATAACAGATCCAGAATTGTCCACGGCGTTTACTGATATTGCAGCTGGCTTAAATGCAGTTCCATGTACGATTGTTCACGAAAGTATAATAAAAATAATTTAAACAGTATCAAAATAATAATTTTGCAACTCTTAAAATTATAAAGATGCTTTTATGGGAAATGATTGACTACATTTTTTTCTTCATACGTATATTATAATCAAAATTACGCAGATTCAGAAATAAATGCAATTTTATAACGTTTATACGATGAGACAAATCAGTGTCTTTCAGTGCTCGGTACGTCTACTGTTAAAAAATAAATTAAAAGTAGGTCCTCTCAGTCATAACCCTAAAGGTTAATCCTCGAACAGCGAACCTTTATGAGAATAAAATATAATTGAATATGCTTAGGATCATTTATAGTATTATTTATAAATTTTCTTCTATTAGATATATTAGTTTTTTCCATAGACCTTAACGAAATGTATGAAAATTTCAATTATTTGCCAGAAACTAGATAGTCAAATGATAATATTTATACTCTGGGTCGAAGTGGACCCGAGCACCGCCGTCCGAGTGTTAAACAAATACAAACGGCTCCACTGAGTATGCTAGGAAAATTAGCAGATAATTTTTCCGGAGCCTTCGAAACAATTTTAGGCTCGGTTGCGATGTCTGACCACGACTATCCGATTCTACTTACCGAAATAAGTCTGCCCATAAATTTCCAAACGCGGCTATTTTATATCGAGGGCGATATTCGAACCCGCGGTTCTACATTCTCGGTTCGATTCTTTCTCGTGTCAGCACGGGGAAAATTTTTCTTGTCGAGCAAGAAACGTGTCGCATCGATTCGTCACGTTGTACGAGCGCGCGCTAGCGATTTTTTTCCAGCGAAATTACCGTTCCGCGCTGCGTGAAATCGAACACCGATAACGAGCCGTCGAATTCGACGCGGAAGCGGATTAACCGTGGTTCTAATGAAAGAGAGAGAGAGAGAGAGAGGGAGAGAGAGAGAGAGAGGGAGGGAAAGAGAGAGAGATGGAAACCATTGTCGCGCGGCTACGCTCGGCTCGGTTCGATCGTGGCTTTCGCGGCGCGCGTTTACGACGCCGCGAGGAGAAGATTAAATTAATAAACGCCATTGGGAACATCGCGTGGCGAATTAATGCGCCATTTCATTAAAAAAAAGCACGACGCACGGAACGACCGTTAAATCCGTAGGTAAAATAATTGAATTGATCGTCCACGGTACAATAAAAAAAAAAAAAAAACGAGAGAAGAAAGTCGAGACGATGTGGGAGCGTTTCGTTTTTGTACGATGGAAAAGCTGACTGTTAACACCGATTACCGTGAACTGTAACCTTCGTTCGTCCTTTTTACTAGATTAATCGCAAATTTCCCCTAGAATGAGCTAAAACGTTATTTAAGCACAGAATTTTGAGCAACAAATTCGAAATGCTCCAAAATGTATGCAAAATAACAATTCTTTACTTCGATTGCAACGTGCAAGAGTTAAATAAAAATTTCGTAAAATCTTCAACATATTTAATAAGTTGAAAACAAACTAACAGCATTTTTGCATTTATCCTGTATATTTACTGTTTTGTATTCTACTTATTCACTTTTGTTGTAAATGCACAAAACCCGCAGTCTGGATCAAACATATCAAAAAAGTCCCCTAGTTTCAATTATCTCGCAATACAATATTTTGTTGAGATCTCGAAGGTCTTCAGAGTACATAAAACATCGCTATGGTTAATATCTACACGGTTAATCAATGCGCGAAATTAAAATTGACTATACATCATTGCAGGAAACAATTGCCAAACTGTATTTCGTCCTGCGATCATTTTGACAAGACCAATTCAATTTCGTCAATCTTTCTCCGTATCTGCAACAAATGCGTCAGATGCGCCTAATGCAAACCAAAGACAATCTAAATAAACGTCGGCGACCTTTGGTTCGTGGGTTAAAATCAACCAAAAAGGTTAAAAAGTCGTTTCTGGTCAGTGGTGTCTTCATTTTAAGAGTCTTTTAGTGAATAATATAACAAATTTTGTTGAGGAAATAATTACAATATGCTGTTAAACTTTAAACATAAACATTCAAAATTATAATTCCAATTATCATAAAAAGAAATATAATTGTCAAATTATCAAATGCTTTGCCGACGCCCAATACTAAACCGTTAAAAGATTTTAAAGAGGGCAAACGCCAACATAAAACAAATTCTTCTATAAATCTGCGGACTTGTATATTGGACGTGGGGCAAAAAGAAATCGGATTATTCGTGCATGGTCGGGTGTAACAAACAGATCCAGTCGCGGGACCCGTTGTTCGAAAAGCGAGATCGTAAGGCGGATCCAATAAGAATCCTCCGGCTTTCAATCGTCGCCGATTTTACGATCGATTCTCGAAAATTTCCTGCCCCGCGATAAAAATCCGGTCGTCGCCAGTCGGTTCGCTGAAAATTTTACGCGCGACAAACACGCCCGATCCGTTCCGTTCCGCTCCGCTCCCGTCGGTCTCGGCTTTAGATCGGGTTTGTATCGTTATCCCATCCCGCGGATACGATCCGGCCGGTCGTAAACCGAAGCCGGAAGACAGTAGCCCGCTTAATGCCGCGCCAAACTCCCCCTCGCGTCTTTTCCCCGTTTATACGAACCCCGACGTTTCAGGGGTTGAAGTTTTCCGAGACACGCTCGCCGCGTCTCGCGAACGACGCGACGCGACGCGCGAAGCTATGATATTTAGTAGGTGACGAAACGGTCCACTTACCGTCTCGGGACACCATCGTTACCGTTAAGTGTTCCCGGTTATTTCTGTTAGGTAATGCGTCGAGCGGCAGTAACCGCAGGTGGTTGATAAATTATTAATTGACCGCCGCGATCGAATTCGGACGGCGAGACACGCGCGCGCTTTGTGGTCAGCGCGTACTTTTCTCTACGACTTGCTCCTCTTTGCCGACGTTTAACAGTAGTTTCGTCGAATTCCTCGAAGCGAATAACTTCAGGTTCTTCCTTTTAACATCGTCGGGATCGTGTGCATACGGTAAATCAGTAAATTCTCCCCGATTGTCCCACAGCTTCCAAACAGAAATGGACAATTCGGGAAGAGAAGATACGATTATTCGAGCCTCGTGGCTCGTTTTGATAGTCGTTGACCATCGGCGACTTTAAAAACGAGCCTCGAGGCTCGAGTAATCGTATCTCCTGTTCCCAAATTGTCCATTTTTGTGGACAAGCTGAGGGCCAATTAGGGAGAATTTACTGTACTCTTTAAGACAACTACTGGACTTATTCATTCAAGGTACTTTATAATAAAGATCTCGCACAATTTTTGCTTAAATTGAATTTTTCTATGACATCGATATTGCGAAAAGTTTTTATTAAAATCCTATGAAATGACCCGAATGAAAGACTCTTAATCGATCTGTATTTTAATTAAATTTTATGTACAATCTTAATGTGTGGAAATCACAGCGCTCCATTTCACGCCAGTGTAAACACGAATGTCTGCAATAATACGCTGCGTCTAATAACTATAAAACCACCCAAAGAAATTCCAGTTTTGATACGTAACAGTTAATGCAATAATGAATGAAGTATTCCATGTTTGAAACCGTATTGATATCTTTTCAGAAGGACAGATTTTGTAAGTAACATCGAGTCGGTAGTTTTATAACTATAGAACCAAGTAAGGTAAAGGTTGTTTTTCGCGGATAGAAAAACGCGGATATTTTTTGCTTCAACACGCATTGTTAAATTATTGTTATATTCTCAATTTATTGTATCTTGCGTGGGAATTTTTGCGTGATAAAGTGTTCTATTCCGTTGGTCCTGTAGTTACGAAACAAAATACTTCATTCATTATTATATATTAATTACAACGTATAAAAACTGATAATTTTCGAGTGATTTTCTAGTTATAAGACGCGGTACAGTAAATTCTCCCGAATTTTCCTACAGCTTGTAAACAAAAATGGACAATTTGGGAAGAGGAGATACGATTATTCGAGCCTTGGCGTCTCGTTTTTATAGAATACCAAATTTGTATAAAATAACCTTGACAATCGACAACTATAAAAACGAGAAAAGGCTCGAATACTAACTCTAATACTACACTCTACCAACTATAAAGGCTCGAATGATCGTATCCGCTCTTCCCAAATTATCCATTTCGATGAGCAAGCTGAATGAAAATTAGGAAGAATTTGCTGTATATATTTAGTTTGAAACAACGAGAATCTCATAAAAATGTAAGAAGCTCGATAGGCTATCACACAATCCACCTTCCCCAACTTTTCTTTCATCGGAGACACCTCACCCAGCCCCCTCTCTGTAGCCAGATCTCTCTCTCTCTCTCTCCAGAACACCCTTATCTCTCAACACATGACGTTCAGCACCACTTTGATTCATCGGCCACACTTTGGCGATAGGATGCCGCCTTTTTCTCACTGATCTAATAAACACACGACATCCGCGATTCTTCGAGTTGGTCGCACCGAAAGGCAATCCCCCCCGGCTATCAGTGGCCCCAAGGTCAAAGAGCCTCGAGAGGGTCGAAGCCGCCGATTAGGAAGCCTCTACGACGCTAACACAATGCGGAAAGATGGACCGGACTGGACCTGTCTGATGATTTTGCAGATGCTGTCGGTGAGCCCAGGAATGGAGGTAGGAAATGGCGCTCACGGTGGCCTCGGCGGTGGACTGGAGGGTGATCCGAGCGGTGGTGGCGCCGGCGTGGGCGGCGGCGGGGGCGGAGGAGGCGGCGGCGTCGGCGAAGGAGCCACCGACGGGATGCAGGAGGCGATGGTGGCCGCCGCCAGGGATAGGGCGATTCGCGCCGGAAGCGTCCGGCAGGACCTCGCCCTCGACCTACCCCCACGGCTCCAACTTCCGGACGGCGAGGAGCGTCCTTACGGAGCGCACACCGCCCTCCACCTGCGCGACCCCGAACAGGTGAGGCCAGACACTTTTTCCAAAATTCATCCTACCTTACACTCCATTTGCTGTGCCGGAGTCGCTGGTGACTGGTCCGAGACCAAAACGAACGGTTCTGCGAGTTTGCCCTATAGTCGTGGACAAGCATTTCGTTCCAACCGATTGCAAATTTATGGGAAACAAACACAAGTCGCTTCGTCCACCTTTGAGAAAGTTATTCTGCTTTAACCCTTTGCGGACGAAGCCGCTCGACGGGTGTTGCGTCGCTGTGGACGACAGGTAGTGGATATAAAATAAAAATGTTATAAGATATAATTATATTATTATAAGATTGTAAATGTGTGGAAAACTTTGCTGGTTTCTCCTGTTAGTGACACAGAAAGACTGACTCGTCAAACTGAAATTCGTTCTGAACCTACGGTTATATTAATAAATTTACATTAATAACTAACACTATGCCGTCCGCAGATCTTAGATATGATTCTTTTGTTTGACGCCGGCATAATAGCTTGGAAATTTTAGATTTTAAAGAAAATTTCGAAGATGGTGGTAATATACATTCCTAAAATTAAAATAAGTCGTCCAAGAATTTTCGTACTTAATTCTTAGTTAAACAAGCACAATGCTATAGTTAGTTTGCTGCCTTTTAACACCCAAGAAATGTAGTTCAAATGGCACAAAAGTGGCACCACCGGCATACAACAGATAGTTTTTGCATGGCACCAGCGTGGTGCCACCAAACGGCATAGTGTAAATTAATAAAAAAAAAAGACGGTAAAAAGACTTGGGCGCAAAGGGTTGAAAGGTGTCCGAAGGTGTACGTGGAAATGTGGGCACCTCTCGAAACGGAATAATTTTCTCAAAATTGTACAAAACCAGTCGAATTTCGTTTAAGTGTTAGAAGGACTAGCTTGATAAACAATGCGTACAGAAATTACCGCAAAAATAGCATCGTGCAGCGAACCAGTCGTTTCATCGTCTCGAAAAAAATTGAAAACGTTGGAAACGGTTGGAAAAGTTATTCCGTTTTGAAAGGTGCTCACACATACACGACTGTGCGTATTTGCGAAATGTCTGCGCGAGTGGTAAATGACTACGCCG
The DNA here is from genome assembly GCF_051020955.1 of Megalopta genalis. Taxonomy (NCBI): domain Eukaryota; kingdom Metazoa; phylum Arthropoda; class Insecta; order Hymenoptera; family Halictidae; genus Megalopta; species Megalopta genalis. The sequence goes on from NC_135024.1 coordinate 7,448,415, forward strand.
CAAGTTTAGAAGTCCTTGGTAGCCCGAGGGTGCTCGCGTTTGCTACCAGGATCACATATAATGGGGCGACACGATCTCCTACTTTACACGAAGTTAGTCGAACTCATTTCGTGCACGTTGCTATGTAAAGACATAGCGCATGGCACGGTACTCAGCGGTCCATCACTTTCGTTTCCTAAATTGTTTGAATACTTTTACAAAGGACTCTGCACTTAACCGTTCGAGTCCCAAGCAGCGCGATCGCGCTGTTGAGATTTTCTGTCGAGAAAACCCAGCACATTTCGAACATCGTGGACAACCGACGGGTGCGTTACCGATTGTCGAAGCGTGCTCAGATTTATTGAAGTAAGTATGGTTGGAAACTATGAAACGGACGTTGTTGTTTAGTCTGTGTTCAGCTGTGACTGTGTTCATTGCAATGTGCGCTCGATATTTTGATTTATAAATTTTAAAGGTATCCTTCTTACTCGTTTCGTAAAATTTTGTTCGTGTTTGTATCCCATTTTTATCTTATTTTTCTCCAAAACCAGATGGAAACGAAACGCGATTTACATCACTCAACGCCCGTTTCATAGTTTCCAACCAATACATCGCGCAGCTCCTTTTAATGTAAATGGTACATTTTACAATAGGTAAAATAATGCTATAATAATGCAGTAACACATTACAAAGTAGAAATTTTTAATTCATTATCATTGCGCCGCTTGGTATTTCTCGACATAAGATAAAACAAGCGCTATCGCGCTGCTTGGGTCTTTTCGTACTCGTTTAGAGAAAGCGCGGTTGCGCTGTTTGGGATTTTTCGACAGTGTTTTTTCAATAGCCCTTGGGACTCAAACGGTTAAAGAAACGGTTTAACAATGAAGGGAGGCAATGAAAAGATGGTGGCGGTGGTGAGTGGGTTAAATCCGTTTACAGAAAAATTGAGGAAGGAGAAAGGGGTCCTATGACGTTTCGCAAATAAGCTAACTTAACTAATGAGGAGGTCTTACGACGAATACATTTAAGATAGAGCTTGCAGCATCCCGTAATTATTAACGCGGTGATCGTAAAGAGCCGAGTGATACGATTAAAGTCTTTTTTACAAGGACGATAAACAAACTATGATGCGCATAAAAATTACTACGTGAATCGAGACACCTCGTCTCGTCGATTGAGAGCCGACTTCTCAAGAAACCCGCGTCGATCATACTGCCGCATATGTAGATCCTTACGCAACTTTATCGAAAACGTACGCGAGATGCGCAATAATAATTCAACGCTATTTCTCACTTCACCGCCAATTTGTTGAAATCAGAGACCAGAGGGGAAACTTCGTTTTAGCTTCAGCCCTTCGAAAGAGCATCAAAGAAACTTCGTCTTGCACAAAATACCACTTGGAATCTCCGTTTTCGCAGATTATTTTAATTACTCGACGGCAAAGGGAGATTTTATCTTTGAACTAAAAAGAGCGAACGTCGGGGGAACACAGAAAAACAGTTTGCCGACCATGACCAACAGCCGAGTCTTTAATCTTTCTAACATCTAGAAACGATTGTCGCATTAAAACCGCCCGCGTTTTAAGAAACCGCGTACACGTCGCGCACGCGAGGCTTTTTTTCTTCTTTTTCTTTCTCTTTTTTTTTTTTTTTTGAAAAAAAGGCATCACAAGGATGAAATTACGTCAGGGAGATCAAAGTTCTTTGAGCGAGCCGTTTGAAGCCGTCTTTGAACGGCGCGCGTGAACACAGCATTCGAGGGCCGCGACAGAGGTTCGCGCAGTTTCTCCGGTCGCGTTTTCCATTTATTAAACGGCCGTTGATTAGCGGCCGGTAATAAGCGCGCGTTTTCGAAGAGGCGCGCACGGCCGCTGGGTAATAACGCGTGTAAAAACGGATAAATTGTCCACGGTCCGTGTGCTACCGCCGGCTAGAACATGCTCGCTTTCAGGCATTAGCCTCTCGACGCGCGACTCGCAGGTGTTGAGCGGAGTCGCGCGCGTTTATCAGGCTCCGCGCTCGTATCGTCCGTTAATATCGCAGTTCCCGGTGTGTCCATTAACCGTGCACTCGGTAATTAGCCCCGTTGATCGCGGCGTTCTGCGACGTTATTCGCGACTTGGGTCCTTCGCGCGTCAAACGTCTCAAGAGAGAGAAAGAAAGAGAGAGAGATAGATAGAGATAGAGGAGAGAGAGAGAGAGAGAGAGAGAGAGAGAGAGAGAGAGAGAGAGAGAGAGGGAGATGAGCCAGAGCCGCATGGAAATTCAGTCGGTCGTTAAAAGCGTCCGCGCGAGTGTTTTACGAATTTTTCGGGATCTTTAGATAGCGCTCGAGCGCCGATTTCCGTCCCACCCCCTTGGGTCCCGGCAATTAATGTCGACCCGAACACGCTAATTGGCTCGGAATATTCCAAGGCGCAATCAACGCGCCGAGCCGAGACGGGCCGGCCCGCGTAACGCGCGCGCGCGCCCTCTTAAAATATTCCCGATGGAGGAGAGCTTTTTCGAGCCGCTTAATCGGGTTTCTTCGACGGGACTTGATTTCCCTCGGGAGATCAACCACGGTTAATACTCGCTCGATATCTTGAAACGTCGCGAGACGCGATCCGCTGTTCTCGCCTGGCCTACCGCGCACCAACACATCTACCATGTGTTGCTCGTTATCATCGGATCGCAAATCTTTGTGCAAAATAAAAATTCTCCATGTTAATCGCGGTTAATAGTAAACCTTTAATTATATTTCTCTTCTCTTTAAAGTCGAAAATTCCGTAACAATATCCTTCGATTTGTCTAATGAATGTTTTTTCAATTTTATGCTTAACCTATGCAGTTTCGTCACAAATGAATCAAATTCGCAATCTAGTGATCACTCTTCAACGCGTCAAGTATCGCATACCAATCCCAAAAAACGCATTAATCGTTCAAATTTTGTATTTACATGTACACTCGTATTATCGTTAATAGACCGAGGATTTCGAATACATTTATGAGAAAAGTGAACAGATCGAACACAAAACTGTAAAGACGTTAAAAGAATTCATAGATGTTGTTACATTGTGTACAACTCGTTACAATTACTAGAAGGGAAAATACATTTTCATTTTACTTACATTCCTTGTAATTGAGTTCGATAATTCTTATTTTTGCATAAAGATCCAATAATGACAAAGAGATCGTTTGTATTCTCATGAATTAGAACAAAATACCAATTATGCGTTCCGAAAAATGAATTTCCAGTTCACTGAATTATCATGCATCACTCGTAACTTATATCTTGTTTTCACCTATCGATTAAATCCCAAACTTTAATAGCGACTAAATATGATAAATAATATAAATTATGATTATTATTATTATATATATTTAAATTATTATTATTATATATATTTAAATTATTATATATTTATATTATAATATAAATTATGATATTTCCAGGAAATGAGAGATGCATGAGGTCATTTGAAGTAACTTTTTCCTTAGCGAAAATGTTCTACGAGGCTTCGTTCACGAGTAATTAACGAAAAACATTGACCAATGAGAGGCGAGCTCGCCTAGCGCTAGGCGATCGAGCCAACGAGCGATGCAAGTCCAGTTCCGTTGATTGGCTCGGCCGCCTAGAGCTAAGCGAGCTCGCTTCTCATTGGTCACAGTTTTTCGTCAATAACTCGTAAACAAAGCCTCGTAGAACATTTTCGCTAAGGAAAAAATTACTGCAAATGATCTCAGGAACTCCTCATTTCCCGGAAGTACCATAATTTTGGGATGTTCCTGTATAACGGAACGTCGATTATCCGGGTTAAGCAGAGTAACGCGAATGTTCGGATAATCGAGCAGTTATGAACTTACAGTGTGAAATTTCATCTTCATCGATTTATAAATTAAATCGCATTGTATTTGGCAGGGCTGGCCAAAGCATCGACCATCCGTCTGATATTATCTACGTTTATTTTAAAATTAAACTTATTTCCAGCTTTAGATTACTACTTTTCTTATGACCACTTAACACATACGATGTTGGCAGACCGCCGGCTATAATTAAAAAAAAAAGGTCGCCCGTGGTGGTCAAAAGTTTGTCCACCCTGGTGTATCGGTTATCCTAAATTCGGTCGATCACGCGTGAAAAATCTATTTGGAGAAGCTGAAAATTTCATTGAAATCGTGTGACGCATAGTCAAGCTACAGCCGTTCAAAAATGGAAAAATTGCCTGCTTTTTATTGAAATTCGTAAAAATCTGCGACCTTCAATTGCCCGTAGCTCACAACAACGTCACCCAATATCAATAAAATTTTCAGTTTGCACGTAATTTATCTAGATCTACGAAACGCATCTTTAAAATTTCCAGGTTCGAATGAAAAAGTTAAACCCGAGCGTTCCTTACTTTTTTGTATCATTCCAAGAAACAGCAAAATTACCAAAAAGTATTTTAGCCATCGCACGGCAAATATCTCTAAACGGAGAACCGGATAATCGCGGTTGAAAAATGATTTCCGTGATAGAATGCACTGCTCGCGCACAGGCGAATTCGCAGCCGGTTGCGGGGCTGAAATTTAGGTGCTCACGAAAATTCCTCGGCCAAGAGACCACCACTTTAGACCCAAAGACCGGGGTCCCCGCCGTGGACTCACCCCCAAAATCTGCAACAATGGCCGAGAGGGCCATTTGCGGGCATGTTCTCGATGAACCGCATATCCGAGAATATTCTCGCAACAAGGAAGCGAAGGTTGGGATCGGGTTCTACCCTCTCGAGGCTTCTGGATGCCAGCATCGAGCTGGAGCAGCAGCGCGTCTTCTGAACGGCTCTCGAGGGTCACCGGTTAGAATTTCAGTAATCCTACGCCCCTGCCGCGCGCGAGTTGCTACCCGTTCAAGGAACACGCCTCGCATTCTAGCGAACTGTTCGGCGAACGACCGAAAAAATATTTATTTATTCGCGGCGGATTCCCGTTCGCTACACCGATTCCTATTGCGCTTCGTCATCGGCGAGCGTTCGCGAATATTAAACGACCGCCGGGGTCACGGGCTGTATTCCGATTGATTGGCTTCGAACGCGTTCGATCGACGTCTGCCACTGGTTTGCGAATTTTCTTGGTGCCCGCCGATTGGTCCTGGCTGCTGCAGCCCGAATCGCTGGGGGCTCGCGGATTCGTTACACAAATCATTCATCCGTTGATTAGAATTTCCGCGGTGCTCGCGGTCTTGGCGCGAAAGTCGAGAAAGTCCGCTTCGCGGGAAAATTGTGCCCGTTAATTTTCTATTATTTTCTCCGGGAACTGGACGGCGCTCTAGATACGGGCTTGACCTTCCGGTCTTCGGATAATAGATACAAAAAGAAAGAAATCCGATTCGAGACTGCCGGGCGTGAATCACGTCTAGAGGAAACTTTTATCTGAATTTCAGCAGAGCGGTCGAAGATGCTTTGACGTCGATATGTGTCAGTAAACTCTTGCTCCTCGCATACTCTGTGTTCACCGCACCGGAACGTTGATCAGCCAATCGGTTTAATTGCCCTGCTGATCAATTAAAAACCGGTGGAGAGCGCCGCAGATGGGGTTCAGACGGCAGCACCATGTGCGCCGATGTTGCTAGGGTTGAAGAAACATGAAAATAATATCTATTGCTTCCACATACCACCGCGGTAATTAGAACTCGGCTAGGATTGTGTGCTGCTGTAAAACGGAATCTAACGTTTAATCTTTAAATTAACGATGAAGGCTAACAATGCTGGCTGAACGTTGCGATATTTAATAAATATTCCCAAAATGGGAATGTGAATAGGGTTGATGTTGGCATATCTCGTTGGAAGCATCGGTTGTGTCTTTTCTTTTTCTTAATGTCAGTAGACAATGTTTGTCGAATGACTTATCATACCACGATCTTCGTTACAAGCTTTAATGCAACCTCTGCCGAAAAGTATTCGATCACCTTTCAAAACGGAATAACTCTTTTCAAACTGGTCTGACTTGATTCGAATCTTTTTTCAAACGTTAAAGAGATTAGTTTATGGTACAGAGGCTTGCATACTTTTTGTTCATTCTGATGTTACATAAAATGACAGAAAAAGATAGAAAACAGTCGTTTTTTAACTTTTTCATCTGAACCTGGAACGAAAATTTAAAAAATGCATTTGATGCATCTCGGTTACTTGTATGCAAACTGAAAATTTCATTGAAATCGGTTGACGCACGCTCAAGCTCGATGACGAAAAAATGACCTGTTTTTGGTTGAAATTCGTAAAAAAAACTGCAATTTTCACGATCTTCAATTATTTGTAGCTCGTAACAATGTGAACGAGTTTCGATAAAATTTTCGGTATGCATCCAATTTACCTAGGTCTACGAAAAACGCATTTTTTAAATTTTCATTCCAGGTTCAAATGAAAAAGTTGAATCACGAGCGTTTCTTATTCTTTTGTCTCATTGCAAGCAATAGCAAAATTAACAAGAAGTATTTTAGTCATCGCGCAGAAAGCAAGTATTAAAAAGTATTTAAAAAAGTATTTAAAAGTATTTTAGATGGAGGAATACTTTCTGCTCGACGCTGGTTTTTTTTTACGACACTGTAGTCTCTGTAGTCTCTTCAGATATTAACGCTATAACGATAAAACGCGTTTCTAAAAAAGCATAGATTCGCGTTTAATTCTTTGGCGTCGCAGTTACTTGTACATTAGCAATTTTATGGATCGGTAAGCAAGAAGTTACGTCGAGCATCAAAATGTAATCAAACTTTAACCCTTCGCGGCCTCGGAAGACTTCGCCCTTTCGTTCCGGTTTGCCTACATTTATTTGACCATGTTCCGCACCATCCACCAAATTCACTGTATTTAAACAACTCAAGATCTAAGTGGCAAGATTGAAAGTCATTTATGTGTATTCGAAACAAATATTTAATAACTAGAAAAACCTTCGCGTACAATCTAAATGTTTAAAAAAATATATAGAAAAAGCAGAGAAAACTGCTTCATCTAACCAGCTAGGCTGTTGCCAAACTCTTAAAAAAGAGAGTGTACGTAGAATGTGTCGCAAAAAGTAAGCGACGACAACTATACTGTAGCTTTTCATAATAATTATTTATATATCTTTATATATTTATTTATATATATATAATTTATTAATAAATAAATAAGTATATAAATGAATATGTAAATAAATATACAAATATATAATTAAATATATAAATACATAATTAAACATGTAAATACATTAATAAATATATAAATATATAATTAAATATATATATATATTATATATAATAATTAATTAATAATAAATTTTCTTTTAATAAATTCGTTAATAAATTTTCTCCAAATATTCGAAGCGTCTTACACGAACATATTTCAGTTTCCACGAAACTTGCAAAATAAACAGCAAAGTTTTACGCACAGCGAGCATACTCGTCGCAGCACAAAATATTGCCATATTTCGTGACGAGTGCGCTCGCGAAAAACGGCTAACGAATCAACAGAACTTGCGAAACGCCCTTAAAAAAACCTAAAGTTTGGTTTAGGATCACGGTACCCGGCACATCGACCCTTATAACAGTTCGACCCAGCCATCGTCGGAAGCTATCGAATCCCTGACTGACGGTGTCCCTATTTTTCCAGGAGAGCGAGATATACCAGAAGTGCGTGCGACCGCCGCCAAACCGGACGGTGTTCGACAGCGAGAGCCCGCCGCCTTACAGGAGCCAATCGGCGTTGTTGGACGCGCCGGACCGGATAGTCCGTTGCCACAGCGCTGGCAGTTCGTTGCTGAGGGTGTTCCGAAAGTTCCCGAGTCCCGGCAGCTCGACACCGGCCGTGGTGGTGCCGCCGAGGAGGCCGACCCTGTCCAGTTATTCCGAGTCGAGCAGCAACCTGAGCAACCTGTCCAGCCTGACGGTGGTGCCGTGCGAGGCGGACGAGAGCCAGCAGCAACAGCACCACCACCACCATCAGCAGCACGTCTGATCCGAGGCGCGGCCGAGAAGAAGGAGAACACTCGAGGCCACGATGACAGCGGGGAGAGAGTTCCTGCTCGAGGTCGACGGTCGTCGAACAAGGATCTCGTGGAAGCGGCGACGAGCCGGCGGCGGCGGCACGGACCAAGCGAAACGGAACAAGGAAGAAGCTGACGACGAGGGCGAAGCGCGAGCGAGACGCGAAGAAACCGCGGCGGAACAAGGAGAGCAGGGGGACGAAGGGGAGGAAGACGGGGGGGAAGGGGAGGAAGACGATGCTGACGCCGAAGCTGGAGAAGACGTGACGAAGAAGGACGCTGGAATCGTCGCCGTCGTTCTGCCCTCGAGAATCCTCGAGGCGTCGAGGATCCCTCAAGACTGACTCGCAGGAGAAACTTCGGCCAGCCGATGCTGCTGCCTGCCTCCTCGTCCCGCGGGCGAACAAGCGGATCGGCCGCGCGGGTGCGCGCGGCTACCGCCGCTAGCTCCGGGGGAGACCAACAGAGAAATCAGAGAGAGAGAGAAAGGAAGAGAGAGCGAGAGAGAGAGAGAGAGAGAGAGGACAAAGTGAATTCGGATGATGATCCTCCTACACGACCGGCAGTGAATGGTACTCCAACGTGTTTCGGGACGGAGAACAATGTTCTCACAGTGAAGTGGAGACAGAGAGGAGAGGAAGAGAGAAAAGGGAAAAAGTGGCGGGGAAAAGAGGGGGCGAGGGGGTGGGAGAGGGGAACTGGGCTGCTTTCGGGTGTTGCGGGTCGGTCCTCCGATAGCTTCCTCGATGCTCGTCGCCCTGACAGCGGTCCCGAAGAGAGGCCAGTCTCGGAGCCTAGATCTCAGACAATTCCAAAGCACTGAAAACCGCGCGAGAAACGGTGTGTCGGGTTAGTCAGCGACACACGGACGGTGGGCCGGCCGGGGACGCGAGCGTCTTTCGCAAGGGGGACGCGAAGGCAGGCCTAGCAGACGAACGCGGATCGAGGAGACTCGCTCGCGTTCACGCTCGGAACCCCGGCACCTCGCTGAAGGATCCCTGTTCGCGACGAGCTTCTCCCGTCCTCCGGGCGCCGCAAGACCGGGCGGCAGGATGGACGAGAAGGTGGAAGGAGATGAGAAGAGGACGAAGCAGAAGCATCGTGCGGCAAGCAAACGCGTGACCTACCGGACGATCGATCATCGAGTGGAAGTTTGTTCTCTGCGACAAAAGACTTAGTAAATTATTTATTGGCGATAATTCGCGTGCGAGGCCTGCGCTCTATCGACGCGGCGAGAGCGAGCAGGCGGGAGGAAACGAAAAACGGGGAGGGCCCGGGGTCGCGTCCGGACGCCTCGGGTCGTCGTTTCGGGTAAATAACGAATGCGGTGTGCGTGTCGGTATGAATGACAGACGAAGCCCCCACCCCCGCGATCGGGTTCGGACCGGTCGCGAGATACGTACGAGAGGAAACAGAACGAAGAGCGTGCAGGCGCCCGCGCGCGCTTGCGGATACGACAGTAGACGGGTCTGGTTCGCGTGTGTGTAAGGCTAACGAGCGTGTGCCTGCGAACGAGCGAGCGAGCGAGCGAGCGAGCGAACGAGCGAGAGAGAATCAGAGGAAAAGTAGTGCCAAGAGCGTAAAAAAAGAAACTCTGTACATATTAGGTTAGGTAGTTCAATATCAATATAATTATTACGACTAAAAATGATATGCTATATACTGATTAAAAGTAATACCTTACACCACGCATAAACACGAGTTGACGCGCCGCGAACCGCTTCGGGACGCGCGGACACCTCGGCGAGGCGCCCGGAAGAATCGATGCTCCACGAGGAGAGGCCCTTCGCTCGGGATTTCCCATAGGAACATCTAATTACGAGCCGTTCGAAATCATGCCGAGCTTCTATCGACGCTTCGTCTGTTCTGTCGCCCGCGCGCAACGATCGATATGCACAGCGAGATCCGAAACAGAAGAAATTAGAAATTACCTAATTTCTCGATGGCTATAGACTGCGGTACTTCGCGACACGACTTTCATCCACGCGCTGACTGCCGTACCTCGAAGATATTTATTCAATATGACATCCGAATTTCAAGATTTAAGATCTAAAACCGGAACGTAACGATAAAGATTAGCTTTTAAAAGAAGGATTGCAGTCAAGCTGTTGATAATTTTAGTATCAATATTCTTCGATTCTCTTAATCTTTCTACCGTTTGTCACGTTCAGTGTCGAACATCAACTCCAAAAAATCCCACGTAGAAAATTAAAATTTGCCACAGAGGTTTAATTAGTTGAACTCTTTTGTATTGTAGAAATATTTAGTAATGTTCGGTTTGTTCGATTATGTCGCAATAAAAATGAATTACCAAGACTTGGTTAAGAGTCTTAAAGGTCGGTAAAAGGCACTTCAAAATGTCGCTTACCGATTTTTCTCGTTAATTGTTGAAGTCCGCAGTCTAGCGATGGACGTCTGACCCGTAAATTATTGTTTCGACGAGAAAAGGATCTTAGCCTGGCTATCGACGCAGCGAGCGGGAAACATTGATCGGGAATAGATATTGGTATTCACGTTTTAGTGATTGGTATCGGCCGAGAAGACTAGTCCGCCGGTAGAGAAGGAAGGGAGATCGATTCGCCGGGAACCGGAAGTCCCGAGGAGCTGCGCGCCCTGCCGCGTTTCCGATGGCTCGCACGATGTCTGATATAACGCTACTTTATTATTATTCAGATAGATAAGGCTTCAGTTTTTGACGAAATAGGACGAGATCTGCCTTGACGACGAACCGAGAGTCGACGAGCTGCTCCGTTACACTCTTTTTCTACGTTTTCGAATCCAGTCGATTCTGTACATTTTCAATCAATTCACTGACGGCAATACTGGGAACCTATTGACACGTCGATTGCCGCGACGGTCATACATGGCTGACATAATTTCTTGCTCAGACTAGAAAATTAATTTTTACGCAGGAGCAAGAATTTGATTAGGGTCCCCTAAGGATATCGACGAGTCTGACAAATTTAACTTTATCGGTTGGCTGCGGATTTTTTTATTTATACAGTTTGAGTCCTCGACGGTCGCCGGTCGGTCGGGATAGCTTGATTGGTTAACCCTTTGGGGCACTGGATTTCAGAAAATAAAATAGTCCCTTGTTGCACAGAAATTTCATTGCGTTTTAAATGAAACAAAATTAGTATATTTTTATTGTCAAAGGGATCACATGATATAAAAACATAAGAAAAAAATAATAATTTAATTTAATTTGTTGTTATAGGGTGGAACTCGAATAGTCCCACCGTGCCACATGGGTTTACGAACCCATTTAAAAACGTCCTCATTTATTATATGATATCATTTTATAAAAATGTCCCACTATGCATTACCGTGCATCCAACAGATGGGACATTTTTAATCCCAGCATGCCTCGAGCGAAAGATCCGGTCCCGACCTGTCCGATCGACTAATTCTGTCCTACATTTACGCAGCTTCTGTTTCGAACACCGTTCGGCAGTCGACGTGTTCAACTTTGCAGTGTCTCCGTCAGGCAAAACGTTTCCGACTTTTCTTCAATTCAAAGCAGCGAGCCATGTTTCGTATTACTTTGGCGCATAAACGAGTACCTATCGATGTTAACGCGAAGCCGAGAATCGCGGTGAAATTAGTTTACCGTAAGGAGAGCTTTATTAGTGCAATTCGAAGGAGCCAACCAGCAACGAGATTCCCGAACACAGGATTTGTTCCGATTTTCGTCCGTCGATCGGTCGTTGCGTTCGAACAAGCGTCGCGATTCAAATGGGAACGTCGAGCAATCGGTCGCGTCGACCTCGGTTCTCGGGCTCGGTACAGAACGAAACTACTGAAGTATCTCATGAGAAGTCACCAATTATTGTAATCCTTAAATCTGTAAGAACGGAGGGGTAAATTTTCCAATAAATTACCGACAGGTTAGCCCCGCGACGGTGGCCCGTGTGCGCGGCGAATTCAAGCCTAACACCGCGAGGAACATTCTCCAAAGCGAACGTAAAGAAGAGCACGCGACTTTTGCAAAATCTTGCCGGCAGTCTGTCCGAATCGATCTGTAACGAAACATTGGGTCTCTTCGATCGTCGAAAGATCTCCAGGCGTTCGAAACGTTTCTGGGCACGACGATCGTTAAGATTTCGAGGGCGCACACCGAGGGCCAGCCGCGGGGCCGGCGATGAACCAACATTTGGCGTCGAATATGCGTAACAAAACGAACCAATGCCGATGAAACAGTAAACGAAAAGAAATAAAATAAAAAAGAAACAGACACAAATACGTATACATAGATGAATCCACCGAGCTGTATTCACGTATGTATACGCGTAGAAGAGAAATCCGATTTTTTTCAAGATATATGTCCGGGCAGTTCTACACACTACACGCAGCACACGACAGAAACTGAACACACGCGCGCGTACACACACACACACAGAAAGCATACACGAGACACGACACTCGACCGTTTCTCTCAGCGGCGCACAGCTGAGGGCGCCGAGGAATCGATCCCAATTTGTTCCATCGTTGAAAATGTGTTCACGCGCATGCAATATTAGGTGATGAAGAAATTTAATCGTAATTCTCTATGTAAAGAACGTGGTAACGGGGACGAGGGACGAAAAAAAAAGAAATAACGAACGGAGAAACGAAAAGAAGAAACGAGAGACGGGGAAAAACGAACAATATAGCGGGTTATTATCGGAAGAGATGAAAATCAACGGTCCCTCGCGATCGAACGAGAGGTTAATCGATGAGAGGATGCGAGAGAGCGACTGCGTGTGTGACTGTTAGAGCGCGAACGAGAGAGAGAGAGAGAGAGAAAGAGAGAGAGAGAATAAACAGATAACGCTAAATCCAATGGGTCTTGTGCAAGCCTCGGTTTAAATTAAAACTGTTATCGACTTAGATTAAATTTTAAACGGTCCAGGAAGCTCTGGAAACTCGGGAAAAGATACGTTCCCGAGCTTCGTCATTGTATATTATCATTGAAGATAACGCGGTACTGTCTCGCTGCGTGTCCGACCCTCTCCGGATCCGCGATCTTAGAACTGCGCTACGTCCGCCGATGAAACTTTTTATGGTGTTAGCGTAACGTGAAATCCGAGGGAACACGCGATGAAATTAGTGGATCAGAATTATGCGTGAAAGAAAAGGCTCCTTTAGAGTCCGGTGACGAGCGTCGTTCTAGATCTCGGTTCAGCCGCGACGGTCGATCCGATTCGACCTCGTTGCTTGTCCTTCGATGGCCCCGTTCGGATCAATGCTGCTCTATCGCAATCGGAAACGTTACGATAAACGTTCTATTTTCATTGACGCGGAATCTGCCGAGCCTCGACATCGATTAGTATTCGTTGTTCGGCGAGAATCGCAGGATTACGTTCGTTTAAATTTCGTGCTGTTTTTTTGTTATGTGTTCGACGATCGATGGAGGAGAGAATAGGCAGCGGCGAGGTCCGAAACGGGACGGACACGAGACGAGGCAGTACCGTACTCGAGGATTCGTTAAGTCTGGAGCTTCTGGCAGGTCTGGTACGAGCGAGGAGATTTGATCATTTGTGGCCTTTCGGTGAGGAATCGGTAGCGATCGGGTTGGGAACGAGTAGACATGTTCCTCCACGTGTTCGCGACTCTTTTAAAAGCGTATTTCGACTCAAACGAACGGCTTAGCTCGTTGGATCGGTACTCGAAACGCTGGCGCTCGAAGCGGGTGGAAGAGCGTCGAATTCGATGTTGCTCTTCCGACAATTGATAGGAGAATTTTCAACGTTCGCGACGTGACGTTCATCGTGTTCCCTACTTTATCGGATAGGAGACGCTTTAACGCTGGATTTACGGAGCACAGAAAACGGCTGTTTTATATTAGTTTATGAAAGTAACAATAAGACGTCTGTTCTGATTTTTGACAAGCGTTATTTCGTAACATTTGCCGTAAGTGACGTATAAATTGAACGAATAACTCATAAATGTATCTTTACGATATGAACAATCGTAAATTCAGAAATTGGTGACCCGTCGTTTTGACGGGTTCCGTAAATCCAGCGTTAATATCGATCTTCCGAAGAATTAGGAAAATAAGAGTTCAAGTATCTGTAGGGAACAGATATAGGATTGTATAGAGCATAATTTAAAAAGTGAGAATACATTTATATATATATATATTTCGTCGAATGTAAAATTGCTCTTTTAACAATTGATAGGAGAATTTTCAACATTCTTGACGAAGTTTATCGAGTTCCCGCTTCATCGGATAGGAGACTCTCTAATATCGACCTTCCGAAGAATTAGAAAAATCAGAGTCCGAGTGTCTCCACGGGACGGCTGGAATCGTATAGAGAGCATAATTAAAAAAGTGAGAGAATATATGTATATTCGTTCGACTTCTGTTTTTCTCACTGTTTCCTCTTTCGAAAGATTCTTACATCGGCGGCGGTCCTTCGGAAACTCCCAGAACCGAGGAGCGTCGGGTAAAAAAAGTGTCGCCGGGAAAACGAAAAGTAAGAAGCCCCTTCGAGCGTCAGAGCGAACGAAAGCCCGTTTGTCTTGTCCCCTCATCGTTCGTACGTATTCTCGGAAGCGTTCTGTCCAGGTTGATCACTCATCGTCGACGAACTGAAACGGTATAAAGAAAAAAAATATCTGGTGATTGGACTCGTCGATCAACCTCGGCCGCTTCCGGTCCATCTAGTCATGCTGAGCCGTGCGTGTCCCGTCGGAGGGTTTTTGTATATCAGTCGTTCGGTCCATCGGTGGATCCTGTGTTAGACGTGATCGTGATTTCACGAGGCGTTTCCCAAAATTTGCGAATTGGCCGCTTAAACGCCAACGAAACGGAATTCGGCTACGCGAAGGCTCCCCCGGGAGCGGTAATTATTCTAATGGTGTAATTAAGATTGGTGTGTCTAGTCCGCCACGATGAAGGGATCTGTATATCAGGCTGGCTCTCCTTGTTGTCTCAAAAAAGAGAAAAGAAAAAATTAGACGAAGTAACTGGACGTTCTTCCATCTCGCCTTTTAGCCGATCCAGAGGCAACAGGGAACGATCGTTCGATCTCGCGGATCCCCTTCGTCCTGGAGCGTAAATCATCCTTTTTGTTTTGTTGTCTCTTGTCATTTACGTTATTAGGTAAACCGGAAATAGGTAGGACGAGGAAGGATGAAAAATCGGATCGATGCACAGACCCGCAGACTGATACGGATGCTAATCTGAGAATCAAAATTTTAGGACGTCTCGTGGTTTCTCGGAGACGCCGCCGGTGTCTTATGAGCGCGTCTTTCGGTGCCCCTTCGGCGGTCGGATGCCCGCGGGAACGGTTGTCGGGTTCGCCGCGGTTACGGTCATCGATGGGTCGAGTACCGAAAGGACGGGAGGGATGATGGGTGAGAGCGTATGCATGGCCGGAGAGAATGTTCGGAGGCGAGAAAGGGATTGATGAAAGCGAAAGACGTGTATTGCGAGTCGGCGAGAGGAAGAGAGAGAGCAAGAGAGATTGAGAGAGAGAGAGAGAAACGCTAGCCAACGTGTGTGTCATTCGAATCGGATAATCATCGTTTACATTGTCGTCGTGATATACGGGCGGGAGAGTGAAAGAAAATGAAAAATGAATAAAAAATACATGAGAAATTGGGGAAACTTTTTTCAAAGTAATCGATCGATGTTGTAGGAACCAGTGTCATTTAAAGTAGTAGGTCGCTTCTACCAAAAGGAAAAGTCATCTCGGGACAAGTTAAAAACAGTTGTTTCTACGTGATTCGAAAGTCGCGCCCAGCCGCGTGGCCGCGCTCGAGGCGACGCGAGAGAGTTCAGAAGGAAGACAAAAAAAGAAAAGAGGACAACCAAAAGAAAAGGAAGATGAAATAACGAAAGACGAAGATAACGCGCCAGGTTCTTCGAACTCTCGGCGCTTGCTTCCCTTCTTTCCTTTTTCTTTCTCTTTTTCGTTCCGTTACTTGTCGCGGAGGATCTCGAGCTCCTCGAGCGTGCCGAGGACACGCGGGAAGGTAAACGGTTTTTTATACAGTAGAATTGTACCAATTGTACCACATAGGAAATGAAAAAAAAAAAACATAATGGTGTTCGTTGTTCACTGCTCTGGCTTGCTAGAAACAGCAAAGTAACAATAACTCGGGCCTCTCGGAGGCTGTTCGGACCAGGAGAGGCGTGAAAATCGCAAATAAAAAGACTGCTGACCAATAAAACGAGCGTAATTCAATCGATAGAACTTGCTCCGGACAGTCCCCTTCGTGCCCCCCGGTATGAATCGGCAACATTTCGACATTGCAAGATTATTGGTGTACTTATCACGCAGTTTTCTACAAAATAAAGAAAACAATTTTGAAAAAAAATAGATCTCGTACAAAGCATCGCTCATTTATGACGTCATCCCGCCCCTCAAATTCCTAGCCTCCTCAATAGCTAACGTATACGAAATAATCATTTTAATGTATTACGATGAAAGAGGCAATTGATCACAAAATAAATCGGTTTTAAAATAATACAGACTTTATGCATTTTTTAAATTAATTTTTTTTTTTAATGTCTGCTACTATCAATAGTCGAATAGACGCCTCGCAAGCCCTATCGTTTTCTAATATAGAAACAATAGACAGTCGAAATTTATAAAGCGTTCGATTTTCAATATTTTCGGACTTTCGCAGATTTTTAAAAAGTGGTTGTCTTCCTTTCAAATTCAAATGTACCGCGCCATTGATTGACTTGTGGCGCATCCTGCAGCGACATTTGGAACTACAGGTAGGAGGTCCTTACAAATCACGCAGTGGCAAAACGCTCAAACTGTTCGCCAAAATTATCCACATATGATAATTGTGAAGTGCGCCGCAGATGGCGCTACAGTAAACTAAATGTAGGTAATGTATACTTCTGTCTTTTTAATATTATTAGTTTTCTATTGTTTCAATAATTCTGATATAGATTAGTTATTAAACTATCATATTAATGAATTTCAGGTCACGTTGTGAATATTAATTCAACTTTTTATTATTATTTACCAACGAGTATCATTTGTAAAATAGTCTATAATAAATCTTCAAAACGCGTCGACATAAATACATATCTCGCAAAGTATAATTTATTTCTTGAACTATTAATTTCGGTTCAAAATATTTAAATTAAAAATATTAATAATGAAATGAAACTATAGATGTGAATAATAATATTACGATTAATTAATAAGGCTGTCGGAATACTCGAATATTCGAGCGACTCGAAGTGCAGAAATTGGCTATCAGTTTGAGCTTTTCGCCGCAAGTGGCGCCACAAGTACTCCGTTTAGAACTTTTCCACGTCGGTAAATTAGCTATCAATTACTATCAACTTACTACTACGCGTTTGGCGCGGTACTGACCTTTTATCTCTAACTACGGCTATACATATACGTAGCTTAGGGTCCGTTTATAGTCTTTGCGTAAATAAAGATTATTATAAAAATGAAAATATCTCTAATTCCAAATGTTGCCACAAGAAGCGCCACAAGTCAACCAATGGCGGTTTGAATTGTTTTTAACTAAAAAAAGGAAGAACCTGATTTTTTATGATACGTGTAAAAACCTGAAAATAAACGAGGACGATTATGGCAATCTATGGGTTCAACTCAATGCATTGTCACGGACATTTTGAGACCAATAACATAAATATTAAGCTATTGGTTTTAATTATTTAGGTTTCTCCAGGAGAGTAGAAAAGAAGTGAGAAATTTTGTACACCGTCAGAATATTCTTTAACTGTTAAATTGCACTAACAAAAGTGATTCAAATACAACAGAATTTATGCTAGTCGTCAGACTTGGAACTGAGAATGCAGTAAATGTTCCTTCAAATTTCCGTGTCCTTTGACTCCGATGTTCGCCGATATTGAGACTATTTAGTATATTCCATTTTATTAATAGTGAAAACATTATTTTCTTCTCATAATATATATTTTCTCATAATTATATACAGACCTATAAAACTTCATATTTCGTCATTTGTGGTACGCGATCAAGGATTCTACTGACTTTCTATTTACGAATAATAATAATAATAATAATAATAATAATTGACGCTTAAATTCATTGATATGTTCTCAAAACAAATTTATATGTAACTGAATTTTATCGCAACTATTTATCGCACTAACTACTTACCGAACTCCTTGATACCAAGTAATTTCATCAAATTCTCCATCTCGAAACGAAACTGGACTTGCGAAAGCAACATAACGCAAAGCTATTTATACGGGACCGAATATAAGTAATCTAAACCATTTACACGGCTAAATTTAACGTCACGTTCATTCAGCAGCAACCGACACCATAGCGTTACATCGAGCAAGATAACCGCAATCGTAATGAAGAACACGATTTACGTGGGAAATTCACTATTTTAAAAAATGTGTCGTCCCCTTACATTCTATCATTTCTGGAAATTCTTATTCAGATAGAGAAATATCCTCCTTTCATGTAAATCTTAATTTTAATAACTTCGTTCTATCCGCAATTAATAAATCAGCTAAGAATCTATGTATTATATATGTCCCAAAATGGTTAGTGTTAAAGTTACTAGTATAGTAAATTCTCCGCAATTGTCGTTCGGCTTGGAAATGAAAATGGACAACTTGGGAAGAGCGGATACGATTTTTCGAGTCTTGCGGCTCGTTTTGATAGTTATTGATAATCGGTAATTATAAAAACGAGCCCTAAGGCTTGAAAAAGCGTATCCCCTCTTTTCAAATTGTTTCGAAGCTAAGGCACAATTGGGGACAATTTTTATATAATATATTTAATATTTAATAATGATTTATACATAATTTATTTATAATAACTTTGACAATTTATTATTATTCCTATTATTATTATTATTATTATTATTATTATTATTATTGTCATTGTTATTATTACATTTATTATTTTTATTATTTTTACTTTTATTATATATATAATATTTTTAGCTACTGATAATAGCAATTTAAAATTCTGATCAATCCAGAGCTTCAGAATTCAACGATGAAGCATCAAGAATCAGAATTTACAATTTTTCAAGTATACAACAGATGTTCGCAGGATCTTTAGCATCTTCGACGAGTTTGCGAAACCAGCAGCAAGCGAACACTTGGAGAACCGCGGCCGACTTCCTACACCGAATTTGGCCTGATAAACAAGCGCGCAAAAATACTGCCGTGAAACATAATACGAGCACGCGAATACATAGTATCTCTATAATACCCATCATCTAGCTCAGATTCCAGCTGGAGGCAGGTCGAAACACTCGTGCACAGTTTTTCGCAGCGATTCTCTTCCAATCGGTCGTTCGCGACGATGGTCCATGCGATTAAAAAAGTTCTTCGATAGTGCCCGCGCAAATAGACATTTATTAAAAAAATATCGAACGCAAAAATTCCGTGGCTGCGTTGCTACATTCTTAAAAGCTCAATTATGAAAAGCTGAATTCCTCGATCATTATTTCTCAATTATGAAAAAGTGGTATGATAAAGTTCAGCACATATGTATGTACAGATTTAGCATATAATACATGAATGCGTAAGAATGTAAACAGAAAATCAATAACGGAACGCGGACATCTTTACATCAAGAAGTATTAGCAACAATTAACAACGCTCCTTCATATCATATTTATATTTGCATCGATTATTTTCTATAAGTGCAGTAAATTCTCCCTAATTGACCCACAGCTTGTACACAAAAATGGACAATTTTGGAAGAGGAGATACGATTATTCGTGCCTCCTCTTCCCAAACTGTCCATTTTTGTTTCCAAGCTGAGGATCAATTAGGGAGAATTTACTATCTATATAATTTTTCGGATAATTATTTCTCGATTTAATATTTTCCGCAATTATATCACTATTTCGTTTTTCGGATAATTATATCTCTTTTTTATTCATTTTTTTGGGTGGGGGAGGTAATTGCGTCTCCATTTAATTTTCCGGCAAATCATGTCTTCACCTAATTTCATTGCTGCCGAAGTTTAGAGAATGCTATTCGTTCAGATTCAAAATTGACAAAATGATTGTTTAAATTACGAAGAGCCGACCGCATCTAATTGCTCGACGCGATCGCGATCGCTGGATCGGTCACGGTGTGCTGATCGATCCGATAAGAATGGGGGCGGTAGGAAAACGCGGGAAACTCGGAAGTCGGGGGAGGACGGAGGAGAGGAGGGCAATGTCCTAAGCGGTTTCGGGCGCGGTTCTTCGAGCTTAATGAACACGCGGCGATGGGTGGCGGCTTAACCAAAGTGACGCAAAGGGAAGGAAGTGAAAGAGGGCGGGTGGCGTCGTTTAAATTTGGAGCGGCGCGCGCTCGGAAATAGACGTTTCTTTCCCTCTCTCGCGTTGTGTACACGATCTTCTGCCCTCGCCCGGTTCCGCGTGGCTCTTCCCGATCTTCCGATCCTCTTCGGCCGCGCACCGAACGACCTCTTTACCGGAGTTCAAGACGCCCGCCGGAAGTGACGTCCCCGCGGAACGGAAGCGGCATGCAATCGGCCAAAGCACGATTCCAACAGCGCAAAATCATTTCGTGCGTTCTAATTCTCTCTTTCGATATATTATATAAATTTCGATATATAAATTTATATGTAATAATATATAAATTATATAAATTTCGATATATAAATTTATATGTAATAATATATAAATTATATAAATTTCGATATATAAATTTATATGTAATAATATATAAATTATATAAATTTCGATATATAAATTTATATGTAATAATATATAAATTATATAAATTTCGATATATAAATTTATATGTAATAATATATAAATTATATAAATTTCGATATATAAATTTATATGTAATAATATATAAATTATATAAATTTCGATATATAAATTTATATGTAATAATATATAAATTATATAAATTTCGATATATAAATTTATATGTAATAATATATAAATTATATAAATTTCGATATATAAATTTATATGTAATAATATATAAATTATATAAATTTCGATATATAAATTTATATGTAATAATATATAAATTATATAAATTTCGATATATAAATTTATATGTAATAATATATAAATTATATAAATTTCGATACATTCGAAATAACAATAAATTTTCAAAATAACACTACTGAGACCCTGGTTCTCCTCGTCGACGAACAGATATTGTTATAAACTAAAACATTCTGTTTACAAACCGGAACTCGATTATTTAATTACAAATTACTGTCGATTTATCGACTCTTAAATTGCATTTTCTAAGTTAAAACATTGCTCGTTTCGATGCAATAACGTTTAAAATTTCTGATTCTACGCTTGCGGTAAACGCAACAAATCCAACTTCCTCACAGTAAACCCAACTTCCTTAATTTTTTTGACAATGGCCCAGCCGGATGAAAAATCTGAAAAAAATTGAGTGCACTGCTTGCGGTAGCACCTTATCAAGGAATTAATATAAAAAAAAACCCTATTTTTGTTTTCGAGAAATCTTCAATTTTCCGATTTTATTTTTGGTTTTCCATTTTTTATAAGCACAGCTTGCAACGGAAAAATCTGAAAAAATTCTATAATATGCGGCTCGATGTCCAAAATAAGCCACATTTTTTTCAAAATTTTAAAAAATCACCGAAGGGGGAAATGGACGGGAAAGCGCGGAATCTATTTTACCCTGTAACTTACCCGAACGGACAAGTTACAGGGTTGAAATTTTGCACAGAAATGAATTTTCCGCGCGGAGAACAGAAATGAGAATTCGCAACTGGGGGATGTCTGTAGTTTATCGATGAAGGATGAAAATAATATCGAGAATCTGAACCAGGACCAGATAAAACGTATGATTTACGATTTCGTTGAAATTATAACTGACGCGTCTCTCCGCCACTACCACGGCTATAGTGCTCGCGTGTGTCGCATAATTGGGAATTTTTGGATCTAGGCAGAGACACTTGGCTCGAAGATCGGCTAAAATTACGAAATTTATTAAATTGTAGCTACTTTTGAAAATGCAGCTAGAACGCTTGGGACCGAGTCGGTGTACCATGTTAACGTGCAACCTCTTCGCGAACGAGCTCCCAACGTGTGTAATTTGTAACTCTTTTCTTGGAATCTCGTGAGAACGTTCTCTCGCAAAGACAACCTTGCGGGGGGATTGCGCAAAAACATGACTGCGCCGGTTTAAATGGCACGGAGAGATTAATAACGCGCGTAATTCGAGCCCGGTTAATAATAGCATAATTTCACGTAACGGCGAATACACGCGTACCGGCAACATTATCGGGCAGGCGAGCCTCCTCTCGCAATAATGTTGATTTCAAAGTGGAGCCCGCCGGTGGCTTTAAACGATGATCACATTTTCAAGCCGCACGGTCTCAACAATCAACGTAAATTACAGAGTGGCGGCTTCCTTGTTACAATACGGAGGAGACCGGCAGTTGTTGACACGCGAAAATCGCGCGATGGTGTCTGTCGACGTGCCCGACGTTACCGCTGCGGCCGCGCGGGGTTGTTGACAGCCGCCTTCGCACGGCGATACAATGGGAACGCGGCTACATCGATGATTCGGTCGATCTTTTCTAAAGATACAATTCCGCGAATACTGCCGTTCTTAACATTAGATTCACGGAACCCGTCGAAATCACGGGTCACTAACTTTTTAACCCTTTGTACTCGAGTGGCGACTCCGAGGCGCCATTAAAAATTGTTACGTCACGATTCAAAATAATTTTACTAGTCAAGCTTGTTTATATTTGAAGATATGTTGAAAGCGCAACTGTTGCACGAGCCACAAAATTCAATTTCGCATGTTCAAAATGCACTATATTTCATAAAATGGAAATACCGTGGGTCAGAAGAACTATTTTCAATTTCACGTTAATTTGGCCACGAGTGCAAAGGGTTAATTTACGACTATTCATATCGTAAAGATACATTTTGGAGTTGTTCGTTTAATTTATATGTTACTTACGGCGAACGTTACGATAACACTTGTTAAAAGTCAGAATAAATGTCTTATCGTTACTTTTACAAACTACAATAATGCTTCCCTTACTGACGTTCAGATTGTCCACAAAAATGGACAATTTGGGAAGAGGAGATACGATTATTCGAGCCTTTCGGTTTGTTTTTATAGTTATAAATTGTTAACAATTATAAGAACGAGCCACAAAGTTCGAATAATCGTATCTCCTCTTCCCAAATTGTCCATTTTTGTGGACAATCTGAACGTCAGTAAGGGAGATATTACCGTAATATGAAACAGCTGTTTTTGTGCTTCGTAAATCTAGTGTTAAGCATATCGAAACGGATCTAATATTAAACGATTTCCGATTTCGATGAATGCTCGAAGTTTGACGGTGCATTAAAAACGACGCGATAGGATGCAAGACGCGGTGGGAGCTCGTTACCATATCCGATTTATTTGCGGACGTCCGACCAAAGTGCCTCTTCAGGCTCAAAGAATATGATAAGAAGCCGCTGGTGAGGCAGATCAAACGCGTTTCCGATTGAAACGGTGATACGTTTATCGGCGACTGACGGACTGTGACACGAGTTTCAGTCACGACGGCAAAGTGATCGTTGAAACACCTAATCGTTATTCGTTCCATGCATTTTAGATAGGACGAGTTATTCGAAGAATTAATTCTAAGTAAGTAGTATCGAGAAACTCGTATTGTGTAGGAATTATTGTAATTATATTATGCATTATATTGAAATTATATTATTGTGTGTATTGAAATTATATTATTGTATACTGAAATTATATTATTGTGTATTGAAATTATATTATTGTCTATTGAAATTATATTATTGCGTATTGAAATTATATTATTGAATATTCAAATTATATTATTGAGTATTCAAATTATATATTATTGAATATTCACATTATATTATTGCATATTGAAATTATATTATTGTATATTGAAATTATATTATTGTGTATTGAAATTATATTATTGAATATTCAAATTATATTATTGAATATTCAAATTATATTATTGAATATTCAAATTATATTATTGAGTATTCAAATTATATTATTGAATATTCAAATTATATTATTGAGTATTCAAATTATATTATTGAATATTCGAATTATATTATTGCATATTGAAATTATATTATTGTGTATTGAAATTATATTATTGAATATTCACATTATATTATTGAATATTCAAATTATATTATTGCATATTCAAATTATATTATTGAATATTCAAATTATATTATTGCATATTCAAATTATATTATTGTATATTGAAATTATATTATTGTGTATTGAAATTATATTATTGAATATTCACATTATATTATTGAATATTCAAATTATATTATTGCATATTCAAATTATATTATTGTATATTCAAATTATATTATTGAGTATTCAAATTATATATTATTGCATATTCAAATTATATTACTGTATATCGAAAATATATTATTGCATAATAAAATTATATTATCCTAATTATCATGCATTATATCGAATTATTTGTAAGGAAAAACATTACTTTCGTTCCAACTATTTTTGACTCGACCGATACGTACAAATTTGCTTAAAAATACGCAGGCTAATTATCAAGTGGTTCCTCGGCGTTCCGAATTTCATTACCGAAAGAACGGTCCCCGGAATTCGCTGGGGCGCTGTTCCGGGTTCGAAAATGTCACCGGCGTCGGACGAGAGGGTTCGATCAATCGGAAGTCGTAAACCGGGACGAAACGCGACTAGTTTGTTTTCCCGGCCGGCATTCGGTACGGATTTATGCATTCGTATAATTGGCCAGATGGCTCCCAGTTTTATTTCGGTGACACTAAAATATTACGGTATCCGCTTCCCCGTGTCATTCCACGTCTATTTTTGAACGGCAGAAGCTTCTAGGGGCGTTCGACTCCTCCATTCCATTCCGCCGGTATGAGACTAACTTTCTTCTTCGTTGTCGTCGATGCGCTATGATGTCTCCATTCAGAACCGGCGGCCCGGTCCCATCGCCCTGCCATTTGCAATTGTCAGTTAAAAGCGAATTAGTGCTCGCAAATGGGTGGATCGGTGCGCTAGATCTCGTCGATCCCGTGGCTTTAGCGAGCACGGAGCTCAAAGGACTCTCGCCCCTCCTCCGTCCCCGGCGCTCCCGAAAAGAACGAGATTCAACCGACGTTCGGTTAAAGTTAAACTTTAACCTAGAATTTCGTATTCCGCGTGATCATGGTTGCGCGTCAACGCGGTCGCGTTTGATTAATTCTTCTACTTCCTCAACGCCCGAAATTTAGCGCAACGAACGAGCGGAGCACAACGCGCCATTAATCAGCCGTCACGGCTGACATTCTTGTACATCCCATCGAAAATATTCAGCATTGTTCTCCCGCGACTTGTTCGCGACGCCGGGCCCGCGTCTTGTAACCGCGAATGGATATTAATTATCCGATGAATTGAATGCTCGCGGTATTAATGCTCGGGCGTGATTCGACAGGGCCCGAAACGCGGGACGCATCTCGAAACGTCGCTTTGCGGAGAACTCGCTCGACTATTTGCGTTTACGTATCATTCGAAGGTGACGCGACGGAAGCGGGCATTAGCATTTTACAATCACCGTGTTGCCGTTCGCGTTATTAACACGTTCCGTGCCGAGCTTTTTTTACTCGAATCTTCACACTTTGATATTTTACTAAAACTTGATGTATTACGTGCAATTATTAATTCTCGTACACATAACAACGTAAGAAAAACTTATCAACGCCCATTCTTGCGGTGGAAATTGATTCTTCGGTTCTAAATTTCTTGTAAACAATTTGTTCAGTTCACTAAGTAAACATGCAAGCGTGTACCATGGATGGTACACGTGGCACGGAACGTGTTAAAAGAAAAGCTGCACCTCTGGTTTCCAGAAATCGCGGGAAGTTTCGTTGCGACAGCTCGTTTCGGAGGTTCGATGCGTTCACACTTATTTCCGCAGCTCGTTCGTTGGCACAATGCAAGAAATTCCGTTTCAGCTTCAATCTTGCAAAGACGCTTCGGCCGACGAAATGAATCTCATTCTGATCTCGCCCCTGCCTCCCCCCCTCGAATAATTGCAAAGCGTGCGCTCGATCCGCTGGATTCTCGCTGTAAAGATCCGCTCGGCTGGGACAAATGTTTCTCTTGCATTCCGATGCTCGGGGAAATATAATCGAAGATGGAAGCCGCGCGCCTGATAATTCGTCGGCGTACCGGCGAAATAAATAACAAAGTACTTGGAATACGTTGACAC
The DNA here is from genome assembly GCF_051020955.1 of Megalopta genalis. Lineage (NCBI taxonomy): Eukaryota > Metazoa > Arthropoda > Insecta > Hymenoptera > Halictidae > Megalopta > Megalopta genalis. The sequence continues at coordinate 7,474,552 of NC_135024.1, forward strand.
ATGTACCGAAACGGTCGGGGCTAATTGAAACGCACCGATGCGACGGCGAACGCTCCTTTTTCTCCCCGACGAAGCCAAGATTGGTCGCGGCCGTTGCCTATTAATATCGGGGGGAGGGGGGAGGGTATATTTCAATTAATCCAAATAAATCGGCACGCGACGCGTCGCGACGCCGGCCGAGGATCGCGCGCGGGCGCGTGCGTCGACAGGAGGAACGGAGAAAAAAGAGGCGCGTCGGGGCGCTTGCGCGAGGGGCGTCGCGACGGCCGCCGACGCCTTCGTGAATGAAACCGTCGCAGTCAGTTCGCATCAAGGCGTCCACCCTCGCTTCGACTTTCACGGAGTTTCTAATTACCCGGTCGGGGACACCTCCAGTGACATTCCACGGGGATAAATCATTGGCGGCATCGCGCGACCACCGACCCTGCCCGGCTAATTGCCCTCAGGTACGTACCACGAATTTTAAACGCGGCACAGACGCAACAGTTTGCCCGCTTCCGCTTTCGAATTACGCTTGCGAGCGCTGCCGACGCTCGCGCCGTTCCGTCGCGGAAACCGAGCATTCTCGAGGGCTGCGATGCTCGGAGAACAATACGTTACGGAGATAGGAAGCGGATCGTCGTTCTCTTAAATTCGATGTGATATTCCGTTGGTTTGACAGTATTTTGTGAAATTGATAAGAGCGAAGGCTTTTGCTAGATGTTGCTCGACGAACATTTCGTTCGAGTCGTTCACCAGCGTTTATTAGATCGAACATATATTTTATGGCGAACGGGATCATGTAAATCGCGTCATCGTTCATTTGATGAAGCGTTTGATGTTTTCTCCCCGTTTAACCCTTTGCACCCGAGAGACGACGCTGAGGCACCACTAAAAATTGTTCTGAAAATTGAAACTAACCACTGAAAATTGCGAACTAATTTTCAAATCGCCAAGATCGTTTGTATTGAAAAATCTATTAAAAGTGTCGAATGCGTCGCGAGACTAAATTTTATTTGCATAAAATACGCTAATTATAAATCACAGAAAATAGAAATACTGTAGTTTAGAAGAACTATTTTCGATTTAGAGTTCAAACGTCTCCGATTGCAGAGGGTTGATAGCTTCAAACAGCTGTTGCTTTGGACTAACGCTTAATTCGAAGGGTTTTACGGTTTATTGAATAGACGAAGAAATAAAATAAATGAACAGGAATTTTTTCCAAGGACAAGATAGAATTTGCTTGAGAAATCATTTTGTCGACTAATTTAGACATTTTATCCTGTACGATCCCTGAAACTAGTTACGCGAAAGATTTTTGGTTGACAGTCGACCATTATTGTTTTATGCTTTCATTTCGCTAATTGTAAAACCTGCAGCGCAGGAAAAAACAGAATTGTCCGCAGAATCTAGAAGATCAGATGACTGAATTTTCATCCGAGGAATCGAGTAAAGTTTAAAAAAGTATTCGACCGTTGAATTAGTGACTAAACCAAATGAATTCACTAACGAATCGAATGTACCTTTAAAAATTAATTTCACGACCTAGTATCGTGTCATTCGCGCAACAGAGCGCGTGGCATAATCAAAAAGGGGATCATAAAAGACGAAATCACCATTGTCTGAAAAATTGAATTTTCATGCGAAAAGATTCGCGACTGCACTTGTATGCTAAAAAGTGTTCCAAGCGCATAAATATTCATTGTATCAATTACCGACCTCAATGTCACCGATGTTATTCGTTTCAACGCACGAAATGAGCAATCATTCTTCAAAAGCTACGCTCGTGTGCGCGTCGCGCACATAGATGGCCGAAAGAAAAGAAAAAGAAAACCTCGTTCATGCTCTGCAAAGAATACACGAGGAAATGTCGCGATTCTCATTTTTATTTACATGCATAAATCGTCGGAAGTTCGCTAATCTCGCGTGATCTACGGTTTCGCAAACCGATTTCGCTGTCTCTAGGGAAGATTCAGTTCGATCCCCGTGGACAGAGAATAATTATGTGTTGACAAGCCAGTTGGGGTATAATTGACGAGCGATAGAATCGTTTCGCGAAAGAAGATGCGCACGGGCGGAGAACGATGAATGCATTTGCATACGCAATTTATTTCCGCGAAGGCAACGCGCATCGTGATATACGGCGATCCTTCCGTGTTTACGACGTCCATACGTCACAAATATTCGTAGTTATCGCAAACGACCCGCTGAAATATTGAATCGGCCGGCACCCGTTCGGAAATAGACCACGATCGAGAAATAAAATCGTTAATAAAGACGATCGAGACACAATTCAATGCGCGCTGCCGAAGACCGCATTTTCATCCGACATTTGATGTTGGAGCAGTAACAAGCTTGATTATTGAACGAATTTTTACGTTTATTAAATTCAGATAAACAAAGATTTTGTAAATTAACTGTAAAAGAATAACAATGCCACAAATAACACAAAGCACAATTTCTATTATAAGATCGTAATGAGATGAAATGAAATGAAAAATGATGAAATGAACGTAACCAGACGAAAAGCAAAAGAAAAGTGTCGGTGGTTTTTTTTAGAAAAAACAATTCCTTCTGAATAATCTCGTTTAATGATTCCGTGGCGAATATAAATGCTGCTGCCGTCTATTGTTTATTTATAAAGAAATCGACTGTATCGACTTATACTGATTGGCTCCTGAACCGTTCATGTATATATCTCTTCAATTCTCCTCAATTACTAATTCGATCTAGGCCCCCGTGTCCAACGAAACAGCGTTACTCTCGACATTGCGTCAACCAAAACTATCCTTGCATTGAAAATAAACAAACAGCTCTGCCGTTTCGAGCTTTGAATATGCGTGTCCAATGTTGCGCGCGTCATTTTCAGTTGTTATCTTTGGCCTCGCGACGATACCAGGAATAAGATGAACCGTCTCCGTTCCACGCAGCCTTCGCACACTTTCGCCATAAACGCTTCCACGCCGATCCGGACCTTCGACACGCGTCGACCATTCGATCGGAATAGGTCAAAGTTAAAGACGCGGTCCGATTCGGCTCGGCGAGTCGAGGCCCGGCGGGTTTCGACGGTTCGAACGAAACGTTTCGGAACCGATAATCCAAATTCTGCTCGAAATCCGAATCCGGACAGAAACTGGCCCGAGTCGTCTAACTGGCGGCCGGCCTGGCTGTTTTCTTTCCGAACGATCGCGCGGCTGGCTGAACGTATTTGCGATTTCCGCGGGAACGCGCGCCGCGGCGCCAACTCAAACAAACGGAGCGTCGCGGCTGCGAGGAGACGCGCGGCGGGGAACCGGCGGAGAACAAATAATTCAGCCCTCGAGGAAAGCCAGAGTAGAGTCCTTCAGCCCCGACGTTCGCCCATCTCCTCGCCATCGATCCCCGTTCGCGGAAAGATAACTTCCAGTCGCCGCCGCGCGTCTCTGTTTCAAGGAATTTCCCGGCGCTGATTGCTTCAGCCTTTTCTTCGAGTCTTTCTTCTCGCTCGAAAAGAGGGAGAATTCTTTCCTCACTCCTCTCCTATGCGATAAAGTCCAACCCTCGCCCTTTATTCGCGGACGGAGTGCGGGACACGCCGAACAAGGCGGTTCTCGACGATCGAATTAATACGTTCGGGCGTAAGTTTCGGATGAAAGACTTGCTGCTTGGAAGACGAAGTTATGGCTTGCGCAGATAAAATGCTTGCAAAGTTAATAAATCACGTGAGAGACGGTCGCAGTTCTTTTAACCATCCGCTGTCGCATTTTCCTTGCGAAACACGTTTGTCGTACCGGACCGATCAGACCCAGTTCAGCATTCAGGCAACTGTCGCTCTGAAAATGGCATTACTATCGAGTCCCAAAAATTTTAAACTATAATTTGAACATTTTACAACATTTTAGTTTCCTTTACAAAGTATATCGAATTAATTATTAATTTTATTCTTCTTATGACAGTATCACTTTCTCGAAAAAAATTGTGGGACACTTCGATCCAGTATGACAGCGGATGGTTAAATTTGAAAATAAACGTATAAAATACTGCAAACGCTTCGTGACGATTTATAGTGATCCAGAAAATCCGTATCTTCTCTGAAATAAATACAACGGAACACACAAATACGCAAGAAAGAATAGTCGGTGACAATACCTCTTCAAAAATGTTGCGAATAAAATCAGCATGAAGGATACAGAAATTTGAAAACCGAACAATAAGTATGACCACTTAGAACTAAATTCAATAAAATATGTGTCTGAACAATATCTTGTACGCTTCCATACGTTTCGCTGAGAGATTCGGACGAAGCAAAGTTTAATTGGCGTATCATTGAAAAACGATCGTTATTTTCTTAGCACAGACGCGGCGGCGGACGAATCACTTTCGCCGCGAGCGCAGTATTAATTATCGCGCGAAAATCGTTTCGCAGTTTCCTCGCGGGTCAACGTCCACCGAATCGACGTGTTAATTAAATTCCGACATTACGGACCGCGCGTGCCTCTCCCGCCCCCTCCGCCGCGGTTTCATAATCATTTTAATGTTCCGCTGTCCCCCCGGAAGCGCGCGCAGCGACATAAACAATTCTCACGGGCCGGATTTTAAATGGACTCCAAACGCCGGCGAAAGAACCGGCTGGGCACGCCGACGAATTCCCTTATCGTTTCAATAGGCCGCGCCGCTAACTAATTAACTCGATGCTCGACGACACCGCGGCACGCCGAGATGGCTATCTCGCCACGCAATTACGCCGTCCCCGCTCCGGCGAAGTGTCTACAACTAATTTCCAGTAGATCGCGGCGGAGCTTTTTAACATAGGAATCGTATATCAGGTCCGAGCCGCTCGGCGATTAGATCAGCGGATCAGCGGCCTCCTCTAACGTATGGTGTCGCGTCGGACGTGCAAATTAGCGGAGCACGGTTCACCGCTAATTGTTTGAACACTCGCTTGCCACCGGGAGGATTGTCAAGCTGAAATACGACCGCTCCGCGGTCCGCCTTCCCGTCGCTCATATATTCGACGATTACCACGACGACGACCATTCGACCGCCCCGAGCACCGGTCCGGCCAACTTCCGGTTACCTTCGCGATCCAGAGAGATCGTTCGTCATCGGAGCGTTTCGAAGAATTCGCGGTTGCACGCGGTACCTTCTATCAGAAAAATCGAACGAAATTTTCGAGACGTTCAGTCTCGCTTTGCACTGCTATTACACGGTGATCATTTTTGAGTTGTCAATTAAAATAATTGTATAAAAATTTGTAAAAACAAATTTGATTCGAGATTTCATCTTAGACGGTCATATTATGTCTATAAGCGCCAACAAATATTTCACGTGTATATTTGTTCGAAGGGAAAAGCATTAAATGAAATCGGTGTAAAATTGATTTAGCGGTGACGCTCATGTTTGTTCGTTGCAAGTGCTTCTCTCAGCTGCTTTTTATTTATGATCGGACCTCTGCGTTGAATTCTACAATGTTTCCAATTGCTACAACGTGTCGCGCTCGGGAGAAAATGCTGTTATTGCTCAAAGAGGCGGACACGCAGGTGAACGCAATGTTCAATAATTTTCATCAATTTATTACGAAACTTTTCAATCAATGACGATACATCGCACGCTGTCGACGCTTTAATAGAATTCACGAATGTTCATTGCACAGTAAATTCTCCCCAATTGGCTCTCAGATCGTGCACAAAAATGAACAATTTGGGAAGAGGAGATACGATTGATTCGAGCCTCGCGACTCATTTTTATGGTCGCCGATTGTCAACAATTATAAAAACGAGCCGCAAGCCTCAAGCAATCGTATAACAATTCATGAGTTCTGTTTTAAAGTACCGATGGTGCGCGATGTATCATTGATTGAAAAATTTCGTAATAAATTAACCCGAGAAAGATAACCTACGTCGCAGAGGCGCCTGCGAAGACTGTTGATTTTTGTTAATTTTTCATAGAGGTCTAGTGATTTAAGTTTAAAATTACTTAAAATATAAAAAAATATAATATAAATGCATTTTATTTTTACAATAATGCCAAACCTTTAAAATGACTAGATTAACTTAAATAAATATCCATTGTTAGTATAAAATTGACGCCTTAGAAAAGCATGCGCCTCTGAAGCGTATGGTTATCTTTTACGTACGTTGTCATATGGTTATCTTTCTAGGGTTAATGAAAATTACCGAATACTGCGTTCACTAAATTGAAGGGTCAATTAGGGAGAATTCACCGCATGCGTCTACGTATAGGAATGAAATGAGGTGATAAAACACTCGATCGTATCTTGCCCAGTGTCGAAATACTTATACACGGTGACGTAACAGTTGCGAAACCGATGCCATAACCGTGTTCAACCCCTGAATCGAACGATCGGCACACAGGAGATCGTGCGCTTTGGCGGCGACGAGTGAGCCGGGTTCCTCGGCTCATATAACGCGTCGCGGTAATTCCATCAACCGGAAGTCGTCCGTGGCCCCGTACCCCGGTCGGATCCGCGCGACAGGGGTTTTCTCGGAAAATCTAATTAAGCGGCCGAAAGCGGATGGCATCGGTGCGCGGCCCGGCTGGGTCCGCGCAGGAAGTCGTCCGCGGTCCACGTCCACCGGCCAGCATATTAAAGGTTCATAGAGAGAGCCGCGTGGATATGACTGAATGTTATATAAGGCGGTCTTAATATAGCGGCAACACTCTCTGGATCTTAGCCATGAAGCCGGTTGCCGCGAGTGCCGTGCATAACGTGTGGACGATGCTTGTAACCCGCGCGCGAGCGCGAGCGGAGAACCGGAGGACCGAGAAAGAGGAAGGACGCGGATCGTGTACTCTCTGAAGACTAGGGAAAGAGAGAGAGAGAGAGAGAGAGAGAGAGAGAGAGAGAGTGAGAGAGAGAGTGAGAGAGAGAGGGAGAGGCAACAGCGGCGGGGGATGGCGCGGTGAACGCCGGACAGATGCGTGTAATTTACTATCGCATTAGCCCTCGTGTATGTGGGAAAAAGGAAGTCATGTGCGGCCTTCGAGAGGAAGTCTCAGAAACGCTCGGATATTAATCTTCCGTGGTTTGGGATTATTAAATTGTAGCGCGGGATGCGCGCGGCTGTTTGTATTATTTTCGAGGCGACCAAGAATTTTCGACGACGAAACGTCGCCAGATCAATTATGAGCGGGCGCGGATTTTATGCTGTTATTGATGGTCCAGTGGGTGGAAATATATCAGAAGAATCTACGGACACCTGTCTTATTCTAAATTCACCGTAAGTTCTTGCGAAACGATATTCTGCTCGCTTGAATCGAACGGAATGACGATTTTGCAGTTACAGTTCCAAGCACGAGCTTCGACGCCGCGCGAAGAACGATTGTTTATTTTTATTTTCGCACACCGATATATCTTCAAAATTCCACGGCGATCGTGTTCGGATTTTCTTGATAACGAAAATTGTTCTTCCCAAGAGGTATTTATAAAAAGCCGAAGTTCCGCCGAAGTCTCGAATTCGCGGCGGCGTCAAGGCTGCTCAAAATCCGCATTTAAAAATACCACCCTCTCGTGTTAGAGCGCAGTTTTCACCGCGTTATCGAGATCGCAAAATTAGCACAAGCCGAAGTACTTACCGAAATGTAGTTTCTATTTTTAGGGCGGCACACGGTCCCGCATTTTTCGTTTCGCCACGCTTTGAAGCACCGCTATCTCTCCGGTACTAGATTCGCTTTCAGGTAAGTGTGCCGCTATCGTTCCGATAGAAATGCTCGCAACTCACGGTGTAATTGGTCCACGGATGTGTTGGCTGCACGTATTCGGATCTTGCGCGGTCAACGAGTGTACGGACCGGATCTGTGCGAGAGAACGAGATGCTACCGAACGCAAATATCCTGTATTTTCGATTTGTTTTCGTATCGATGTTCTATAAAAAAGTATGCTGCAAGGTCCCTGCGGGGCGTTCAGACGTCACTCAACGCCGGGCAATCGTCAATATTTATTCCCGGTGGAAACAGCGAGCAATGGTCGGACAGACGATCGGTTAAAAACACACGTAGTCGATATCATCTTCGATTTCAATTTTCATCCGAATTTAAGCTACGTCGGGAAGCCGCCGTTTGATTTTTTTCGACTGTCCGAAACACACGCGCGCCGAGCAAATTTTCGATCGGAATTTACCCTAGAAGAGTATCGCGTCTCATGCTTTTCACGGAATTTTTCGCTGACCCTGTCGAAGAACTAGCATAGATTGAGCGACACTTCTCGGCTGAGTTTCATCAGGAATATTCAATCTCGCCGGAAACAGTCAATACTAGTCAGACCCGCGGACCAACTTTCACACATCAAACTTCCAACTTCGATTTCCAATATAGGGGGGTTCCTCTATGAAAAGTATTTCATATCTTTCAATTAAACTTTTACGTCGACAACCGAACTTCTGTACTGCGTCCGATAAATTTAAAGTGCCCGTACTTAAAACTTCCACAGGAAATTTTCATAGCCGAGCTGGAAATCGGTCGAAAGTCGTACGAAGAACGAAGATGGGAAACGTTCCATATCGTTCATCGGCAACAATCCGATTCTAAATCCAACTTCTGACATCTATCGCAATTAGAAAATCCGATCCGATCGCGTCCAAAGAGCCACGCCTGCGTAACGAGCGAGCATTTTATTCGTCGCTAACGCATAAATCCGGTCGAATGGAAATGTTTTACTCGTCGTTGTTCGTATTGTCGTTATAAAAAACAACAAGAAACATCGTACATAACGAAATGTATGTGCATAAATATATTGTAACAAAATTACGTAAAAAAACAGTCAGCAATTATTCGCATTACTGTTCGAATCACTTTGCAATCCCTATTCGTATAATTGATTGCAATAAAGAACGTGGAATTATTCAAATAAATAGATGGGATCATTTGTTACTAATTATTGTTACGAATAAAATATTCGACCATAATACTCGACCAAAATATTCGACAAAAAGAATTCGTTCGAACAATTATTTTCGATAAATATTTATCCGAAAGAATTGATCCGAGCAATTATTTTCGATAAACATTTATTCGAAAGAATTGATCCGAGCAATTATTTTCGATAAACATTTATTCGAAAGAATTGATCCGAGCAATTATTTTCGATAAATATTTATTCGAAAGAATTGATCCGACCAATTATTTTCGATAAACGTTTATCCAAAAGAATTGATCCGACCAATTATTTTCGATAAACATTTATTCGAAAAAATTGATCCGAGCAATTATTTTCGATAAACGTTTATTCGAAAGAATTGATTCGACCAATTATTTTCGATAAACATTTAATCGAAAGAATTGATCCGACCAATTATTTTCGATAAATATTTATTCGAAAGAATTGATCCGACCAATTATTTTCGATAAACATTTATTCGAAAGAATTGATCCGAGCAATTATTTTCGATAAACATTTATCCAAAAGAATTGATTCGACCAATTATTTTCGATAAACATTTAATCGAAAGAATTGATCCGACCAATTATTTTCGATGAACATTTATCCAAAAGAATTCATTCGAACGATTATTTTTGACAAACATATATATATTCGAAACAATTCGAATAGAACTTCGCCGCGAATTTGCGTAGGCTGCCGGTGTTAAACAGAAGCAGGAAGTTTAAGGCGAGTCTCCTAAATGGAGGTACCAGACGAATATCCGACTTTCGACAAACGAATTAGGAAAGTTCGTGGGGAAAAAATTCGCACTCGGGGGATTTCGCGAGCTGATCAAGCGACGAGAAACAACGTCGCGCAGCGGGGACCGTCGTTGCGGGTTCGCAAACTCGATTTCGCGCGGCGTCACGCGAAACCCGGAGTTAAGGTTAACCTCGCGTAGACCGCGCGTAAACAGAGTTACGGTTAATCCGCACGCACGCTGACACGTCCTGCAGGACGTGTCGCGTCGCCGCTTCGGGCGATGTAAATTTATGATTACGAACTATACCGGGAACTTCCCGACGCCGGGCATTCCTCTATCGCGAGTCGCGCGCGTCCCCCGAACAAGCTCTCGCGGCGCCATGATTAATCCTTTCGGCACGGAACTCGAGAAACCCTGTCTCGCTTATCTTTTTCAGGTTTCGGCTAACTGGAACTTATCATCTGTCTTATATACCGCGGACATGGAAATAATGGGCGTAACGGTAGCCAGTGTACGATATTATGTCTAATTCGAACGAAGATAGAATGAAGAATCTCGTTGTTTCTATTGAAACATGGTCAAACGTTTAAGTGGGGATGCGCAGTTGAAAATAGCTGACTTTTTGATTACGAACACTTGCAGTGGTCCAGAAAAGTGTTCGTACACCTTTCAAAATGCAATAAATATTTTCGAGATTGAACTAAATGACTTGAATTTAGACGATGACTATATTAGAAAGCTTTTTTAATTTTGCTATAACTTAGAATGGAGAGAAAAGATTAGAATTAATTTCTTAACTTTTTTGTCACTCTGTGTAATAGCAGAATTTAAAAAAAATCATTTCAGTCATCGTTTAGTAGACTAGACTCTTTATCGTCTACAAAAAATTCGAGTCATTTAGTTCAGTTTTAAAATAGTTATTGCGTTTCAAAATCGTAACGTGAGACGAATGAAATTGACGTAGTAATAAAATGACATAAAAATGAAAGAATCGTTCGTTCAATTAAAGAGAAACTGGAAAATCCCTGAAAGGTGAAAGCATACATGATTAACGAGTTAATTCGTTGTTTTTGTGCATTTTTTACTGAAATCGATATCTCGTATCGTGCAAGATTTGCAAGAAAGCGAGGAAACCTTCGTTTGCATATTTTGCAATTTTTTAAAAATAGATTACAGAAGGAGAGGATTGAAAACGATGTAAGTGAATAAAAAGATGTAACTGGAAAGATAATGCAGTTGGCGCTACGTCTGACCATGATTCGCCGCTTCTACTTGCTGCGAGTATCGATGTAACCCATCGTCCGAGTTACACAAATCTCTTTATACTTTAATCATCGTGCGAATAACTATTGTAGAAGATGAATCGCGCAATTAACATCATTAAAACCGTTGCAACAGGTAGAATTACCTAACAATAGATGGACACGTGAAACGCTCAGGTTCAAGCGCGGCTGATCTCAAAAATCGATAACGAGACGAAAAATTAATAGAAAAGATACTAACAAAAATTAATAGAAAATGTCTTATAAAAAAGTGCACACCAACTTGCATTCATTTCTATCGAGAAAAGAAAACTGTGCGCCTCAGTTTTGACAAAGGTTTTTGCGACGATTACCGAATATCAAAAATTTCGTAATTATCGGTGTACAAAATTCGAGCCGAGACGCGCGCTTCTGCCGGTGACCGCCTAATTGCGAGCAAAGCGCCAGATAGATGTACCCAGCGGGCATATTTCACCTGTCAGGGAAACTTGTAGTTACCTAGTCGCATTTAGTAAGCCGGCGGCCGCGTTAATTATATACAAATTATTTCGCGTAATTAAGTAGATGTACGTCGCGAGGGATGCATTTATAATCGAAACGATGATTAAGCACGCCGCTGCGCCGCCGCCGGCCCGCGGTGGTTCACGTCGGTGAAATCGTAGCCGATGTACATACAAACGGGTTCCGGCGCTCTCTCGTTAAACCCGACAGACAAACATTCGTGAAAGAAAAACGCGTGTTTCAGAGAAGAGGAATCCTTTATTCTAGTGTTCCTCGAACGCGTATCGGCCGTTGTATATTTTTTCGCTCCACTTTCGCCGGAATTTCTGATTTAGAGTCGCTGTATTTGAACTTCGTCTTAGACCACTCCTCAAAGGAAATTCTTCGGGAACTCGTTTCATTTCAGAACGGATTTCCTATAGCCGCTTCCTTTGCCGACGGTCGAAGCTGTTTCTCATACAACTTCGCCACTCCCTCCCTTCCCTTTGATATATAAGAGTTCGACCGCCATTATTAAACGTCTCGCGGATCTAGGATCAAGCGGCATCAGGTTGATTTGTGCTTCGCAAATCGCCGAAAACCTGGGACAACCTTCGATCGCAGTTCCCGCGCGGTTTCGCGAACGATTACTCGGTAATTTATCGCTTAATTTCACGGGAACCCGTGCACGCTCGAACCCGGGACGCACGCCGAAATAAACCTATTTCAGATGTCCTCGGAGCTCGCGCGATGCCTCCGAGGGTTCATTAACGACGCCAGTAAAGCGACCGTCGCGGCGGTTCTATGTATAAAGAATTTTATCGTGTAATAATCCCGTACAATTTGTTGCAACCCGGTGTAATGATCGCGGAAACGTCGCCGCGGCTTATTAAACAAACAGCCTAGAACGAATGGGCCTTCCCCGTGTATTTTCGACTTAACGAATGTGCCAAGATTCCGAACACGAACCGAGAGCCACGGAAATCGTGAGCCTGCGAATTGGTGCTCGATGCGGGAGGCGGTTAAAAGCAACAGGTATTCCATTTGGTGGGCGCATCGAGACGCCGGTGATTGTTTTAAGTGATCCCGCGTCGGGGCGAATTTAAATGCCCGTCAACGACGTGACGGACGCTCGAACGTGCCCCAGAAAATTTCCAGTCTTTGTCGTCTCTTTCTCGTTCGCCACGAATTCGTCGGAAAACCGTATCGGTCGCTAGGGCGGGACAAAATTTAGGGAGTCGCCGTATACGAACACAATTTTGACTCGCAATTTAGATCGAAAATATGGACGAGATCTGCAGAGTTTGGGTAAAAATGCGAAGCGTGTTCCGAAGTTTTGGATCATGTGAATAATTAGAAGTCAGACGTTGCATATTGCTTGTACAAGGATTGCAGATGTGCTGAAGTTGGAAACGAAGATTATGGCAAATACGCGAGGAATCGAGGAAACTTTAAGGCGACATAAAGAGTCGCACAGTACTTTGCGTAACTTTATAGTTTCCGTGTATGTGTGTGGGAGCAAGTTATGAACCGTATTTTACTATAAAATCGAAGAACAAACGGTAAAACTATTAAAAAGATTTTAATAACGTTGATACACTGAATTTTTAAATAGGGGAACAAGTTTCTACTTTGAAACTAAGAAATTAGAATTAATAATTTATAAAATTTAGAAGATAGAAAGAATTTATAAATATCGACCTACTGAACTGTTGAACGAAATACACTTCGTTCTTGTTTAAGAACGAATTTGACCGTATTTTACTATAAAATCAAAGAACAAACGGTAAAACTATTAAAAAGATTTTAATAACGTTGATATACTGAATTTTTATAAATAGGGGAACAAGTTTCTATTTTGAAACTAAGAAATTAGAATTAATAATTTATAGAATTTAGAATTTAGAAAGAATTTAAAATTAAGAATTTATAAATATCGACCTACTGAACTATTGAACGAAATACACTTCGTTCTTGTTTAAAAATAGCAAGGAATTTGAGAATATTGATATACAAACCTGTAGAATGAAAGAACGACACGTTCGCCTAATGACTCGTACAAACGTAAAAAATTCAGTCCAATATAAGTATCATCAGCTTGCTGACACGGTAGAAAATTCTCGTTTCCGTTGGAAGGATCGATTAGGCAAATACCGTGAATCGAGCGACATGATCGGGAACCGATGAAATTCCTTTGCCGCGGTTCGCACCTGCGTTACCTGGCCCCAGTGACCAGGTTCCCCGTCGAATAGCGAGTCGAGGTGCTCGCGCACGTGTTCCACGTCACAAATTGGACCACCCAGGACGGCCGCGTGTACATGCGTCATTTTGATAATTGGATCGTACCGCGTTTTCCTTCGACGACGTTTTAGTGGGCCGCGAAGCAGCGTGGTCGCGTTTGCACGGGCCGCTCCCTCGTTAGCGTGCGTTCGTTGACACGCGTCGTCGAGCCAGCACACAGAGTAAACCAGCAAATTCGCTCGGCCGAGTGTGACCGCCATCATTGTTGCACAGAAATTGTTCGAGCACGTCTATACCTGTCACGCTTCTCCGTTTCGTGCTTTGTCCGTGCTGGCAGGTCTCGGAACGCGGATCATGTATAAAAATACATAGGCCCCCCGTTTCAAGTGCCACTCAAATTCCGCTCAAGTTCCATGCGCGTTAATAGTTGCAGTTAAAACAGTTTAAGCTGTTTCCAATTTGTTTGAAGTATTAACCCCTTACCAGTCTCACGAATTTGACGAAATCGCTTCAACAAACGTCTACCTGGATTTATTAATAGATTTGGTTACGTTATTCGGACGTGAAAGAAGTGGATTCAAGTAGTAAATGATTTTCTTCTATTTATAAAAATGAAGATGTTATTTATAAATACACACTATTCGATGCATACCATTCTTTTTTTCAAAGCTGTATGTTTATGCGTCCAGTCTCTTGCGGACTGGATGGGCAAGGGGTTAAAGGGAGAAGGAAACGACCGTCTGGAACCTGACTCTTGCAAATTATGTAAAATACTCTTACTTTGCACGAGGATCTGCGGTCTAGTTGCAGTTATTTATGTCGAATACGCTGGTCTTCGTAACGTGTTTCGAATGGCATCATGATTTCATGAGGCAGTATTTTTGCATTTATATTTCCTAAGCAATAAATTTCCTCGATGTTTCTTCTTTCGTAAATTTTGTGGAACGAAAACTAAGATCACGATACGTATTTTCAAATCTTTTAAATCTTTTACATGTATTTTACGTTTTACATTTGGTCCACTCATTTCTGCTATAAACGCATAAACTGCGCTGTCTAATCACGAATACATAAAATCCGCAGACGGACGATAACCTTCCGCGTACAATTTTGTACAATAAATGTCCACGACGTTGTAAAAATTGTGCTTCCTTGGCAATCGACGTGTTAAAAATTCCCTCGAGATCGAACTAGCATCGAGCTGCCATTAGTTTTTATCAACGTTTCTTTGCATTTGACTCGAAGGCATTAGGAATACGCGTGTTTCTGGCAAGCAAACGATTTCAACGACCACTCCCGAGCTCCTCGGTATTCTCCTTCGGTTTCCCATTGCTCCAGCCAGGACTCCCCTAACGTCGCGAAAAAAAATCGCGGCCCATTTCTCCGCGGCTAGCAGCTTACGAATACCATCTGGACGTGAATCAGCTCGCACAGTGCCGCGAGGATACAAATACCCGGGGTAATAGAACACCATTGAGAGCACCCGGCAAGATCGGCTGGCCGTTTGCAAATATTTCTGTTTCCATCCGCGTCCCGCCGCGATGTCGACGCGAATATATCGCGTGCCGCGGGGACGTCGCCGACGCGATGCGAAGGATGAGGAGAAGATGGAGGAGAAGGTGCGAGAGAAGGTGAAGAAGTTGGAGGACGTGGAAGAGGCTTCCAGAGCCGCGGTGGCACATTTTCGCCGGGAGGTGTTGTCCGAATGGCAGGAGTGTTGGCCGAGGGTGTGTCTTTTTCCGCTTTGCTGCCGCTGCGATGGAGTCCGCCAGCAAAGGGGAACAGGCCGACCCTCCCGCACCAGCGAAATAATATTCGACGACAGTGATTTATAAGGAACACCGCTGCCGCGTGGCCGTGGCAACTTTCTCCCCGATAAATCTCGTCGGGCCGGTAAGTCAGTTTTAAGGTGGCCGACCGGCCGAACGTTTCTTTCGCGTTGGCTACCGTTCAGCAGTTTGTCTCGACGTTGCTTTTGCTTTTGCCGTCGCTCGGACCACGCCGTCGGTCAGCTTCTCAGCTGCAAATGATTTAGAGCCCGACGACGCCGGGCTTGGATATTGTTCGATCGGAACAGCCGGTTCCGCGCGATGCTCATCGTTCTGATCGTCGCTTTTGGTATTTGTGGGTATTTGTGCGATGGAAGGCATTGCGCTTCTGTAACCCGTTGTTTGCGATCTGTGCCGTGGCTACGGAGGCGATTCGACACGATTTTGTAATCGTTAGTGGGATATTGTTCTTCCAATTAATTCGCTGCGGATGAGAGAGGTGCGGATATAAGGAGATTACTTGGATAAATTCTCGATAAGAGCAAAATTATAGGGTGGCGATGCTGTATTTAAACGTTGAGCTAGCTGTTAAGACCGTCGCGATTTTATTTTAATTTACGTACATTGATGATTGGACTGTGCAGATTTTACGCAAACGTAGCAAAAATAAGTGCGAAGCTTCGTTGATTCTATAGAAACTTTCAACAAATATATCCAATGAAACCTTGCCTCTTGTAAGTCTATTCTTGTAGCTTGAAAAGTACGCTATTTCCAAGAGTTTACATATCTAACTATTGCACGACGCCATATTGAAACGCCGGCGGAGGCCGCTGGCGGCCATCTTGATCGGCCAACGAACTCCGCGAACGTCTTCGCTGGAATATTCAAATAGATCATATTTAACAACGATTTATAGCATAAATAACAGTAGAACGTTCCCTAAAATTAACAAGAGACGATTCTCTATAAAAAAAAACTTGTTCAAAATAATTCTGCGTTCTACGATCTACAGATCCATGCCAATAGTTTCTCGGGACGTCGGATCGCCGAGCGTAGAACGTCCGCGACTTATTCGAAGCACTTTGCCCATAATAAATTACATAATAAATACATTCATCGCGAGTTTCGGCCAGCGCGTGAACGATAGTAAATTTATAAATCGACGACGGCCGCGAATTTATCGAAGCCCGGTCATAATTATAGCGTGCATCGCGCGACGATATTTAAAGGCTGCCCTGCGATTCCGTGATTTTTAATCGTCGCGTCTCACGCGATTCGATCTATTTATCACGGCAACACGGGCCTGACATTGCGACGTATTTGTGCCGCGAACAAATCATATTCAGGAAGATCTGCGTCACGGTTAATTTCAAACGAATGCGAACACGGCGAGACGGACGACCGCGAGGCGCCTGCGCTCGCATTGCCGACACGCGGAAAAGATAAACCAGTCGCTCGCGATAATTATACGGACCCTTGCCTATTACACGCCAACCCTAGTTTGATCGCGCGGCGATCGGCTCGTTCGATAAAAAAAAAAAAGAAACGTTCGCGCGAAAACCGGGAAAACAGGCTTTTCGATGAAATTGTACACGTCGAAGATTTACCGCACACTTTTATACGTTTTCAATTCTTTTTTATAGGATTTCGACGTTGATCAATTTTCGTACCCGGATTTTCAATTGTTAAAACAATCGACACGTGTTGTAGTCCCGCATTCGGTTTGCAAATATTGCAACGAAATCGTCGCGAAATTCGTTTCTTGAATATTTCTAACGCTATTCCGCGGAGCTTTATAAATATCGCAACCTTTAAATTCGCACGTTATTAATATTTCTGACAAGCGCGTCTGCCGTTCGCGAAATTCCAGATCTACTTTTTCTGTTTCGCCGGCTTCCTCCTGGTAACCTGAATCTAATTTCGGCAGCCGCGTTCGGCTTGTTTATCATTCTATTAATAACCGCGTGATACCTATATCGTGACTTCGTCACGCTCGCTAAACCGATGAGAAATTGCGCGTAACGGTACCACCGGCTCTGAAAACGTGCATCGCAGGTGCGTCGGGATGCTCACGTGGCGAATAGCGCATCGAATATAGCATCGGCATTTTCTATAACTCGATTAGAACGATTCTCAAGAATACAACACATTGTTTGCGATATAGGATATGAAAATGTTTCGTCTACCAATATGGTTCAGTTTCTAAATAATGTAACAAGAGCTTGTTTTTAACAATAGCTCATAAATTCGTTACTCTAATACAGTAAACCGCAGTCTTGCACAAAGGAAGATTCTCCAAGGGTTACCCTAAACTCTGCAAGTTATGCGACGTATTCTGGCTTTCGTTTATTATCGCGAACATACTGTTTGCTTTCTTAAACCCTCGTACACTGCTCAAACGAAAATTTCCCTATTTCGCGTTTCGGATTCTGCCAAACTCGACACGACTTCAAGGAAACACCTTCCTTTTTAATTCTAATTACAGTAAATTCTCCCTAATCGACGCTCAGATTGTACACAAAAAAATTGACAATTTGGGAAGAGGAGATATAATTTTTCGAGTCTTGCGGCTCATTTTTGTAGTTACCGATTGCCAACAACTATAAAAGCGAGCCGCAAGGCCCGAATAATTTGTATCTCCTCTTTCCAAATTGCCCACTTTTATGCGCAATCTGTAAAACTATGCATCAATTGACTATCAACAGTTTGCAAGGAAGCAAGGACCAGATCATTTCCAAAACTGTGCACCGACCGTGCATCCTTTAATCGTCGAAACGCTACAAACTTGCAAACTAGGCGAGAATCGCGATAGAATCTGCCACATAATTATATTCGAGACTCGCGCGAGGGCTAATTGGAAGTACTAGATTCACGCGAAGACTAAATCCCGCATTTTCCCGTCGCAAAATACGTGTGGCACATGTGCGTCTCCGGCGGCGGACACGTTAACGTCCCTCCGGTCTCGGTTCGGAGGCCGTTCAGCACCGGTGTAGCAGTCTGTAAACATAGTGTTTAATACGTTCAGGCGTTCCACCGATAAGTAACGCTGTCGACGGACACCGATATAAAGATATTAGTAGGCCGACACCGGGAATACGAGGACCCGTTTGCACGCGCGGATTACACGCGATCCGCTGTTGCATTTGGCACAGATCGCAGTTTGCTCAGCTGGCCCCGCATCCCCCCCTGCCTCCCTCCTTTCCATCCGAAGACAAAGGCGATTCCGGTCGATACGTTCGAATCGATCAGCGGACCTCTATTACCGAAGGATGATGTCAGCCGCGGGAGGTCTTAAGGAAATATTATCGGTTACCCAATCGGTTTAATATCGTAATGGAGAAACGGCTGGCTACGGCCGCGAATTTAATGTAATTGAATCGAAATAAGGATGTTTGTTCTTCCGGCGGTGCCTTGAGACGGTTAGGACAAGCGAGCCAAGGGGTGGCCGAGACAAGCGGCGCTATTAGGACGACGAGAAATAAGCGGTCGATCCCCATTCGTGTCCGATGGGTGTTACAGTATTATCTGCTGGCGCGGGTGATAAATAACTTCCTTGATGCTTGTCTGAATTTATGTATCGTCATGATACCTCGCGCCGAGCATCGATTTATCACGTAATCCAAGACACCGTCCAATAAGACAGTCCTCACTCCTCGATTGTGGCCTGTTCAATTAGTGCTTCATAGCCTTCTGTGATAGATTATTGCTTCATATTCTCCTGTGTTCTATTACTGTACTCTTTTTTTATTCGATTATTGTATCATATTCTTCTGCGTTCACTTATTGTTGCACATTCTTCCGAGTTCGCTTATTATTTCATATCCTGCTGAGTTCAATTATCGTTTCGCATTCTTCTATGTGCAATTATTGTTTCACATTCTTTCGAGTCCATTTATTGTTTCATATTCTTCTGTATTCATTCGTTGTTTCATTTTTTGTGTTCAATTATTGCTTCGAAATCTTTCGTGTTCAATTTTTTAATTGTTCTGTGTCCAATTATTGTTTCACATTCTTCCGTGTCCAAGAAATATTTTATATTCTTCTATGTTCATTATTATTGTTTCACGTTCTTCAGCGTTCAATTATTGTTTCAAAATCTTTCGTATCCATTTATTGTTTCACATTCTTCCGTGTCCAAGAAATATTTTACATTCTTCTGTGTTCAATTATTGTTTCACATTCTCCCGCGTTCAGTTAATATTCTCAATTCCTTTAAATCATATACACTTCTACGTTCCCTTATGACATTTTTTACCCGACTCAGAACTATCAAAAAAAATGTGATCCTATAAAATCTAAATTTTATACGACAGTCGTCATTAGACCGCGGACAAATGTGCACGGACAAAATTTCAGAATAACACTGGGCTATATTAGAGATGTTGTTTTCTGCCTCTAGGAGCTGCTTCAGAACGTTTTGATACTTTGCGCCAAGATGCGCTCAGCTTGATCGTTGTACGAATGCGATACAGGAACATTATGAACGGGTGCCGCGATAAAGATAAATATGAACGTAACGCAAGAGTGAGATTTAATAATGAGCGAAGCTGCAGGGCATAAAGTAGTCGTCGGAAATAGAATTTCGCGCGAAACTGCATAATGAAGTTCTCAAACCAGTCTGCTTCGCATCGTGAGCAATCCCAGCAACGATACCGCGCGATGGTAGGATGACTTGCGAGGAGGAGCTGTGCGTGACGAGAAGTTAAACGCTCGGTGGGGCCGTCGACGTTTCACTGACAGGGTAAACACTTGGACAATGTCCGGAAACGTCGGAATCGCTAGCTTCTGAAACGAAGTACCTCGCTTCGACGATGCCCTTCGTCGAAGAGACGGAATTTTCATATCTCTCTCTCTCTCTCTCTCTCTCTCTCTCTCTCTTTTGGACTTTTTGGGAACGAGAATGATACCAAACTGAACGCGGCCATCTTGGTATACTGTCAAATGTTACGAGACATGCGAGTGGCAGAACAAGGAAGTAGCTTGCAGAATTTATCTGTCCTCACGCCTCGTAGAATTCATATTGGTAATACTGTATGTTAATAAATTCTGTTGCTAAATATATACTAACACAATATGTTGCTAGAAAGATGGTAACGCAAAACGTTACTAAATAGAGATTACCGAGGCAGAAATTCAGCTTCATCTAGTAAAAATGTTCGCAGACGAGCTTTAAATGTATCCGCTTTCTGGTTTCATCAGTTTACAAGCAATAAAAATGCTGCTCCAGATTTATCATGCAGAAGTTCCCAATGAATCGCAGTTTGCTGCTTCAAAATGTTCTGCGAAAATGGGTGAAGCAATCGGAAACTCTCTCGCATCATTAAGAAAAGAAAACTACTCTGTCTGCTGCAAGAGACTGTATTTCTCTGTGAAAAAAAAACTATTAAATGACATAAACGCATTTTGTCTTCCTTACAATTGACCCAATCCGTTCTACCTTCTTAATTCGATTAGGATCAACGAAACGTAAGAATATTGGAAAATTAATTGATGTCGCATACCTTACTTTTCAATTTAAAGATTGAATAATATGCTCTGATTCAATATGCCGTGTTAAGAACAGACGCCAAAGTCCGAAGTCGAAAAAACTAACGAACCGATTTGTTATTCGAGAAAAGGAAGCCGACACCCGTCGTATGCCCGACGTAAGCCGACCAGTGTCGATTCAGACACGAGCCTCGTCCTCTCGAGGACAGACTCCGCTCGTTATCCGGCCGGATAGGGACACGCGGACACCCTCGCCTTGACAGAGACCGATGTCAGTGCAAAGTGTTTTGCTTCAGTCCGCGTTCGCCGTCACTCACTTTCGCTCACGCTGCCCGTGTTTCCTTTCGCGAATGCTCGTAAAATATGAGCAGCTTCTGAGCTCCACGCCCGCCTGTTAAAGGCTGATCCACCGCGGAATTCTACGGAACCCGTCGTTAGCCACTTCATCATGGCGATCCGAGGCGGCGTGGATAAGGCCATTAGAATTCTGCGTTTCCGGCACCTCGACCTCGCTCAGGAATCCCCGCCGGGACCATTTAATGCTGGCTTGTTCCAAAGAAACGAATCCTTCCGCCGTTTTCTGCGACCGAGACTGATGAATGCGTTCGTTTGAAGAACGCTGATGAATCGCTTCGATGAACTTTTTCAACCTGGTCGTAAGGAGTTCTTCAGTTTTCGGATTTCGCGCAGTGTCGCTAGGCGAGCAATGAGTCAACTTCGACAAAATTGTACTGTGAAACAAAATTTGAACTAATTTGCACATGCTCTTAAGATTTTACTATTTTCTAGCTTTTATAACTTTCTTCCATCGTTATAATTGAACGACAGAAAATCTGTGGTTGTTGCGAATGCGGCGAACAATGTGAGCATTACTTTGGAACGAAATTGTTGAAAATATCGGTAAACGGCTTCGGAAATCCATCGCGCTCATGAATTTTTTCGAAAGCGAATTTTTGGCACACAAAAGAGCGGTCCTCTGTTCCTGTCACACTGTTTCGCCGCGGCTCGCGCGATGGAGACAGCAAGTTCTTCGAGTGATCGCTTCGGATGCAGATCGTTGGCGGGCTCAGTCGCGGATGAAATAGAGCGACAAGGCGACAAATTAATTGCATTTCACTCGGGCCATTGTAAACGCGGCCTGAACACCGCCGACGAGCGAACGGATCTCGTTTATTCCATTCTCTCGTTCGTGAACGCGGAACGTCCCTTCCGAAGAACGCGTAAATGCATGGACAGCACACCGTATTCGACAAGTTTACGATCCACTTTATGAACACCGGGCGAGTTCGGAACGGTGAAAGGGGTGGAAACGTCTATGATCTCGGTCAGCGGAAGTTATGAACGCCCCATTAATGTTGACGACGTCGGTCAAGTGTCACGAGGAACCGTAAACCAGACAAAGCACACGCATCCCGACGCTTTACTACAACTTTTCTCGCCGGTTCGTCGAAGAATCCCCTTTAGAAAGGGGATTCGCGGCTTGATTAACCCTAGAAAGATAACCATATGACAACGTACGTAAAAGATAACCATACGCTTCAGAGGCGCATGCTTTTCTAAGGCGTCAATTTTATACTAACAATGGATATTTATTTAAGTTAATCTAGTCATTTTAAAGGTTTGGCATTATTGTAAAAATAAAATGCATTTATATTATATTTTTTTATATTTTAAGTAATTTTAAACTTAAATCACTAGACCTCTATGAAAAATTAACAAAAATCAACAGTCTTCGCAGGCGCCTCTGCGACGTAGGTTATCTTTCTCGGGTTAACATGTTTAGCAATTTTTCAAAAATCGGAAAATTCAGTACATAATTCGGCGAAACTGTTTTTCTGCATCTGACACATCCAATCTAATCCTTCGTGCTCGATTTAATACTAAACTTGTAATCGAATTTTGTATTTTACAATTGAGCCGTTTATTTTGAAAGTGGCATAAATCACTTTTTCAAAAAAATCGAGTTAATGGTAACACTAATTACAATCGAACGGTATCTTTTCATTTAAAAAAAAATGAAGTGACTTATGCCACTTTCAAAATAAACGGGTCAATTATGAAAATTGTACAAATGCTTCCATTGGAAATGATTAAATCACTTGTTCAAGCACATATTATAAGAATCGAGCAGAGTCTAAATAAATCCACTCGTGTCATTTTTGACACGAATGAAGCAACGAGCAATATGAATCAGTCTCTTTTAAGGCTCGATATCAGTGTCGATGATATCACTCATGATACGATAACGCTATTACTAACACTTCGACTGCCGGTCCAACAATTTCAAAAATTCTAAAGAATGAAAATATTTTTGTCCAATTTTTGGTACACTGTATACATCAAAATTCAAGTTTAAATCTGGACAAGTGTAATCTTTCGGTGTTAAACAATGCGAATTACAAATTATGTACTACGATTTTGATAGCACAAGAAGTATGCGAAAGGAGTAACGCAGAACTGTCGGCGATGTTTACAGCAAATAGAAGAGCTAACTAATGCACAGACACACGCTAGCCGATCCGTATACGGTGACACACAGATACCCGGTGAAAGTATTTCAGATTGTAATAATAAATAGTGTTCGTCACGTGCAATGAGATCGGGAGATTAATGACGTGCATGCGAGATTGCGTTCTGCGGTTGCGATGCCAGTAGAATGTGAACGCCAGTGGTCAGACAGCTGTTTTCTTGCGACGACGCCAAGCCGTTCGCAAGTTAAAAAATCAAAGTGTGCCGTGTACAATGTTAAAGAAGAAAGTACAATTTTAAAGAACACATTCGTTTCTAAATAGATGGAAAGCGTTCGTAATCGAGTAAGATAAAAGTACCTATTATGGAACGCTTTTCAGGGTGTGTAAGATTATCACCGATTTTATTATTACTTTTTATTGGATATTTTTATTACTGGATATTGGATATTTGAATATTTATATTACTATTCGATAGATCGATGTTTCTAGATAATGCAATGAACTTTGGAAAACTTATTTAGAACGAATAGAAAATTATACGAGTGAACTAGTGAAGTACAAGCTTGTATCTATATATATATATATATATATATATATATATATATATATATATATATATATATATATATATATATATATATTGCATTATCTAGAAACATCGATCTCATATATATATAATGGGACACAGTTTTCGTACCATGTACACGTGGTTTAAAATTTAATGCCCTATTTGAATTGTCCATTCTACGATGCGAAGCAGTATGTACTTGCCTAGAAACAACCATATTCTAATGAACATTTTTTTACAGCAGATTTTTACAGTTTTCGCGTGAGTAAATTTCTAAAGAACAATGTTCAAAAATATGGTTCGAATTTTTACATCCACTTTCACATGTTCCATTTATTTTTTTACTGTATCATATGCACGGCTGTTTCAAGAATTGGTCGGGATCGAGCGGTATTTCTTAACAGGTACTTTAACCTCGGCAGAATCGAACGATCCCTTCGGCCAGGCGGTGGCGAGATAGGGAATTTATTCGGCTGACAAATTAGAAGAGCCGCGGAGGTATTCGTGTTCGCCGGGGAGGCGGTTACAAGGCACGGACAATGTCTATGTAAGCACCCGATCACTGTCCAAGACCGCGGGCCCGCCTTCGAATTCCGCCGATTCCGGCATGGTCGTCGGATTCCGCGGGGCACCGTGGCATAGATCATGCTGGCCAGACGGCGAGTCTAATCGAATCTTTAAACGGCCGCCGGACTCCATATTTACCGACGCCGTTAGCAGTCGCTCGCGCTATCAATCATTCCGAGAGCGTAATTAGAGGCTCGCGAGGCTTCGTCTCTTTTCAGTTTACTTTGTCGCGACACGGAGCCGCACGCCGATGTTATAAATGTATAGTTTGTAAGCGTGCCCGCAACTCCATACCACGGCCACGGTTTTATACGCCTCGACGTTTCCGACGGTGGCGGAGCAGATGATGAAAGGAGTATATGAACCATGCACGCCTCGGGCCTTTAGGCTAACCAGATACGTGCTCTATGCGTCCGCGGTCGAACTGCTTTAAGTCGCGTTCCCACTTCCGGATGCCGTCGCGTTAACGCTCGGACAACAGAGGATTTTTATGATTTTTTGACCATTCCGGTAATTATACGGAACATGATTAATAGCACCATTTCGGCGGCTGTTTGGCAGCTGTTTTCTACCGTTTCGAACATGGTCAAACGGCTGGAACAGCTGCGCATTGTGCGCGCGTCGCGCACCACGAACAAAGACACTTCGTCGAATGTTTTTTTTGTCACAACGGACGACGAAAGTATCCTGACATGCGAACGTCAGGACTTGCAAATGTTCGACGTCATGGACAAATCTCTCACGCGGAACAGTTCGTTATATTGTTGACGTATTTGTATTACCAAATCAGTGTTAAACTTATTTATACAAGAATAAGGGACAAAGATACATGAAATATCCAGAGATCGCGAGTTACGTTACAATAAAATCCAAAGTGTTGTTAAATTTGTTCATATCGTAATTAATTAAACTGTAAAGAGCGAAGACTAAAAATTGAGTAACTAATAACGAATAATATTAATGTGAATAATTAATTATTAATATTTTATTGACTTACAAACGTATAAAGATGCAAAGGAATGTCAAACACGAAACAGGATCAATGTAACAACGAAGAATAATTTTATCAGCGTACTACATTCAAAGTCGAACGGAACGTGTTCGCAAACGATGAAGAATACCTAAACGATAAAACTGGCAAAGTTTTAAGAAAGAGCTAACCGACGTCGCGTACCCACTTTTGAACCCAGTGGTACTCGGATTGCTAAATGAGAAGCGTGTGAGGGAATGCTCTCGCATAACTACGAGGTGGGATCACGGCATTAGCCAGCTTGGCTCGGGTCTTAGTACACCCCTACATTGTCGAGAAATAGCCCACGCAACAGTGTCTTGGCGAAAATTATCCGGCACAGAACGTACTTGTCTGCGATCTCGAGAAGTCACTCGCGGTTGTCAGTTACCAACGATGGTGTCGGTAACAAACGAGTCCATGTACAGAACCGGCCCGGCCGTCTACAGCCGTTAGCGGTTTCAAAGGCTTTGACCCGTACGCCTACGATTCCGTGAACACGCCGTGTAACTCGGAATTTTCGACGATTTTCAAAGGGGATCTGGCAGGATCTTTATATGGGATTATCTTCTGATGGAGTGAAATTATACGGTGGCCGAGCCGTACGCGAGCTTGCCACAAAGTAAGTTCAGGTAACACTTCGGCGCTTTCGATACAAGTTAAGTCCGATTTCTGACTGTGGCCCGGTTATGGCGCAGTTACGACTCGCTCAAGTACTATTCGCTGCTCTTCGAGTGGAATAAAGACTGATTTACATTAGCCTTTAGTTGCGGCGCGACCGTTCCTCTAGCCTCGCGCTAATATACGACTTACCGATTCCTTACGTGAGCTGCATCTCTGGGCGCCGGCCAAGTATCTTGAAGAATTTTTGTTGATTAAACCGGCCAGCTATCGATTCATTGTCGTTTAGCCTAGTCTATGGCCGAGGTTAAGTCTAAGCTGGGTTAAACGGAAAGGTTTAATATTTTATGTTTTACGTCTTACGTTCGATGCTTTATGCTCTATGTTTTAGGTTTTAAGTTGAACGTGCGAGCGCAATGTATACCGGAGGCTATATCCTTAAGCCGCGAAAGGATCAGAATTACATAAATAATAATAATACTAATAACTCGAAAGCTTAAGCAGACCAGATTTCTGGTGAATCTGTTTGCGATTTGTATTACTTCGCAAACGTCTGCGACTCTGCGCTACAAAGTCCCTCCGGAATACAGGGAAACTGATCTAAGCAGAAGGTCAGAATGTTCCTGCGGTTCTCAGGATTTTCGCCTCAATTATGCCATCTCCGCGGCAAGATCAACACACCGTCCGAAAATATACTTTTAAATCCAAACATCATCCGCGCCGTGCTCGGTAACCAGATCCCAAGCGTAAATCATATTTCCGCTGTTCAAAGAGGAACACGCGTAACGTCCCTAAATCCTCGAGTGATTTAGCTGATTACCGCGACAACGTCTCGTCGATGCTCGTTTTTAATTGTCCCACGGTAACCCGAGACCCGCAGCCCGATGATTTATGGACCCTAAACGTCGTTTACACTCTGCTTTGGTAGACCAATATTAGACTATCAGACGGCGACAAGAGACATCGTCGCCCTTTAACGTCCGCTTCTTCCCTGCGCGGCTATGATTTACGCTGCTTAAATCCGACGCGTTCGTTCCGTTTTCCACCGATGGCTCACCGATATTTGTGCGCCAGCTTACCGCGAATTCGTCGACGGTCCCCGGAATTCCAGATTCCATTAAACGTGACAGTTGTGGCCGTTGCTCTGACGAAATGATTTCACGGCCGGTGCCGATACGATAAATTCAATTATATAGCGTATTTATTCGTAGCGTCTCAATGGGACTGCTCGAGTGCGCTGTTCTTGGATTGCTATTATTAAGTTTGAACGGCCCATGGGTCTGGTTTTACCAAATTCATAAGATTCGGTGGAACTTCCAACGACAATGTGTTCGCTAAAATTATCGACTTGAACGTCTGTTATCTTTTAACGAGACGCAACATGGAATGCTTAGAGGATCCTAATAATTTAATAGTTAATCCTTTCATTCGTCTTTATATGATTTATTGTGATTATATTTTATATATTATTATTATGATTATGTATATTTTATTTATGATTATATTATCTACAAAATGTGTTATTATACTTTTTCATTCTATTCAGCATGAGAACAAAATTTAGGAATGCTATTTCGTTTATTCATTGTCACGTTTTTTGATCTTACATATCTGAACATGAATAGATATAATATTACCACAGTAACGTGTAAGTTTATTGAAATTAAATCTGATATTCTACACTAATTCAGTGTCTAACAAAAATCGTCCTTCCAGTCGTTCGATGCCTAATAAAAATATAAATAATAATAGCGATAAAGATGGGACGTGTCTTCTCAATGTTCGTGCGAAAAATATCGCAAAAAAAAAATATATTTTCGATCGGTAGAAAATGCAACGGAACATCGTAGAGGGTTAGAATTATTCTGTCCATCATCGCCAAGGTTCCCGGCGAGCCAAGCTCGGGCCGAAGAATTTACGATCGCCGGATTAATGTATTTTTACTTCGATTTCGCTGCCACCATCTTGATATAGGAGCATCCGTCGGTAGAATCTAATTTTAACCGAATTTTCATGGTAACGCAGCCTTTGCTCGCACGCGCCTGTCAAGGGGATGATATTGTTTTCTTACTCGATTCTTTTAATAGTGAAAATATTTTCTCTGCTCGCTTCTGACTCGAAAGTAACCAGCCCTTAACACGGCCCCCGGTTGTCGGATTGCTCGTTTTTAAACCGAAGAACTTCAGCACGTTCGCTTGACAAATGAGTCGTTTGTCTCCGAAAGTTCGTCGGTTTTACTTGTTTCGCGAGAATAGAACTGTCGGAAAGAACTTCTCGACGAAAACATTACAGAGAAATGTTTCGCGACATTTTCGACAAGAACCTGATACGTTTATGACAAAGATAGAAGCTGAAAACTGTAGAAAAATGGAAAGAATTCAGAAACATCGATGTGTTAATTATGAAAATAATTTAGAAGGAAAAGGCAAACGTGTAATAGTTATCTTCTTATAGAACAACTTCTCGTTCTCTCGTAAACCAGATTTTTATTTTGTTATTAATTAGCTTTCTGTTCTCGTACAAATTAACTTTCATATTCTCTTGCAAAACAACTTTCACCACAGAGGAAAAGTAATCCCGCAAGAGAAAGAAAAGAAAATGGCGAACAGAGCCGAGAACATTGAACCACGGTATGCCGTAATGGCGATTCTTCGAACATCGAATGCTCGTAATGTGCCCACGTTGAGCTGCGATGAACATACGGAAAGACGGCACGGAATTGACTTTCGTGTCGATGTTACGGTGCCGTGCCGTAACCGTGCTCGTAAAATAACGAAATCAAAGACCAGGATTTACGAGTTCTAAAATTGTTGGAAACTTTGCACCCCTACGGTCGTTATAAATGTACGCTTGTATCGCGGTCGGTTCGAACTAAATATGGTCTCGTGCGGGAGGCTCTATCATCGAAGAAGGTTGCGTGTGGCTCTAGAAGGAAACTAATCGAAAATACTACTAACAAACAAGTCTTAGTGTCAGTCCTTACACGTCGCTATACGCTCCCTAATTTTTCTTCAGCTTGTCAACGAAAATGGACAATTTGGGAAGAGGAGATACGATTATGCTTTGCGTCTCGTTTTTATAATTGTTGACAATCGGCGACTATAAAAATGAGCCTCGAATAATTGTATCTCCTCTTTCCAAATTCTCCATTTTTTTGTTTACAAACTGAAGGAAAATTGCGGAGAATTTATTGTGTATTTATTTATCTCGATCGCTTATAAAATAAGAAAGCAATAAGCGCTTTTCATCGTTCCTAAAAGCAATTATTTTCTATAACAAGCTCTAACATTTATAGATCATTTTCCTGCAGAATAACCTCTCCTCGGAGGTTACAGCTAGGTGGATAAATGAAAAAAGAAAAAATATAAAAAATATATAACGTTCTTCTGTCCCTCGTTCAATATAACGTTAGTAAGGTTACATTTGTCTAGAAGTGGAAAACAATTGAAAGTAAATATTTTTTTAAGATGATCTACAGAAACCAACGAAAAGCAATGTGCTAAGAAACTTTTACAATAAGTATGAAATCTGAGATTTTCTTACTGTTCCAATGAAATGCAGTGGAATTACAGAATCTGCCTTTATCTTGTGCCAAAGTAATTTCCTTTCTGATCAATAGAAACCATAATGGTTAATATAACGTGCTATAAGTTTATACGAGAGCAGGATACCTCTAGAAAACCACATATTTTCAACACTTTTAGAACTCCACCTGAGCGAAAAGTACCAAATTTGTTTAATAAAATTTGGAAAAGTTTCGGAAAGAAATTATGAAAATTTTGTACGAACTAATAATCAAAAATTAAGGGGAAACATAAATAAAAGAATAAAATTGTTAAGAAGTACGAAGAAAACAACAATTTCTTGATTGTAGTCATGGTATTAAAAGGGTCAATGAAATAATAAAACAAAACACCGTAAAGTCATCTACGAACGAAAAAAAAAGTATGCTATTGTCATTCTACCGTAAACCAGTCCCTTTAACACTTAAAGGAAGATTCGAGTCAGTTAGACCAGTTAGACAAAAAAGTTATTGCGTTTTAAAAGGTGGTCGAATACTTTTTTGCCAGGGGTGGCATTAAATTTCTCCGAAAACATCTTCGATACGTCGACGTGGCCGCAACAAAAGGCGCGTTTCTATCCACATTCTATCGTGATCTATGCTCCTCCTCGGCGGCCGTTCTAAAAGCAACTGCGCGACAGAAACGAAAATACCAGGCGGGCGACGCAGCGTTCACAATACTTTTTTCTAGAACACCCTAATCGCCCCGACGGGGAAAGAAGAGGAAGCCAGCGAGGAGAGAGATCCGCGGGAGCAAATGGGGTACATGGAAACGACCGGGAATGTGTCGAAAGTGAATGTCGTTTCACCGGGAAATCTTGCGCGCGTCTATTTCCGTCGTG
This sequence comes from Megalopta genalis, assembly GCF_051020955.1. Taxonomy (NCBI): domain Eukaryota; kingdom Metazoa; phylum Arthropoda; class Insecta; order Hymenoptera; family Halictidae; genus Megalopta; species Megalopta genalis. The sequence goes on from NC_135024.1 coordinate 7,505,030, forward strand.
GTTGCCTCGCCACCCCCGTCCAAACACCACCACCGGGGCCCCCCACGACACGTTGCAGCATAAGGACCCTCGTAAATATCATCCGATGCCTTTGGCCGCTGTTGTCGACGCCGGTCGCGTACTCCTTGGTGGAACACCGACCGCGCGCCATTAGGCTGATCGGGGCTGGCGGGGGATAAGTCGCTGCGAAACGCGCATAATTCGCGTGGCCGACCCAATGAGAATTATGACTGGTCGACGCGCGAAACGCTGGCGGGGTTTGGCTCGAAATTTTGGCACCATCGCGCGCAATATTTGATCCGCGGGACAAAAGTCGAAAAGTCGACGTGTAAGATCCGAAATGTTTTGCATCGCGAAATATTAACCCTTTGCACACGTGAAGCCATTTTATTTGTAAATCCGGAGGGATGAAACATCAATTAGGTAAAATATCAGTAATAAAAAAGGGTGTACGTTACATGTAGGTGATCGCTTTAATTATTATCACGCAAAGGAAAAATATTAAATTTGTTGTATTAAATTGTTGTTGTTTTTTTGTTTTACGTGTATGTTCGGACATATTGAATTATTTCATGAATTTAGATAAAGTTTTTTAAAATTAATTCTTCAAAAATATTGCCAGCCCCTAGCGACGTTTCACTGCGTAGACGTGCGGCCATGAAAGTGTTAATGACGAAATGTAGTTACAACTATTCACAGTTTTTGCGGAATATTCCACTTTGCAGTTGAAATTTAAAGTTAAAGTTTCATGGAAGAAATCAATGGATCCTCTTCAATCCAATTGTCATAAGACGAATTCAGCACCATAGAAGGTTTACAATCAGCGAATAATTGTATTACAATTTTCCATACGAAATGTTTGTCAATTTTAAAGAGGCTTTTTGAAAAAGTACCGAAACGTCAGACGTTAAACTTCCCGTTAAAATCAGTTTTATTTGCACGAGTTTGTTCGAAATCTAAATAATATCAAGATCTTGATAAATTGACGAACAAGAGAATACAACTCAACAACTGCATTCTATCAAAATGTAAAAAATTGATAGAACGTCTTCGAGCGAGCAACTTCGTGGTTCACACAATGCGAACTGCACGAGTCCCTTTATTCAGATAATAAAGCCGAATGTTCTGTTTTAGATGCTGCAAACAGGAGACAAATCTTCAAGAGCTGGTAAGAACGACGATCTCTCTCGCTGTCACATCCAGTGAAATAAAACCTCCAATCTTCTTTTGCATCATGCGTATCCCACTCGATCCACCGAATCCATTAGCAGAAAAGTTCACAATTCCGTCTGGGTAAATAACGTTCTATTTTTAAGAGGCGTTCGATGTGTTAAAGACTGATAATCCAACGAAAGTGACTAAACAGAGGATCAGCAGAGATAAATATACATGGCCTAGTTTGTTAATGAACGTCCTTCGTCCTGCGTCTGACTAATCAATAGATAGCATCTCCAATTACAAATGAAACATCCCCGCGGATTAATCTACCCCGTCGTCGCGTTGCTTCGTACTTAGGCGACACACGGGCGGCTAATTATACGAACGAACTTAGAGATGCGAAAGATAACGATGAACGATTAACCCGAACGCTTCCTCGCGGCAAGCCTCGTGTCTTCGAAACCGGCGGAATTAAAGAAATCCTCTTTGATCGTGCTAGCCAAATGACGGTAGACGAGAGACAGGAGCTCGCAAATGTTCCGCGGACGATTACGCCTCCGATGTAATTTACTGCGCGGGAAAGCGACGTGCGGTCGTCTCGTAACCCGAGAACGAAGGAAAATCCGCGCCGGGCATCGCCGATGGGATTAATATGCAAACTGTCCAACCAGCCGGTCGTCTCCTCGCGCGACATTTGACACGTCTGTCGATTTATGCTCTCGACACGCGAATGAGTCCCTGCAGTATCCATGCATATTCCTGTTACAATATTTGCAGTACACGCCCGCGCGCACGCGCGCGCGCGCGGCAAAATATTCCGCCAAATATTTACAGTGTAGAGATATTAAAAAAGGAAAAAAGCATCGGATCGATTCCTTCGCTGCCGTGCATATGCAGTTGCGCGAAAAATTGCGAGCCAACGGTTCCACGTGGAAAGAGCTATTATATTTTTTCATTCGTTTATTTCTTTTATTTTTTCTTTCTCGAAGTTCGGATATATTTGCGAGTAGGAAACATATTTTCTGCAATCGTACGTGTGCAAAACATTTTTCAGTAATCATTAGATTGTGTATTTTATGCATTTATGATAGATAAAAAGAATTGAATAATATCAATAGATTATTTGGAAATTGTTGAAATTATTAGAGAAGGACAGATATGTCCGAGTGGCTCCAATTTCATGAAACTGATGGACTACGTTCCTATTTTGCACAAAGATTCGCAGTCCGGTAATTATGTATTTCGTTGCTCGGAAAGTAATTTCGTTCTTCAAGGAAAAAATGCGATACGATCTTTTAATATTATTCCACGATTCTCAGCTATTTTTTTGATAATGTGAAATCGAGTGTTTTAGAAGACTCATGCTCTTTATTGGGATACAGATTTAACCTTCTTAATGGTTTCTTGAACATAAACAAATTTGATAATTTAAACATTATTTTCGACGTAACAATTTTCATGTCTCAGAGTCTATAATTAATAAATTTCACAAATTAAATTAAGTTAGTAATAAATTTTACACGAAAATCGAAATTACTTTACGAGAAACCTAATAATACTAATTCATTGTTCGATAAATTCTATACTTATTTTAAGAAAAGACGTATCGCGAACGCTTCGTTAGAACGATGAAGGATCTATTTCTTTGAAATGAAGTACCACTGTTCCGTTACTATGTATTAGATCACCAGGGAAGACCTTGCCAGTTGAATCGAAAGAGTTAAACAAGGCACGTCGTGGACGAGACAATGGCTTATTTGAAAATGTAATCATCCGGCTGCTTCTCCAATAATACATTATAAAACTCTCTGTCGCTGGTGTTTCAAATCGAACGCGTATAGTGTAATTACGATAACTTGCACGCTTTCCAAAGAGATTGCAACAGCTAACTGTTGCTTAACCCATTACCCGCTGCAATTCAAAAATACAAAAAAGAAAGAGGTTATTCATTTCAATCTGAAGTTTACAATGATTTCAAACAAAACAGCTTTCGTGGAGCACGTGATATATTCTCAGTATTTCAGTGCCTGTATTTTATTTAGAAGTTGCAGTTTTCGAAAGAAAAGAAATTGAAAAAGTGTCCCAAAAATGGGACATTGGCTGATAACACTGTCTGACACGATTTTTGGGTTCCTATAGCCACTATGAAATTCTTGTAGAGCTTCACTGCCTGAACAAGAATCCGAAAACCGAATTGCTCCATCACCCTCAGTTTTTTAAATAGACGAACTTTTGTAAAAACCCAAAATTTTCGACTAAAGTGAGGTATTGCATGAAAAGTAGAAACGTTAGAAAGTTCTAATTGGTGTTAAAAGATAGAGGAGAGTTTCCCGAATATAGTGGCATGCAATTTATTAATTGTTTTTGGTCCTAAATAGCAATGAATTGATGTCAAAGTTTAAAAAAGTGAAGCGAGCAGCGAAGCACATGGCGTCAAAACATCATGTACATGTTGCCGACGAACATTTTCTCGACCTACTCAAAATGTACATCGTTCCGACACTTCTATCGGGTCGTTTCTTCTTCAGAAATGTCTACAGAATCCGATCCTGGGTAGAGTTTCCGTGCTGAACAAAGAACTTTTCGTAAAAATACAAAAATATTGCGGAGAAACTGCGCGCGTCGACACTTTTTTAAACTTTCACATCAATTCATTGCTATTTAGGACCAAAAACAATTAATAAATTGCATGCCACTATATTCGGGAAACTCTCCTCTATCTTTCGAGACTGATTAGAACTTTCTAGCGTTTGTACTTTTCATGCAACACCTCATTTTTGTCGAAAATTTTGGGTTTTTACAAAAGTTCGTTTATTTAAAAAACTGAGAGTGATGCAGCAATTCGGTTTTCAGATTCTTGTTCAGGGAGTGAAGCTCTACAAGAATTTCATAGTGGCTATAGGAACCCAGAAAAAAAGATTGATTTTGTCGGACAGTGTAATTAATGGGTTAAGGAAAAACGCGAGCGGTGTGCGGCGTGTGCGGTTGTACGGCACTGATTCTTCGAATTTGTGGAAGATCGGCGGAAGAGGATCTGTCAGTTATTGCGACGAACGGGTACCAGTTATTGCCAGGGAAATGTATCGGGTATCGTAAAGACCAGTTGGCCGATGGTCCGGCGGCGATCTTGAAATATAAATTTACCGCGGCACGGTGCCGCTGGCGATGGTGGACGCGATTCCCGCGTGCCGTTCCACGACCATTTCTAACCCGTGTGCAAATCCGCAGGAAGTTGGACGCGTGGGTGTACGCACAACGCCCGCCTTTGGCAACGATCCAGCGCGTGTTTCTAACTCGTCTAACGAGGAAACGGCGGCGGGCTCGTTTCGATCTACCGACTCCGAGGATCTCGCTCGCCGATCGACGAATCGGCTCGATCTCGAAGCGGAAGTGTACCCAGAGTTCGAAGCGGATCGATATTCCGCTGTTGGTTCGTTGAAAAATGTTTCGCTAGATCTGCTGTTTTTATATTAAGTCGGAGTTTGCAATAAAGTTCTTGGGAACTGCTGTTCCATCGTCCTCCGAGCGTCTTGACTACATTGTGTTGGAGAATAAAATCGTTTTACGTACCGATGACGGCCATGTGGCCGAGTAACGCGATTTTTATTGTCTGTTAACGACAATTGGACTCAATTGGCTGCGCCCACGAAATAGTAATAGTAGTTTTATGTTTTATATGTTGGATGCTCTATAAAATTTGTACTTTAACCCTTTGCCGTATGATTCCTTTGCAGCCACAGTAGGACATCTTTGTCTTCGACAATTTCTCAGGTAACAAAGAAAATTTCGTGTTTATTACGTGTCTACGTTTAACCATTTAGGCACGACGCGCCACTATAGTGGCTTGCTCTAGTAGCTCGCTCGCTCATCGTTTGAATCAAATAATCGTCTTCATATGCATTGTTTCACACTTCTTTTGTCTTCGCATCGATTTACAACAGTCTACAGGGTGTCCCAAAAATGTCTCGCAATCCGGAAATGGCGGGTTCCTCGGATCATTTGAAGCAACTTCTTCCTTTACAAAAATGTTCTCCGAGGCACCGTTAACGAGTTATTAACGAAAAACCGTGACCAATAAGAATCGAGTACGGCTGACGCGAGGCGGCCCAGCCAACCAGCGCACGATGCCCAGTTCCGCTCATTGGCTCGGTCGCCTCGCGCCAGTGAGCTCGCCTCTCATTGGTCACTGTTTTCCGTTAATAACTCGTTAACGGTGCCTCGGAGAAAATTTTTGTAAAGGAAAAAGTTGCTTCAAATGGCCTGAGGAACCCGCCACTTTCGGATTGCGAGACATTTTTGGGACACCCTGTATATACAGACAGAATATACAGTATCAGACTCTGTACATAGCCTCGCGCAGAATTCAGCCGTACCTAAAAGGTTAATATCAGAAGAATGGAATCTTATTTCGATTTGGATAAGAGAAGCGAAAATTATTTTTGGAATTTCCATCGCGAGTACGACTATTATATATAGCAAGGGGTCAACGATTGAATAATCGACACCATTTAAGATTCGAAGATTGTCTTTCCAGTGGTATATAATCGCACGAATCGCGTAGATTCTGCGAAACGTGTATCCGGCGTAACTTGAGAGTTACTTAATATTTCGAAGGAGGAGAACAATGCTCCAGGCAGCCGAGAATAGACGAGGAAACACGAGATATGGTTGAATGGAATCAACACCGGCCGCCGTTGTATCAGCCGCGCGCATACCGACTTCTTGAGTGCTTTTCGGCATGCGGAATTCGTAAATATTTCGCTCACAAGCTAAAATAAAGCCTCTCCCGGAATGCATTGCGCCTTGTTCGCCTGGTTGGCTGATTCATCGATTGTTATACGCGAAAACGAGCAGCACTCTTTCGCCCGCGGATCTCTACTTGGTTTACTTTGAAATTCTCCCGTAAACTCGGATACAATAATAAATCGGTCTATAAATACGTGTCGAGGAGAAATGCGCGATTTTGCTAATTAATTGGAGATTTGATCGAGGATCCGTTGAGGATCCTTGCGTTCGGATTCCTCGACTCGACAATAAATAATAACAACGACGTTTGACAGACAAAGAGGAAAATCATTCGAACAACGATACACGATCGTTGCAATTATATTTGTAGATCTGACGATCGCTAATTTTGCTTGAAATGGAAAATTGAAAACGCGCGAGAAAATGAGACCGTGAAGAATGTCACACCGTTCGCCTTTTTCTCGCATTCCGTTTTGCTAAATAAATTCCATTGAAATATACTTCCGGTTACCGGCACTCGTTAATTCGGTAAAGGGAGCAATTAAAACGCGGCATTTCGGAACGCGAGGAAACACGTCATTAACGAGGCCGTTTCAAGAACGCTCGCGACCGAAAAGAAACAAAATGCCGCGCGACGTAATACGTGATAACGAATATTTGCATAAATTGCGAGAATAAATTTGCCTCCCGGCGGCACTTCATCTTGGGAACACGCGAGCCGGCACGAGACGCAACTTTGGCCGTAGGTATCCGACGAGGAACTCTATCACGTTTCGCGCTATTGTGTTCTTTAACCGCGATTTAAATCGATCCCCGGAGACTCTGTTCACTATTCCCAGCTTTCCGGAAATTACGGCACCCTTAATAACACGAAGATACGTTTGATCAATACTCGGTTCGAATTGCTGTTCTACTTAATTCTTAGCAACTTATGCGCCCACGTGAACGCGGTGCGATAGATCCAGCTGGCGAGAATGGCACGCGATTCCGCCATTTTGCAACCGGCACGTTAAGAGAAGAGCCTGAGATTCAGGTAAGAAACTAGAAAATTTTTTTCTCGCGGTATTAATGCGTTTGTGTTCGTAAAACTACTCGATATTGAAATAGTTCTACTAGTTACAAAACTAGTGAAATCTTAGGTCTAGTTATAAATGATTTCCGTTTGGGGGACAGATTGTAATAATGTAGGTAATTACGAAGGCTACCTGATAGATGGCAGTATAATTGATTGAATTATAACTGTTATGTATTTTATTGATAAATACAATTGATTTACTAACACGGATATTATTTATAACTCTACTCTAACAAGAAGAGAAAGATACTGAACGATTTTGTTTTTCGTATAATATAATAATATATATAGATAATAATATATTATATTATATATATATAGATAGATAATAAGATGATTCTGTACATATTGGAAATAAAATAAAATAGCAGTTGTGCGCTAAAAAGTTGTATCGGTGATTTAATTAACCGTCTATTTAAGTATTTTTACAAAAAATTGTACTACTACATCCTTCATGTTGACTATTACTGCCTACACAAATATATGGCTCGAAGAAGTATAATAATAAATATTAAATATAATTGTAAATCCAAAAAATGTACGAAGAGTTCATTAAAAATTTTACTTTATTTATTTAAATCCCAAATTCAATTGAAGATTCAGAGCTTTAGTGAATTGTGATTATAACCTATATTTGAATTACAATAGATAATCATGTCCTTTAATTAGACTGCAGATCTTCATACATATTTCAATTACCGTAGACTTCTACAAAAAAAATTAGTACAGTAAAAAATAATAGTGCCAACTTGAAAATTCCTCACGGCAAAAGGAAAATATAGATGTTTTCAAAAGTGTGTTAATTAAAACGTTCCCTGCCATTTAGAAACTATGCAAACGTTATAGGCTCGCGAAGATCTGCAATCGAGCAATAGTAAAATCGTAAATTGCATTAATTACACATTACCTAACTCCTTCCGTCATCCGCGTTTCACGAGCCGTCCGAAGTCTAACCTTTGAATCATTTAAATGGCGGCCAGTTGACGCGGACGAGCGCGCGCGCTCGCAGCTCCATCTGGGATCGTAGCTTCCGGTATTGAGCAGCAGTAGTATGGCAGTTGCGCGCAAAAGTCTGTTTATTTACGTGCTGTCGATGATTAATTGATCGCGTACCCGCGTCCACGAGCGATATCTACTGAGCGACGATCGTAACAGCGGGTTCGGTATGGTGCTCGCGTGACAGAGAGTCAAAAACACGGAAACCGAACGGATGGAAATGTGGTGATCGTCGACGGACAACACGGCTCTGGCTGGCTGTCGTCATTATCGTTCTAACCTAATTTTGCTGTAACATCCTACCATCGTTCTGGAATTTTCCGACGGACTGTCAACGTTTGTTTGCCAACAGTGGTTCGGCACGATGCCATGTTCCTGCGAGCATTGAGCACAGAAACGTGCAAAACTGTGAGCATGGCTGACGAGGTGCTGCCGGCGAGTTTGGAGAAGCTCGAGATTGATCGACTCTCGACGAGTTGTCCCCAGTAAGCAATCAATTGCACAAACCTAAACTTTTCAGCGTTGCTTCTCTTGTCAGCGATCATTCGAAGCGTCTGCTCTCTCGCGAGACGGTCTCAAAGCGTTCGATGCATCGGATCGTAGCGGTTTTTGCGACTCAACCTCTTTTCGCGCGCGGTCAAGGTCTCCGATTAACGTTACCTCGTTTTGCTCAAATACGTGCCATCCGTCTCTCTCTCTCTCTCTCTCTCTCTCTCTCTCTCTCTCTCTCTCTCACACACTCACACACACACACACACATTCACACTCTCGCTCCGTCGTGCTTTGTTTACATTGCGCGTGACTTCGATTTATCAGATGCTGCAACTGTTCGCCAGCGTGCATTTCAACGACCAACGTTTCATGGTGGCGACGCTGCGACCCGACTACAGGGTTAACCGTGATCCGTAAGCGAATCGATATGTTTACATGCCAGCAGCGAGTTCGATAAAAACCGTTACGATACACCGTGAGTCGCGAGTCGTTTCTCTCGAACGATCGCGAGACCAAAGAACCGTCAAGATTCGCGATAGAAATCGTTCGATGTTCCGTGTGCTCGATGACGTGACAGTGTTATTTACTTTTCAACAGACGTTTAATCGATTGAACGTAGACCTGCACACACAAATACAGGCGTACATACAGACACACGGGACGCGTTCTAAACGTGAGTTTCCTTGGTTTCGCGTCATTGCATAAGCGACAAACTCGGCCGATATTTACCAATATTCGACTCAAGGCTGTGCGCTGGGAGTGATGAATCATCGTCGGATAATACCGAACGATTCTCTTATCACGGTTCCGTTGACGCTCAATAAATATGTTGCCCGATTAGTATTAGCCATGATGTCTGAACAGTGATATTACTCTTTGTTTATGTTTACCAAGACTGGTGCTCCATGGAAAGTGTGATATTAATCGTGATTATTGTTCTCTGTTGTTTCAGTATAACGACAGCTGATAAAACAAAGTCATCGAACCCGTTTAGAAGTACAAGCAAAAGCATTGGGTCCGATTGTAGTTACTTGTTTCAAAGGAAATCGATGCCCAGTAGGCCAAGCTTATCCGAAATCAGCCCCAGAGGTGTGAAAAGCACAACGAATTTCAAACCATCAAAGAATGAAAGAGTACTCGATAAGAATAAGAATTCAATAATCAAAGAGGCTGTCTTAAAGTTAAACGATACTGGCACTACTTGTCTTAGTGATAGTCTAACGAGTACGTTGTTTAAGGAAACTTGTAAGTGTAGTGTTGCTTGGAAGAACAAGAAGGTCTTCGGTCATTGGTCTGTAGCGAAGGATTTTAAAACGCTGAACATTAGTCAGGAGAACAGGCAGGCCAAGGACGATACTAGCATCCAAGACAATTACCAAGCGAGTAGTTTTCAACGGGCACGTAGTAATACGATGCCCAGTTTGAAGAGAGGGCCTGGTCCCAGCAGAACTAGCGGTACCGTCCAATCAGACTCTACCAGCAGTTCCACTGGTCAACCTTCAACTTCAAACACATGTTCTGTACAAGCGAGAATGTCTCCGCCTTCGTGCGACGTCACCATCGATGAACTTGCCAGTTACTTCGAGGAGTTTGTTCATATCCCAAAGAAGATGTCGCACATGGCAGAAATGATGTATATTTAATTGTAATGAACTGGATTTAACTGGCAGATTTCTTACACAGTTTTTCAAAGGACTAGCATTGCAGCGTTCCTGCATGAGAAACAAGTCTAAATACTATATGTTTGCTACAAGAAAACCAATTCAATTTGGTACCTAAATTATATATAATACAAAAAGCTCCAAAAAAACACTCAAGAAAGGAACAAAGACGTCTTTGTAGAAAGTATTAAAAAAGAAACAAATCTATTAAAATGATTCGATTTCGAGATCGTTTTAAAGAACGTGATAAGAAAGAAAAAAAAACGCGCGAAGATAATAAAACAAAATGTACGGATTTGTTTTCGTTTCCAGAAAAAAATATCGTTTGTAACAACTAATCATTGAGTTAATCTTTAACGAACAAAAAGTAAAGTAAATTTAATAATCTTTATTTACAAATTTTTGTATTGCGAGAATGAGAGATTGGTACTAGAATAAATTTCTTGAAATTAACTAATTTTGTATCATTCAAGTTCTCCCAGTCTTCTGCCGCTGTTCGCGCAAAGGTCGTTTTGTCAAGGTCATCAACATCTTACACGTTCGTATGATACATAATATATTTATCTGCATAGGCTTATGATACTTAATACAATGATACAAAGTAACCGTTTAAATTACTTAATGATAATAAGCTTTGGTACGTAAACAATGACGATATATTGATCCGTATTCTTCTTCTTTTTCTCATTTTTGTTACTTTAGGTACGAGTGTGAACCATGTTGACGCGCTGTGTACTGTGAGAAACCTTCCACGAAAGCCTAAAACTGCGTTAAAAAATATCCATCATCTATTTGGTGTGCGCATCACGTGACGACTGTTCGGTTTGTTCTTTTCTATCATCTTCAACGTCTCCATTTCTTTTTTTCTTTCCTCATTTTATTTTCAACATCTAGTACGAACGGTATTAATTAGCAGCTTCTCCGGTACGACGAATTATTTCGTGGTAGCCCCGCGCAACACTCAAACTCTGTATCAAAACATTGAGGTCTGTCGCTATATCACAGATTTAGTAAAATTTCATTTGAACGGAGCCACGACGAAACGAATTTCCAATTGGAAAACAAAAAAGAAAAAGAAATAGAAAGCAGATTAGGAAAACTATGAAATCGGACTGAAAAGGGAGAAACTGAATAGACGAAAAATACTTTGTTTCCGAACCGAGAGACGCGGTGTTTTTTGGACAATAAAAAAGGATCGATCTGCGATCTAGACGCTCAATCAAGTATGGATTGTTACTCGATGTACCTAACAATGGAAACGAAGCTGTGCCTATAAATATACAAGTCACAATGCAATGATCGGTGTTGTTAATAATAAACCGTGTAACGCATGCCAATAGAACCGAAAGTATCGTTCGCGAAACGCGCTACCATTTGGAAACGATACGGCTAATCGAACCAGTAAAAATAGTTACCCGATAAATGTATTAAAAATACAGTCGAAGTTATCGTAAAGTGCTACTTGGATCAATAATTGAGACGGCAAACATTTATAGACTACGAAACTTTCAGCTTGGGTCGTTATAATTCTATAAACTTGGCATTGAAAGAGGTGTGCAAACTATTGAACTCGTTCTCGCTATGTCGATAACTCTATTATCCTTTATTACTTCTCTCAACGAACTACGTTGAATAGCGTCCGACGTGTTACGTAAAAAGAATATTATGAGCGCGATAACAGTTAAATGTAGCGATCTGCGAGTGCTGATTAGATAAAAAAAAGAAAGAACAGTTTTTTTAGTTCAAGATCAATAATTTGCATACCTTGGTGCATACGAATGGTCGACCAGCATCGAAGAAAAAGTAATAGCGTTACATACTTGCGCAAACCAGCGTATTTAAATATACTTTGGACTACCGGACGCATTACAATGATACCATTAGCAACAGGTTCTTTCGTCATCGAAATATCTTCGGCATTCGAAACGCGGCGTCTCCCGACGAAGAATTCGATTTCGATTTTTCAAGAACACGCTGAGAACCCAAAAATATTTTGTCTTCCTCTCCCGCGAAAAGAAACTGTTCCTGTTCGAATATGATAGAGATTGTGCCCGCCAAAGGTTTGTATTCAATTATCGACGAACAGATAATAATTCAACAGGCACGTGCAATGTAAACTTTACAACAGTTGTTTTTATCATCTACTAACGCCGTATTCTCGATGGAGGAGATACAGTGTGGTCGTAAAATCGATCGGGGGAACTACAGCTCTCATGTTTCAGTGGTTTGTACGAGGAAATGAATAGCTGAATAACATGTGATCGAACCATTTAATTTCCTTGAAGATTATCATTTTAGAACCGAAGTGCTTGTGATAGAATGAATGAATTTTACGACCGCGCGGCATCGTTTTCCAGCGACCGCAGTAAAGATCAGCGATTTGAAGAGATTCTGGAAAATTTGTGTCAGGTATAGTCGTCGAATACAATTCGAATACAGCTGTTTCTGTTTCTTCTAAACGATATCAGTCTCTAGGTCCAGTGGAAAAGGCCACATGATGCCCTAACCATTTATAATATTTAAATATACCACTCTCTTACGTTTTGCTCGGGTGAAATGATCTATAGGGACAGTGACACTCGATACAGAGAAAAACGAAACGAAACGAAACGATACTTTCCGGCCACCTGGATGGGTGGACACACCTGGTCAAGTCGAACGGACCGACTTCGGCATTCGGTCTACCGAACCTATGGCGACAACATGATCAGTTTAGCGAGAAACTTCGAAGAGTGACCGTTCTCCGTGCGAGAAACACAACAACATTTTGATCGGTATAAAACGCTCATTAGAAAAAGTTTCTTTTTTTTTTACTGGACGTAATACAGCTACTTTCTAAACACTACGTAAACATGAGCTTTTCCACGTGCACTCACCGCGTCGTACTATATAGAATAAATTAGTTAACTCACACAACGAAGGTATGGCGTTCGCCCTGCTAATCAAAGTATAAAACATTATATTATATATATATATATGTATGTCGGTATACTATATATAATATATTTATATATATTTATATATGTATAAAGGTTGCAATATAATGTCGTGTTCGCGACGAGTCCCGGTGAACGTAAGCCGTTTAAATGTATTAACACTGACATCGATGTACCTTGGGACGTTTCGGTCGGAACTACGGTAGGACACGAAGAGTCTGATTGCTCGCGGTTGTCTTCTTATCGGAGATAACGTATCCGGTCACAGAAAACGAACAATTTTATCCCACTATTTAATAACCAATTTTTATCGAACACATTGGTTCTATTTTATATTCTACTTTTTGAACATGAATATTTTTTTCATCGTTTAATGTTCGAAGGTATTTTAAAGAATCTCGACCAATTTAGGGCCTCGAGCAACCACCTCCCATCTCTGTTCAAAGGACATTCACACTAGTCAGGCTTGCCAGGTGCGCACTGCTTGATAAACGCGATCAGGTGAGAACGATGGATCCTTCTATTGAGCAATGTTTACGGGTCGTTCGAAGAGCGCGACATTTTATTGCTGGTCTCTTACCGTCACGGCAAGATGCGCGTGAAAAATGAAAATAATACCGCACAGACACTGTAACAATTCAATACACACACACACACGCGTAATCTCTCTCGTATCACACAAACACACGCGCGCGCGTACATACACACTCTCTAATCCCTATCGCGCCGTCATTCTCTCAGTCTCTCGCGCTTAATCAATTGTTTTTTTTTCTTATTCGTTTAAACGTTAATATCTAAAGTGTCATAATGGCTCATCGTGTAATTTTTTTTTTCTTCATCTCATGACAATAGTTTAATATACGCCTAGGGACTTTACGTCTAACGATACGTTCCGCGGGGAGGGGGGGGGGGCGACCATGACGACAACAATGTTTGTCCTCGGAATCGAAACTGGGATCGGGATCGACGTTAGAAAAAGAAAGATTCGCACGATTGCGCGTTTCACACCCCGAGGAGACCTATTTCTCTTTTTTCACTTTTTCACGTTTTCTCTCGTTTCCTCGCTCGCTTTACATTTATCTCGCGGTCTACCGCCTAGACACTACCCTAATTACCTGTCGTTTTCCTTGCGTGTTTAGTAGAAAATTTACAATTTCCTCTAACACTTTGTACGAGCAACGTCGATGACTGAAACTGTTCTTTTTATCTTTTCTCCCAGACATTTCCTCCGAAACACAGACGAGAAACGACAGTTTCGACTTGTATGCGTTCTTTTGCAGGCTTCGATCACAGTAGAAAATAATAATACGTATATTACAGAAACGTATCGCCGTGTGTGGTGCTTTCCGAATCGTGCATTCGCGATATACCGTTCACAGAACAAAAGTACACCGAATGAACAGCTTTGCTAACTGTTTCTTTTTTCATCGTCTTTTCCGGTTCTTCTTTTTTTTTTCGTTTGCTTGTTCATCATCTACGTAGAAAACGTATCAATCTCTCGTATAAAATATTGTTCTACGCGACGGCGCGTCGTTCGAAAAACTAAACGATAAGGTCGCTGCTACTTTCTACATTATTTACCGTAGAACGTGATTGTGTTCTATCGCCCACATTTGTGCGTCCGATGGGACCGTTCGCATTGGGACCTTCGAGGACCCTCGAGGATCGCGTTACGATTGAAAGAGGAAAGAAAACACGGTGCGATTTTTCTTGCTTTTTTCGTAGTCTTTTTTTTTTAGGGGAGGGAGAGGGGAGGGGGATCGTAGGAAAGGTCGATTCGCGACCGATACGAGATCAACGAGAACGCTCCTCCTTTCTGCGCTGCGATCGTACATCGACGGACTAATTATTACATCGGTTACATCTTTCTACCATTTAAAGACTCTACCCTCTAGAAACACGATTCCCTCTTCTCGTACGATTATCGGTACCATGCCGCCGACTATACTTTCTCGGCCCCTCGAAAAATTGTGAAAATGCTTATTTAAGTATCTCGAACGACGAACGATTTTCGTTTAAACCTTACATAGATACTGGATACAGGTAGCGATTCTATTAATCTTATTATCAGTCGTCTGACTCTGGTACATCAGTCGGCAGTTATTTACGATTGGTCACACAGTTTTCGGGAGCCTTCGAGATGCGAAAGGCTTGATCATTCATTCCCACGTTCTGTTGTTTCCCTTTTTTTCCTTTTTCTTTTTCTTTTTGGTTCGATACAACGTTTAGTTCCATGGCACACCGTGATCTCAAATGTCGTCTTGAGATGCTTGCGCGACATTCAATTTGGATACAAGTCCCCGAAATCGAAAGAAAAGAACGGTCTGAAGAACACTTGGTACATATTATATACTCGCGAACACCATGGAGATAGTTTGGCAGCGTTTGTAAACGATTGCTTCGAGAAAAATCTGGTAACGTTTAGAAAAATTCCTCGCCGCCAATTTTTCTTTTTTTTCTTTTTTTAATTATTATTTTAGACAATGTTCGTTTTTGTTTTAGCACGATTGTACACACTCTGTCATTCTGTTTCGTTTTTTGTTTCTGTTTTTTCTGTGTTTTCTGTTTTTTGGAACTCGGAGAGCGTTTCTCCTCGGAGGGGCTCTTTAGCAGTAAATACCATAAAACTCCATGGCACAGTTAATGTGCGCTGGGTGGAAATGACCGTGCGGCATCAGGTGACTCGGCATGTGAGCTGTGTATCAGTCCATTGGCGGCTCGAGATACGGTATTTCGCTAGTGACGTTAAATGACTCGAAATAGTGATTTAGGAACTCGAACGTGGGCCGCTTCTCGGGGCTGGCGTCCCAGCATTGCAACATCAATCGATAAATGCTGTCCGGCAGCGGGTGATTCAATGGTTTCGGCATTCGGTAGCCCTTGTTTATCTGATCTATTACCTCGCGACCCTGCATACCTGGAAAGCAAACCCAAACGGGCCGTTAGTCCTCAAATTAATGGTATAATGGGCGGCTAATGACGGCGGACTTCTTAGTCAATCCTCCAATTGCTTTGCATCAGTTTTCAATAGGCCAATAATCTTTTGAGACTACAGGGTTTCCCGTAATTATGTTAATAACCGGAAAGGGGTGATTCCTGAGGTCATTTGAAGGAACTTTTTCCTTAGTGAAAATGCAATCCGCGGCTTTGTTTACGAGTTATTAATGAAAAACACTGACCAATGAGAGGCGACATAGGCTGGCGCGGAGCGGCCGAGTCATTGTGAGGAACTGTCCGCTCGGTCGCCTTGCACCAGCCTATCTCGCCTCTCATTGGTCAGTGTTTTTCATTAATAACTCTTAAACAAAGCCGCGGATTGCATTTTCGCTAAGGAAAAAGTTACTTCAAATGGCCTCAGGAATCACTCCTTTCCGGGTGTTAATATAATTATAGGACATCCTGTATAATTTACAAATCACTATAAGCTTCTTTTAGATACAGTACAGTCTTTTGTTAATCCATCCATTCCTTTCCTACCATATTACTCTTGTGGCATAAAATCTTCCTATTATACATATATTATATATAATCGGTCTTATTAATATAATTTTTCTGAATGAACTAGATCATATATCAACGTTTTAAAAACTGGGAAGAAATATGTTCTGCATGGTTAAATTATCTGCTTTAGATCCTGATGTCGCCAATATGGCGACGTTTGTTCTCAAAAAGTCAAGTTGCTTTGTAGACATTGCCAAGTGAGTTGCTTTATCAAAATAACAAGAATTTATTTAGACTTTTCAATTCTCAATTATTCAATCAGTTCAAGAAAGAAGTTTCCAGATTGAAAATGAAAAATGTCATTGTGACCAGCATGGTAGGGTTGGTGTTAACGGGACTCTCAACTACTGTACCACATTAAAACGAAGCTGCTTTTTAACAATTAAAATTTTCCTCTAACTTGTGCAGCCAGGGATTGAACAAAGAGAAGTACAGAAGAAATTCCAAACGATGCTTACCAGGATAAGGAACTTGGCCATAAGTGAAGAGCTCCATCAGAAGTATGCCGTAGGACCAGACGTCGCTTTTGATGCTGAATCTGCCGTAGACGATGGCCTCCGGAGCTGTCCACCTGACAGGGAATCTGCTACCTTGCTTGGGACAGTACTCGTCGTCCTCGATCGCCCTGGCCAGGCCGAAGTCGCAGATCTTCGCCTTGTTCTTCTCCCCTATCAGCACGTTCCTCGCTGCCAGGTCTCTGTGTATCAACTGCTTGTTCTCTAGATGCTCCATGCCAGAAGCCACCTGCGCCGCGATGTAGATCAGGTCCTCGAACTGCATGTACTTGCCGTCGCCCGTCCTCAGGAAGTCGAGCAGGCTGCCGTTGCACATGTACTCCTGCACGATGTAGATCGGTTCTTCCTTCGAGCAGATGGCATACAACGCCACCAGGTGTCTATGCCGGAATTGCTTCATGATCGCCGCCTCCTGGAGGAATGCTTCTGTAGACATGGTCCCGGGTCGCAACGTTTTCACAGCCACTTCGATCTTGTTCCTCCACTTGCCGTAGTAGACCTCGCCGAAGTTGCCGTGGCCCAGTTTGCGGATCAGCTGGATCTCGTTCCTGTTGATCTCCCACTTGTCGCGCAGCTCCGGGCCGAGGTCCCACATGTCCGGTTGCGGCTTCGGACAGGGTTTCGAAAGCACATGGCAAAGACCCAACGCGTTTTCTGGAAGATCGTTGAAGTTAAAGACAATGCCCCGCGGCTCTGATCCTTTTATCGAGATTTGCTCCTTTGTAGCAACGAAGTACTACGAATCCAAAATTTAACGATGCAAGAGCTGCTAGATTGAAGAAGAAGGATGTCCGTGAAAAATTTGATTATACTGAATGGGACTAGGCGATGACGATTACTTGTATCAGATCTGAAAGGCGGTTGACGCGTCCGTGATTTAATGTCTGAATGGACCACTGTCGTCTCTGGAGATTAATAGGGCGATAGAAACGGGCTCGGCGTTAGGACCGATGCCAGTGGTAGCTAAGTTTCATGATAAATATTATTGGACTCCGAAGAGAATGCTCCTGGGGGACACAATAGGGCGACGGAAACGCTTTATTGATTCGCAACTCTGCCGCCGTGCAAACACGTGTCAAGGCAGTAAATTGCCTCCGGGATGAAAGAGACAGTGTTTCGCGCTCTTTCAGACTCTACTTTATTGGCAGCCAATAGAGCATGATCCAAAGGAATAGATAAGCTGCGATTATAATAGGTCACCGTGCGTCTTGTAAGAGAAGGATATCTGCAATGTTGTTGGCGAAGCTGGTCGATCGTGGATTCTAATTAGGTCAATTGGCTAGCCTCCTGTCTTACTTGCTACTTACTACAATGGAGCAAATGTCTTCAAGAACGCGACTTACTGCTGTACGCCATAACGAGGGCCGGCAGCGTGGGGAATGTCTGGTTGGTGGCGATAAAGAAGCCTCCATTGTCCAGGGGTTTAATTTTATAGTGTTTCACGTGATGGCCCCTTCCCTCCTCCCAGTCCTTCACGGAGAGGCTGTAGCCTCTGGGATTGTGCTCGCTGGGTCTGACCAGGAACGTACCCCGCGGATTCTCGTCGACCAGCAGCAGCTTGCCAGCCTCCTTCCGCGAGACATTCTCGAAGAACCAGCTGCGAAGAACAGAGTTACGTTCACCGATTTACCTGCGGGACCCACCCGGAGAACCGTGTAATAATCGAAAACAAGGGGCTCACTCTTCGCTCTCCACCGAGCGCTCGACGGCGACGAAGTTCCAAGGGATCAGGCCCTCTTGTAAAGTTGTCAAGTGCAAAACTTTCCACCAGTCGGGCTCCGAGTCGTCCAATACTTCCATACGGTCGCCCTTCACGAAGCTGACGTCGGTGCTCTCGCGCGCGGTGTAATTGTACAGAGCCACCACGATCTTGTTTGACCTCTGCGAATGCGCTGTTTCAAGAACGAACCAATTTACGCCGGGTCCGCCACAGGGGCCGAGAGGGCGGCGGTCTTAGGCGACCGACCGAATCCTAATTTTGCTGCGTTGCTACTGGTTACTATCGAGCTCGTTTCGCGGCCGCAGTATACGACGCTCTGCAAATCCCTCGCGCGGCCGCGAAACTCGCCGAGCTGACGGTCTAAGCCTTAGCTTTTGCGGGGACCAACTCGTGCAGCAAGACGATCTTTGGGAATCTTTTTCGGAAGGTCTTAAGCCGTGGTTTAAGCCGATCGTTGCTGCGCGTCTTCGAGGGTTGAGAACATTGTATCGAGAGCAATATGGTGCTCGTACAGGGTACCGGTGTCGGTTACTGGGGAGGCTGACCAATTGCTGTGTCTTTGGTTTGTTTTTCGGGCATAATTGACTCTGTATTTATCGAATAAGATTCGCTGCATTTCTTTTCTCATTTTGTTTATTTTTGAATAAAAACATTTAGTACTCGATAAATATAAAGTTAATTATGTCAAGGTTAACAAGGTCATCAAGAACGATCGTAACGTGATTATTGATCTAGGTGAAAAGGAAATCGATCGTTTCAACGAGCTACACGAGTTGGTCCGCGTGAGTTTGCAAAAGAAAAAGAATGAGATCTCTCGTGATCGACGATATCAATCAAGCTTGTAAGGCTAATTATAATAAATTGAACTAAATAGTACAGCCTATGCTACGAAATAAAAGAAAATAACATAAAATACACACATGCAGGCATAACGACAGGCGAGCTTGTTTTACGGGGTTGATGCGGAATCTGTAGCTTACAAGGTGTCGGCCTCTGCCGGATGATATCCGCCCTCGCCTGTACACCCCTCTGATTAGGGTCGGCAGTGTACCGGTCCAAGGAGCCTCCATTGCTGTGTTTCGAGCTTATCCCTGTGTCCGCCTTCTTGTAACCTGAACGAAGATAACCGAATCATTTCATTCGAAGAATCCTAGACAAGCGATTCGTGCACCCTTTATCATTATAAACTCGGCAGACCGGGTGAACCGGGGTTTGTTACCCTAAATAAAATCACGCTTCTATCCTCTGCGCGGCTTCACAATAGCTGCGCGAAACACGCTTCTAAAAGGAACGAAAGAAAGTTCCCGAAAGAGATCAAGGCAATCTCCAGGTAGCCTGTGTATAAAAAATTAGGTCGACTCTGGCTTCCTGCAAAACAGGTCCATTCTTCAACCCTTTTCCGCTGCAGGTAAGTCCACAATAGCCATCCGGAACTTTCTCAAGAACATTCATAGCGATGCGAAGAAGTTCCAAAAGGAAATCAAAGGGGCACAGAAAGATTTGGGTCAACTTTGTTATACCCAGCGTAACACGGTCCTCCTTCTCGGCGCTTATTCTTGTTCATTTTCTTCTCCCATGTAGCTACTGTAATTCGTTCCGTTGCTTCCAGTGAAACATCGTTTATCGATTTGAAGTTCTAGAATTGACTTGTAATCGAATTCTTACGCAAAAATGTCTCTCAAAATGGCTTCATTAAATCACATAAAATATAAAGTATACTGTGTTTTTTAGCTATCGAATGAAAACAACCACGTTCTATATGGTGTCCAAAATAGAACTAACAAATTGATTGAAACTTTCTCTGTGTCGTTTTTAAAAATGAAATTGTTGACGTGACCTCTCTTTATGCCGCTTCTACAGACAGAAATAATTGCTAGAAACGATCCGTTACTTTTTTATTTCGTTTGAGACAGAGTGCGATCAAAAGTCGGGCATGCGAGAGGATATCGAGGAGAGATCGGAGAGCGATCAAGGTGTGCAGAGCCGAAAAAATTGGGTTATCTCTTGCACCCCGGACAAAACGTCTGCAACCGATCCCCCGGCCCTGTCTCGCTGGTACCAGATCTTCGTCGGCCACTCGAAACTTTCCCGAAGGATACTTAAAGCCCGAGCGTAAGTTGGAAAAGAAAACTTTATCGCTGGAACAGCCGCGAGATAGAAGTTCCAGGGCTCGCCGCCGCCGCGAAGTTTCGGGGGTACTTACCGAGGGGCTGTGACTCTTGCCGCTTGCTGCAACACTTGCCCATCTTGGATCCCGTGGCACTGATGGTTCCCCTTGCGATCCTGATTCTACGCGGCTTCTATACTGACGCGAGCACCGAGGAAAGTCTCCATGCTCGTGAACCGAAGGTCGAACGGCGGCGGAGGCTTCCGCTGCAATTTTTAGGATCACTTTCTTCTCTCCATCGCGTGTTTATTGATTCCGCGCACCTGCAAGGTGAACCAGAAGGCGTCAGACGACCGCGGCTTCCCAGGCGAATGGCCTTATCCAGGCCGGTTGCAGGATGCGTAGTCGTAATTCACGGTTGCGGATGGACGATCGTTCAGCCGTAGAAAATAACCCGGCTCGATAACGTTCCGACCGTGACGCTTTCGTTATCACGCCCCGTGACGTCCTTTTTTTCGCGATAATTGCCCGATGCGTGGAGATTACAGGGATCTGGATCTTGTGCAGTCGCGACGAAGTGAAACGCGAACATACAGTAAATTCTCCCCAATTTTCCTTCAACTTGCAAACAAACATGGACGATTCGGGAAGAGGAGATACGATTATTCGAGCCCCGTCATTTTTATAGTTGCAAATTGTTAACAATTATAAAAACGAGGTGCGAGGTTCGATTAATCGTATCTCCTTTTCCGAAATTGTCAATTTTTGCTTACAAGCTGAATGAAAATTGGGGAGAATTTACTGTACTTCGTAACTCCGTGGATAGAAAATTATTTTGAACTACCTAATTTAGGTTACTTAGGTTAGCTGAACCTATTTGTTTGTACGTTTAAAGATGGCATATGAATTTTCCTAGATCGTTTTAATAACGAACACTTTTTAAAAAACGTATCAGACATCGAACACCAGCGTTTACGACTCGAAAGTAGCGCACAACATCTGCAGTTTGAATATTAACCCTTTTACGGTGTTCTTAAAAACTTATAGGCATGACGTTCTAAAAAAGTACATGCACATCTTTGAAAACTATACTATAACACAGTGTTTCTAATCCCGTTATATAAAAGAATAAAATAATCACTACGAAAACGCAAAAAAGTCAAAAATTAATTAAAAATAAACAAAGTCACTAAACATGATTTCGATAAGCTGATGATTAAAAAAGTTACACTACAGAAGGATTAACACAGCTGCTACATTATTTGCGACTTGCAAACATCATCAATGTAAATGTATTCCCATTTAACTTCTGTTTCCGTTTATATTTGCAGACCAAAAATTAATAAATATAAATTAATAAAATTAATAAAATATGAATAAAAAATAATAAAATAATAATAATAAAATACTAAAATATAAATTAATAAATATCCGCAGACCAAAAATTGTCTACCTCGCTTGCAACAAGCTAACGTAAAATAAAAATTTATCTTCTTTCTTCCATGTGTAATAGATTGAAAATAATGTAACAGCATTCTTAAAGTCTCATAATCCTTCCGCCGTTCCGCGTTCCACCCACCCAATTTTCTCGTAAGTGCACAAAATCCGCAGTCTAATAATAACGGCCACAGTGCTTTCAATTTGGTAGCAGAGTTTCGCGAAATGTCCGGAGAAAGAAATTGCCTGTTAAGCCACACCGGATGGCGGTGGTTGGTTAAAAATCGTAATGCATTCGGTCCCGTCGCTTTCAGCCACGGCGAAATAAAAAGAGATTGGTACACGGCCACGGACACGAGGTCGCGCAAAGCCTCATAATTATGCAAGATGTAATGGTGTGTCATAGACGACAGGAAGCGTCGCCGCGCGCTACCAAATGAACCCTCCTCGAGGCACTAGACACACCGTCTAAGTTTATTTATTCTGGCTCTGGCTCCGGCGGTGCCGTGTGCGCTACCGGGACGATTGCATCTGTCGAAGAACGAATAGTTCCCCTGAATAGGGGAACAGCGTCTCGGCGTTCCTTGTGTTTG
Source organism: Megalopta genalis (assembly GCF_051020955.1). Taxonomy (NCBI): domain Eukaryota; kingdom Metazoa; phylum Arthropoda; class Insecta; order Hymenoptera; family Halictidae; genus Megalopta; species Megalopta genalis. The sequence continues at coordinate 7,527,967 of NC_135024.1, forward strand.
GAGAGGCCAAACGGGGATCGGGAGCAACGCGGAAAATCGTGACTGCCCCCCGGGCTCTCGCATTGTCGCACGCGATCTACGCGCACGCGATCCATTTGCATTTTCATAAAACCGTACACGACGCCCCTTTATCCCGGCCGGGTTACACTTTTTATTAATTGTCCAATTTCTCGCGCGTTCGTCGACGGATCTCTCTATCGCTTGCAACCTTCCCGATGTTGCTTGCTGCGTTCGAGATTAGAAAGTTTTATGTTCCATGGGATCAACGAACTTCGTGCAAATATAGTAATTGTTTCCAACGTTCTACAATCTGACATTTTGTTGGAAGCGTTGCTTGATTAATCACTGGTGCAATTAATTACGAAATTCATCGAGTGCACAGCTTCGATGTGCTATTTCTATGAATCTTCTGTTTTATATTGTATATTCATCCCTTATATGTACTACCCCTTAAACATTGATCAATATTCATACGAATATTATATAATATTATTTATAATATTATTATTATATTATATATAATTGAAAGGATTCTAACCCTTCTATCTTCTCCAGAATGAAGATGCACCCGTTTTCCATTTTTCTTAAATTACAAAACCTTTGATTCTCGTAAATTTGCGTCATAAGCTGTGCTTCTTTAGAATCCCAAGCAAAAATAAGTGGAGATCTGCGACCCCTTTCGAACGTATAATTTATTTATAGAACAAAACGTAGCAAAATGCGATGCGGCTCATGAATTGCAAAGTGGATAGAATTTGAAAGATCGGAGGGGATTAAATGCTCGTCCATTCGAGGAGAATGAACCGCTTTCGAAGCCGTGGCCGGGTAGAAAGAGAGGTCAAGAGTACGGCACGGAATAAATTAGCCCGGACAAAGCCAGAAAAATGTCTGAATGAAAGTGTTCTAAGAATCGGCGCCGTTAGTCGTCGGGACGTTCGCTCTAATTTAGCATGTTACTCGGAAACACCGGCCACATGCCTGATTTGTCTCGCGCCGAAACGAAACGAAACACGCGACCCCCGGCAAAGAAGACGCATGACAGAGAAAAAGAACGTCGCGAGGAGCGTCTCGACGCGGACGCCTTAAGTCTTCTTTAAATACAGCGTGATCGATGGTCCGGCGGGGGCGGCTTCGTAGTCTCATGAAATCGTTCGGGATATTAGGTTCTGCTCCGAAAGTTCGGTCGTTTTTCGTCCGCGCGAAAGCGTTCAGCTTAATCTTAGTCAGTGACAGCATCCGTTATCCTCCCTGATTGCGCTCCTCGGATTGTTCTTGCACCATGTTCGTTATTTGGCCGGCTCGAAACTTGGAACTTTCGTGAGAAATTCTTTTACACTAGATTTAGGGAACCCGTCAAAATGACGGGTCACTAATTTTTTAATTTATATATTATGTTGAATATATGTAATATATAAATTAATATATATATATATATATATATTATTAATATATATTTATGTTAATTTATATATTATATATATTATGTTACTTACGGCAAATGGTATAATAGCACTTGTTAAAAATCAGGATAAATGTCTTATTGTTACTTTTATAAAATAACATAAAACAGTTGTTTTTTTGTGCTCCGTAAATCTAGCGTTAACACTTTCAGGGTGGAGAAAAATTGTCGTTCTTCATCGACTCGGTGATAAAGTATTTAAGCATTTGCGATGACTAAACCGCGGATTTTATGCGTTTACAACGGAAACGAATGAGTTAAATCTAAAACTGTAAGAAGTTTAAATGAACTTCAAAATCATCGATGTACTATTTCGAACTTATCGAGATTATTAAAGAGATAATTAAATTTCTGTTTCGTTACTTTTTCTTACAATCGATTTTCTTACAATTTTTATTTGCAATCTGGTGATGATTATTATCTGGATATGATCATTATACATAATAAAAAAAATTTGCATCGATTGTGTAAGACAGGTGTTTAATACAAATGTATTGCTTTTCTTTTAATAGTCTTAATAATTTCGAAATAATGTAACGATATTTTAAAATTCTTCTCGTGTCTCGTTGTTGTTAATCCATAAAATCCGCAGTCTAGCGATGACATAAATTCGCAACGTTCTAAAGTATGATCGAAATCTCCTACTTTTAATTATATATTAATACAACAGCGAAGATCAGTTTACAGGAAATTCTGCCGAGATGGTGAGGGACCTCAGGATCAGACTATGGATTTTCATGGCCGATAAAAATTATCTGCGATAATCAAGGAAAATAGGAAATAAACAGTTCGTTACCATCCATAACAATCGTGACACATAATATAATACGACAGCGATTTTTAATTTTTAATTTTTCTAATAATTCTCCTTGAATTCTTTTACGATTTCTAATATTTTCTCGTCACAAATGCGTATAACTTGCAAGTTCAGCGATAAGAAACGCAGGAAAGAACGTCGACGAAGGCTACGGTAAACGTTTAATAATAAATATTCCAGACGACCCACTTTCCGTGAGACGGAAACATCGTAGATAGTAACGCAAGAAACTGTGCAGCGAAGCGCTGCGCTGCTGTAATAGGGAAACTATGTAAATGGAAGTTGATAAAAGCTCGTCAGGTAATTCCCAGGGAAAGGATCGATCGTGGAATGGTCCGGGCAGCCGTTCCGATCACCAGGGAACTTTCGCAATTACAGAAAGACACGAGAGTAGTAGCGGGCCATCCGGGCTAGAACAGCGTCAACTTTCGAAAAACAGTGGCCGGCTTCGGATCCAATTCGTCGGCGGGGTCTAAATATTTACGAGGTCGTCGGACGGTTCCGCGAGTTCGCGACACGGCCGAGCGATGTTTCTGAGACCGGGGTTGGTCCGTGCCCGTTCAAAATCCCCGGACTCTGCGGGGTTGGCGCATCCCGGGGATGCCGCGATTTTCGTGGCGCGCAGTGACGACCTTTCGTGTCGGGGACGCGGACCAGCCTCGGACGGCTGGTAAACAAATTACGGGCACAAGCCGGGGGAGGAAAACTCGGTTGTCGCTTGAATGGAATATCGGGGAACAATGAGGCGGCATTTCAATTTTCACGGTGAACGGAATTAACCACGGTCGAGGAATGGCTCGGTCGGTGCCGTGTCATAAATTTCACCGTCGGCGCTGCAGAACCACGGGAATTATTCCACCGGGTTGACCCGGAACTTCGAAAGAATCGCTCGAAGTTTCTTGTCGCAATCGGAGAGAATTTAAGGGCAATTTGCGGGGAAGTAGGAATCAATTAAGATGCAACGTGGATAATTTTATTTTACGGCCTCCCCGCCGGCTGCGGAGATATTGGATGGGTTACCCGTGTGGTCTTCATATACCATTGTTCCCGCAAATGGAGTTCGAAAACCGCGTCAATGAATTTCAAATGAAGTATTCGCGAACAGGGACACTTAATATCGGCCCCGGTGCTTAATCTTCCCGCACGCTCGACCGCGCAATTTCTCGCGCTGTAATTCAGGATGCGGTTCTCACCGATATTTCCCGTTAATAAGGGAAGACCGTCGCAATTGCTTCCCGCCGCGAAAGACACGTTTCCGCTTGCGCGTATCGAGTACGCGCGTTTTTCCGCGGCGGCGCGCTATCCGCAATCAAATCGCCGCCGGATATTGCGTCTTTTTTTTATGTCGCCGCATAGGCGAAACCTTTCCGTCGAATATGGATCTATATACTACGAAATTGAATTGAGAAAACACAGTTTTCCGAACAGCCTGAGAAACGTCAGAAATATTCTATATATTCGTTGAAGTTTTTTTATATTGATCTAACTGTCGTACGCTCCATTTTCTGTTTCAGCTAGCGGAGAATGGTTTACTTTTATGTCATTGAGCTTTCATTTCGCGTATTTGTTTCATACGATGAATTATGAATAAAAATAGGTTGAATTGATTTAGTTAATTGCAGTAGAAATCGGTAAAACTTGATACTAAATTACAGATCCTTGAGACTGAACCTACGCTACCGGTCAAAATAGTTAAAAAGTTTCTGATATTACATAGATTCTTTCAAAGGAAACAATCGAACAAAATTCTTAATCCAAGCAAGCAATACAATAAAAATGACGATTATTATTATTATTACTACTATATTATTAATACTATTATTAATAACTATAATAATATAGTTATTAATAATATATAATATATAATACTTGCTAATGACGAAAGTTATTATTATTACTACTATAGTATTAATACTATTATTAATAACTATAAAAATATAGTTATTAATAATATATAATATATAATACTTACTATATTATTAGTACTAACAACAAGTAAAATCATCTAAAGCCAATACAACTAACAGAAGCTATAAAAGATTTGCTTTTTACTCAAAAAGTTTCAATAATCTGAAAATAAAATAACAAAGTTCACAAATTTTGTTGAAAGTGCTCTCCAATATATTTAATGAATCTAATACTAATTTTTACCATAAAGTCACCAAACCCATAGCCTGCTTATAATTTCTCCCGTATCTCGGAGCTAGAACGAGCGATAATTTTCTTCTGCACATGAAAATAAGATATTGTACGATAGACGACAGGCATCCCCAATAACATTCAGCGCAAGAGACGCCTAAATTGCTCCCCCAAACAAGAATCACTGTCAAACAGCGTGCCAGCGCATTCAAGTACCCTCATATAAGCAACATAAATCCCACGAAGCTCGTTCAAACCTATCAAACATCTCCATTCCCATCGAAATTTCCAGCGACCCTCCAGTAGAGCAGTCACCCACATGCTACCCCTCGTCACTGGACATTCGTCGGACAAAGAGAGGGGGAGCCATAAAGGGGGGCCCTTTTCCCGAAAGCTTCGGTAAAACTCGTAGAAAGTGAACGTTTCTCTAAATCAGAAGACGCCAGCAACCCGCATTCGCGACGCAGGGGAAAAGTTTTTAATTAAACAGCCCGCGGGCTTGTCTCGGATATTCGAACGATGTAACAACGTCGACGGAGCGAGACGTGGTCGATTTGGATGTGGCCCGGCCCGGCCCGACTCGCTCCGGACGGCCAACCCCATGGATTCCACTAGCGATGGCAGTGAAAGGTCCGACCATTTTATGGCTTCAGTTCCGCGTTTCCTATTATTATCCTGCGGGCTTTTATGCAACTCCAAGAGCTTCATAGAGTCGGATTGAAGCGTGTTTCTAGTCTGTTGAGAATTCCAACGAATTTTGTAATTCTTTAAATGTCTCTACTGTGATCTACTCGTTCCTGTTCTTCAACTCAGGTTGAAGTAGGCTTTTTTGAAAATGAGTCTTGTGTATTTTCTGCTTCGTATGTATATCAATTTTTTAATTGTTTTTATTTTGAGCTTCTCATGTTTGTGTTCTTGAACTCCGTAACTGTCTTGTACGGTGTACATTTAAATTCTTTTAAAAATAGGTCTTTTCTATTTTCTGTTCTACGAATACTTTAAATGTCTTTATTGCTTCGTTTCTGCTTTACTCATATTCATCACGAATCATACATAGTACTCGTATATAATAGGATGTCCCAAAAATGTCTCGCAATCCGAAAGTGGCGGGTTCCTCAGGTCATTTGAAGCAACTTTTTCCTTTACAAAAATTTTCTCCGATGCACCGTTAACGAGTTATTAACGAAAAACCATGACCAATGAGAGGCGAGTTCAGCTGGCGCGAGGCGACCGAGCCAATGAGCGAAACTGGGCTTCGTGCGCCGGTTGGCTGGGCCGCCTCGCGTCAGCCGTACTCGATTCTTATTGGTCACTGTTTTTCGTTAATAACTCGTTAACGGTGACTCGGAGAAAATTTTTGTAAAGGAAGAAGTTGCTTCAAATGACCTGAGGAACCCGCCACTTTCAGATTGCGAGACATCTTTGGGACTCCCTATAATATATATATATATATATATATAATTAATACGTTTTATCGGCGTCACATGTCTTAAATTGAGAAATTAGAAAATGAATAATACCGTACTCTTTTCATAAGCGCTTAAATGCAAATTCACTGTAAACTCGCAACTAAGATTTTGAGGAAATTATTGGAGCGCTCTAAAACGGGACGACGACGAAACAAATTGCCCTACCATCTTCTGTGTTTCGAAGGACAATGCATGAAATGAAAAGTGTGATAAAAGTCGCGGATAATGAGGGTTAAGCGGTGATTGCGACCAGGTCCCATCGCTACTATTCGGCCAGGACGACCGCCGCCATCAGGATGATACCTTCGCGGGGCTCTGTGTCGGGGCCGGGTCGGCACACGCACTACGCACGGAATCACACGCACAGCCGCCGCGGGTAGACGGTCGATATCCCACGGTGGTCCGTACACGTATACTCGCTATCTGATGGTGCTTTTATGCGACGAACAATGGCGAAGGTTTCGTGGCACGGTGGACAAAGACGAATTAAAATTTTCGTCCCGACGCACTTTCCCGCCACTTTAGAAGGAGCCGCGTCCGTCGGTGCGTCCCACAATGCGGCCAGGATTAACACGGGCAGAGACCCGAAGAAGGGACGACGAAGAGGAGGCCTCGCTGCGTGATCTCCGGCCTCGGGGAAGGAGCATTTAACGGGACCATCGAGAGTTTTTCCCGGTGAAAAAGCCGCCGAACAATGCGCGCATTAAACGACCCGCTTATCGGTTCACCGATTGAAACCTTTTGCTCCCGTCGATCCCTGGCTGCCTGGCTGGGTTATGGTGTCACCGGTAGCGATCCTGGCTCGTGATGTTAATGCGTCTGCTTTTTGTGGACGGATGAGTTATGGGAAACCGGGCGGGTTTCCTCGGAGACCGCCTCGGGGATACATATTTTCCGTCGATACGGCGATTCCGGGGAAAACGCGCTCCGACACGGCGAACATTGCTCAGACGACAGCGTTGTATATTTGCCGCGGTATTTTCTTCACTGTTCATTAGAGCTTCTTCGTGGTCAGTAGACTTAGATGGAGCTTCTCTCGCAAGATAGAAACGAAACTGTTTGCCGACTCGAAAGAAATAGACAGCATTCGTGTGCACGTCATTTGGCGCAGCGAATCATAAAACGCGGGGAGAAAATGTACACCAAAATAACCTTGACGTAGTCCCAATTATTTAAGAACTATTTAAGAAAATATTCGGATAATAGAATGGTCGCATAGTTGAACTGCTAGATTGAAGCTTCGATGATTTATACGATGATATCGCGTGCCGATTATATTTTAGGTCGATTTTTATACACGTACGAACGTGCGTAGATAATAAAGAATTCCGGTACCATGGGTTCGGTTAATCGAGATTCAACCGTACAATATCCACGTCCCTTAACACGTTAAGCGCGGAGCCGATTTTGCTGGGTGGTTCGTCGAGGCGGCAGGCCGGCATTATTTTTTAACCTTGTACTTACACTTTGTATATTTTTTGTATATTCTGTAACCTTGATAGGTTCACTGTCGGTCCCTGGGAACTCCAAAAAAAGGTACACTGTCAGTCCAAGAGGACTGAAACCGCCCAAACGGAAAGTCCACTGTCAGCCTCGGGGGACTGACGCCGCGTTTGACACGTGTTAAGTATATTAAAAAACGAAAAAGCATTGAAAAAGAGACTTTCGAGTTGGAAGAGTCCCTAGCTGCAAGAGCAAGGGGACGTTCTAAAACCGTTTAGACCAGGGGCGTCAAACTCGCGGCCCGCGGGCCGCATACGGCCCGAGTTGAACGTTTTTGCGGCCCAGTCAATATATCCGACGCGAAGTAAAAATAAAATAGGAATGTGAATTAGAAATTTTGAAAGTAATCTCGGCCAATAAATAGGCAAGGAATAATAGGAAAGAATAATAATAATAGGAAAGATAGTATCAGAGAAGAGATGTCAAGTATCAGGACGTAAACGATAATTTAACTTTATATATGTTTATCACAATGTACTAGTCAAAATAAAAATATTTGTTTCTATGAACATTGATCTTTTTTTTGCGGCCCACCTAAAGTTAAGCATCGTATATTTGGCCCAAGTTAGCTTTTGAGTTTGACACCCCTGGTTTAGACTGTGCATAGATTATATAGTTTCGGGTTTTTATTGGATTTTTATCAAATTTTCGGATTTTACGCATTCATAAGAAAACTAAATAACCGAATCACCGATATTAGAGACATATCCTTTTCACCGGAAACATCGGCCGGATCGATCGATCGAGCGGCAACGTTTCTGAACTCTCAGCGCGGAGGACACGCATCTCCGCTTCGCCTCGGCTCGCGGCAAGAAAGGCGATACATTATGCAACTATTAATTATCGTTCAGCTCCTGCCGTGTCGCTCGTGATTCATCGCGAACAATGACAGAACGGGGACTTTCAGAGCTGATAGAGCGCATTAATCAATACGGCAATAAAAGAGCCGAGGGCTTAGCACGCGAATGCCGCGCCGCGTGTGCCGGCCGCGCGTGCAGCCTACGAAACAAAGGGAAAGTCGAATCGGTAATGGCGATAATACGCGGGCGTAGGACACCGGAATATTTTCTTTCGAATTTCAGCCGGAAACCGGGTTATAAGCTCCACGGTTGAAAAACCGACCCGTTCGGGCATCGCTCCGGCTATTTTTATTTGTCACACACTAGCCGGACCGTAACTGGGTTTCCGTTAGCGACCGACATTCTAATGGACACGCGACTACATTATTTGCCCGGGCACGATTCATCATCGTGTAATCGTGTTTCGTGCGCGGCACCGAGCACCGCGCCGATTCGTTTGCGTACCGTATCGGTGCCGAGGGGAAATCCACACACATACGCGCGCGCGCACACACACACACACACACACACACACACACACACACACACACACACACACACACACAGAGAGAGAGAGAGAGAGAGAGAGAGAGAGAGAGACTCATACACACACACACACACACACACACACACACACACGCGCGCGCATGTGGAGGAGAGGCAGGGCGCGTACGGCCCTGCGATGCAATAATGTCCGATCGAGACTCCCCTCGTGCCCCTTCGAGCACTGTGAAGCACCACTGCTGGAGAGCAAGAGTGCAAGAGGGTGGCCGGGCGTAGTCCCGAAATCACGGGGCTCGCTATACCCATATCCGGCAAGACGATGGTCGAGGGCTGGAATAAGCCCGACAAATCTGTGGGGTTGCCGGCCTGCGAGCAGGCCGAGCCCGCGCTGCGCGATAAAACCGGCCGGATTATTCGCAGATATTTTGCCCTCCGTTCGGGAACCGGTGATAAATGATCGGACGCTTAACTATCGGGAGCTAGGATTGCACTGTTTCATTGTTTGCGAGCCCGGCCCCGCAAGAACCTACGTTATTATTTTGGATAGTTCGGAGTTTGCGGCGTGATTTGTGTTTGGACGGCTGGTTTTGTTCAACTTAGTTCCCTCGCACGGCTGTTTAATGGTATGCGAAATTAAGGGCAATGTGGCAATGATCCGTAACGAGTTGACCGCGGATTTTTATGCGGAATAAAACACTGTCCGCGTTAATTGCAGGGTACTGCGGCTGCGTAGACATTCATTTTTCTTATTGGTAAGTTTAAGGAGTCGATAGGAATATAACAGTGTTTGTATATTCTTTAACACGTTCCGTGCCACGTGTACCATAAATGGTACACGTTAAACTTGACCATCATTTAAATGGTACACGCGGACATATTTATTTAAAGCGCTGAAGACATACATTTTGTGACAAATTTGATTGTATAAAATATATTTCCACCAAAAGGATGAGAGGCATTGTAAAAAATGCTGTATAGAACAAAGCACATAAATTTGTTTAATCGTTATATACACAATAACTATTAATTACAATGTTTGACTTTTTTAAAGCAAGAGCTACATAAAAACGGTTGATTCGGGCAATCACTACTTATCTACTGATGATATAATGAAATATTATGTGATAATGTATCAATCTTTAGTCAAAACATCAAATGGCCTGAACGACAAGTTAGGCAAAAATGGCTTGGCACGGAACGTGTTAAATGTCTTACTGTCTTGCATTTGAACTACTCATTTTTTCTTATGAATGTATAAAAATCGAAATCTAGCAACGAGATTGTAGTGTAGTTAACTTGTTTGCACGCAGCCGTTTATTCTGAAAGTGGCATAAGTCACTTTACCGTAATGAAAAGTGGTGATTTCTTAATGTTTATACGAAATTATTTATACTGAGAAAAATATCAGTATCCTGAGATAACAAATACAAGTAAATCTTCTCGAAAGTTAGCATCTATATTTTTAAACGTGTTAAAATGCAAACCCTTAAATATATCGACTTAAAAACAAAGTGGCTTATGCCACTTTCAAAATAAACGGCTCAAATAATGACCTAGATTAGATCTATCGTGCCAGTTAAAATGACCGATTCCATAACTTTTATTTTAGAATTGTTCATATTACGAGAACTATTTTATGGGAATGGCTGAATACATTTCTTAATGCGAGCACAGATTACAATAAAAATGGTGGAATGTCGAAATAAACTGAATATTGTCATTCTTATTGTAATGTTTCAATTTAGTGTTAATTATTTTGTAGACCATTGTTGATATAGAATAAAATATTACATGCGTGAATGATACGAATGACGAAAAAGTAGCAACACATTCACTAGATTTCTTGTACGAATGTAAATTGAAAATTCTATTCGCGAAAATACATTGCTGTTGAAGCAACTATTCAACGTTGTTTTGTAGCGGAGATTTGGAAAATTTAAGAACACATTTCGTTAACAAGAAGGGCTTCCCTTTCGATGGACGAAGTGTATCAATCAAATTCAATAAAACGCGATTTAATAAAACCGTGTACACTTCTTGCGCTTTAATCTAAGGCAAATAAAGATTGGAACTCTAATGATTGCTGATAAGATACAGCTATTTCCGATTTGCGATAAAGTCCGCTGGGGATTGATCAGCTGTATTTCATACTGATACCTGGAACTATGTTTTTCAATCATATTTCACTTTGAAGCGATAATATCTTAATTGATTTTAATAATTCGTGTTCATCGTCAGCATTCTTTCTTCGTAATGTATACAACTTTTTTCTGTTTTCTTGCAATCGTTGGCTTATAATTAATTGTAGATCATCGCGCGGATTTATATTTTCATAGAAAAATTTATATTTTCATAAGAAAAAAGAAAAACGTAGCAAGTAAACTTTATTTTGTCTACTTGAAGATTTCTTCAGGTAATAATGAAGTAAAATAAAATCGTCTTGAATGAAGTGTTTATCTAAATAATTATAATAAAAATAAATAATTATTCATTAAAAATCTTAATTGCGATTGATATAGACGTTTGCTTGGACTTCAATGCACAACTATCAGAGGATTGAACTTGCGATCAAGTCGAAACTAGGAATCTACGTCATTTCGGGAATAGAAGAAGACATGAAGTACAATTGCGTGTTGCTTAACACTAGATTTACGGAGCACAAAAAACAGCTGTTTTATATTAGTTTATTCTGACTTTTCTCAAGTGTAACATTTGCCGTAAGTAATATATAAATTGAATAATTTGCAATATGAATAATCGTGAATTAGAAAATTAGTGATCCGTCATTTCGACGGATTTTCCGTAAATCTAGTATTAACATCGTTGTCGCCGGCATAAATTGTACGTTTCCATAGAAAATCGCGGATGAAATATTTCTTGCAGAAATAGCGAGGGTAGAATTCGATTAAGCACATCGCCGTATCGTCTCCTAAAAAGCTGGGGTTACCGCGAACGCATAAAATCAATACGCAGACCAACCTAACCGCGGCAAAATCACAAACAACTCGGATTCTTCTCACGGACTTCCCAATAAATCGCAAGACTCCGTCTAACGTTTAAATGTACGTTTAACAAATTACCATTCCGTTTTAAAGCGGCGACGATCGGGAGAACTATTCAGTCCCGTCTCATCAGAAAAACTGAGCACGCATAAGCGTCCCCCGCACAGTCAGTGAGTCATCCGACGACCGGCAAAGGGAAGGCACACGGATTTCCATGCACTATCGATCGCGTCTAGAACGGCAAACGGCTGATATTACGCGAAAGACATATGATCCAGTGTACAGTAGCCGTTTCGTTAACCAAGACGAGGTTATTCCGTCGACGAAAGGCGGAAGGGACGTCGGAGAACCATCGTCGGAGGCGTTGCAAATTACGTTTCGGTCCCTTCCATCGAATGTTCCGCAGGGGGAGAAAGACTGTCTCTAGCAACCCCTAATTTTCGACCGGGCTGGGGAATCTCCGGATTCGACGGCAGCGGAAGCAACCCTAGTTGCCGTTCCCGATGGGTTTTTTTTACGGTCCGTGACGGCAGGATTAAAAATATTAAGTTTGCTTCGCTGGCAGATCAATCCGCTTGATTAAACGCGGAGGCGGCAATAGTTAACGCCACTCAACGCTACGTGGATTCTACTTTGTCTTATCGTTACTTTTCTATTAGCTATCGCGTGTCTCGCGCAATTCGGCACAATTTTTTTAACTTTCTTTAGAAACATCGCAGCGCGTAGTTAAATCAATTCTTTTGGTAATGAGTATTTCCTATGTACAGTAATGTCTCTCTAATCGACGCTCAGATTTTCCACAAAAGTGGACAATTTGGGAAGAGGCGATACGATTATTCGAGCCTTGCGATTCGTTTTTTATGGTTACGAATCGTCGACAACTATAAAAACGAGATGCAAGACACGAATAATCGTATCTCCTCTTCCCAAATTGTCCATTTTTAAATCTAAGCGTCAATTAGGGAGACATTAGTGTACGTAGGAAACAGAAACATGTCTTCAGGCAACAGAAACTCTTTGATGTCTGTTTAATTGATTACGATTTAAGATTTATTAACCGATCAGGAAATTGGGACGTTCGCGTTTCGAGAATTTAATCGCATCACGGTACGTACTTGATTCTGGAAAGAGGCCAGTCCTCAAATATATTTCCGTGCTTATAAAATTCATGCATACTTGTATAGTTCTACTTTCATGCCGTCTTAAAATATATAATAAATATATAAAATATATATAAAAAAATATATATAAAATATATAAAATATTATATATTTTATATATCATATATTATATATTATATATTTCATATATAATATGAAAATATATTCCACATGATTAATAAATTTATAATAATATATAATAAATATATTACATGATTAATAAATTTAATAAATATATAATATTTCATGTTATATTTTGGCAAGAAAAAGTACAATCATAAGCAAGGGTCCAAGTGTTGTGGATCAACTTTTGTACATTCTCTCAAAGCAGAGAAATTTAATTTGATCAAAGTTAAAGGGTAAAATGGGCGAAAATGGCGAGCAACGTACGGTAATTGATAAACTTCCGGCAGGCGAAGCGTCAAACATTTGTCGGAGCAGTGTTTTCCAATAGACAGCGTCGAAGTAGCCGACATCGAACACCGGGAGCTCACGGGTCCTCTAAATCACCGGTAATGAACATAATACGGACACCGATCGGTTCGGTCACGAATATTCGTTTAACAATTTACGAGCGGATGATCGACCGTGTTCCTACGAACCAGAACAAAACGGGGGCGTCCATAGGATCCGCTCGGGCGAGCGCGGCGGTCGTGAACGGAACGAGCCGTGAAATAATTTCAGTCGGTTCCTACGGCGCGAAACGAGAAACGATAAATCTAACGATCCCGCGCGAAGAACCATGGAAATCGTGGCAGAGGATCGATGACGGTGCCACGTGGGGGAGATCTGGTCTCTCCCTCGGACCAGGATCTTTGACCCGGTTCGGAGTATCGGTTGACGTCATCCCGGGACACGTCGCGCGACGGTACCTTTTCCCGAAACGTTGTCCCGAATTTATAACTTCGTACGATTTTTATGAGAATCGCTACCAAAGATCATACTTTTCTTGAGGTTTGCTGGATTGGAACGTGTTATCAAAACTGGAAGACTAAAAATGGAAAATCAGACACTGCTGACATAAGCATTGTTCTCTTAATTTGTGTCTCCTGAATGTCAATAATTTCCTGATGTTCGGCTATAATTGTGTAATTAAAATATAAAATTTAATATGACGATCTTAATACAGACATGTCCAAGGTACTACATACCTGAATATATTAAGAATGGCTAAAAGCGAGAAAAATTTTTCGATGTCTATCATAATTGACATCTTAGTTTGCGTCATGAACTTTATTCAATTATGGTAAATCGTTATATTATATTATTACAACGATTTAGGATATACTGAGGAGGGAAGCACAACAAATCTAAAAATACTTTGCGTCGCCTGTGTGAAAAGTTCATCTACATAACACATACAATAAATTCTCCCTAATTGTCGCTTAGATTTTACACAAAAATGATCAGTCGAAAAATCTTATCTCCGCTTCCCAAATTGTCCATTTTTGTATACAATCTGAGCGTCAATTAGGGATAATTCACTGTACTTCAATAGTGGTGCTACAAGTGGCTTTTTAAACTATACGCTTCAGCTCGATACATTAAAGACGTTACAGCCTTTAAACGACATCTGATGCTCCGATATGTGTGCAATATGTATACTAATGGTATAGCACTATAGAGTGGCTTATTACAGAAAAGGTAGCTCTTCGAAGTGGCCCCCGAAATTTCGGCCGGTTCGTCAACCGATGGAAATTAGGCTGCGCGGACCCTTCTTCGCTCCGCCGTTAAGTAATGGCCAGGTAGACCGGTCTGTTTACAAGCGAGATTACCGTGTAACAGACCATTAGCGGGTGGCCCGCACGAATGGCACGGAAACGTCACCGGTGGATGAATAATGCCATCGGGTAACGCTGGAGCACGTTTGTTCGTCAGCGACGCGGCCCGGAGTAAAAATACGCGGTTCGAATCGCGGACTTCCTGTCGCAGATAATTAATTATTCGCGGTGACTAAGGGCCGCCGCTCTCGCGGAACTTCGGCCATCGTTGCCCTTTGCCCGCCGGAATACATAATTCCCTCGGAGTTACGCTTTTTACCCGGATTAGCAATGCCATCAATTTTTTGCGCCCGCTATTCGCGGTCCGGTTTAAGTTCTTTTAAAGTCGCGGAATTTCGTTAGCGGATCTTTATAAGAAATCAAAAGCCTTGTTCTGACATAATCATTCTTGCAAGTGGAGAACAATGTATTGGTAAATTCTTTTCATCCTTTTGTAGTTGTCGATTTAATTGTTTGTCGTATGTTCATAAAGTGTGTTCACTTTTCAAGCTTCGCACAATTGAAGAAACACTGAAAAGTTAAGACACCTTTCTCGTCTACCATCAGAACGTTAATGATATAATTATTATAGTACAAATATAATTATAAAGTATTATAAATATAATCATAATAGTATAAATATAGTTATAAATATAATCATAATAGTATAAATATAGTTATAAATATAATTATAAGTATAAACATAATAGTATAAATATAATTATAAATATAATCATAATAGTATAAATATAGTTATAAATATAATCATAATAGTATAAATATAATTATAAGTATAAACACAATAGTATAGATATAGTTATAAATATAATCATAATAGTATAAATATAGTTATAAATACATATAATCATAATAGTATAAATATAATTATAAATATAATCACAGTAGCATTTAAATTATAATGCATAAATATATTTAAAAATTATAATATCATGTTTCATACAAGAAGCTTAAAATCATTGAGTTGAAGTACAGTTTCCAAAGATACACGCACATGTTTTTAGTCGTGTCTACACCGTGAGTGTGTTCATGAACACCGAAGCGCCAAGTACTAACAAGTAACATCAAATATTACACAGATATAATCCCCGAGCAGTCCCATTCGGTAAACCCGAGTAATCACATCATCCTCTCTCATTAACCAGAAAAATCTTTCCGAAAGTCTGCCGAAAATCCCGAAGCGAGCACCGACGTCGAAAAAGGAGTTAACCGGTAAAAGCTTTCGCCCGGCTCCATGCACACGGCCCATTACCGGCGTGGTAACATTACCAGGTTAATTAGAGGAGAGTCTTTCGGGGTCAAGCTTCTTCCCAAATGAATATTGGCGGAGTCTAAGAGCGACGGGATAATAACGTCCTCCCCGGGATCAGCGTGGTTCGTCGAACAGGCGTTTTCTTCCGTCGAGCGGCCCGGAGCGTGTCACATCCTTCTCGCGGGGCACTCCCGGTGCTTACCGAGTAAATTACACGACGTCGCGTCGCGGCAATTTCTCGGTCAGCGTTTCGGCTCGTGACGCATTTGCATTTCCATCGAAGTTGCACCCGGAGACCGGGCGACGACTAACGGCGTCGTCCCCGCGGGTTCTATCTTTGCGGCTGTCCCCGGGGCTGGAAACGATCCGGCCCGTTGCCGCGCTCGTTTCATCTAATTCCGTAAATGTCCTCCAGATACTTTAGACGCGCGAAGAAGACCCGTTTCTATTCCTGGAGGCGTTTTATTGCGGCCAGCAACGCGATGATAAGGCTGTTGCGTCTCCGCGTTTTACGAGGCCGTTTCGGGGTCGGATGAGCCGAGGGGATCTCCGTCGTTTCGCTCGTTAATCGAATTAAAAGTTGATGGAACTGCGCGATGCTGCGAATCCAGCTGCGGCCGTTCCTTGGGCTAGTCGGGGAATTTCGAACGGCGTCGGGCGCGCGAACGTCCGCTCCGTCGTAAAATGGCTGTTGCGGAAACATTTTTCACCCTCGCACGGTGTTTAGGACAGTATTGTCCCGCGAGGCACGTCGCTGTTACCGTTCTCTGTGCGCGCACGCGCTTTCCCGCTAACTTTTCTCGATGTGTGCAGGGTGAAACGCATAATTATGCTCTTCGACTGTGTTCCTCCCGAGGGTTATACCGACTGCTTTACACGCGCGCATCGTTTCTTGTGCTGCATGGTGCGAACAGCGTTATAGAGCAATCGTCCGTGAATGTGAGTGCCAATTTTCTAATTGGGTGCTTCAGCCGTTTGAGGACGGACATCGACGTGCCGACGACATCAAAACTGTACATCTTATTGCGGCCGTAACAAGCCTGTAATTTAATGATGTACAGAACGATAGATCAAGATATATTAGTCGTGTCTTACGTTATTTCAATCTTCGACGAATAAAATCGTTCTCCGGGAAAAATATTTTTGGTATTATAAAAAGTCTTTGTTCGTAAAGGATTAAAATCTAGCTGACAATTTTAATCTGAAAATTTCAATCTTTACATTCTAACATTTTTAGATTACTATACAGCTTGATACAATTAAGGTCGCTGTTTCCAGAAACATTTCATTGTGGCATCGCAGCTAGAGAAGATAATTTTCGGTGGAACACCTTGTATTGTTTCGAAATTTTTCGAGGAATAAATTACTTTGTCCTCGGAGTTACGACCGATCCATCTAAATTCTACTCTTCTAGCCAGTTAAAACAAAAGCCCACTAATTTGACGTCAACTTTGACGTCAAAGAAGCAGGTACAAAGCTGCATGAAAGAAAATTAGCGCGTAAGAATTTGAATGAACCACCTAGAGCCAAGCTTTCTGCTCGCGAGATTGAATCAGTTAGCTGTTTTCGAGACGAGTATTCTCGTTTCTTCGCGACGGCTATACTCGTGGAAAACAACTAATTCTTTAAGACGTACACGTACTTTCGATATTCTTTATTAAATCGCATATTTTATAAAATTTCGTTGTATTCAAAGAAAATACAAAGAAAATCATGTACACGTACAATATTAATTACAGCGGCTTGCACACTTTTCAAAGAGATCGCGACAGGCGGCCCGTTAAAGAATAACAAACGAAGCAACGGGGACGATGGAGGCGACTGATAAAATTAGATTTCGCGCGGAGAAACCCGGCGTTTTAATGCAATGTAAAGAGTCCGGAGAAGCTGCGCCTGCTAATAAAGCTAATCCAGATTAAGCGAATGCAGACGGCGTGCCTAAAAAGTAAATGGTTTTCGAGTCGGTGTTTCTTAGCCGTGCTCGAGTAGCGGACGAGTGTTTCCACGGGTTTCATCGGGCAGCTCTGTTCTCCGTTGGCCGAAAACCCGGCGTCGTCGTTCGGGTTATATCGCCCGGCCGAAAACGGCCGGGTCCTTGACCGTACTTTTACGACGTGACGAGCTTTAACGCTCCCTTCCTTCCCCACCGTCCCCCGCTCCGCACCCCCAGCACTACCCAGCTGCCCGTAATTGGAAGCCGGGATTATAATCTCGAACGTAACGCGGCCGAGATACCGAGCGGACATATAAAAATTCCGAGCTCGGAGTTTGTTATTCAGGCTGGCCGGAATCGTCGCGCGATTCGCGCGAGCCTCGCACTCGGGACCCTCCCCGGGGTTACTGTTTTAATGGTCCCGCGGCGTAATTAAATCCGCATGGAAAGACGAATCGCAATTTCAACGGAGCCCGTTCGCGAATTTCTCGCCGATAATCTGGGACGCGCGAGCGAGGAAACGCGTCGCGCACGTTCCCCGTGCTTCGTTCGTCACGCTCTTTTTTAATGAGATCGAGAACCCCCGTGATGCCAGCCTACTTCTCCTTTTTTCCAGCCGCTACCCCCCCACCACCCACGGCTCGCAAAGAATCTAATTAATTTTGCGCGGCAAGCGAAATTGTGGTTTGAGAGACTAATTGAAACGAATATTAAACGCTTGAAAATCCCCTACCTTCCTGTGCGACCGCGCTTTCGTCGACCCCCTTTGTCCCCCACTTAACCCAGACCTCTCTATAAGCGCGCCGACATCCCCGCGCTGCCCACCAAAGTCAGCTGACTGGCTTTGCACTGGCCGCCCGCGCGACAAAGTTTCCTACCGAGTGCTGAACGTCGGGCGAATTTCGCGAGGGGCCATTTGGAAGATCGTAATTCATCGGTAATCGCGGTGGGACGGCAATTTTGGGACCAATCGATTCATCCATGGCATTTTCTATTATCAGTATGTTACCGCTTATCTATCGATAACATAACATTATTGAAAAGAGAAGCATTTACGAACGGAGACGATACAAGAGAAAATTAAACTGCGGATCTTTGTGCGAAATACGGTAGAAACTCGATTATACGAGGCAATCAGAATTGTTAAAATTGCTATAAAAGTAGCGTTTAATATTTTTCAAGGTTTTTAGTTTTATTATAAAGAGCAAACCTAGCGATTAATTATAAAAAAACCCGCAGTCTAATCGCAACTACGGTGACATGTCCAGTGAACGAACCCTTAAGCCCCGTAACTTATGAAAATGATCATCCGCAAATCGTTGTTGGGACACAATTGTGGCATTTTTCCTTGTCGCAGCGGTGAACAGCAATCGAGAACAAGTCAAAAGTCAGACTTCAGCGAGCAGAAAGATCGCAAGCCGTCGTTCGATGCGGCTTATAAACGCGTGTCGAATCCACAGCTCGGCAAGCACGGTGAAGGAGAATTACACGGAGCTTGAGCGTCCAAGTTTTTATGTAAACTCCCGGGCGGTGTATAAATTAACGTTCACTTAATTAAATTTTGTAGTAGCCGAGCGCCTGTAATGGATGTAGAAGCAACAGCTTCGCGAAGTTTGCAGGGATGCGGGCGGCTCCGGCGCGCCAGCTAGCTAGCTAGCTAGCTAGCTCGGTCTTAGCACCGTGAAATCGGGTCCATTATTTCCTCGAGGCTGATGATTAAGCCCGTTGGCGAATTTAATGCCGCGGATATCGACACGCGGCCTATAAATAGAGGGAAGCGTGGGACCCCCTTATCGATTATGAAACGGCAAGGCTTCTCCCCCCGGGGCAAGGAACACCTTCTTGTTTGACGTTCGTGGAAGTTAGGCTCCTGAGGAAAAGTCAATAGAAACTCGAGACTTCTGCCCGCCATCCGATACGATATCGTGGGAAATCGATAAAACCGTGTTTGAGCCATTAACGCAATCTTAACTTGCTTCTGATGAGCTGCGGATATGTCCTCGTAAAGAACGAATGGCCCCATAAAATGCTAATGTGCATATCTATAAATCCTTCGGTGTTTACCGGACTGTTGGATCGATAATTAATGTGCAAGATCATGGTCTTTGAACCGGTGCCCAAGGAGGTACTATAATTCTACAGTGTGATATAAAATCAAATTAATTTATACAGTAAATTCTCCCGAATTTTCCTTCAGCTTGCAAACAAAAATGAATACAGCAAATTCTCCCTAATTCGCGCTCAGATTGTGCACAAAAATGGACAATTTGGGAAGAGAAGATACGATTATTCGAGCATTGCACCTCGTTTTTATAATTGTCGTATAACTGAATTCGATCGAAAATCAAATACAGTAAATCCTCCCTAATTGTGAATTATTATTTGAACTATATAATTTATAGTTGTCGACAATCGGTAACTATAAAAACGAGCCGCGAGGCTCGAACAATCGTATCTCCTCTTCCCAAATTGTCCATTTTTGTTTGCAGGCTGAAGGAAAATTAGGGAGAATTTATTGTACATCGAAATGTACCGAGTTGTTTTAAATAACAGATCTCATTTACTTGGTTTCGCCATTAGTAACAAATATGAAAGATTTGCATCATATATCACAGATTCTCGGATATGTCTGATTACATTGGTATTCTATGCATATTTTCTCGCTGAATCCGAATCCGGAATCCGCAGTATCGCGAACAGTTCCTATGTGATTCCGCTTCGCATCGCCGAAACTCGCACTTCCAAATGAAACAGCAATGTTTCAAATGGAGTTTAATATTTGTTTGCTAATGGAACGTTAATATGCTGGCTAATTTTACCTACTGCTGGACACTCAAATGGGATGTTTCAGAAGCAAAGTATTCCACGGCAAATCAACAAGTAGCGCGTTTTAGAGACCTTGGAGATATATAGGATTGCAGTAATTACTGAATATTAAACTTTTCGCGATAGAATAAAAACGAATTAGTGACATAGTTATTTCCACTTCTTTGACCTAGTTACCCGAATACGCGTCCGCCATAACTAGACCGTGGATCTTTAGGCAAAAGAAAACTTCTCTACACCAATTGTAAAAAACAGAAACGAACTAGAAGTGTTCGTCTTCTTTGATCACTTCAATAAATTGCAACGAATACAAAGACATTCATAAATTCTTAACTTAATCGTTTTACGATGAGTTCATAAAATCCGCAGTCTAACCATAACCGTATCCTAACTCGAAAGTGAAGCGAACTTTCAGGAAAAAACGTACCTTCGGCTACCTCGAGCAAGCCTCCGATCAAGGGCGGCCGAAAAGTCTGGCCGAGGAAAAAGCGTTCTTCGAACGGTGGTTGAAGAGGTCGATCGGGGGGTCAAGGTTGCGACGAGAAGTGCATTCGGGGCTCGGTGTGAACGGGCCGATTAAGAGTTCGGTGTCCTTGGACAATCGTCAGGCTCCGTTGGAACGGCGTGGAATAGAGAAAGAGGAGGTTCGTGCTGGAAATGATTGGGGACTCGGTTTCCGGCGGTCGTGATCGATCCGACAGCTGACGTTTCTGGCCGTTTTCACGCGGGAACGCAAGGGCGCGCGGCGCAACAGCGACCGAGGGTTAAGTGGCGCTTTAAAGCTCCAGGTCGGACCTCTTCAGCCGCGCCTAACGACGTCTATTCTTCGGCCCCCTCCGGGAACCGACGGGTACACGGTGACCCGGCGTGCTCTCGTGACTCACGGATGTTCCGTGACTTAGTCACGGCTCCTCTTTTCTCTTGTCGGAGCCCGGTGACGTCCGCGGAGAGCAGGTACCAGCCCGATCGAAGCCACGAGGCTGAACGAGGTCGACGCTCGCCGAGGCTGCACAAACGGAAAACGGACCAGCGACACGACAATCGATCTGTCGCGATCGGTACCGGTTGTGTTGGCACGCTACGTTGGTTGCTGGATGCACGGAGAACCGACAGGATTCACTCGTTGGCTCCGGAATCCCGAAGCACTTCAGCGATTCTTGAAGTCTTTTTCTTAGACTTGCGAAGTTGATGACGGTGTCGGGCGATGAAGTTGCTTGACCCTGTTGTGGCACGGTTCAAGCGACGTTGGTTGAGGTAGCGGCGATATCTCGATGATTTGTTAAGTGCAGAACTAGTTGTAGACAATATATGAGCTTATAAATGCGTCAACTCTGCAGGATTAATATACGGAACGAGTCACTCGAGGCGATCACTTCAAAACATTTTGTTTTAATGAATCTTTTCAATAATACGGTTTATTAATAATGAGAAAAGAGTAACGAGTGACGTCTGTTTTACTCTTAGACTTAAGATAAATGGCTTAAGGTCGCATCGAACTATTGTTTTCTAATGAACCAATTGGAGATTCTTGTTTCGAATAATATAATTCGCTAACAATCAGAAAAGAGCAGTCTGTGAAATTTTTAATTATTCATCTTTGTAGATTATAATCACGCTGAGTACCTTACAGACAGATCTCGTAACTAGACTGCAGATTTTTATGTAAAACAAATATTGCCTGTATCAGTTGCAAGAAATAGAGATTAAATAGCAAGTTCGTCATTTCTTTAATCATTTCAATGGATTCAAAATAATAGATTGACATTTTAAAATTCCTTCAATTTGTATACTATTTTAAATTAGAAACAACTAAATCTGTTTGTTATAAATGCATAAAATGCGCAGTCTACTCGTGACACATCTCAAACATTTCGTTAAGCTTATGTCTGAAACAATATAATCGCTTTTGTAGAATTACGAAATAAATTCACTAATTCGTCAAGTCTCAGCATTTACAACCCAATAATTTTTCTAAACAGTTAATGTCAATTGTCTAACAATTTTACGATCAGATATTTTTAAACAAGAGAAGATACTGTCAAAGAGAGTAACAGTTCAGTCTTCGGAAACTCGTGTTTCCGATAGTTCCGTCACTCGGAGCCACGCAAAACTGAAACAACGAGAACTGCGACCATCGATCAACGTTCGCCAATATCATACTCCCGTGAGGAAAAATATCCGAAAACACCCAACAGAGCATCTCTCTGGCCAACAGTCTGCGAAACTTCGAATCCTGACGAAGAAACTCGGCATCGTCCTCTGTCACCTTAACTTCGAACATTTCCTACGAGCTCGACGCGTCGTTTTTTGGGCGGACCTGGAAAAATCACGGTACGGGAAAGTTGGGAAGAAAAGGGCTGTCAAGGACAGAGTACGCTGTTCCGCACTTAGGAGCACCGGATCCGACGATTTCCTAGCTAGACGTCGTCCGTGTACCGTTCGAATCTAAATATTTGGAACTCATCCTTCAAACTCGGTTATTCAGCTTGAAAATCTTACGAAACCTTAGCTAAACTTCGTTCTTATTGATTAAATTTCGTTGAGTATAAATATATGAATAAGAACGACGAATTTGATTCAAAAAATTGAAGACGAAGAAAATATTGATAGGAGAATTGAAAGAAAGGAAGAGAAATTGCAAAGCCTGATAACAACGAAGATGATTATGATGAAATGGAGAACATTTGCTACTAATTTGACCATCGTGATGAAATATGCTTTCGGAGAAGTAGCTTCTTCCGGTCTCCTTCGTTATCACGAATCTTTACGCACTAATAGTACGTGCAGATTTTTAAAATGCAAGAAAACGTATAAATAGATTGCGGATTTTATGCATTTATGACAAAAACAATTAGGTCAGATACGAAACGGTGAAAACATTTAAAGAATTTAGAAGACACAGTTGCATTATTTTCAATTCATTCAGATTATTAAGAAACGAAATAAATGTCTATGTAGCTCCTGTATTTTACAATTAGAGCAGACAATTTTTATTTTGCATACAAATTCGCGGTCTAAGTATAAATTAACAAAGGATTAGCAGGATTTTAATTTTTACGAGTAATCTTTCGGTTGTCGAACGAAACTGTTCCCTAATTCATTAGAATTAGAAAATAAAGTAACTAAAATTATTTAGTTACCACAATCAAGATCATCTTTTGTTTATTTCTCATTGATTATGTTATTTGTATATTCCTTTCACACGAATTACAGCGTATTGAATTCTATTTTCATTGAAATTCGACGCATACTCTTTGACCTATCCGCCAGAGAATTATTAATAGACTCCGAATCTTTATGCAAAATGAAAATATCCTACATGAATTATAAAAATCAGGAGGCAAATAAGAATCTATTTCTTCCCTCGATAGTTCTAAAATGTTGACGACAACGTAACAATCTCTTCAACTTCTTCTAATCTCTTCGCCGCTCTGTATTTCATTGATCCATTGTTGCCCTAAACGAATAAAATCCGCAATCTATTTACCAATAACCCCAAAGTCCGTCGATTACCAAGTTTGCGAAAGGTCTAATGAAATCGGAAGTTGCTGCCAGAAAAATTGGCCATCGGAGCCACAGTTCTCCGGAGACTTCCGTCAAGTATCCGTGTTTCCGGCCGCGAGACAATTCTGATTCGGATCACGGACAGCCGATTTCGTCCTGAACGGGAGCCGAGGGTTATCCCGTGGGACGCCGCGTGGCAACGGCGCTCCCACGAGAGCACGGTCTATTAATCCCCGAAAGAGAGGAAAAGCTCAAAGCGGAACCGCGGAAAGCTCTTGACCCCGTTCCGTGGCTAAATGGCCCCGCCGACGCGACGGTTTTTCTCCGTTTGCGGGACGAATAAAAGGAATCGTGCCGGCACGACGACGACGACGACGACGACGATCGATCGTCTCCCGGCAGCCTGCGGACAATTCAGGATATCTGTCCGGCGAAGAAGCTGGCCGGGAAGGTCACGAACGATCGCCTGGAGAACTTTAATCGGCTGGCTCGCGGCCATCGTTTCAATTTTCCGCTGCTCGAGCAGGCCTAATGTGTCGTTGAACGATCGCGAGCTCGTTACGGAACCTGTGCGGCTCTGGCTGCAGAGATTTGCTACGGAATTAGATTTTAGCGTTGCCTAATATTAGGCTTCGATGAGGATTCGATCGAGACTAGAACGTCTTCGGCGGACATAAACGGATTGATCGAAGGTAGTAGAAAATTGTAACATTAGAATAGTGTAGGTGGATGGACGGATGGAAGAAGCGAACAGAAAATTGGTTAGTGCGTGATTAAATAATTAAGTAACCTCGATCATCCGGATTTTTATTTGCAATCAGCTCAATTAAAGGTGAATCATATACAAAACGATTTATTGTACAAATAAATCGAGACGGCATCTGGCACTTTAATTAAGAAACTGTTCTGTTATCTTCATTCTTTAAGGAACTGAAAAATATAAAGACACACCCTGATGCGCGGCTTCGAAATCAACGAACTTTCGAAAATCTTTCCATGAACCGGGGATAATAATTCATAAATTAACTTCTTATTGGTAATATGCAATAATTGGAACAAATTGGTTGTTCCTTTCTATGTTGTAATTCGATATGCCTGCTTACTTTTCGAGTAAAGCGCAACTACATTTCGAACGAGGTTTAAAGCAACTTGATTTATGTAACCATTAACCTATGGAACGTCTATGTTTCACTGGTATTTACGAAAGATTCTATTCCGATCGTTGATAGACACTGCAAAAGCACAAACATCCGCAATCCAGCGACGCCCCTCGCTTGCAAAGGTCGTTCTCAACCTATTAGATAAAACATGCAGCGCTAGGGGATAGAATGACTTCCCCGATTAAATTTTTATGAGGCCGGCGCCAATATTCCTTGCCGGTGCATAAAGCCCCATGGAAAACACTCATTCACCGCCTATTGACCCGTCGCTAGCTCTGCTATCGACTTCTGCGAAGGATCGTCACCCTATTCTAGTTGGCGCCATTCTCGTCGCGAGCCGTGCAGCCCCATCCCCCTCGGGACAGACAGGAAATCGACCGGTCCGCGATTACTTTTAATTTACCGTCTGTTCGAGCGTCGAGTTCGCGGCGATTCCCGATCTCTCTCTCTCTCTCTCTCTCTCTCTCTCTCTCTCTCTCCCTCTCTCACTCTTCTTATCCGAGATCCTCCTTTCCTCCGGTGGCCTAACGGTGGCCCCACGATTTGACTCGTCGCGACGGAGGGAGTTAAGGGGCCCGTCCGGCGCACGGAAACCGCCCCCAACTGTTTCAGGAGTTATATCCTGCGAGAATTATCACCGATGGGAAGCACAGGCTCCTCCGGTAGGATATTAGCAGCCAAGGTCCGCCACAGTGTACACACGGCGAAGTGTCAAATGTCTCAAGGCTTTCCGAGGTATTTGGCCTACGGTCCGCCCTCCGAGAGTTGTTCGACTACTCCTCCAGGGATGCTTGATACCTCCGACGCCATTTTCCTCGCTTTCTTCCCCCGTTACCGAGGGGAAAATACTCTGACAGCGCCGCCGGTCTCCTTTCGAGAGCCGATAAACATGACGGGAAAGGATAGAAAATGTCGTCGGTCTGACGCTCGCAACTTATGCTCGAGTTTAAGCTTCGACTTTTCAGACTTTCGCTGGGCTTGAACCACACGGAAATCTTCTCTGTAACCGTTCTTCCGATGAGACCGCGGTTGATCGACTGAGACGTTTCTCGTGAAGGCGTTATGACGGACGTTGGGCTTCGAACGTGGGTAAAGAACGGCGTCTCTTACACGCGATCGGCGCGTGACGAACTTAAATAATGTATAAGACGACACTAATTTTCTGTACATTGAACTCTGCTGAACGAGACTAAAATGAAAATAAGTGTAGGTACTAAACGTGAATGTTGTTCGTTTCTTCTAACTTCTAACTAGAAGTGATAATCGATGTAGATACGAAAGAAATCGCAGTGTAAGGTGTTGACGTATAAATCCAAAATATCTGGAGTGTTATCCTGGAATCTCTCCTGCAACTATGTACATAGTGCTTCTAAGTAGCATACATACAGGGTGTCCCAAAAATACCTCGCAATCCCAAAGTGGTGAGTTCCCCAGGTCATTTGAAGCAACTTTTTCCTTTACAAAAATATTCTCCGAGGCACCATTAACGAGTTATTAACGAAAAACAGTGACCAATGAGAGGCGAGCTTAGCTAACGCGAGGCGACCGATCCAATGAGCGGAACTGGGCTTCGTGCGCCGGTTGGCTGGCCCGCCTCGCGTCAGCCGTACTCGATTCTTATTGGTCACTGTTTTTCGTTAATAATTCGTTAACGGTGCCTCGGAGAACATTTTTGTAAAGGAAGAAGTTGCTTCAAATGATCCGAGGAACCCGCCATTTCCGGATTGCGAGACATTTTTGGGACACCCTGTATAAGCCCGAAAGCCAATTCGAAAGGATCCGAACGTCCTAATCGTGACAAAATGGTGTTCCCAGTTTTCTTGTTCGGGCCGCGTGTACCGGGAATTTCGATTCCAAAGCCTAAAACCGACGCAAACACGATTATAAGCGCCATAGCTCGCGTTTCCCCTGTACGGCGACAAAGCAGCAGCGAACTTCAGGATACGTGTCGCACACAATCCCGTAGGGAGTGTGAATAGAAGCGAAACGAGGGGGACGTTCGGGGGAGGAACGGCGGCGGTGCTGGCTGGCTGCGCAGACCGCTTAACTTTTCCAACATTACGATTCAGTAGACAACGGGCGACGGCTTTTGGAAAAGAAAAAGAAGAAAGGAACGAGGCATCGATCCTTGCCCGGCTCTCGGGGCCGTGTGCTTCGTCTCGCCTCCTCTGCTCGGTCAGCGATCGCGTATGCAAACCGCGCGCGATGGCCACTTCCTTCGTGCTTCGACGACTGTCGTCTGCCGCGTTCGAAGACGAACAGCAGACGTGACGATTCACCTAGACACCGGAAGCTGCCCGAACGTGAGATCGAATTCAGGAAAAGTGAAGGCCGACGATGATCCCGGCTCCGGCTGGCGCGACACCACTTCGTCCGTAGTCGGAGAGTTTTGGAATATTGTTCCTCCGGTGCTTTGGATGATTCGTTGTTCAGCAGAGAGATTCATTGAGGATAAAGCTGTCAGAACTTGGTTAATTGAACGTGCTTGCGTTGGAGACGCTACAAAATGTTATTAATTGCTGTTGCACATTTCGGAGAACGATTTAGAGCTGGTGATGTTACTTGGAAGAGAGACGTTCTTTAGCTTTGACGTTCTCAAGATGCGACATACCGTTTTCACTAAAATGATGTACACACATTTTCATAAGGGACTTTATATTGTTAATCGTCAATGTTCTGGAAATACAGCAAAGTATTTCTTACAGTGAAATGCTGTTACACATTTTCAGTAATAATGTTTCAAGGGATGATTATATCATCTGACGGAATCGAAATTTAAGTTCTTGCACATTTCCAGTCATAATCTCTAAGCAGCTTATGATCCTAAAGATGCTAAACAATATTATCTTCGCTAAGATTCTGTTGCACGTATTTAGCAGTAATATCGTTAAACCGGTAATCCTGGAGAGATCGCGAAATTTCATTTGTTTCAGTCTCTTTCACCTCAAAGTATATCATTTTGACTGGACTGTTATGACTAGACTTTATGCAAAATAAAAGTTGTCGTCACCTCTTGTAACAAACAGAAATTAAGCAAAAATGTATCTCTTCTTTTAACAATGTTAACACCGTGAAAGCAATGCTGTATTGTATAGACACTCCTTATTCCGGACAAAAATGCGAGCAACGACAGCAAAATGCCAGACTTCTTAAAGTAATCGACGAAACTTTTTATCGAATTTCTTCTTCTCGCCACGCTTCGTCGATCGATCACAATTAACGGGCCACGTTCGAGCGCGCATTAACCGAAGATAATATTCCCCGAATATCGAAGCATCCGATTGTTCCGCATCGACCGAGGCTAAACGATCTCCGGCACTATTCCTGTCAAGATAAAATAGATTGACCCCGCGAACTTCTTTCCTGCAGGAACTCGCCGGGATTAACGAGCGATAAATCATTTACGGATAGGAAGACCCGCGGGCCAACTTGTCTAGGAGCAAAGTTTTCCGGAGAAACACGATAAATTTCGCAAGTTAGGTGGACCGTATCGTGTACGGACATCCTGCGCGAAGGACCTCGAGGGCTCCCAGCCTAGCCACGATAAGAACTCATTAAAGTTTCAGATTGGCCGGCGCGACGACGATTTCTTTCGTCGTGGATTCCTCTCCGCGCGCTCAAAAATTCCTGCCCGCGACGAAAACCCTATGCCACGGTGACAAGACGCGTCGAGCTTGCTTCGTGGGGTTTCCAACTTGAAATGCAAGGGACGGCCTCGCGGCGAATGCGATTGTCAATATCCTTGGTTTCGAGGTGGACGCGACACTACCGAGACTGGAAACAAAATAGACGAAACGGGTAAACAGGTTTGCTTGCAACGTTCGGTCGAACGTTATTTCTCATATCGTTGCCGCCGACTGCCAGGAGTTACAAAAGACGCTGGAAAGTGTAACGTGCAGTTGCTTTTGTGAAAATTGCCGTTTCCGTTGGCCAGAAAACGATCTTTTTATTGTACAATAAAACTTGTACACTCGATCGTTACTTCGCTTGGTTCGTCGACTCCTCGCTTTATAATCGCATTAGCGGCTACGTTCACTGGCACTTCTTTGTCGCCAGTAAATTGCTACGAGAAAAAGAGAAATGTTTAAAAAATAAAGTAGAATTGACGTAATCGATGTAAACATAGAATAGGGTAGCGTAATTGTTAACAATTCCTGTGGCTTTGGTTTGTTCACGAGCACAATTAACTACATATTTTTTCGAATATGACACGTTAAATTGTTTTGATTCAAAACCAAACGAAACGAAAGAATGACACAATTTCTGTTATCATCTCTTCTGTTATCACAATTTAGGGACGAAAGTCAGTCAAGGTATGCAAGAAACAAAAATTGACTCGTTCTATCAGTGAAGCTATTAAGGGGTTAAAAGACTGAATAGCGTCCATATTGTGTAGATTATTAGTATGTAGTCGATATTTTAGTAATGAGCCTAACACGATATTATAGCGCAAAAAGGAGTCTTAAGCATAAGGATCATTTACAGACGACGATTAATTAACTCTCATTTATTGCTTATTTTGTCCTATCTTGTTTCTACTATTGCGTTTTTAAGCTACGTTCCACAATAGTCGCCAGTGCATCGGTAAAAATCCTCCCCTGTCGAATATCTCGTCGGAAACGCAGCTCATTGAATTAATTTTGCCCAAATATTCTGCCGCGGTTGTAAACGCTACTTCGCGGAAACGTTTCGATTTAAACTGCCGGTCCAGAGCAATTTTTCTCCATTTACCGAACACGCGGCCCAACGAACCTGCACCACGGAAACCGGAACAGTGTGGACACATTTGTATCAACATCGAGAGGAAAGGATACCGCAGATTCGCGTCCACGGTTCTCTACGGTCTCGCCGCGCCGATAGAGAGAGAGGCCGCACATGTGTCGGCCGACGAAACCAGTAGACCAACGGATCGCCTATCTCCGAAGCGTCAACGACACCGATATTTTTATAGAGTCAGTGAACCGCGCTGGTTTCCCGTCTCCGTCAGAGCAGGATCGCGCCGGGCAAAGCCACGGGTGAAGGGGTTGGTAAAGGTAATATCTGCGTCGTCGATCGAACAATGCCTGTCGCTGATAGCGATTTGCCGGTCGGGGAAAAACAAAGGGCATGCACGTCTGAGAGAGCGGTTTTCTTCCGCTTGCGGTAAGAAATATATCGTGGCCGACCCTCGGCCGGCCTACGGTAGCAAAGGGGGTAGGCAAAGGGGGTAGCGAGAAGGGAGTCTCTTTGGTCGCGTGGCCCCGCCGCTGTCCTGAGAGGAACAGAGAGATCGATAGGCCTCTCCCCCGATAAGGGGAGAGCGTTTAACGCGGTAATGACGTAGCCAGGGGTGCAAAGGCCCTCGAGGAAGCCTCGGCGCCGCAGCGAGCCTGGGGAAGGGAACGGTAGGGTAGATGTACCGGTCGTGGCCAGCGCACCGTTTCTGGCCATCTATATTATTATTCACATCTTCTTGTTTAAAGTTATCTACTGTTCTTAGCGATCAACCAGGATTTTGTCTACATTATTTCTACACCACGAAGTACATATTCTTTGAGTAAGGAACCTGTAGAATTGCGTATTTTTCTCTGACAATGAACGTAAAGGTCGCATGGCAAGTAGAACAGGTGACATTTACCAACAAAAGAAAACGCAATACAAATAAAACGAATAGCAAGACAGATAAAACGGGAGACAAATAAATTAGATTCAAGAGGAAGGAAATTGGAAGAAAGAAAAGTCTAAAGAATGAAAGGAACAAGACACAGACACAAAAGAACAATGCGAGAATTTACTTCGTTCTAGTTCCTGCTAGCACGCCTTTCTTCTTTTCTAGAAGAATTGCATTTTCACTAAGGGAAAAGTTACTTCAAACGATCTCAGGAACTCCCCATTTCCCGGAAATGTGATAATTTTGGGACACTCTGTATATCAGCGAAAAGAATTTGCTATTGAAATAAGAAAGAAATCACAATCTACGTAAATGAATACACATTCTAGACCGTAACACTCCCTTAACGTGGTCACAGCCGGTGCAAACTACCCTACCGGATTCGAGCGACTGCTCCTCCGAGGGGGTAACAGACGGAGCAGCCCCCTTTAACCCCCTTTCTCCGGCGCGGTGCCCCGTCTCTCGCTCTCATCCATCGGGCCGTGCTAATTTCGAATCTGCTCGTTGTTCCGGCCAACGCGCCGACAAAGCTTTGATGCCTCCGCTACAGTACAAAAAATGACGCGGAGGAAAAAGGTGCAAAAGAAAGTCGGGGGCGGCTGGCTAGCGCGAGGGTGCCAAAGCGAGAAGAGGGAGAAGCGAGCGTTCGCGAGGACCCAAGGGATGAAACGATCGAACCCGCTCTTTTGGCGGAAGAGCAACGATACTTCCCCCCCCCCCTCCGGATCGATTTTAATGAAATTTTTCAGTTAATTCACCGCGCTTTGATTCGAATTCCGCGGACCATCGTCCACCCCTATCCCCGCGCGTTCCTACCCGCAGGGTACCGGTGCAACGATGGCGGCGGCGACTCGGCACGCTTCGCCGCCATTTCCCCGGGATTTTCGAAACCAATTCGCCGTCCCATTTTTCTTGCCCGCTCGATCACGAAATATCGAGCCGTGAGATTGCCGCAGATGGCGGAAGAATACTGGGACCGTTTCGATCAACGGCTACCCGCTCGTTTTCACCGATATCGCGGCCACGTTGTTGTTGACACACGACCGTGTGCATGCTACCGGTAGCTTCGATAGAGAAATGGATACTGCCCGCGGCGTCGTTACGATCGAGAACGTGCGAACGCGGATAGCAGTCGATTAACCCTCTGTCGATGTGACTAGGCCACGAGCTCCAGGCTAATCCTCGATTTTTCGGTCAAATTTTTTTTAAACATCAATCTTGAACACGATATATTTCCGGAGATTAGCTTCGGTGTTTGTGCTTCTTTGTCGGTCGAAAAATCATAGAAGGAAAGACAATTTCTTGTATGTTTATATTTCTATTCATAGCTAAACACGTCGTTAACAAAAAAATAGAATTTTATTCGTCCTTAAAGGAGATGAATAACGTAGAATTTTTTATTTGTCTCTCTCCAAATAAAATGATAACATAGAATCTTATTTGTCTTCGAATCAAATACTAACGAAGCATTTCCTTTGTCATTAAAGAAAAAAATTTATAACGTAGACTTTTATTTGTCGTCGAAGAAAATGAATAACGCAGACTTTTACTTAGAAAATAAATAATTTATATTTACTTAGAAAATCGATAACGTAAATGTCTTAACAGATTCTGTTTAAAATCTGCCTCGCTAACTCGATACTACGAATACAACAAACAATCAATTTAATATAATTCTTCTTTATACACTCAGCTTGCCATATAAACAATTAATAAATTCCATTCTCATCCTCTTAATTCAGACACAATGTATACATTGTAATACATTGTATTGGGTTGGCAACTAAGTAATTGCCGATTTCAGTTATAGATGTCTCTCACTCCCATTTTTATGATATCCGTAAATGTTATATTATAAAATTATTATTATTATTATTATTATTATTATTATGTTATTTTTTATTATCCGTGAATGTTAGAAACTGGACAAATTGAATGCAGCGGTCAAGGAAAGGCGACCAGAATTGGTCAATCGTAAAGGTGTCATTTTCCAGCAGGACAATGCTAGGCCGCACACGTCTTTGTCCACTCGGCAAAAATTGATGGATATTGGTTGGGAATTGATGTTACACCCACCATATAGCCCTGATCTCGCGCCATCGGATTACCACTTATTTCGATTCCTGGACAACTCCCTTCGTGGTAAAGCTTTTAATGACGATGACGCTGTAAAATCTCACTTAACTCAGTTTTTGACCGAAAAGGATCAGACTTTCTACGAGCGTGGAATTTTCAAGTTGTCAGAGAGATGGCAAAAGGTCATCGAACAAAATGGAAAATACATTACAGATTAAACTTCGTTCCATGGAAAAAAAAGTTTTTATTTCATTGAAGAAATCGGCAATTACTTAGTTGCCAACCTAATACATCAGGATCTGCAAGAAAATTACCTTATTTTCCGAACGATCTCAGAACAGCAGATTCATGCTTGCGTCGCTTAATAGTTCGAGATGCAACGCCCGTGCACGTCAGTCCGAATTACAATAACGGTTTCCGCGTGGAATATCGCTGGAGCGATTAGCGCGCAGGAAAATTCAATTTTGATAGCGTCGCGCAGCTTTTAAGCGGGCCGCCTAATCTGCGAATTTCAATTCAATCTCGACCTAGATACAGCCGGTTTCCGTGCGGTTACACCATAAGGAAAGTTCGCAGGCGGACCAAGAAAATTGCCAATAAATTTTCGTGCGCGCCGCTTCCTCGCACGGCGCCGCTCTTACCTGCCGCGCTATCGTTATTAATTCGGTCGTTGTACCTGCGCGCCGAGGAATCGTCGATCGATTCGTTTCGGGAAGAACCGAGCTAGCAACTGCATACCCGCCGCACTCATTTTCCCGTGCTTCTATCGCGAATCTCCGGTCGAATAATACGCTGCGAAACTTTCGTCGCGTCGACTTTTAAAACAATGACGAAAGATCCACGAATATTAGCCTATTGTTTCAGCAACGGTTCCTGCACGTAAATGAATAGTGATTGGCTCTTTATGGAAAACTATGAAATTAATCGATCTTGAAGCAGAAATGTGAACGCATTGAATTCTGTGAGAATTTTCTGCTTTTATGCAATACTTAACCATTTCATTCATAAATGTGATCGGTATTATTAAATGACCTTATATTGTAATTTATTATGTTCAATTACAATAACAAATTAATAGCGAGCTGGGTCCATTTTATCGCAGTGCTGTTCAAGCAATGGCGCAGCTCGGGTAATACAATGGTTTAAAAATTCAAAAGAAATGAAGGAAGACTAATTAGGTGAAGTTTCTCTAGTTACAAAATTTGTTCTTAGAAATGAGTAGGGTAGTGGAGCCGATTGATTTTAGGAACAATTAATTTTACACATTTATCGAATAAGATATATTCAATTTTCCAATTCTTTTATTTTGTTCATCTTTTGATGAAAGAATTTAATGGCTTATTCGATAAATATAAAATTACTTACGCCTGAAAATAAACGAAAGGTTACAGCAATTGGTCACCCCCGCAGTAACCGGTCACTACCCTATCGATTTTCAAGAAAACCGTTCACTATACCAGAAAACGATCGTTAAACGTCGCGCCTGCATCGCGCCGAGGCAGTGGATTGCCAAGAGCGGGGAAAATTCACTGTCGAAGCCTGGAAGACGTTTAAGGAAAATTACAAAGATTTATCTAGCAACTTCGCCACGTGAAAATTGCCGCGTCGAAATTACTGCGGCCCGAGCAACTAGAAGCATTTAAGTTCGTAGCAGGCTCCTTTGTGTTCGGCTCGCTGATCCTTTCATCCAAGTTTTTTAATCTTCAACTCCGCTCTTTTATCTGTTATCGGCAGTTTGTCGTGCGACGCCTTTGTAATCGTTCCTCTCCGCTATATTATCGTTCGCGATTTAGTTTAAACAGGTATGAAATTACTGTTAACAGGCTCTCCACGTTCGCCGAGAAAACCCGGCGAACTTAGCCCGGTTACACGATCCGCGGCGAACTTCAGCTTCCCACATGGAAATTTTTATCGTTATCATTTGCATAATCCGGCCGAGTTCGTTAATAAACTCCCGGGCTAACAAGCTCGGCTAACTGAAGCAAAAACCGCTGAACCCTGTTATCGTCTGGCAAAAACTGTGTCTATCATGTTCTCTGTGGAATATCTTTTGGGGGTCTCGTCAATTATGGTGCATACTTACGTTAATTGAAATCAGCAGAACGGAGTCCAGTAAATTCTCTCTAACTGACGCTCAGATTTTACACAAAAATGGATAATTTGGGCAGAGGAGATACGATTACATAGTTATTAATAATCGATAATTATAAAAACGAGTATCTCCTCTTCTCAAATTGTCCATTTTTGTGCACAATTGTGCGTTAATTAGAGAAAAATTACTGTACTCTCATAATAAGATCATACAACATTTTAACGTTGGCAATTTCTGCTAAAATGGAATTCAGTTCTATTCTTCTATTAGCAATTCTTTTCTAGGGTATAATTAGAGATGAAGAAGCTATATATATATATATATATACCATCGAGCTGTAGAAAAAACATAAATGTTTCAAAACTTAATCACTTTATCGCGGATTTAATCATACAAGAAAACATGTCGGAGATATTCATTCTTGTTAATTCGACGCTCCACATAGTTTTCGAGAAATTAATCACTTTATTACTCATACGGAATGAATAAGCAAACAATCGCACAGGAGAAAGCCAAGGCTATCGAATGACGTATTAGTATGCGGGAAATTTGAATCGGAATTAAAACCGCACGAACTTACGTACCGGACCTAATATTTAAATTTTCGAAGCTCGATGGCATTTCATGCGCACGACGTCTGTTTAGCAGTGTCCTCGTCAGCAAAGGGTCAAAGTTCGGACCGCTATTGTGGTAAACTTTCGAGCAAAACGTATTATTCAGCCGTAAACTCACGGTTCCGAAAAAACATAGCACGGAAGTTTTCCCGGGGAACTCGGAAAGCCAAAAGGTTGTCGTCTCGGAACGTTCGGGGGGAAAAACGGGAAAGAAATTTCGTCTGTGGCCGATAACGCGCGGGGCTTTACCCGGTTCCACGGGAAAACGTGCGGACGTCGGAAGACGCAGTAAATTTTCCGGGAAAACGGTCTGTCTCGCGGGACGTTCGAGCGGAACTGCGGATTTCGAGGCGGAAAACGCATCGGTCGCGAGATTTCGTTAGCGGATTCGAGGTTTCAGGAGCAGCCGCCATTAAAAGGCTGGCCGGTACGTGATCGACGCCCGCTGAAATAACGAAAGTTTCCAGCGAACGTTTGTTGAAACACCTGGCGATTCGCAAGCCCTTTCGGGAAAAGGTGTTAGCCGGCCGTGCAGCGATCCTTTCGGTCGAATCCGGACCAGATTTCATTTCCGCTCGTTCTTTCCGAATTTAATAGCCGCCTGGCCGGAGCTGATAACTGTGTATGTTGTTTCGAACCACGCGCAATAAGCCGGGAAAGTTTGCCGTTGTTCTCAAAATTCTACAAATCTTCAACACTTTTCGAAACGTTTCAATTTCCTCCTTTTCTCGCGAGGCGATACTCGAATGTAATTTCAATGAGCTTCTCGAATTACGGAGTTCGTACAGTTTCAATATCAGGTAGATTCTGCAGACTCTTGAAATAGAATGCGGATCTTTCAATCAAAATTTCTATTAAAGATTAACTAAATTCGAAATAGTAGAAATGTATTACGAACTGAATCCATATTAACTCGGTGTATCTTCGAGGCTACAAGCTCATTTATCATGTTTTTAACACTAAACATATCGACCCGGTCAAAATAACCGGTTTTACATTGTTTTATTTTAAACTCGCTGAAATTATAAGAAATCTTTATAAATTATAAAATATTTATAAAGAATCATAAAGTAGGCATTATAATTAAAATTATAGAAAGTCTAAATAAACTTAGTTTTTTCATTCTTACACAGTAACACTCGTTAGATTTAATGCCCGATAAGTGCAGCATTAAGCCTAATTGCATTTCTAGCCACAGCATGACTAAAGTATTTTGTTCTCTTATTTTTCCTACATAATTACAAAAGTTATACATCCTGATTTCTTTTAAACATTGCAACGCTATCGTTGAATTATATCTAAAAATTGATGTTTCCTGGTGTCGAGTAACGGTTAATGATTTCACTGAATCTAGAAGGAATGGTAAACTATTGTCAAACTCGGGTCCATTTTGACCGAGAATTAGGTATGCACATTTTACCTAAATTCGAATCTTCTGCTAATCAAACGGTAACTATTTGTGCCAAGTCCGATAAGAATACCACCATTGATCCCAAAGAATTGAGTTTGAAAAAAAATCTAAAGAAACCTCATGCATCGAACTTGTGTTGTTTGCAACGAGATAATCGAGATCCGTTGAATCACTTTCATATCCATCCTGATTGGCCGTTGGGTCTTCACAGCTTCGCGATTGGCTGAGCTTAGGAGCGTGACGGTACAGGAAAAAATGCTATCGTTACCGAAAACAATCGATCCTATTGTCCTGCGCGTATATATTATTGGCTCGGTCTGTCAGCGCAGGGGAACAACAGGACAAATGGAGGCTGCGGAAGAGGTCCCATAAATACCACCTGGTACGTTCTCATTCGCAATTAAAGCACTTCCAATAATGTCAAGCTGCTAATCGGCCGGCGAGCGTTTTGTTTCCTGCCCGCGGCGTCGAACGGTCTAAATCGGGCGTACGGTTCTCTCGACGACAAAAGCAAGGTGAAGCCCAACCCTCCGAAAATAGACGGCGACCCCCTCGATCGGCGGCGCGCTGCAACAGGGGTAGAGGGCAACACGCGACAAGTTCGATCCGGCGAGGCGATCACTCCCCCGAGAACCGAATATCCTGGGTTCGGGGTTTCTGGAGCACTCGGACACGGTTTTAAAGGTCGACAACCTTTCCCGAGCCGCGTGATCGCGGCGGAGCGCCGCGGAGCAGCGCGAGTTACCCGCGGACACCCGCTCGATATCGTTGAAATGC
The DNA here is from genome assembly GCF_051020955.1 of Megalopta genalis. Taxonomy (NCBI): domain Eukaryota; kingdom Metazoa; phylum Arthropoda; class Insecta; order Hymenoptera; family Halictidae; genus Megalopta; species Megalopta genalis. The sequence goes on from NC_135024.1 coordinate 7,565,932, forward strand.
TATTAGGTCGCTGGCAAAACGACTTCCTGGCGGGCGAGCCGGCCTCTCCCGGCGTTTGTTTCCATCTGCCTGGCTGCGAGACGCTCAGAGAAATTTATGGGACCTGGTAACAACGGGCTTGAAGGACATCTCGCTCCCTCTTAGGAACGGCACCGGCTGCCGCGAGCAAGAGCAAAACAAAATGGACGTCCGGGCTGGGTCGGTCTCTTTGGTCCCGTTAGCAGGGGTGAACCACCTTCATCCCCCGAAGAAAATCTTCGGCGACTTTAAAGTTTCATCAGCGACCGGAGAGTCCTCGCGAAAGCTCTTTTCCATCGACCATCCCCTGATTCGGTAAAGAGCATTAACTCTCCGTTCGCAACCTCATTTTTACTGACGTGCTCTGCTTACCGGGTCCTCTATAGTCTATGCTATTTTTTGAGGTTCCTAATGGACCAGAGAGCTTTGAGATGGACCAGAAGATTCTTGGATACTCGTTCGTGTTTGAGAATATTGTCTGGTGATTTTGATTACTCCATGATTTGAAGACACGGGAGAAAATGTTTTATTCTTGCGGAAGCTCGATTAGTATTAGTATCGCATATGTTCTATGAGTTAACATAAAGGTTACTTAAAATTACGATGTTTTCTTATGACTATTTAGGTACGATTGTGTTCGGACAATTTCAACTAATCGTTTCTCTAATAGAAAGAGATCATTTTTGTTTCACGTATGTCTCCATATATTTCATTCCTAAATTTGTACAACAGAACAATCAAATTTTATTTCGATTTAGAAGAAATGAATAACATTCATGCTTACTTTACAGTGCAAGGGGTGGTAATGCAGAAACGATTGAATATTCTTTTTTTGTTCATTTTGTTTGCATTGACTCTTACACATACGTGTGTGCAAACGTATTCAGAACCTGCAAGTATATTGAATTTTTCGAAACGGCGTGTGAAATTATATTTATATAACTATCCTTTATTTTTATAAAAACAAAGTCCGATTTTTGTTAGAAAAGTTGTTCACGACATTTACCTGCCTCTGTAAACAAACTGAACTCTTGTAACGATGAAAATTCGATCAACTTAAATATCATCGCGTTCACGAAGGTCATCCGAATTTTCTAACAAAGAAGATTCCAAAGGTCATTCAACTCCCACACTCGATATTTGCTTGATTAAATCTTGGAAATAAATATCAAATCCTGTTACTACCGCGACGCCGTAGTAACTAGAAAATAAACAAAAATATTTCTCTCCTTGGGGAACAGGAAAAAAAAACAAATTATCGGAAGGGTTCGGTAGAAGGAGTCTCCGTGCCTAATTGCAGGCAAAGGAAGTCCGTCAATCCACGATATTATAAATAGTTCTGCCCTCACACAAGACTCGGTGTGACCTTTCGACTAGGATCTGTAAATACCGTGACATTATTTTTCACGTCCGTCGCTGCATCAGGAAGGCTTCCGGTCCGATCACTTTCCGGTCACGTCGGCCTGACAGACAAAGAACCGCTCCTTCGAGGTACGTAAGCGCTCATAAAAATACGATGAATTTTAATTTCTGTTACACGCATATTGTATAACTCTTACTTATTTATTTCGATTGTCTCGTTTCGAAATCTACAGATGCATGTTTCACTTTCTTAATCTCAAACAAAGAGCTGCGAAATTTACGCGAGAAGTTGTTTTCATATATTTGTCTAACGAGAAACACTTCACTAATTCATTTGTTGTTTTACTACAGAAATGAAAACTAAATCAACCGAGTTATTTTCAAGTGGTACAGTAAATTCTCCCTAATTGACTCTCAGCTTGGAAACAAAAATAGACAATTTGGGAACAGAAGGTACGATTATTCGAGCTTCGCGGCTCGTTTTTATAGTTGTAACTATAAAATAACCGTATTTTCTCTTCCCAAATTGTCCATTTTTGAGTTCAAGCTGGGGATCAATTAAGAAGAATTTACTGTACTTCGTGGAGATGATGGGGGACATCTTTCGGATGATTGCCTGTTAGAAGTAGTTTGCTAGAGTTTTGATTAGACCTAAATTAGGCAATTGACGATACTAAAAATACTACAAACGTTTCTTTTCTCTAAAGTGCTGATTGTAATAGAGGACCAGCGCTAGATAAGACCTAAGTTAATGCTCCCTTTGGCAATCGACGCCATTAAAAATTCTGCAAAGGTTCCTTTCCTCTGAAAAAATGAAACTCGCATCTGCTAAAAACTATCGAAGTTCGATCGGATTTCTCTCGATTTCTTTGGGATACGTGAGACGTCGTTCTAGAGGAGATTTGCAACCACGGGGTGCGTTGCGCCAGTTTCTTTTTTCTCCTCGTCTTAATCTTTTGTCCACCATTGTACGTCCCTTTTGTCTGAACGTCGACATCACGGCTGACCCTAGTTCTCCCTGTACGAAAGGTTCGAGGTTGAAGTGGCCACTCGAACCGAACTATTGATAGCACTGCCAACGTGGCCTTTCAAAGATTCGCCTCGGCCCCGCATTCCCATTCGGACGGATTCGTAGCAGAGCGCGCACACGCGACGCAACCCCAAGCGTTGACAGTGCTCCCGGACCATGTAACGGCCGTGTTATTTTCATTACCGCTAACTAGACAATATGCTCGGCTTTTATTTCAATCGTATAATGCTCGGTTGATTCTGCTGCGGCCGACTGCCTGGCACCGCGTGCACACGCTCCGGGTCGCGCGCTCGATATCGCGCGGGAGCGATCGTTGCCGACGTGCCACGCTTGCTAACACCGAAAGAAATCTCTGAATCGTGCTAGCATAATGCTCCCAGGAAATCGAGTGCTCGGGGACCGAGTATTTCACTGCCATCGAGTGACCGAAACTGTTTTTTTCCCCTTTCTCTGTTTGCCGGCTTACTAACGCCGGGTGCTCGCCGTTTCCAAAAGAAATCGTGCAGACGTAATGCTTCATGGAAATCGAGTAACCCGCGGACTATTTCACTGCCATCGAATGATCGAGACTGCTTTTTTTTTCTTCTCCTATTCTGTTCGTTTGCTTTAATTTCAATCCTTGGGAGTCCGGGCGCTACTCCACTGCACTCGAGTGCACTCGCCGTGGCAGAATTGGGACTGCATTGTCGCTGGGTGTTGCCTTACTTGGAACTTTAGAGGAGCTTTCTTTCTGGTTGCTAATAAATGGAGCCGGCTGCAACGTCGACATTTTTCTAAGCGAGCTGCAGTTGAATGGATGTTTAGGTTTCCGTGCGTTCATCGTTTCATGCACGGCTTGAATGACATTGTTAACATCTTCAATCGGTTCTGATATAACAATTTCTGACTTTTAACTTTTCTGTTCGAGGCGAACAAACTTTATTTTGCCCAATTTTCCCAGTTCCTTAAATAATGCTGAGTGAATTGAAAAATAGCAGAAACATTTACTTTGAAATATCTGTTAAGAAAGAGAATGTTCCTCTAGAATATTTATCAATCGAATACGAAATAACTGTTATAATTGAACTTTTATAACAGAGAAAGAAATAATTCAGAAATTGAAAACTTACTAAATAATTTGTATTTGTAAAAGTTTACAAATAAGTTTAAGTTTTTTAAATTAAGTTAATTAAGTTAATTAAGTTAATTTTTTTTAAATTACGGCAACAAAATTGAAGCCCTGGTTTTAAGCTCGCCGATGATGACTGACAAGAGAAAGTATACTAGACGAAATATGTACATTCCATATTATATTTTTGTAATTACAAATTTACGAACATTATCGTATTATTTACGACGTATTAAAATTGTCAAAAGGGTAAATACATTTTTATACATTCTGCATAAAGATCCGCAGCCTAATTATAAATGCATTGACTGGATATTTCTATGTATAATTTATATACAAATTGTCACTGTAAATTCTATAGCATAGAAGTATAAAAACAGAAGTGCGTTTCTCTTTTTAAGTTGAAGATAGTAGAACAATATTCGTAAATTCTTCCGAGGACTTACTGTTTTGTATTCCACGCAATCCTTCTTGTCGCGAGTGCACAACATCGACGGTCTAATACAGTCGGAATACTCTGTGCACTTCCAACGAGAAACCATTAAAAATACAAATTAATACGGCTGACTCGGGGGAGTCGGGAAAGCAGTAAAGTATCACGGACGAAAAAAGTACCAAGATACACAAAGAATTGCTGGATACTTGGTCTAGTTTCCAGGCTTATCAAGCGAAGTATTCTCCAAAGGTTATCAGCCGGCGCTGTGCACGGATTCCGTGGTAAATCTCACACTTTACACCGCCGTTAAAAAAGAAAGCCTGTGTGTATCGTATAAAACAAATCCAACCTATTTCCCGCAGAATCACAGAATCACAGAATCCAAGCGCCGGAATAATTTATCAAGATTTGTTCGTCGAAATGTAAACAAACTGCCTCGAAACACCTCAACGAGGATGAATTCTCCGAACGACGGGGGACTTCGCGGACACGATGAATCGCCGAGAACAAAAACAATTGTCCGTTTTGTTTACGCGGCCGAATCACGTATCGGCGTAGCGTTTGCACACGATCCGAGGGAAAATAAATTTGCGACGGCCATTCGTCGTTACGGCACCGATCGCTTGTGCTCGCAATGTACAAGCGACACGGACACAGGTCGCAGACCGCAAGTTCGATAACGAATAAGCTGCCATATGCAGAACGCCCGGAGCGGGGTGTGTGCGCGTTTCGCCGTAATTACGATTCTCGATATTGTTTTCGGTCGCATTATTAGTTGGAATTCCGGCGAAAACCGCCATCTATGCGAGCACGCTAAATCGATGCGATCTCCGGCGTTGTATTGCTCGCTTCGCGTGTACAAGATGCCTCGTAATAGCAGGCACAATGCCGGTAATTGCGTTTTGTCCCACGAAACAAGGTTTTTCTACCGTTTACGGAAATTTATCTGCGGAATCCAATTTTCTTTGAGCTGCTCCGAACCGTAGCTCTTGAAGTTCGTTGTAACAAAAGCCTGGACAAAGGCACCGTAGAGTTATTATTTTATTTGGAGCGTTAATCCCGAGTTCGCATAGAAAATTTTCGTAGTGAACTGTACAACGAATCAACGCAGCGAATGAACATTAACCATATTATACGAAAGAGTCATTCCCTTTTTTCACTAAATCTTATATCATAGTTTTAAGAAAAGCCATTACTATCAAAACATAGAATTTAGTAGTCGTTCGACGTATTTTTCAATAAATCTTATATTACATTAAAAAAAGAGATCTGTAACTATCAAAAAATGTTAGGGACTGTTCTTCAGGGATTTACGAAGCCGATAGTAAAACGATGCGTGTACGATAATATCGTTCGAAGAATTAAATACCCATAATGAGATCTTCGATTAACAGATTTCGTTTTATGTTACAGTATTTAAAAGAGTAGAGATGGTAGAACGCGTTTCCAACATTCGCCGGTTTTGCTCGATTGAAAACGGAAAACTCGTTAAAACAGCAAATGTAATATTTACAGAGCCGGTATTCTATCAGAATACCGGTTCGCCGTGTTTAAAGACGGGAATTACGAGCCCGAAATACTCGACGGAATATCTGCCGTGCAAAAATGACCAGGAATGTACGAAGCATTCGAAAACATTCGCGACAAGTTGCTTCAATAAAACATGAACCTTCCTTTATTTGTAATCGAGAGACCGTGTAGCAACGTCTGTTTATAAACGCTTCCCCCCCCCCCCCCCAGGAAAAAGGCAACAAAACATTAACGAGTAGTTTACATAGTTACAATACCAGAAAGTTTTGTAATATCAACGTAAAGTTAGACTCATTTGAATGCTGACTTAATAAAATGTGGGGTTTTAGAATTCTACAAAAGCTTCAAATATTTCATGATGTTTTACACTATCTTCTTTGTACGTCTACGCATTATATGCATTCTACGAGATAACATAAACGTAACAATGCTACGATCACTTATTTATATAATTTTACTTAATTATTTCTCTAATAGAAGGAAACAATTTTTGATTGTTCTATAAATCGCTCGTAAATTATGATCACAGAGGAACCAAATTTTCTTTCGATTTAGGAGAAATTAATATTTATGTATGAAATCTTTATCGCGGGACTGTCTCGCTGTTATAACGGATGCAGCGAACGAAAGTATTACTGCAATTTATATGTAGAAAGTGTTACGGCAAATTATGTAACGAAACCAGAACTGCAGAGTTGAAATTGTTTGAATTGTATCCAACTGAAGCTTCAGTCTCGAACAAAACGAAGCCCACTGGTACGTTCCGCGTCGCCCAATCAAAATTTGTTTACTCGAATGTTCAACGTGCTAATAAATCGGGAAAAATTTCCGTCGCAAGCTGTCGCGGGCCCGCAGCAATAGCAAGAAGCACAGTCCGTTATTCAAAAGGTCGTCGCCGAACTTTCGAACAGAGAACAGACCAGGAATAAAACAGCCGTAAATCAGAAATCGCGGAACGGGGACGGCCATAATTTCCGCGAGCGTCGTTCGAGGTCTCGAAGGTGCTCGAAACTCCGCGGGGAAGTTTCACCCCCCCTGGTATCTCGGCGACAAACCGGTGCACGAGTCGTCGCTATTTTTCGTAAACAAACCGGCGCGAAGGGGTTGTTGCACGTCGGAAGATCCAGTTTCGAACGAACTAGTGCGAGAGGAGCCCACCCCCTTAGCGTCCCCTATTCTCAGCCCATTCTGCTCGCGTTCGTCTGAAAAAGTTCGCGACGCGTGTGTGCACGGAGGATGGAAACTCGATGAAAGAACTAGGAAAAATGGCGGCAGTGAAAAGCACTGGACGGCCGAGTTTCCGTTCGGCCTGGCCTATTATCTGATTTCCGGCAGCACCCCCCTTAGCAGCCATCCTCCCTTGTTCCGGTGCGATGTTTAACATTTTTACTTGTATTCAACTGGTTGCCGGCGTTCGGCAGGGTTCGCTACTCGAAAACTTTAATAAACGAGCCATCCAGCCGTTCGTTCCCACCCCCAACCCCCTTCGAGCTCGCAGACGTATAGCGTTTTAAAATGGGCGTCTGACCGTTCAAGACTATATTCCAACTTAAAAGCAGATAAATCGTAGAAAATAAGTTAGATTATCGATAACTATGACTTTGTAGCATTGTCCTCTTTAAACTTTACAACTGTAAGTGAGTTTATCGCGTAACTTTTATTCGGAGCAACATAAATTACACTAAATCAGATTCCCTTTTTGCCATTTAACTTTTAATGAAAACATTTTTCAGTACTCAATATTTTTATATTCTCATACTTTCGAGTGTGTCGAATGTCTTCCGATGTAAGTCTGAAACTACGCATCTTCGGTTACATGATCTCTGAAGTTTATAATAATTCACTGTGAGCATTAACTATCACGAGAAAGGAAAACATTGCTCGCTGTATAGTATTCTTCAATACAGATGAATGTGTTGTGAGATCAATGTATACATTATTCCATATAATTATCATAAACAAATAATAGCGAAATCTACGATCCTCGGGGATTTCGAAACATGAAAACATCGAAAATTACGTAACAGAAAATTATCGAAATTAAGACATTTTCGCGGTCAGACTCTCGTTTTAGAGCACTGTGCGCCGCGGCGTTTCCAACCCTCTGTTACTAGGGTGAAAGCGACGCGGAGGATCCCCTCTCTGTCTCCAACGCGTTCTCTCTTTCTATCTGGTTCCCTCTCTGTCCCTCTTTCCCGCGTTCCCTGGCCCGCAGCTTTCGACTCTGGGACACGATCGATCGATACCCATTCCCCAGGAGGGAGGTAAATTTTCGCACGGCAACAAGATATATCCGGAAATAGGCCCGCGACATTAATAGACACCGGCAGCTAGGTAACCACCCCATCGCGTCTCGCGACCCGCTCTCGCAGCACACGACGATTTTCCGGCAGCTTCGATCGTTCCATTGTTCGCCGACGAACCGCGGCATCGACGTGCTCGAATTCTGAGATCCAGGTAGATAATGGAAAATTGACCACACCTGGTCGAAAGAAAGTCACTGATACTTTCTAGAGGTTCTGGAGGTTCTAGGACAGTGATGGCGAACCTATGACCCGCGGGTCAGACACTGACCCACGCAGGCTTTCTGAATGTCCCACGCGTTGATTTTTGTGAACTTATTTTTTATATCATAAAAGAGAGAACAGACAATCTGAAATATTAAAAAAATAAAGTATATATACATATATCCCTTGTTCATTCAAGGTTCATTCAGGTTCATTCACCTGGTGCGGTAATTCATGGTATCGCCCTGTTTACATCAATTTTTTTACGTCGACGTTTATTTTTTGCTCTTCACTTGCAAAAGTAAAAGTTGTAAAACAAAAAGGAAACGTAAACTTTTTAGAGGATTTCAAAAGTGAGAATCAAAAAGGGCAGTTTTTAACCATCCTCCCTTCCCCCTTTCCAAGTGACGTCATTGACTTAATGACCCACGAGCTAGTACTAAAAAGAATAATGAACAAAAATGTTCGCCATGATTGTTCGAAGCAAAGTTCATAGGATAATTACCCGTTATGAATAGTTTGCTTGCAATTAAAGGGGAGCTAGAGCTAGATTACGGGTAAGTTAAAACTTTTAGACAACCGATACCATATAAAATTAAAAAACACCAATTAATAATGTGAGAAATGCTAGAGGAACTTTTCTTCCCCATGACAAAAGATTGTTCGTATTTGGCAGTGGTCCAAATTAGGTTAGCCACCCCTATATTTCACTAAAACTTTCTGGACACATTCTAAGAATGTGTTGGTACCTCGATCTGGATTGTTGAAAATTTATTGGTGGTACCTTAAATTGCAAATCGCTTAAAGATTCATTTTCTACTTCTGAATCAATTCACCCTTGCAAATCACAATTTATAAAGAAATAAAGTACCTCCATCTATAAACCAGCTTAAAATCCAAAAATCATATCGCTATCTATAAAACATTACAATTTGTTTCTTCCACAATATCATTAATACAGCTAATATTTCTCGTGTAGATAAACAATGTGCCAATAAAGATAAAAATGCGAAAAAAACCACAGCGCATTTACAACAATGCAATGCTTGCGAATCGTTCGAAATAAACCGCTAAAAACTGAAGATAAACTTTTGTGAATTTCCATCGCAAATACGGAAAACGGTGGTCAGAATCTATTAACTTGACACTATCAATGAAATTCAATCCACATGAACCATTTTATCTACAGCAGTAATGTAACCACGCAGTACGCATTTATTACATCCATCGGAACTGGTCTGAAAGTCGACCGTATGACGTTGATTTGGATTATTTCGTAATTTAATGGACGACTTCTATATGAGGAGAATTTTTATGCAGCTGGATCGGCAATTTCGACCACGGTGCACTGTGGGAAACCGTCAGGGACCGTCGTCGATCCCCGTCGACGACGAATTAGCCGTTTCGGATGACCGCGGCCTCGCAGGGGTGGGAAAATTACGCGCGCTGCCGCTCGCAGCTGTTTTTAATCGCTCGCTTTTACCGGTTCGAAAATAAAGGCTCGGCGTCTGGGGCTACGGGTGTTTATGTAAATCCACACTTTTATGGACTATTTGATGAAACGCGAGATCGGCCTCCGCGCACGGTCGCCTCTCGGTGTCCGGAATAAAAAGCTTTGACGCTTTCATCCTGGTCTCCATACTTACACAGTTACGGAGGTTTGAAGTCTCGCTTCGGTGTTGTAATAAAATCACAGCCTCGGCGTGGAATGATTATTGAAAAGTTTAAATAAAGGGGGGCTCTGGACTGCTCGGTTGCGCGGCGAGTGCTTGAAATGCCCGCACATTTGAATGCCGACATTGTGCACGGACCGAGGACAGGTTTTGTATTAATATCGCATTTTCTATTTTTGTATCGTTCGGAATCGTCGTGCTCACTTTAACCTTTTCAACGCGACTGTATTTGTATACCAATCACTAACCCGTTAAGTGGAAATGACGAGCCTGACCCGCAAACATTTTCTGCGCTAAATGCGAATTTGACGGGCGATGCCCGCCTCATATTTATATCTTTATAAAAACCATGTTTTCTTCAAACTGTTGACAAACAAATTATTATGACATTTACGCATTTTCTTGTCGGTTTTTCTAACTAAAATTGTGTCATTATAGTTGTAACGAATTATAAGAAAATAAGCGATATCTATAAGAAATTTAAATAGTTTGTAACGTTCACACAATAATTTAAAGGATATTTTTCAATTTTTATTTAATATCGACGGTACTTTATTAATCCGTTCTATTACAAATGAGATAGGGTTCACATTTATATAAATATATTCAATAAAAACGAAAATATCTTAGTTTTATAAATCGTAAGGCATGGGATTAATACCATTCGAATCCGACAGTTCAACAGCACTGGTTAGCCTAATTGTGACAATAAAGAAAACGATATTAACGCTCCCTCCACTCGAACAGATAGCAGGCTGCGTCCTTTTGAAAAAATGACCTGCCCTTTTCGCTTATCTCTGTATTCAAAAATTCTTGAACAAAAGTGCGCCTAGCTAAAAGGTTTATACTGGTTATCTGGGCTCTTCATACTTCACAGAATTAATGCAAATCTGCACTTCGGTGCATTCGAGAGAGAAAAATAGTCTCGGCGAAGTTGAAATTCGCACGGTCGGTGATAACGAGGCGTTTATCAGTCGCAGGACGGTCGATACCGTAGCATCTGTCGCGGAATTGCGTTTTAATTTCCGCGGCAAACTTCCTGCAAGCATTTCTTTCATCTGCCTTTTTCCTTTCGCCCGTGGAATCGCTCGACGAGACAGAAGGGAGAGAAAAGGAACGAGCCGAGTGTGTATTTTTAAGTGGTCACAGCTGGAGCATGCACCAAGATTAGATAACAAGCCCTTCGCGTCCCGTTTCGCCCGAATCTCACGGAATTCTGCCGTGCTCCGGTCGTGGTGCGCCGTGGAAAACAGTCGTGGAAAACGGACGGAAAACCCGGAAATGAAATGCCCGCCGGGCCTCGGGCTACATACTTCTACGATCAACCGAATATAAAATGGTAAATGAACGGCGAACTTCGGCAACGGGAACCAATCAAATTTTCATACCCGAGCAACTTCCTGCCCGACTTTCTAGATAAATATCGAACTTTCCAAAATCCTATCGTTATTTCGCAACGCCGACGCCGCTTCGTTAAATAATACGTTTATATAACCAACCGCCAGTCCTTATAGATATTCGCCGACTTTTTCTCCAACATTTTTATTCGCATTTATTCAAATTCCATTTCGCAAGTCGAACGAATTCTCTGGGAATTCCGCAAGGGTGAGACTCGCACTGTAATCTTATACTCTTTTCCGTCAAATTTTCCTTCGTATGTTCTTAGTTTCTTTATGTGATAGTGTTTCTGAACACTAGAAGCACCGAACCAGTCAGAATTATTCATTTCTAAGTATTTCCTTCATAACTACTGTTTTTAAAAAACACGTTTCTATAAGATATTTTACATAAACTTCTTTATTCAAGTATATTTAATATTCTGTAAATTTCTATTAAAAATCTGTTACAATCTAAGTTTCTATTAAAAATCTATTATAACCTAAATTTCTATTATAAATCTATTCGAATTTTACTGAATTATAATACATTAGTGTCGCTTCTATACGATAGTATAGTTAATTTCCGTATGTAATAAATGCAAGTATTTCTAAATTACAGTCTTTCTATTTCTTAAGCAGAAGTCCTGAAACACCTTCATGTACAATCAACACGTCAACTGTCGTGTCAGATGCGTGTGAGTGGCACGATTATGTTATTTGAACTTAAAAATCATATTTTATTAAAGTATATTAGATGAATCAAGCTTGTTTACGGTCTAAGATACGCACTAAAGTTACAACGTCAACTGTTGCAATAAATATTGTCTTCTCCATCGGTATACTGATAAACAAGTTGGGCGTTGTTTAAGATATTACAAGCTATCGCCTTACACAAAAAGGTGCAACGATAAAGTCGTTATCAAATTTACTGATTTAATAAATCGCAAGATCGATATTTCAAGCAGATTTGAATATCACGTTGGCCGAAATGTCGGGTATTCCCGTGGGACCGTTTATTATTTATCAATTCTCGGTGCCCGGCCTACGTAAATCCTTTCGGAACGACCGACGTAACATTTTGGACCGCCGAAGTATAATTTCGAAGACGAGCGCATGAATTATCCGAAAGCATCATCTTGATCGACGCGACGCGACGCGACGCCTTGATCCACGATCGATCGCCAGATAAATCATGAAATAGCTCTCGCCGGAGGATGATCGTATCATTACGTCATTTACAGTTACGACTTTGTCGACGTAAAAGTTGTAGCTCACCCCAGGGATATAACGACGCAACCGATAAAATCTGCTCGTAACAATGACTCGTGAATCATCTTTATCGCGTACATTACGCCATCCAGAAATTCGCGCCTCGTTTCGTGCCGATTTCTTTCTTTCTACAGGGCGCGGAGAAAATTCTGTCTCTACGTCTGTATATTCGTATCCAGCTGCTTACCAGTTTAACAAATATATCGATCACAAAACCGAACGATGAAATTCTCAGTCAGTGTTCAAAATTTGTCCCTTCTGCTTCAATAAATTCTCGAAGCCCTTTTCGAAAATTATTAACGATTGTCTTATACTCGGTTATCGTAATTTCGTTCCACGCATTCTGTAAAACTGGTTTCAATTTATTCGTCGACTCGAATGATTGATGGCAAATGTTCTACATTCAATAATAATAATTTTAATTCTTTCTTTTTATCGTTCCTTCCCGACATTCTTCATTCCCCTCTTGTGAAATTCAAATAATTGCAAGCCACTCTTTCTATCGTTTTTCATTTTTAAGCCGAAAGAAGATAGTAACGTATATGAACAGTACTAATAGATCTAAAAAAAAAGTAGATTTGTACACTGGACATTTGCAGTATTGCAATATTTGAATCAGTTCGAAATCTGCCGAAATCGATATTGGAAATAAAGAAACGACTGCAAACGAAAATTGTCTGAAATATTCTACGTTAATTATTCTACGCAGTTGCCAACAATCAAAGAACTTCTGCCGTTAATATTCATTCATTACTGCAAAGGATCCGACTTTAATATTCGTCTAATGGTGGCAGAGATCGATTAATATTTATGCTTTTCGGAATAAACATGATACTTTCTCTCTCTCTCTCTCTCTCGCTCTTCCCGCCGATACCATAGCGATCTCTCATGTAACTTTAATGAGAATAAATTATTCATTAATGCCTAGGATTCCCGAATGTACGCGTAGAATTTTGCCTGGACAAATCAAATTGGGTAGAGTGTTTCCGACGGTCTTAATTGTAACGAGGAGAAAACGTTTGCAGTGCTTATTAGAGACTTCGAACGTCCCACGGGGATTAGAAAGCTAAACGAAAATTATTGCACGAAGAATGTAATCGTGCCTTATTACTTTTCAACCGTGGCGGCGGATGCAAGCATGGTTTTACGAACGCACCGTTGTGCATTACTTTTTCACGGTAACGAGCGGGCCGGGGGAAGGTTAAGCAACCAATAAACAACTTCACCGTTTATTGGAAATTATATCCTATATCGATTTTGCGTTTTACAGTCGCGTGAAAGGTCGACCTAACATTAACACACAGCCACCCGGCCAACAAAGTCAAGCAAACATTCCATCAACTTTGCTCCGTTGAACTTGATTCTGACCTATCCTTGCGTGTGCAACAATGAAGAAGAAACTTTTGTTGACAGCGGACTTAGGGAATTTTTATTTCGATGGTGAGCCGCGCTTTATATTATAGCAACACGATAGCTGTGAGCGTGTACGCCGAAGTCCGAAGAAATCTTGTTGACTTATGCGAGAACGGGAAAGTCAGGATTTTATTATATGTAGTCATTGCTATTTTAAGATTCTTACACTTCGTATATCCTAACTTTTACGTGTACATATGTATATACAGTTACTCACTTTAATATTCGGACGTCATAATATATTTTTAAGTTTAATGGCTCATACCTTTCTCGATTATTAAAATGTTCAGTCGCTTGCTTTCTGTTATGTTAACTTATTTATTATAGAGAACAGAAACATAAATAGTTGTTATGTAATTGCATTATTTTATTATATTTATTAAATTTATTAAATATTATATTCATTATATATATATTATTATATTTATTAAATTTATTAAATATTATATTTGTTGTAAATATTATTACATTTATTACATATTGAACAAAACGATGTCTATTTTTCGCATTACAAATGTATTCGGACCCTACAAAAGTTTTTATGTTTCTGTTATGTCTCTGTTATCTGTAATAAATGATGAAAGCAAATGGATGAATATTTTAATAATTCAAGAAAATATGAGTCATAAAAATTACAAGTATTATAATCCGAATATTAAAGTGAGTAACTATATAATTTATAATTGACATCATAGACAAAGCTTTCCAACGATGATTCACAGGAAGGAATGCATAGAAAGGAAGCAGATAGAACTCGGGTGCGCGCGCGCGCGCGCAACTGAATTATCCTCTAAAAGTTATTATTCATGGAACTAGATCGTACAACTTATCGCGGTTTCCTCCACTGTCACTTTCAAAACGCAAACCACAGAAACTGCAAGAAACAGTCATCTATACTCAGAATGTTATTGTTAACACTAGCCTTCCGTACAAATCGAAATAACGTTTCGTTCTAAAATTGTTGAAATCATGAAGATTTTTATACAGGAATCGAATGAAGGTAATACCGTTGTTATCGTTCTTATAAAGCAACGCGCGCAACTCGTTTTAAATCGGTAGTGTTTTAACAATGTTAGTGTTAAGAATACAACTTCTGCAGTCTAGGCTTTTGTAACTTACGAATCACACCGTTCAAAGTTAATTTGCAAACTAAACTAAGCTGACGATAAATCTGCAGTGCTCATTTCCATAAAACCACCTGGTATTTTCGTGGTAATCTTATAATTATTCCACTATTTATATAAGGATTTGTGTAACGATTTATAAATAACGATTTATGTAACGATTTATAAATAACAGTTTATATAACGATTTCTATAAATCGTGCATACTAATTTAAGAAAAGAAACCAACGTTGCAATAAGTCGTAACTTTGATGTTCATTGTTGATTTGAACAGTGTTCAGAGCCAATAAAAAACACCATTCTGTTGAAGTAATCAGGAAATGAATTCGACAGAATATACGGAACTGTTGGTGATTGTTTCGATACCATTTTGCGAAGGAATTGTGAACGATAATTTCATTTCATTTCATTCCTCATTTTTCAGTAATTTGATTTCATCAATATCCGGAATATTTATTACGAAACAGAGAAAAGACTTGTGTCAGTCTTGACGTTATTTACTTAAAAAACATGTGGCTTCGTGGAAATTTCGCATTTTTTTGCTTTTCAGGAAAATACATAAATTTACGTATTTTTATAAACAAATATTATATCTATGAATGTAATCGTGCGTGCGGTTTCTTTTCTTAATCCTAAAATGCTTTTTATACCTTTTCATTGCTATGGAATAATTACAAGATTTCACCAAAACATCAGGTGGCTTCACGGAAATTTCGCAAAGGAGAAAATTCATTTCTTCTGGAGAACTTCTTCAGCACCTCGCGCAAGTTCCGGACGAGGAGCGTTTCCAGGATCCAGACAGGACGATCGCCTGCGAAATTTCGCAGCGGGCGTAATTCCAAGAAACGGTCGGATCAATCGCGACAATCTCGTTCCGCAGACTAGACCGCGTGCAAATAGTCTCCATTTAGGCTTCTTCATGCCAGGAGGCGAGGGCAATATATTAGGAGGATCAGCGAATTCGAGACACGTTCCGTGCAACGGCGCCGATAAACACGTGCGGCCGGTGAATCGGGAGAAGTCGAATCCTTGGCCGGAGAACCGGCCGGTTTCTTGGTCGGCCCGTGTCCAGGCATTTAACGAACTACGGCCAAAGGGGCAAGGTTCGAACACGTGGTGTCCAGATGCGCCCCCGTTGGTCCGAGGATTCCACCGGGCCCCGTTTACAGCGCTCCATTGGCCGCGTGTGCCCCCGCGTGTTTACTGCGCGCATGAATAATCTATCGGGCCACCCGGTGCACACGGCGGGCCCGACCCCGGGCCCGTTCACCTCGCAAATGGGTTCTCAAGATGACGCAGTAAACGCAGGTCACACTTGGCCGAAGTTGGAAATTACCGTAACTCAGTATATATTATTTCGATCTACTTGATCACCTTAATTTATTTCACTTGGTACGTCGGAAACAGGGACTTAAAACCGGTTTGATTTTGATAACGGTATTGCAGTAATAAGGCTGTTAATAATTATGTAATTAATAGGTACGAATAAATAACGTATAATGCAAAAATGAAATAATTGCGAAAGAAAGGTATCGAACATCGATTCGTGGAAGTAGCCGATGTTTAACACGATGGTATTTCGTAAAAAACTGATCGTACGATAATGAACCGGCGCTCGTTTTTTAGCTGAAAGTCTCTGATTTCGCAGTCCGTTGCTCGTTCTTTTGTAATGTGGTTTTTAATGATGTAGCAGGAGAAAAACTGAGAAGACACGTTTCGGTCTCGAAGATTCTAAGAACTTGAATGTCATCGAAAACATTGGGAAACTTTTTTCTTGATCGAATCATTGACTTGAAGAGTGGACCTTTTCCTGCACAGCGATCTCTCAAAAGTTGAGATACGACTATTTTAAGCCGTTTTATTGAACTTTGCTTACAGTAACGTAAGATACGCCATGAAGCTCTTGCATCACCGCACTTGGTCCTCGTTTCTGTTCGATAAAACGGCTAAAAAAAAATCGAATATCAAGTTTCGAGGTGTAGCTGTGAAGAGGAAGCTTCAATCGTCGTGGTAAATTCGGTGTCGGCAAAAATTGAAACGAATTCTTTCGCGGATACGTTAACAATGAAATACGCTTTATAAAAATACAATAGAAAATCGATGTTTCTCTAATTTTCTCTAACAGAAGTAGCTGTTTGGAGCTTCGTTATTTTCACGAACAGAAATGAATATTCCGTTGCAGACGTATTTCTGAGGTCGTAAACTGTGAGGAAATAGAGTAAAAATCGATGTTTTCAAAAAGTACGTGGCAAAAAACTCTCTCCCATGACAGCCTCGGCAGCCGACGACTCTCAAGATTTATAGTTTCGAGCGACAGTGTCGCGAGAATAGGAGAATTTGATACGAAGGATGATTCGAGGACGCGGTCCATTCATGTTCGTCTAAATGGTTGGCTGCTGCTTTGTTAAACGCCAAGCGGGAAGGAAAGAGAAGCGCTTATCAATTATCCGCCTCTATTGTCGAGTCTCGGCTGCTTATCCAGTAGCGCGGCTCGGTTGTTTACAACTGATTTTAATGTGTATGTACTCCTAATCCTCCTGTTCTTCTCTCTCTCTTTCCCTCTCTGTTTCCCTCTCTCGCTATGTCACTCTTTCTCCCGGCTTTTCCGCACGACCGATCGTCAGCAGGACGGATAAACATTCGTTCTGCTTCACCGAGGTCGATCGCATACGCGTATAATCAAGTAGAAATTATATTCCCGTATCGGCGTGTCGTTTATTGCCAATAACATGACATAATTTGTCGTGTTGAACTGTAATACGATTCGTGCAAACTGAACTTGCACTCTGCATTACAATCCTTAACTAGCGGAACGAGCGTTGTCATGGCTGCCAATTATTTCGTGGACAAATGCCTCGTTCAAACAACTTTTCGCGTTTTACGCGAGCGAAAGCAATTTCGAGAAAAAACTTTTCGAGCACCACGGATACTCTGTCAGAGACTTAACGAAGAGAATTTTTGCCCACTTGGACTGTGCGAACCTATTCCATTGTACAAACGTACGTTCTCTTTCGCAAACAGTGTTTCAGTTAAGATACAAACGTCGCAGGAAACTCTGTCTACGTTTAGAAAATAGTGGATTTTGCATACGCTGTGCAGTAATGTCTCCCTAATTGACGCTCAGATTATCCACAAAAATGGACAATTTGTGAAGAAGAGATACAATTATTCGAGCCTTGCGGCTCATTTTTAGAATTGTTGACAATTCATATAAAAACAAACTGCAAGGCTCGAATAATCGCATCTCCTCTTCCCAACACCACTTTTGTGGACAATCCAAGCGTCAATTAAAGAGACATTACTGTATTTAGGACAAAAATGAATGAATCGAACGCAAAGAAACGCAGTATTTAAAACACAATTGTATTATTCTCTACACATTGAAGTGATTGAAACAGAAAAATGACTACGCGTTTGTGTCTCGCTTTTTTTTTATGCATAATAAAAACGTTTTGCGACTGTTGCAGCAAGAAATCATTTACGATCGAATAACCGCCCGCGACAGGCGAAAACAATTCGGAACGCGTGATCAGCGGAAAGTATAAACGATGAATCGCGTTCGGCTGGCTAGCAGAAGCTGTTTACGAGTAGTTGTTCCGCGCAACACGTGTCGGCGACACGCTCTCGAGTTGCCCCCGTGCATTTACGCCAAAGATCATTATTCCTGGCCTATCAGCCCGGTACGCGCAATCGCCTCGATCGATCGTCGATGAACGATACTCACCGGCCCGTCCATTTTTCGATCGCTTAAACCGCGTCGTTTGCATATCGGCGCAGTTTCCCGCACCGATTCCCATTAACGTCCCGAACCGGCGCGGCTCGGCGCGATCTTGCCGCATAAACCTTGAGAAGCGAGACTGAAGAATCGCGGCGATCTGCAACGAGATATCGTAAAACGCCGGTTGATAGCAGCCGGACTTTTTGGACCAAGGACTCTTGGGAAACTGGTTGCGGGACTTCCAACTTCAACCGAGCGATTACTCTCCCGGCTCCTTTTGTTTTACTTCTGCGCGAGGGGCAGCGTTTAACGCATAACCGGTTTAAAAGCACTTGTAACGTGCTAAAAATCTGATTACAAGTTTGATGCGCGTTAACGCCGCCTAATGGGTGTGCCGGCTCCAAAAATATGCCGGACAACACGCCAGTTTTCATCACTTTGTTTTCACGAGGAACATTATTCCCTTAAAATACTACGTTACCGTTCAGCTATTAATCGTAGTTGGTTTAAGGGGATATTCATGCCTGAAACCATTAAAAAATCGATTTTTTTTATTGCATCTTTTTATCGCGACAGGATTCGTTTGAATTCGTAATATGTGCGCAGATTGACCTGGATTGGCAGATTAATCCGCATTTCTTGAACTGGTGTGCATGATGCTCCAAAATCTTTCACTTTTTTTTTTAAGTATGTTATAGACGAAAAAATTCGGACAAATTGATGTTTAAGCTTCAAACAACTTAAAAACAGCTAGAATATATTGTTCTTAACATACTAAATTTGTTAAACATAGTCGGACATATCTGGCTAGCTCCTGTTTTCCACAATTGACGAAGGACAGTTTCATTTAATTAGTCTAGCGAAAATGATCAAATGAATATTTCCTATCTCGATTACAATAAATAGGTCTTAAATGTGAATGGATTCATTACAAAAATAAATGCAAAATAGCGAAAACATTTAATGAATTTAAAATATTATCGTATCCATATTATTATAACCCATTAGAAATATTAAGAAAAAAAAGTAAATGTCTATGTCCTGCATTTTGCAATTAATGAAGACAATTTCTATTTTGCATAACGATCCGCAATTTATTAACACATTTTATGTATTTTGTCATAAATCGAGCTTTATTCACGCGCCTAGCGAGGGAAAATCGGTGAAGTTTGAAAAAAATTCACTGTTTAAAAAACATTCAATATTTTCAAAACTAACAATGAGATTTTGGTAACAAGTATATAACGAAGATTTTTAGGATTTCAAAAAGGAAAAGATCATACGGTCTCCAGTTAAAATCAATCACCGGCAACTGAGAAATTAGACAATTCCTTTGAAATCGAATGGGACCGAACAAGAATTCGCGTGGAAAATGCGATGCGAGATCGACAAATACAAAATTGAAGCACCGAACCCATCAGCTCGACGAGAGATTTCCGAGTTCAAACCGATCCATGGGATCGTGGAGGAAAGGACGCCAGAGATCGGGCTCGTTGCGAACGTTAACTGGATCTCGGACAAAACGGTTTTTAATACAATCTCGCGAGTGCCGGCCTGGATTTCCATATTCCGTGGAACGCGATAATTATCCCTCCATCCAGGTCTGACCTAGTTGCAATTAAACGCGGGAAGAGGTTTCGTAGTCGCGTGCCGACAAAAGGCAGGAAGGAAGGAAGAGACCCCTGGGCCAACATTGAAGAACGAAGAACGGCTCCGTGTGCGAACGTGTGCCCGTGTGTCTGTGCGCAGCTCCACTATTTATAGGCGCGATAGAATGAAATCGTGACGGATAGAACGGAGTCCGCGGAGGGAGCAACGCGTGAGTTAATTAACCTCTGGCCTAATTACCATCGAGACGCGATGTATCGGCTGAACGGCGGAACCGGTTTTTCACCGGGGGTTGTTTCTCCTTGGCATTGATATTCATGACCGCGTCAAGACGCCGGACAATCAAACACGGCCGGGACGAGAGAAGAATAGACGAAAAGAAGGGTGAACGCCGGAAGAGGAGGGGAATAAATAAAACATGGAATATTCTCGTAGGGACAAACGTTACAACTTTCAGTACGCGGAAATGGCGTTGTTTCTGGGACCATGCTACGTGTCGTGGATGAGAATTACCAAGGAACCGTTTCAGTCGCGTTTTCTGCTTCTGTATTACTTCGTTCGCTCGCTCTAACGTGTCTTTAATGAATTGCTACATTCGTTAACCCTCGTACATACCTCCATTGTCTCTTTTCAGATACCGTGAAATAGCGGAATTCTTCTCTTTGTATTGTACCGCGTATGTCTGCTTGGACTTCGACCGTTCGCGCTCGAAGCTATTATAATTTCAAAACCAAGGTGTATCTCTTCCAACGTAGAATGTTCTCATTCTCGATTATTTTTTTATCGTATGCATGTGAAATCGAGCTTATTATGCTCGCGCAATACCTACATATTTAACGAGTCTTTAAATATAAACAAGTTCAATAATGTAAAAATTAATTTGATAAACGATGCAGCAATTTTTAGTGGTCCGTCAAACTCGCCATTCGAGTGCAAACGGTTAATGATTGTTTTCTTAAAGAATATTTGTAAGAAGAATATTAGAAGCGATTCATTCTAAAAAGATCCCTTTTTTATTATACATATTGATTTGTCCTTGCGAAATTAACGTTATAGACTGATTGTTAGAGCGTTATTTGAAGTATCCCTTGAATGTATTTTACGAGTCTGACTTGTGATGGAGACTTTTAATAATAACGTGTTAAGCATGAATGTTATTATGTTCTCAGCAAATATATATAAACAAATAAATATAAATTCAAGGAATTATTACAATCTATAAAGTTCTAGTCATTGTAACTTCCATGCTTAACGTTCGTTTGCATGTAATCAGAGAATGCGATATTGTAGATGAAACACGCATTAAAGTGTAGTGTCCATCTGTTATACCAATAAACTGTCCGAAAACTGATGGAAGCAATTCGATCAGCATTGAAAGAATCAAGGATTTGAAAATTGAAAACGCGAACGAATGGCCAGGGGGGGGGTGGGGGGTCGTGTTGTTTGCAGTCAGAACAGCCGGTTTCCCATGGTGCGTTACAGTGATATCGTTAAAAATGAACAATTTTTTCACAGACGCTCGGTGGTGCGGGCAAACGACCGTGTCGAACAATAAACCCCGATGAAATGAAATCAACGGGCAAAATAACAATTTTAACGACCCTTAAATTCGCGCATTGCCATATTTCTTGCACAGAGTTCTCCCCGCTTTTGCGCTCGAAATCGGTGTTTCTCGTTGCCCGCCGTTTTGTGTGCTTCCGCGTGGTTAAGTGGAATTATTAAAAGTTTCAAATTGCCCCTGTGTCTCGGCGCAGTCGGAAACTACCGAGAAAAGACTTGTTCCTGAAAGGTATGTTTAATGGTCGGCGAAAGTTTTATCCCCGCGAATTAAGCGCGAAGAATGGAGGCGAACTCCGAAATAGAACTGTCAAACTTAAAAACTGGTTCGGCTGCAATCAAACATCTAATCTTCCATCCATGTCGCTTCTATAGGCCCCGCTAGAATTTATCTAAGCATTAAATGCCAATCTACCGCGCCGTATTTCCTCTTATTACCGAGGCAGTCGTTTCTGTTAATACCGGCTAATTAACATAACACAGAACGGAACTGGTAACAACCCGCTACACCGCATTAATTCAAAAGTAAGCCCCGCACAAACAGCGCGCCGAATTTACATCATTATTTACCTCGATGCTATCTTTTCCACCATTTCGCTCGAAACTGTACAATCCCACTCTTCGGGGCAAACATTTCACGTAATAATAGGAAACCTTTGAATTCTCCGCGTTCCGCGAATCCAATGATGTTTACAAGCATTCGGTACAGTTATGCATCTCTAGAAAGTACCTTTTACAGCACTTTTACATTGTCTTCCGAAAATAGAAAGTTTTCAGCAAAAACGAATACAATTCTCGTAAAACAGGGTGAATAACATTACGCGTGTCTTATCATGCGTATATTTTATAAACGAATCCAGAGGAATGTACCGACGACTATCGGGGCGGAATCGCGAAGCGGTAAAAATCCGGAGGAGTCCCATCATTATGTCGCGGATCGTATAATTAAAACACTCAGTCGTCTAGACCCCGGCGATCTTTCCGTCCGCCGATCCTCCAATTATTCTACCGGTAAATATTCACGAGGCCATTATAGAAAGCGGATGACAGTAATTTGCGTGTGCGAGCAGCGTCGATCGGAGCCGGTTGGACTGCGTGCAGTCGGGAAGAGGCAGGACGATGATCGAAAAACCCGGTGTCACCCGGTATGCAGAACGCGGCGACCGCAGGACACGAGACAATAGGACACACTCCGTGCAACATGTGTTACCAGCCGTGTAAAGAGAGGGAGGCCGTGCGGTGGCCCGGGGTCCGGTTCGACGGCACAAGGGTGGCCCTGACAGCGTTCGGGTGTTCGGCTCGGTTCACGTGCGTGCCCGGATCGCACGAAAACCGAGCGAACAACCGGCAAAAACCGAGTGGGGCCAGCTGGTCCAGTCGCCGGGCTCATAGAGGACCCATTGTCAACCCGGTGATTATGACGGGCCGGCGATGAAATTACTACCCCTTCGACGCAGGCTGCGCGTAACGCGTCTGTTGGTGGACCGATCCGAGATCGTTTCAGAGGATTAAGGAGCACTGTGTGCATGATTTCCGAGCATATGTCTAGCCCGCAGATCGGTTAACGCCGAGGCACGTGCGTGATCGAGCGGACAACAGATCGCGTGATGTCCGCCGATTAATGACCGTCGAACTGTCGCCTTCGAGGCAACCAGATGATTTTCAACGGCTAAGACTATCTTAGCCACCTTGTCTTTAACCTACGCTTGGATCTTGCAGGTCCAGTACCACTGATACTTAGAGACAATCAGGAAAGTCGTTGTAGTAAACGTATATCTATATATAACGATCACTAAATATATCCAACACTAAACTGGTTTGTCTGATCTTATAAAAGTTACAAGTAAACTGCTGTATTTTATGCAACATAAAAATTGTCTGCATCAATTGCCACAAATAGAAGCCAGCCAGGACGTTCTTTCTTCCTTTAATAATTCTAATGAATGAATAGTAATTCATTGACATTTCAAAATTCTTTTAATATTTTTACAATTTCAAATTGCAACTACTTAATTTTGCCATAAGTGCATAAATGTATGCTGATCTTTCTAACCACCTCGAAAAGACTCAAATCAAACGAACCAATTTTAAGAATTAAATTAGTACAAGCTGATTTACCAATTAGTTTGGTTTGGATATAAATCTTTGTGAATGGCTGTAGATGGGACAGATGTAGGCTACCAACTGCCGACAATTAGCTCGGATCCGATTATTAGAACGTGTGGACCTGCATTTGTATCCTGTTAGGTAATGATTGGCGCGTTTGAATCGTCTCTGACACCGCGCGCGCGTGGAGATTGAGTTAGACTACTGTTTACTGGCTAAACCTGTAATTTAAAGAAAAATGGGAACACTGTATTGTAGGTTCTTCTAATTCGTCTCATTTTATGATGCTACATACCAACGTCATTTCATATCTAGAATTAATGACAGATAATTTCTGTTTACCACGCAGCTCAAACATCTCAATATCTTTCACAAACCAATGACTTGCCTTTTGACTTACTGGTGGGACTTATCTAATGAGTGGTCCAACCGAGTCAGAAGAACCAGCAGATTTCCCACGGACGGAACTGTACGTTGTAAACGCATTTCGATTAAGCTGTATCTTACAAATAAAGAACCGGTTAACGTGATACAACAATGGAGTCTTCGAGTAAACCATTGAAAGGTCCATCTCTAGACCTCGCCCCGACTGAAGAATGCCTTCAATTTAATTTAACAGTAGAAGTAGAATATCTTTTTGAAGTAGAATATCTTACAATGACTGCCACCGTGTTTCGATGCAGGCATTCCGCATAGTCTGCTATTCTCAGAACCGAGATTTCGACGCGTCCACGCGCGGTAACCAGGTACTTAATAATAAAGAACAATTCCGTGGTGGAAAACGAGGCGCCCAAGTTGAACGCGATCTGGTGCTCCAGCATCTATTTCAATCCGAGATAAACAAAAGCTCGCTAATTGACGAAACAGCGCGGGGCGTTCGCTGAAACCGGACACACGGGACGGGAATTCTAAGTGAGAAGGAGCGGAGCAGCGCGGCGCGGCGCGCCGGGTCGGGTCGGAACGAGGCAACGTTTTCGCTTATGGCCTTAAATAGACGCCGGACGGTCGGGTTTAAAATTATAATGAGTTATTGTTCCGGGCGCGCTGCGCGGTTTAATCGCGCGCCATTAAGCCCGTTCCCCGTCGACGAAAATCTGTTCAGCCGAGGTTAGAATCGCATCGTCGTCGGCTCTCGCCGTCGACATCGTTGATCCTTGCCGCGGTTGATACGCGAAAGGCGATAACAGGAAGAAGCGGACGGGGAAGACGAAGAAGGCTAGAGGGGAGGGAAACGGGCGAGACGTTATCCGCAATGTGCATGGAAATTTTTGCAGAGGCGAGCGATCGCTGAAGAGACGAAGGACCGCTCGGAACGGTCGAAAGCGGGGAAGGGAAACGGGCGCACCGACGAGTCGAGACCCGTCGAATCGAGACGAGACGAGTCGAGACGAGTCGAGAACGGATCGAAGATGCCAGCTGACTCGTTCCTGACGGCGGAGCGGCCGCATTGTCGACGAGATTATTGCTCGAGCCGTCGATGAAATTGTACCGTTCACTCGAGTCTGTCGAGTACCACTCGTGAAGCACAGGATCGCGGCTCGACCCTCGCCTCTTTGAAGGCCTCCACACTCCCTCCCCCGTTCTCCGCCTCCTCCTGTTCCCATCCTACTCCTGCCACTTCTCCTCTTCATTCTCCTTCGCCCTTGCGGAACGATATTTCCAAGTTGTTGCGAGGCTGATCGCCGGAGAGAGTCGCGAGCCCGGCGACGCTCGACTCGTGCTCGTGAAAATGCATTTAGAATATCGAGCGTTCCTTCGGGCGCACAAAGGAACGCCGCTTAATGCAAAATACCAGACCCAGACGGCCAGGCGGACAGAGACGAGTTAGAAGTCGACTGCGGTTATGCAGATGTACACGATTCCGCGGGTAACTAGCCCGACGCCTCCCAACGCCCGCTACTTTCGACTGGAATCCACGCCGCGGGCGATTTCCGGCAGGAATTTACTAAATACCGCTGTTTCTTGGGCTATGGAGGAGTGGCGCGTTCAAGGCCAGATCCGTTTTAATTGCATCCGATAAATAAAAAGTCGACCGAGAGTTTTGGAGACGTCGAGCGTGTCTCGAATAACCGAGTTTTTAAAATAGTTTAACTAAAGTCAGTTCAATTTTTCTGTAGTTAAATAATTGCGAAGCGAATGCACCGAACGTCCATTCTCGCGAACCATGATTCACTGCTTTCCGAAGTTACGCATCATTTCCAACAACGTTTGACTAGAATAATAATCAAGGAAAATGCAGGGAGATGAAGTTCGTACTCTTCACTGTCCAAATATTTTTTGGAATAACAGCTGAACAACCACGAATTAGTAAACATTGAGCAGTAGAAGTACCGGATAAATAAATCTGTGCGAAACAATCGACATCAGCAATCGCTGTCTACCAAAATTCGAATGACGCAACGGTGACGTCAACGGTCACCTACGCGCCAAAACGCCGCGACATACGGATGTTGAAGAATTTCGATGATCATCATCTTCCTCAACGTCCCGAAGAACTTGGACACTTTACTATTCGCACTGCCGACGACTCCGGCGCCGTATTCTCTCTAGTCATTATCGGAGAAACCAAAAAAAGAAACTCGTCAGTCCAGAAATCGTTCGTAGACCGTGAAGGCCCGAAAGAAAAGGAAATGTTTCCAAGCGGACACGTCTTACAACCGAAAACATTGTCGGTAACAGCGAGGCGGAGAGTTCTATCGGGTTTCAAAGAAAATAAAAACTTGGCCGTCGGACGGTTAAGCTGAAAGGATTTCTCAATCGACGCGGGACGATCGACGAATCGGTGAGGTAAACGCGAGGCTAACGAGCCTCGACAAGAGACGACGTTCACTTCTTACCAACCGACTGGCTGCCTCTCTCTCTCTCTCTCTCTCTCTCTCTCTTTCTCTCTCTCTCTCTCTCTCTGTGCCTCTCTCTATGTTTGTGCCTCTCTCTATGTCTGTGTCTCTCGTCACACGTGCCCGCTCACGAGGAGAAAGAAGGAAAAAAAAGGGGCAGGTGAGAAATGTTCTACGTGCCATACGCCGTACGTAGGCGACTCGCTCGATTAATCTAACGCTGTGCAGCACACTCCTCCGGCCGTTATTACGGTTAAACTGCACCCCGGCTCTGGATGTAATGCCATACAGTGGTGCAAGAGACTGGAAAAGCGAGCGGGGGTGGCACGTCGCGTCCCGGCGCCCGTTGATATCCACCTTCGGCCATCCCAGACACGCCCGTCGCCGACAATTACAGAATCCTCCTCGTTCCGCGTTTATTTATCGAGTAACATGTAACGAGGGCCGGCCACGTTTCTGACTCTCGAGTGGGATTGGCAGAGTCCGTTTCCTCCGCGGGAAAACGAGCGACCAGGGGGAAAATTCATTTTACGTTGACCTGCTTGCGCAGCCGAATTCTACGGTACTCCCTCTTCATATAAATTATTCGTTCGGGTCCGCTGAATGTAGCCTTAACGAGAGAGAACCGCATTTCCGGATTCAATGCTTAATGCTAAGCACCCTCTCGTCCCAGTAGTTCGTCCGACATACAATGGCAATAAACTCGTATCGGGGCGGCGTGCGATGAAGCACCGCTGGTACAGTTCGTAGATCAGAGAAATTCTATTTTGTGTAATAATGCGTTGCTCTTTAGTAGGTCTGAAATTGAATCGAGGTGGTATTGTAAGCTCTGTGCACAATTATTATACGCGCCGGTAAGCGACGTTCCTCAAAAGTGGCATGCTTCGGTGATTCCTTCTAATGGAGTCTATAATGGAGTAATTGCGAACTTCTATTGAGGTGCTATGTATTTTTTCCTGTTTAAAATACAGGATTTATTCTATAAAAAGGAAACATTTCATTCAAAAACTGTAGAGTACGGAAGGGGGCATACGCTTCATCCTTCTCTATATTGCTTTTTCATTGAAAGTTGAAAGTCACTTTAAAATTTTAATTTAATAATAAATTAATAGTAATTATATATAAAATTTGACATTACCGTTATAAAGACAATGTGGATCCAAAATCTAGTATTTACAGACATCGATTAACTTGCGTTCAATGTAGATTTCCGAGTAATTCAGGTGGCAGGCTTTGATAGACCACCCTTATATTGAAAACACACTGCTATTAAGAAAGAAGCGTGTATAAAAATCGAATAATTTATTGCTGTTCGCATGATGCGATTCATGGATCCAGGGTGACCGCGAGGCGCGCGCTGTGTGTTCGATAGAAATGATTATTCTATCGATAGGCGTCGTCGCGCTTTGTAGGATAATTTTACGGTCAACGACAGCTCTCAATCAATAATCGTAATTGGTATCGACGACACGGAAAATACCGGGGGATATTCGATAATTTTCCGCGTGCAGTTGGCACTCGATCGGCTCTCGAGAGCCTAATTGGAAGTATCGCGTTCGAGCTATCCTAGTCGGGCCCCTAGTGTTCCGCGAAAGCGGTGCCGCGTGCGGATGAAAGCTCTCGATTATTTCTCGCTCGATCTTCGGGTTTTGTCCCGTCCAACCGGATACCGGAGCAGCCCCGACGTTTTATCGCTCGCAGATGTTATCACGGTCCTTTATCACTCCTCCTTACCTAGTGTTCTCCTAGCGCGGCAAGGCGACTCCGTCATCGGACAGCACAATGTGCCAGCAGGATCGCCCACACGAGAGAGAGAGCTCTCGATAATTCAACAGGACAGGGCGAAAAAAATCAATAGTACAACCACCCCGATGGGGGGTCCCCTAACTCTAACCTGCATACACATAGACGCCAGCGTGTCCACCGTCGCTTTCTACCTCGTATACTTAATGAGCTAGCCTATCCGCCACGTATGCTCCGAGCTCGACAATGCGAAATCGATGGTCATGCTGCTTTTTTCAGTTTTTTTTTCAACCCTCCAGATTTTGCTAATCCAAAGGAAAAAGGGATCTCCCTGCGTGGGCTCGTCGTCCCCAGCCTTAAAAGTACAGGGCGATCGTCATCCATTAGGCTAATCGAAAAATCTTGTGTTCTTGGATTCAAAGGATAGGGTAGATGTACCGTTTCTGGCCATTCGCATTGTTTTTAAGCCACATATAACCTTGACATAACCTTATAATTCTTAAATCATTTTGTTACCCTGTTACAAGTTAGATATCAAAACTAAAGGTATTAAATGATGTATTAAAACCTGGACATTTTTTTTACATGATACAAGACTTCGAGAATATTTGCGTTGAAATTCATATAAATCCTCAACGTGGCCACAAACGGTACGTCTACCCTACTTATGCTTCGTTGGACCTAGCTTCATGTATTGTAAGCGACGTCTATCCTGCTTCAAAATCATCCTGCAATCTTTCAATGTTTTGTTTGTAACATCTACGCATAACCCAGACAAGATCGATTGAAAGAAAGAGTACTCGTCGATTCTTTTCATCTTTTCTCTGCTCTAAATAATACTTTCTTATATCTGGCATAAAATCCGCCGCGTATGCATACTGTCGCTATAGCGAAAAAAGAAGAAGGCGTCGATACCAAAGATGATCGATAATCTACGGTTTCCAGGAAATGCATGCAGAAATCGCGATGTTAACGAGACGAGAATCTTTCAGACAGTTCCACTCGATTAAATCGACTTTGTTCCACAGGCTTAATGCCACAGGCTTCTCTGCGATGCGAGTCGCCAGCAAAAGAAACACTCCGCAAAGGAGGAAGATCGATTCCAGCAGGACGTCAACGGGTTCCTGACGGATCCTCGTAGGCGAACACGCTTGGAGGAGCAAAGAGATGAATATCGGAGATCGAAATTGACGGAGAAAGCTCGGTTTCGTGGCCTCCGGTGGAACATTCAAAGGAATCCCTCGCCGCAAGAGCGGGTCGCGCCTGGGAACATTGTTTCCTGGCCAGGTTGGAACGCGATATAAGGTGGTCGGCTTTTTGTAGCAGTTCCAGGAGACAGACCGACGCCAGAGAGGAGGGTGGAAACTGGCAATTGCGTAGGTCTGCGTATCGATTTCTGAAAGCGAGAGTGAACGCGGCACGCGATGCTCGAAGGAGCTTCATATTGTAAAAAAGCTTTCCTTCGTCGACGACCACCGATGAATCTCGTTAACTATTTCGAGGGTGAGCGAACTCGGGGCAAGGATGGTCCCGGCGGACTCGCAAGGGTTCCCCTTGCAACCCCTAGAGACACAGTGGCTTAGGGGAGAAAGAAAGAGAGGGTGAGAGGGGGAGGGAACACGTGAAACAGCGGACGATCGATTTTTCCTGGAGATTTTTCATCGGCAATCGGCGTCGCCGCTTTGTTCGCCAATCCGACCCTCCCACGGGTCGCATCGGCAAAACGGTTTAATCTTCGAGCAACCTACATCTGTTGTGCCACGCCTCGAATTACGTCTCGTCATGGTAATAATCGGGAATCCATCGAGAACCGCGGGGGCGGGTATTATTTTAGTTGAACCGATAAATCGATCCACGCGGTCCGGTATCGCCAACGCCGCCGCGAATAATTAAAAAGATGATCGCGGACTGCGGCGATGGAGCGCAGAGACAAGCCCGCCGAATCGAATTTGCGGTTCCGGAGCTAAACATTCGGAGTCAATGTTTACGCTTTCGAATGTCCCAATGGCAGCCTGACGAACTAATTTTCGTACGACCAAATCGGCCGCGAAGTTCTGCAAACCCAAGTCCTTTGAGATGCACAGTTCAAATCTGTACAGTCCTTTTCGCCATAGTGACCCAAATTCCACTGTAGAATGTCGTCGAGCCAGAGTTTGATTATTCGGATGATGGATAAGGGAATGGAGAGAAAGAAAAATAAATTTCTAAGTTACATCGAATTTTTCGCAATGTTCGCGACTCTCTCTCTCTCTCTCTCTCTCTCTCTCTCTCTCTATCTCTCTCTCTGTCTTATAGTTTTGTCGCGGTGTGTACCAATCTTTTGGTACGAAAGCGATCTCTCATAGCATAAACAGAAAGATCCACAGTTTACGTACCATCGTCGAGCATCGATGTAAAATCAAGCACTCATTTATATGTTTATCAATCATTGCACGACTAAAGTTCGCTACTTGTGTGCTAAGAAAGCGTACTTCTTCAATGTTCGCTCTTTTCTAAAATCAACGAAGTCGAAGTAATCGACATCAACTATCGATCTACCGATCAACTACATCAAACCGACATCAACTATCGGTCTACCGATCTACTACATCAAACCGACATCAACTATCGATCTACCGATCTACTACATCAAACCGACATCAACTATCGATGTACCGATCAACTACATAAAACCCCGACATCAACTACGTTTAAATCACAAACAATAGCAGAGGCTCCATCATCATTTATTAACGTCCGCCTCGCATGAAACATTGATGCGTAAGAAAATAAACAGGAGACAGAGTACGACAGTCGAGTATGGGCACATTCGAAGGGGTTAATATTTAATTTCCGTGCTCGTGAATTATATCGTCGGCCATTAGAGTACGGGGCGGTATCAAAGCAAATCAACAAAAATCCATAGACCACCGAGCGAGGGTGGAGGCCGGATCAAAAGGTCCGTGGGTCCTTATCCGGGAACGCGCAACCGGCAACGCAAACACGCCGAATTGCCTGCTTCCGGTACGCGGGAAAGAGACACGCCGTGGTAACCGAGTCGCCAAGGACACAAAGGACCCTCCTTCCTCGGCAGAAAGGAAAACTCAGGGTCTCCGGCCTCTAAATCGCGACTTTCGACGGACGACTGGCGCGGATCCAGCGGAAGCGTTTGTGCCGACGAAAACCGGAGGTCCTGCTTAGATTTACACGGAGTTCCGTCCAACGGGCTCGGCCACCGTAAATAACCGACGGAGGAACAAAAATTCTATATAATATACGGCGCCGCGACGCGCCAGAACGCATAAAATTTTCCGCATTACTTTTATCGCGCCCTTCGCGACCCGCTTTGTTTCATCGCGCTTGCTAAATCAACCGACTTCGCTTTACGTCTGTCTTTTTGCTGGCGCGGCACGTAGGAAACCTTCGATTCTGATTGTGTGGAAAGATTTCAGCATTTCACTATGTTATTGCCTCTTTTATGTGGTACGAACTCTTTCGTATGGACACACACATCCTATTATCGAACGTTTCTGGAATCGGACCACATAGGAACACCCCCACTACCATTTCTCCAGAGAAAATCTGGCTATATAAAGGGCCCAAACGCGACCAGAAATCGGGCTAGTTTCGAGTCATTCGTCGACGTGGAAACTCTAGTGAGATCGAATCTTAATTCTTCTTGGAACAATCTAGTAGGTAATTAGATATCGAATCAGAAGCCCCCGCCGACTCAGTGCGAAAAACTGAGAGCGCGATAGAGTCCGCGAACACCTACATACATTTCTAAAAACCCAAAACGCGTAATAAATTAGCTTTTACCAGTTTTCTTTGGTTACAAGTTCAATTATTTCCATTTCCTATTTCGAAGCAGTAGTTGATATAACCCACAAAGATATATCTTTACCGCTCGAGGTATACTTTTATTTCTCTTCCTTAGAAAGTTACGAGGCAGCCTAATACCAATTTCTCCAAATACTATCCTTATCTTAAAGGTAGCCACCCGTGCCGAAATAAGCATCGGCTGATCTACGCACCCCTATCAAAAATCCCAATTGCATGCACCTCCGGCCACCCAACTTGCCTGGCCCTCGGCTCGTAACAATAGTAAGTATTGATAGTAAGTATATACTCCGCTAATGTTCTTGTAACTTTCTTGTACGAATAGAATCTTAATAGTGATGTCATAAATAAGAAGAAAGTGCAGCGTTATTTCGTGACTCTTTGCGATGTTTCATTTTTGATTGGATGAATTGAATTGCGAAATTTTGCGACAACTCCTGCATTTATCTGACATATAATATTGTAAGAATAATTCCATAGAGCTTACGACTAGTTTAACAAACAATTACGATAATTTCAAAAAATGCGCCGAGAAAATGCTGCATTTTCTATGCAACATCTCGAAAAGAGTAATGCTGCGATCGAAACAAACATGAAACATCGAAGAATCTTTGTAATACAGATGTTTGTCGATAACGGAAGGTCCGGAGCAACGCGTGAAAGGGTTCACAAATTGGTGTTACAATCTTCATCAAGAGCCATTGTGCCGTCCCGCATTATATTGCAAACAATTGAGAAATGTAAATGCCAGCGGGGACAGCGAAGGTCCGATAGAGCGTGGCTTTTTTTCTACATTTCGAAGGATTAACATAATTTCCGTGGAACAATAGGAGACACCAGAAGGTCCCTTAATGGCCGCGTTCCGACGCTAAATGGCGTTGCCCGAGAAATGCGACGGTTTGCATTTAAAGCAACCCGCGGAGTCGAGCGCCGCGGTCGTTTCAAGAAATCGTAATAAGGAATTCTCTTCGCGGCGCTTCTTTTTCTCCACCGAGAAGTTTTCGAGCCGGTGTATTACAACGGAACAACGGGGGGAGGGGGAGAGGAGTGACGAGACCACGAGTGGGCGGAAGAGCTTAAGTGCCACCAGACAATCTCAAAGAACCGCCTTCGAATCCGCGACCAAACTACATCGTTGAGCCTAATTAATGTAATCACTGACCTCATGAAGTGTACCCATGGCGATCCAGGCTATTTACTTGTTGAAAGGGTACGATTAAAAATTCAATTCTCCGCTGAGATAATGGCTTACGAACCTCGAGCCTCATTACTCGCTTTATGCAGGAAAATTACTCGATGCCTGAGCCTCGGATTAGCGCGACCGCTTTGGAATCGGCGGCGAACATTCATCCGGAGATAGGCTGACTTTATCTCCGCCGCACGAAAAATGGAACGAACCCTCTGTTGATAATTACTTAAGACGTTGCAAACGTTGGCGCCCCTTGCGTCTTTAGTTCGTTGGCGAAGAAAATCGACTTTGTTGGAAGACGTTTCTTTCAACTGCTGAGTGTTGGGCATGTTTTAATCGAATAACGAACGATTTTATTCGCAGAATTTATTCGAACTACTATTCGAATCGAGTTTTACTCGATATATTATCCCAATCAAATTTTATTCGAAAAGTTATACGGATGAATGTATTCAATGGACATATGCGAAATGTTGTCCAAATAGAATTTTATTGAAATAATGTCCAATTCCGATCGACACGATTAAAAAGAAAGATCAACATAAAATTTTAACCGTGTCTCGAGAAAGAGTCCCAATATTATCGGACATTGAATCCAAACGATGGATTTTTAAAAAGGCTGATATATTCCGCTGAAATCGGACATTCGGATTATAGGAAACAGACAATTCTCCCCGCTCAAGAATAGCAGATTGTAGCCAAGCTCTCCGGAGCTAACGTTCGCAATCAGCGTAACACGGTGATCATAGCTGGCGAAACTTTCCCATCCACTTTGTATAACCACACCCGCATTAATGCGGAACAGGCTGTACAATTTGAAGTAACACGCTCAGCGAAGTGTCTCTACGAAGTCTATTTCCAAAAATACGATCATTTAGAATGCCGGCAGACGCAACAAACTACTTTCACCCGAAACTACGAGACCGTGATTCAACGTCTGCCAAGGTATTACTCCAAAATTGTAGGCAACGTTGCCGAGAACGCACTCGTGTTACAGCATCGTTTCCAGCTTCGAATTTCTCCTAATAGCCGTTTTGACGTAAGCCCGTCTAAAGCCGGCGGCGCACACAGGCACGCCTAGTCGTATTTAAAGATACTTTGACGCACGTGGTTCCGTATCTTTTAAATGTCGCCAGTGGGCGGAGGACGCTAAGTGTTCGTCGGACGGAAATGATTTCGGTCGTCCATGTTCCGTGGCTTAACACAGTTCTTCCTTTTCACGTGCGAGTCCCTTTGCCTTCGCGAAGCACACTGTCGTCGCACAATGCGCGGACTGTTCCTCGGATCCTCGAAAAGATAAACGAACCTCTTCGCCCAAAGCATTTATCGTGCTGCCCAGGTGCATCTTGCCGCCAGCAATTCGCTGTCTCGCGATTTCGCCGGCGAGAATTATTCGCGCCAGCAACGCGACGATTCCGACGCGAGCATCGTATTCGGGTCTTTTCAATTCGATTAGACTCGTTTCGACAAATTAAAACAAATTATACGAGCTTTATCTTTGTAAGATTATCTTTGTAACAAATATTATTCCGCCTCTTGTCTTGTAAAAGATAAGTTTTTGTGAAATCTTGGTATAATCTGTGAAAATTTGCGACAACAAATACGTAGAAGTTTTTCTAGAAAAGTTTCAAGAAGAATCATTTCTAGTTGATATTGTAATCCGAAGGAAAAATTACGCGGAAAAGATCAAAATCAGAATCAAAATTTTTTGTACTTCAATTTATTACATTTAGATGTCGACATGGAGCTAACTATTGTGTTCTGAGCAAACCGCGGATTTTTCTGTGGAATGAAAACATTGATAGTTTAGACTCATTATTTTACAGCTGACCTGCTGGAGTAGGCTGATTGGCATTCGTGATAGTAGGACACGCGTGAAGATAATACTCATTAGAGCGTCATCAGGAATGAATAATTGGACGCTGTAAAAGCAAGAATAAATAAGCTAATAGCTCGATAACACGCAGAAGATGAACTGTACTGGGAAGGAGATGCAGATGTATGCATTTCTCGAGATACTTTTTATCCCAACGTTCGAAATAGTTCTTTATCCTCGTTGAACAACAAGAGATGATACTAGCGTGCACTTGGTTTCAGATTGCAAACAATCGAGCAGGGGAAAAATGGGGCAATTTTCCTGGCTCGACGATACGCGTACCATTTTCTTTGTGCAGAGTATAAACTATTCATGGAATCAGTTTGCAAGCTCCGATATAACAAAAGCTCATTATTTAAAGGATTCGAGGGACGAAGAAAAATAGGGTCATCTTTCCTGGTGTAAGAACGGATCTGCATTCAGCACTCAACACACTTATCTATTTAGGGCAGGGATGAACGATTTAACCAGTCAATAGCAGAGGTTTAATACCACGGGACGTTCTGAAATATGCGATTTAAATCGGCCGCATGCTAGCCTGTGTGTACGAATGGATAAATTGAAATTGAAAATCTCTTGAGAGGAATTTTGTTGTCAATAAATCTAAATGCGAAAGATAACTGATTCGACAGTATTCTCAAAGGCGATTCGGGTCGCGCCCTCTTTAAGTGTAAACGAAACAATATTGCACAGGAAACAGATGATTCATTCGGGGAAGCTTGATCTTGCGTTTGATTTTTTCCCGAATGACGTGATAAATGTAGTAGCTGTACCGTCCTACGCATCATTCTATTTTCACCAGCAGTTTTCTCAGTTTCTTTAAATTTTTCAATCATCCTACATATATATATATATAGATCGTATATATATATATATATATAAATGAATTATAATATAAATTGAAAATATCATATATATATATATATATATATGATATTTTCAATTTATATTATAATTCATTTATATACTTAATTAATACAATCAAGTAACCAGCATCTACAAGAATTAATAAAGAACATACAAATACATTCCTCTACCGTTTGCATTTGTTCTCTTGACTGCAAATGCGCTCTGCTATGTTTAAAAATAGCTTCATTATTTCCATTTATTTCAAAACAAGTTAGAATGAATTCAACTTGAATTATTGGTTTACCTATAAAATTGCTCTTACTATTGAACAATATATTAAAATGTCCCCTATTATCTATCTTGAATGTTTAAACGACTGTTCTATATATAAAAAAGAAAGATACATAATATCCCAAAATTAAATTCTATTATGTATTCAGAATTATTTCTTGATTCGCAACTGAAACTGCTATTAAAACATTTACTAACAAAACCTCAGTTGTGAGGTTTATCAACAATCATTCACTCATTGGCAGACAACGTATTAATCTCACAGAAAATTCTTAGAACAATATTTCTTAGATTAAAGAGCTAATTTATTTAAAAAGGACGCTCCGATAACCATAGAGTATTAAATTAATAGTCATCGCCCGAAGCACCCTCGAAGTGCTGCTCCAACCCTAGCCTTCTGTATGCGCGCGCAGCCCACGCACTTTTAAATTCAACTTCCCCAAAAATGTTGCTGGTCGTTCATTTCCTTCCTGTAAGAGATATTAGCCGCTATTGGATCGTGGCGCACGATTGATTATAAAGCTCTCGGTGAAATAGTTGTACGTCGAAGCATTGACTTATACGACACAATATTATCGAACGATAAGTCATATTGCAAAGTGGGCGCGTGCGGCTCATGGTGAAAGCTCGCGAACGCAATGCCGCCGAGCGCGTGCCGACGACGCCACGCCGACAGATACACAATTAAAAGAAAGTTCACGGCAAGTTTCGAGCCGGTGAACGAATCCGCGCAGAATTGAATATATCCGAAGTTAATCGCGTTCATAACGGTATATACCTGAACCCGACGGCAACGGTCACTCGTCGAAGCCTCACAAGGTGCCGCTTATTACTCTTTTACTTTCCTCGTTGTTCCCTGCTCTCATTTTCACGCCTCACTGCCGCACTATTCATTGACAACTGTTCAGCGGTCGACGCAACAGAGAACAATGGGTTCTTATGCTCAAAAAATCGCATTGATATCGACCGTGAATTTGGGGAAGCTAAACCAGACTTAAGCTTGAGTCTGTGATGCTGGTAATATGCTTGGTAATATTTATA
The DNA here is from genome assembly GCF_051020955.1 of Megalopta genalis. Classification (NCBI taxonomy): domain Eukaryota; kingdom Metazoa; phylum Arthropoda; class Insecta; order Hymenoptera; family Halictidae; genus Megalopta; species Megalopta genalis. The sequence goes on from NC_135024.1 coordinate 7,603,415, forward strand.
AATTGAACATCTAGGGAGCAAAATTGTAGACATATCGTGATTTGGGATATACAAGATTATCGAAATTTGTCATCTATACAGACTATTGTTTCGCTCACTTTATCTACAAATATTCGCGGTTATCAGACAATTACGTGGTTTAACGAGATAATCCGCGTTTATTGGATATTATAAAGCTCGTAGTTTTGCGAGTTTAAATATTTTAAGCACAGAGTAAAAAATGTTTGTTGGGATTATTTTGATAAGCGTGAACGATGATTGAAAAGAAGTAGATATATACTGATGCACGCATAAACGGGAATCGAATGCCTACATATATTTTCAAGCGTACATTTGCTTGCTCTAAACGAAGAATATAATTGTTTTTAGTGGAAATGTTTCAAAACAATAACTTTTTGCCATTAGTGAGAGAAATGTAAGACACAATGGCATGATTACTGATTTCTACACCAGAATAAAAACTATGAAATTATTTGACAGATATAGATTCAGTGACAAACACCTTTCACACGCGAATGTTAAGCTTATCGATACTTTCTGTTTACAGTCCCTTTCACTGGTAAGTCTCGCGAGCGGTGATTGAAATACGAATTATGTACTCCGAAAATTTTTGTAAACTCCTATTCGAATCGATTTGAGTGAATCAGGCAATCATCTGCGAAAAGGATTACGCTTTTTAAATTGCTTCGAAATTGGCGACAATGAGTAGCTAAAGGTCAATGGCGTTCGTTTGTTTATTATGGTGGACAGTTCGGTAGGTGTATCTGCCCGACTGTCAAACATCGCGCAGAACTCCCGAGGCATTCTCTATTGCCGGAAAAATTCGAATAATATGATTTTAAAATTCACGTACCTATTTCAAAGCAGGATCCTCGTTGTTCTTCGAGTAATCCGCGTTCGGTGATGTATTTAATATATCGTACAGCACATTTTAACACACGCCGGGACACACTGTGCGCAGCAAGAGTCAACGAAATGCACCACGAGCAGACTGACAGTTACCACGGGTTGTTCATTATTGGAAAATCTGCCTTACAGGCTGCTCTTGCGCAGCCGGCGCGATACTACCGACTTCCTCCCCTCTATCGGCCGACGCCATTTCTACCAACCATCCTTCTCTCCAGCTTTCATGTTGTTCATATACGTATCAAAAAAATACAGTGCCCCGTCCCTGCACAGACAGTTCAATACCCGTAGCCCATGACAAATGTCAGCTGTGAGAAATCAATCATCTGTCAGCTCAACATTTAAATCACTAATTTCGAAAATTTAATAATAAATGTTAGATTGCTAATTTTATACATAGAATTGTTGCAACAAGATTCGTTGACGCTGTTTGCTGTCAAGAACTATACGTAAATATGTATTTTGTATTCTTTCTCTACTATCGCAGAAAAGCTCAAAGTTTTTGGATGAAAATAATATTTCGATAAAAAACTAACATATTAATGGTTGTAACATTATATTTATTACCATTAAGCTGATCAAAACGCGAATATTATACTCGTCGGTATCTAGAGATTAAGAAATCTGTACTCTAGAATTTTATAAAAACAACGCCGGTAACTGTAATCGAGATATGAAACTTGCGATGCAGTAAACCCGTCTAGAAAGTGAGTAGTCTGTGGAAACAGACAACCTCACGGAGGTTGGCTGAATTTTCGCAAAGTGAATTTCACTGAAATATTAGATATTATTTTCCTTGCCTTACCTTTGGGTGATGAGAAATTCGCGTTATTATTGAGTCGCGTGTCCGAAAGTGAAACGGATTGTAGCACGTTATTTGGTGTAGGTAATTTGCTACACTTTAAAAAAATATACAGCGCTTCACAAAATAAGATATCATGGCGGTACCTACTACCGGTGTAGGTAAGTATTTTATATCTATTTTACAAGCTAAAGATGCAAACGACAAACAGATGTATTGTTTCATAAGAAGTATTGACTATTCTATGTAATACATCAAACGAGTTACACACGAAATTTTGAGGCTGAAACCTAATCTGTGCAATCTTTACGAAATATAAGATGTTGTATTTCTTTCATAAGTTATCACGCACAGTATACGTGTCTAAATGTAATCAAAGATTCATCAGTTTCTACAAGATATTTTTACTCTCTCAAACTTTCTCATACGGAAATGGATATAGAATTGAAAGGGGATCATGAAAATACTAATGAGTAGTAGGTTACACCATGCCTAAAGTCACAGATTCATAACCTGTACTTGTACCAGGTTTTTTTTTATTAACAGTAGCCTAAAGACAGTTAAACTTGCATATAGACTATTAAGAGATAACTATGATTATACTGATTTTTAGTTGTGCCTCGAAACTTTCGTTTACTAGAGGAATTAGAACAAGGTCAGAAGGGTGTAGGTGATGGCACAATCAGTTGGGGATTGGAGAACGATGATGACATGACTCTTACACACTGGACTGGGATGATAATTGGACCACCTAGAGTAATTTATTTCAAACATTTAAATTCCATTGAATTTGTGCATAATTATTATCTTTTACATCAGTTATTAATGCATAAATGAAATTAATATTTCTAAAACATATAGCTCTAATTCTAGTAAATTTATTACAGTTGCTTAAATATTATGTATTACTGTTTTAGACACCATATGAAAATAGGATGTATAGTTTGAAAATTGATTGTGGACAAAGATATCCAGATGATGCACCTAATGTAAGGTTTCTAAGCAGGATTAATATGAATTGTATTAACAGTACTACTGGTGCGGTAAGTACCTTTCTTTGTTTTGATCCTCCAATAGTGGAAACATGTATTAAATAGATCAGATTTTATAGGTGGATAATCGCAGTGTACCAGTACTTGCTAAGTGGCAACGAGAATACACAATTAAGACAGTTCTGCAAGAGCTCCGTCGTTTGATGACATTAAAGGAAAATATGAAACTGTCTCAGCCTCCAGAAGGTAGCACCTTTTAGCCTAACCACATGTAAACTCAACACCTCTTCCTTTTTGTGGTAGCATGGGGCGAGATTTAATCAAGGTACCAAATAATATTAAATGGGTACCTAATAAAGACGTATGCTATGAGGTAACATCTGTATAAAAAAAAAAGAGGGTGATAATGACTTAAAAAAGTTGAATCAGTGTTTCCAATTTACAGAAATATTTACTTACAAAATTTTAAAAAATATTTCTTTTTACATATTATTTTGTAATTTTAGAGCACATTTCATGTACATGTAAAATTGTTACTATACTTTTAATACTGTATTGTAAAGATATGCCCTTGCATTGTATTTAAGAAAATACTGTTTCAGCTTTTCAAGTTAATACAAACTAAAACAAGAGTCATATTTTGAATCTTAAAAACTGGAAACACAGACTATGTAATAAAAGTAATAATCAGTAAGAACAACTTATGCCTTCAAAGTTTTTTAAAATGAAAGAAAGAAGAATTGCCTGAATATGAATTAAAAAACATTTCAGTTTGTGCATAAGTGCCATTTCATAATCTGTGGAGGTGTCTCAGTAATTACTATTATAGACCATTCTAAATTCTGATAATTTATATTTTCGTGTGCTCATTTCTGCCAAGCTTTACTTTATTTCCTCCTCTGTTAGTTGTTATTAAGATTTTAGCAAACAACAGGTTGTTGAGATCAATATTTGATGCAACGATGTGCCTTTTTGTGCGAGTAGCATAAAATTGTACATGTATTAGAGCTTGTTTGGTTGAGACATCATCCAAGAACGGCCTCTTATTCTGTATAAAAAGAACAAATATGTTTTCTTAATTGATTATGTTGCAATTGAAACATACCAAGCAGTAATTTGGTTTACAGTAGTATATATGGTAAATGGTATAGTGTTGCATCAGTGAGTACATCAATATATGAAGCATTATATTGAAAATCTTCTGTTTTCCATTCCACTATTTATATATTAGAAATATATTTTAGATTCATTTGATCTTTATACTACAGATGTAGTAAAAGTGTATTGCTTACTTTTCGAGCTGAGCTTCATAATTGATGTATTAGTAAAACCATATTTAATTCTTAATAAACATCCAAAGTATCATAAATAGCTTTTCAATAATTAGGGAATCGGGTGTATAATGCTAGCGCAATTCTATTATGAAATGCTACAAACTATACCGTTCCATACAGGTATATGCAGAACGGAAAATAGGTTCTCCATAATTATGTTACATTTTAGAAAAGAAAGATATAATCATAAATTATTTCAAACATAATATAATTTTTTGGAGTTTTGTTATCCAAACTGTGTAACAATGTCCTTCATTTTTAAAGTAAATCCAAACCAAAGTACGAGATTTTTAACAGAATTCCACACTTATCATGTAATATTATGAAATTCTCAACTACCTGAAACATTATACATACCTCTTTATCAGCTTCGCATTTCAGTGTTACACTATAAATAATGTAATAGTGTAATCTAATTCATACTATTAAAAATATTAAATAATTATTACTCTATGTCGATGAAGTCAAGCTTAAAAAAAAATAAAAGGATTTCTTTAGAAACGATTTTCATATTATTACTTTTCTACTCCTTCTAATATCGATACTTTGGGAATAGTCGTTAGCAAGTAAAAAATGCATAATTAATTATGTTTAACAATTTATTTAAACCAGACGACGGCATGATTGACTGTAGTTATATGTACAAGGCGTAAGTAGATTGACTGTCAGCTAGCAATATTGTGATAGTACATATGACAGTTTTCGTACTATTGCATTTCCAGAGATGACGTAATTTTCAAATAAGTTATAAAACTACATTCCAATACAGAAGTCTAACATCGTCAAATTAGTTTCTTTGCGCTAATCTCTGAAATGTTTTAAATTCAGAGGATATTATATTTTTTTTTGTGTGGGTGTAAAAGCAATTTTGGTACTCTTAAGAGTTGTCCACTTGTGTCTTTTCCAGTAATATGTTAACGCTGATAGTGTTGAGAATACAATAATCGCCTACAAATAATATACAATTATATAATTTTTAAATAAATAGAATATGATCTGGGAAATATATTTGAAATTCCTATGCTGTTTTACCTTTACGAACAATCGCTGTCTGTCATCAAACTCTGGATTCGATGTCCACATAAGAAATGAGACAACATCTTTTGCTATTTGAGAAGCAGTTGCTGGTGTACCATCCTCGAACTCTAAGACTTCATCAAAGACTACCTAACATATTTAATACAAATAATTTGAAAGTACTTTTAACTGGTGCAGTTTTAAGATGATATGAAAATTTTAAATAGATTATTTTACTTGCCTGTGCCATACCAAGTGCTCCTCCTGGGAAATATGGGTTGAAATACTGACCTTCTCTAAGAGTTACACCAGCTGGTGGGTCACAATATCCAGTTAACAATGAGAATACGTAATTCTGAAATTCCAATTGTATCTCAAGTAATGTAATTACTATTGAAACTTAAGTATACAATACACATGTTAAATGACATTTACCTCTCCATTGTGTCTTGCATTAACAATATAAGATAAATCGGGTGGATAAGCACCATTGTTAGCTGCTCTAGCAGCTTCTTCATTGGGATATGGTGATGGGATACGATCAGATAATTTACCAGGGCGCATGAACATAGCACCTGTAGCATCAGGTCCATCTTCTACCTACATAAATCAGCGTTTCCATTATTGAATTTATTTTATTTACATTGACAAATTATTTTTATTGTCTTAATTCTTTACCTGAACTTCTTCAGCGATGGCTTTAACTTCTTCTTCAGTGTGTGTAACACCAACAAGTTCACGGTAAGTTACAAATTGCAAACTGTGACAAGCTGAACACACATTCTTATATACTTCCCATCCACGTCGCATACTAATAATCATAAAATTTATATTTATACACATGGTATATATCTATTTGTAATAATTTATTGTATACTTAATTACCTTGCATGATCAAATGACCTGAATAATCCATCAAAGGACCATTTATAATGAGGAATAATGGCACCCGAGGAAGCTTGCACTGACTTTTCCAATGCATAAATTAATGCAGTGAGTCCCCCTGCTGTTACTCCTAGACATGTTAGTAACTGAAACATTTTAATAATAATATTAGACTTTTGTTATTCATTTGTAAGTTTATAAATGTTGAACTTACTATCAATATGTATACACGTATTAAATGAGGATTAAAGGTTTGGATGCACATTAGATTAAGAATGGGCAGAACATCTTCAAATGATTATAAAAATACACATACCGCTTTTCTACCCTTAGACCATCGGTTTGCTGTTGAAAAATTATGCGCATGCTGTAACAAAGATTTCTTGTTAAGTAAAACTAATCAAGACTTTAATCAAACAGTTTTCTCTTAGGTTTATATATTGGTTAAAATTAACAGTAATACTAAGACATTCTGTGCTTTACCAATTAAAATAATGATTAGTTAATAGCTATTGGTATTTGCAATAGATTTAAGTTACTTTTACTAGTACTTCCTTTAATTCATCATATATATTGAGAGTGGTCGCATTCTTAATAAAAAATCATGTACAATTTTAGTCAGAAATTAGATTTTTTAATAGTCCACACTGTGTTCATGCCTGTATGGTCATGGCAGCATCACAATTTTCAGTACTGATCACTATTACATAACATCAGATAAAACGTCTTCAAGATCTTCTTCAATCTATAATCTTGTTACAATGTGTAAGAAATTAGAAGTAAACCAATGGCAAGAACTATTAAATTAATATATCTTTGAAAAAAAGTGTCATAGCAGCCGACAAGTTGTACAGTGCCATGGGATTCACTCATATCATCTTTCGAATGTCAATATCCTAACAGCAACACTTCGGCAAAAAATGATATGTTTAGAATAAATGAGTAAACATATTAGAAAACAACTGATATTTCTAAATAATATACCTGACTGAATAAGGTTCCATAATTCGTCTTTAAAAGACCAGATTTACAAACTCGACCCAACGAAGCCGCCATGTTGGCCAGAGGTACAATGTACGAAGACGGGTAATCAATGTAACATCTATTGGAGAAATTTCTATGACACAATAAAATAGATTTTCCGTGAATCGTATTTCAATGTTTTTGCTATAATAATTCTAAAATTCAGAGAATTCGTAAAATCCCTTATAAGATTAGGTCGAAAGCAAATTGTACTTACACAACTTTCAAGTCTTTAAGATGACTTTAATCAAGGATACCAATAGTAAAGGATCGAATTTTGAAAGTTTGAATTCATTCACATGTGTCCACATGTATTTTATTTGCCATCATTTATTTTCTCATATTTTTAAGTTACTGCAGTTTTTCATTTCTAGACATAGATAGTGCTTAAAATATATCTAAATCTATGAAAGATGTTCATCGTAAACAATAGATAACATTATATTGAAAAAAATGGTTCATCTTGCAATGTTGAACTACATTACAATTCATAATATTTTTTCTTTTCTCAAATTTGTTACACATTTGATACGTACATTAGGCATTCTGGATTTCTGGGGGTGTGGCGCATGCGCAATTTCTGTTGGTAGACTTGGCAGTTTGCTGTCGACCATTGGTGTCAGCTGGTGGTTTCGTCAGATGGTATTGTGAATCCTATAATATCACATCGATCACTGTTCTGAAGAAAACGATTCAAGATGAGCGGAGGAATGCCAGAATTGGGTTCGAAGATTAGTTTAATATCGAAGGCGGATATTCGTTACGAAGGCCGACTTTTTACCGTGGATCCTCAAGAATGCACGATTGCCCTAGCTAATGGTGAGTCTGAAATCAAGATGGACACCGAAATCGGTTTTGCCGCTGCTCCTTTTCCCGGTTATTTTCTTGAAATGCCTGCCACTAATAATTCTCGATTATCCTCTTCTCTTCGCTTCATATGCTTCGTTCTCACATCGTTAATGAAAATTCGATAGTTTCCTCGTACATATTTCACTGGGATATGTTTCCGAAACTGTCGGTATTTGATCCGTCCGGTGAAGCTTCCATACAAAACAACCGGGGTCACTCGTCATTTATAACGGGTATTTTGTCGAATATTCCCAATTTAAATACAAGTTGTCGAAACGTATATCGACGGTTAATGCATTTCAGATTTCTATAAGCAGACCGGACTTTTGTTTAATAGTCCCCGAATTATAGGAACTTCTATTGAAATGCAAAGTAATCGAGTTGGAACTGCAATACGTGTCACACATAATTTATCTAACTAAACCACTACATACTTTTCTATTACCCATCCTTCAATAAAATTAATTAAATGAAATTTTTAAAATATTTAAAATGAATAATGTATATCTTTGAATAGTTGTATCATAACATTTCATTATCTCAAAGTTCTTTTTATTTATTTATCGAAATCTTAATAAATTTGATTCAATATGATGTATATATGAAAACACACATATTCAACTAAAATTTTAGTATTTCCCGGTGTGATAATACGGGATAATTATGTTTATACAAAGTTAGCTTGCCTGAAAGCCATTCCTTACATCCACCATTGTGTGGAATGTTTGTGTTACATGCTTGTCCTGTTTATGTCCCTGTCCTTTCTTTTTTCAACCATATTACAAAACTGTTATAATCGTTAGATTTGAATTTAATAGCATTACACATTAGGTTTGAACTTGAACTTTTAATTCAATATGTAAATTATATTATTATACTAGATATCATAACTTTTTATTTTATTTTGTTATTACATTTTTAATTTATTTTAAATATATGCCTTATGGAAATCAATTTTAAAATTTAATTCAAATAACATGTTTTTTTATAATAATATATAATATATATATAAATAAATATATTTATTTATTTATTCTTAATTTTTTTTGTGTTATAGTGCGTTCCTTTGGAACTGAGGATAGAGAGACACAACTTCCTGTAGCACCACAGAATCAAGTGTATGAGTACATTTTGTTCCGTGGTTCAGATATTAAAGATATTCGGGTGGTGAATAATGTTAGTTCTATTCCAAATGATCCAGCCATTGTGCAGGTAATATATATATATATACACATATGTATATATGCTGTTAGGCTTTAAAGTATAAATTGACATCAATGTAATTGTGATTGCAAAATAATTGTTATTTATAGATGACGGTACAACCGTCTATGAGCCAGCAGTCATATCAACCACAGCCGAGCTATGCTCACCCAATGATGGGCCAGATGGGTCCAATGAGTGGACAATATGGAACACCCTATGGCATGACAATGGGTACTATGGGACCGGTAATGGGAATGCCCACTGCTGCTAGAGATCCTCGTGGACCGATAAATAAACAGCCAAGTGAGTTGAGCTTGGGCTCTTCTGAACCCAATGCCATCTCTATCCCAAACTCACTACCAATGGCCAATGTCGACCCATTACCAAAAGACCAATCTCTGGAAGATGGTAAACTGTTTTTGCTATGAACTCTCCTTTGCCCACTGGCATGCTTGCTGCTTCTGCTTTGGTAATGCTTGCTAATTTCATTTACCATAATCAAATCTTCTCTTTACTAACGCTTTACAAACATCAAAAGTTTGCTCATGCTTTTTTAATCTGCAATATTTTCTTCTTTATAGTATTAATTGTAATTTCTTCTTTTATATCTTTATTACAATTATTGCTTGTGCTTGGATTTGGCATTGCTTATTTAATCAAACAAGTTCTGAATGCTTTGAACACACTTTACATTAATATTTGTTAACATATGCGTACATACTTATTAGTACTATACTTTGTTTTGATACAATTTATCATAAAAATAAGTCTGCTTTCTAACTTCAATAAATTACTCACTGTGACTGGCTAAAATATTATTATATTATATGATACAATATTAGTCACTTAACATACAAGTAGAATATTTTCTACAGTTTATTTTGAAATTTTCAATCACCAGTTGACTTATATTATTTGGTCTTTTTATTTGTAATATAATAATATTGATTATTTTTAAGAATTTTTGTTTTGATAATGATTTGTGCATGTAAATTTTTTTTACATTTTCTCATCTTTTTCGACTTCGACTCACAGTTTTTTTTAATAATTTGAATAGCGCTAGAAATAGTATGCACTAGCAAGTAACATAATAGCAAGAACAGTTGAAATTTCTTGTAGATATCTCCTATGTTCTATTCTAAAACTTTCTTTTTCGACATAGTTCTTTTTGAATCTAATTCATGTAGAGCTATAAATGCAAATGAAATGTTGGACATCTTATATAATATGTCATATATTAGTTCGCGTATTTAAAGTAAGCATTTCAATAATTATGACTACTATATAAGACACGAATATGATTGTTCACATTATTATTATAGGCGTATTAGATCTTATCAGTGGTTCAAGGTCAACAACTCCAACTTCATCCTTATTGACAAGGAAAAGTCCTACAATGGATCAGGGTGTTCAGGTAAGTCATCAGCAACAACAACAACAACAAAGTGGTACTATTGGAAAACTTGGTGACAAGACGAATATGAGAACCATTCAACCTGCCCGTCGTGATCATGATAGGTAATTTCATTTTGTCCAAAAACAAGTTATTAGTAGACATAGAGTATGTTCATCTCTATCACCTATGGAACTCTTGACATACCGATTTTCTGCGGTGCCTATATGTATTACTTTTCAACTTCTAGCCATGCTGCTAACAAACCGGGCGGTGCTATCACGCAGTACAACGATGGCAAACGTGATCCAATGAAACAGGATGGTCAGATGCAAGGTCAAGGTGCCCACCCGCAAGGTGGCAGAGGGAATCGTGGTGGCTGGATGAATCGTGGAAACATGAGAGGTAGAGGAAGAGGTCGTGGTGGCTTTAGAAATCAACCTGGTAATGCTGGTGCCAAACCGAAGAACACATTGAAGTTCGATAACGATTACGATTTTGAGCAAGCCAACACTGAGTTTGAGGAGTTGAGGTAAACATCTGATCCAGGTGTAACACATATTCCATAGCATGGTTAGTGCCGGATTCATTTCAAGTACAATTTGAAATGTGCAAAGTGGACACCATGCAAAATTAAAGTATATGCGTTTTTTAAAGAAGTGTATAAATGCAACTTGTACATTGCTTACGCAACGCAGCAACAAATTATTTATTTTTCATGCATGATAAATGTTAATATATTCAGTGATTCATGATATCATGTAATCGATTTCAGATCTCAATTGGCGAAAACAAAGATCGATTCTGGTGCTGATAACGAGAAGAAGGATGATAGCGGCAACGAAACCGGAGCAGGTGAAGGAGAACCTGAGGAGGAGCCAGAGATAGTTCATTACGATAAGTCGAAATCTTTCTTCGATAATATTAGCTGCGAGGCTGTCGAAAGGAGTAAAGGGTGAGTTTGCAGTGGATATTATTTGTTAATTTTTATTTGAATTTACCAATCATTAGAAATATGTAAGATAATTTAATCATTGGAAGGAATAGGTGTACCTTTTCTCATATTCAAGCAAGAAACAATTTTTCATTTCACTTTGATAGCTCATAATGTTATGTCAGATGAAAATGTCTTGTTGTAGGGAATTTTAGATCGATTAGGGTAATCACTTAATACTTTACCCAATGCAGCAAACACTGTCCTCTGTCCTCTGTCCTCATTCTTCGCTTCGCTTCCATCCGATTCCGATCGGTGCGTCCTAATCATTCACAACCATGCACTCACCTTCATACCACCACATTCATATGACTACACACTCATTCTTACATTATTGGATCGCTTATGGACGTCTTAGTTTTGATTTCTTTTGTGTTAAAAATTCGTGGATATTGTCCAAACGTAAGCAGAAGTGGATACAGACGTTTAATCAGAGGAAGATTTTCTAGCTAGGTAGTACGAGGATTATCAGAGTTTATCGTGTAAGACGTTCCTATTCGTTTGAAGGAAAAATTCAAGTTTGTAAAGGCAATCCTAGGGGTGTGAACTGCGTGGTGTATGATGCTTATTTGAACTATTACAGTGGATTCCAACGTACAGATTGGAGGACAGAACGCAAATTGAACTCTGAAACGTTTGGTGTGGCATCAACGAGGCGCGGTAGTTTCCGTGGACGCGGATTTTATAACCGTGGGATGGGAGGCATGTATCGAGGTGGTGGTGGTGCCGGCGGTTTCCGTGGAGGTTACAGAGGCTCCAGAGGAGGTAACCGTAAGCCGGCAAACCAACAACAACAGAGCAACCCGGGTAGTCAAAGCCAGCGCACGACCAACGAACAATCGGCTCCCCAGTCGCAGCAGAACAGTCGCGTGGTATCTTTTTGAACGAGCCGACGCGGCCACTAACTATCTATAAGTATTCACTCTAGATTAAGATTTTTACTATATGTGCTCTGCCCTTACGGACTGACTTGAATTGAATTCAACTTTCACGAAGGATTCAATGATTCACGGTAAACAATAGAGAGAAGACAAAAGAAAGGAGAGAATGAACCATGAATTGTGGGTGGTAGGGGTGGGGAGAGGGGGGGGGGGCGCAAACAAAAGGTGAAAAATAAAAGTTCTCTGAGAGAACTTTATTAAGGATAATTTTTTTTGTATCACCACGCAGGAGTATGAACACTGTAGCGAATTAAAAAGCTCGGATGCTCGGGGCGGAGACCTGCGTTTGAAATTTCTCGACAAATAAATAATGAACCTTATTGTTACATAAGTAGTTAATTTCGAAAACTCGATATTCAAGAGCCATTATGTCCTACGAGTTACGAAATCGTCGAATGCTTGATAAATGTAAACGAGTACAATAACACATGCTGGACGGTAGAATGTTCGCGGAAACAATAATCACAAAGGCAACCTGATTTGTCACGGCATCCTCAGTTTACGGGCTCGTTCCGGGCCCGCGCACTATTATTCGGAACACAAGAAGCATGCAAACTACATGAGATCACGGGATGAGAGAACGCTATGAATCTCAACGGGACTTTCTTTTTTTTTCTTGAACACAACGTGGCGGATGCATGTGAATATATACTGCGAGAGGTACGAGTGTTCGGGGTAAACGATTTCCAGGGGCGGGTAGACGGATGAACTAATTAGAAAACTGACTAATTCTTTGTGTTTTGCGTACACGTCGATGATTCGACACGAGGCGGAATACAAATTAGCAGGGATCGAGAAGAATGAACATGTGGAACATGCGTTTAATCGCAGACTAGGAAGTAGGACAATACATTATGGTTATTTCGAGCAGTCAGAACTTTATTTATTTAAGATGATGACGCGAATCAAGGTGAAATCATTATTCTTTACTCGTACGTTTTATACAGCGGGTTTTGATTTTCGAACAAGCAAAGGGGAAAAATAGAAAGATTGATTTTGTATGGTTGATATATATAGTAGGTAGGCACACGCGCGCGATGCTGAATCGTACATCGATTTATTGACTATTAGGTTTTTTTTGAGACATTGAACAGATGGTATGTTAGTGTTAAGTGAACAATGTGAGCGAGAGCGCGCGCGGATACCTTCTTGTAGTTCGACTGCGTTAGCTAGCTTCGGATCCCTCGAAGAGGTCGTTTTTGATGTACGAAGACGCTGCGTAAAGCTCGCTGATAGCGTTTTTTGAGGGTAAAACTCTAAAAAGAGCAGAAGGAGGAGAAGAAGCATGATAATGTCCTTAAACGTATAAGACGCGAGAAAAAAAAAAGAAAGGCAGAATAGGTATATTATTTGCGACTGTTATTTTCTTATGGCTCGCATGGAGTCCCAGCGTATACTGGTATATACATACATAACAATGAGATTTAGTTACATGTAAGTCGAAGAGGAACCTCCATAACCAGTAAATGTTGCAAGGTAAAGTTACAAAAACAAAAAAATAAAAGAATAAACGCGTAATAATGTGTAATGATAAGTAAAAATAGGAACGAGGAATATGGGGGATAAGAAACAAAAAAAAGAAAATATAACTTTTAAGTTTTATGCATTGCGTGTGTAAAGAATGCACGGTGTATGCGGTTTTCCGATGATAAATTTTTGTTTTGTACAGCGGATATTGTGATTCCCAATGCTGAAATAATACTGAGATAATAAAAAGAAAAGGAACGTTTATTGTACTCTTTATATAAGTTCACTGATTCACCTCAAGAGAAAGCGCCAGAGAGGGAGAGAGAGAAAGAGAGAGAGAGAGAGAGAGAAAGGAATTTAAGTTGAAAGTATTCGTCAATTTATCATAGATCACTTTTTCTTTGATGATGTGAGAAATTATTGTTCGGCACAAGAGATTGTAAATTGACAGTGCTAAGAAAAAGAACAGGACAAACAGATGTTTCAAATAAAAGAGACACGGTCATATGCAGTGAATGTATACCATTGTTCTTAATCTTACATTAAATACGATGATTTATGTACAAAGTGCGATGCGTATAAATACTTGATACTGTATCAATCGCTCAGGATATCTCGAAGCGATTCACCTTAACACTTTGCCTTACGCTATCATTTCTGATTGTTACGAAGGTTCATGCAACTCGATGCGGCCGTTGTTTCTCAGCGCCGCCATTTCTGAGAAGCAACGCATCGAGTCTCGTTCGTCCACGACGTATCCCGGAAGCTGAAGGTACGATCGCTTTCGGTTCACATCGTCTTTCGACAAATCTTACGAAAAGATTGCCGGTTCCAATCTCGAGAAGAGACTCGCAAACAAGATTCGAGGGAACACGATCTTCATCAAGACTTCCTGTTCTCTTTTCATCAAGCGCAGCTCATCAGACCTGTTCGCGTGTTGTCGCAGACTTCTCTTATCGGACGACCTCTGGTCTGCGGCTTCGTTTCAACGAACGTAAAGTTATTCTTGTATGTGCGGCGCAAAGTGCGCGGATTCGGAACGTAGACCTCGTACGGGCTGCTACCGTTCTCCACGACCCATATGCTACCGGACTCTCCGTGCCTAAGAATCGACATTAGACCTTGCGCCACCACGTACGGCCTACAACGAAAAGCGAACAGTTAGGGTTAGCTAAGGAAGAGCTGGAGGGATACAAAGGGTGTACAAGATTAAGCACACTCACGTCTGTATCGACAACTGCTCGAGATTCTTCACGAAGTCCGCCTTCATCACTCTCGACAGCAACTTGTTCGGGCTATCCACTGTGAGCGCTGTCTCTGTTAACCCGGGGCACAGTGTTATCACGCGGATACCGGTTTTCTCGTACTGATAAGAGTTCTGAAACGGATTCGGTTTTATTTGCAAATTATAGTGCACTAAGGCGGGTTAATACAACGTTTATGTTTCATCCTCCCCCCGGCGAAAAAGTATTCAGTAAGTTAGATGAAACGTCTAGCATTGTAACTTTTATGTATTTCATGTGGAAATAGTTTTATGAAGGATAAAGCCGATACAACGATAAAACTCGTATATAAAAAGATATTAGTGTATAAATGTTTGTCTTTTTTATTAAGTTCAGGATGTGAAAGTTTTTGACTCCGATTTGTACGGTTGGGGCAATCTTCAACGTCATCTTTATCGTTCGAAGTATCAAAAAGCATTCCAGCGATTTGTCTTGCTTGCTTAAATTCTCTATAATTTTACGCACAGTTTATTCATGGTTTTATTCATATTTTTCTGTTAATTCTTTTTTTTTTTGCAATAAGTTCAGAACTGTAAGAAAGCACAGACCAACGCACTCTTTCATTTCATAATTGAAAAATATTGATAGGTCCCAGAAGTTGAGTTCGAAATTAGTAACTTCTGTGCTGATCACTAGTTATGTCTCATATAATATTGATAAGGATTGTAGCCTCGATAGATAATTGTTATCTATTTATACCGTGTGTATCATCGTCAATTATCATCGCGGATGTGGAATTGTATAATGTTATATGTAAATAATCGTCTTACCACAAGGGATTGCGAGAGACCGATGACGGCGTGCTTCGTGGCTGTGTAAACCGGAAGCTGCGCCGTGCTCTTGATGTCTATGTGCTGGCTGACGTTCACCAACATTCCGCCATGACCGTCACTGTCTCTGCTCATATATTTCACAGCCAACATCGCGGTGGCAATCATTCCTCCCTGAAATATGCGTCGTGAAGGCGTGCCGAAAGCAATAAACAATAAAAGGACGAAGGAAATCCCTCTTTTTACTCACAATGTTCACCGCTATTTCCCTCTCCCATCTTCGCTCGTCCAAGATACCTGCATTGTTCACGACAATATTGATTTCTTTCATCAGCCTCAACGTTTCTTCGAAAGCTTCTGCAGAAATTAATTCCTAATTAACAAAGATCACTGCATGGAAACGAACCGAACGAAAATTGAATTTTCGAAGCGTCTAAAGAATTCTGTCACAATTTTTTCCTTCAGTAACTGTAAGAATAGAAATAGAACTCGATTGAAACTAAGAGGTAAATGAAAAGTAGATGAAGGATTCAATGGACGAAGATGTTCGAATAATTGCAAGAATAACGAAAGGGAGAAGTTGATGGCAAATAAAACCGATCAGATTCAGAGATGAAATGCAAGTTGCATTCTCATGTCTATTTCTTTTTTTTTTCTTTCGAATTAACAAAATATTTATGTTTGCATTATATCGAGGTTCAGTATTATCGTTATCACCATCAATTACATGACTATTCTGACGTTTCAAGAATTCGTTAGGCCGTAACCAAATGTTATCACTTATCGTGAACCGAACGAGCTCATTATGCGAATGACTTACCAGTCATACGCGCGTAATTAGAGACGTCGACGTGAATAAAATGGACTTTCTTCTCGCCGCAGGACTTCTCGACGCTCGTTTCGATCCTCTTGCCAGCCTCTGCATCGATGTCAAATATCGTTACCTTCTGAAATCGTCCGACGACAGGAACAATTCAATGTTTCATCGAATGGTTGGCGATACATTTCAAATACTGTTGCGTCACTTACATTTGCACCGTGCTTCAAAAAGTGGTTGAGGAACGCGTGACCCAAACCCGCGGCGCCTCCTGTGATCAGAACATTTTTACCGAAAACGACCTCTTTGATCGCATCGATCTCCTTCGCTTTCTCGGACGCGGACGACCGTCTGCGTCTATGATTGACGTTGGGTATGGTCTCTGAAAAGTTCATGGGAATTTAGCACTTGTTCTCGTAATGAACAAACGGAAACGCGATGAAAGAAATGAGAAAATTTTCATGCGCCATTTAATGATCGAGAAGCAATATTTTGAAGTTCAATTGACAAGTGTCATTCGTGATTGACAAGAGAAATGACAATAGATATAAGTAAGATCTGGTAAGAGATTAATAAGAACGTTATTGAGCTAGCTCTCAAATTTCTTCGAGAGCAACAGCGTTTAATTATTTCACATCTTTCGAAGGTCTGTGGAGTAGAAGTAGGAGAGTGTTTCTTAGAAAGCATCGATATTCTCATTATTTCTTTTTTCTCATATTTCGCACCATTTTCTCTGAAGGTACGATCAAACGTACCCATTTCACCATCCAGTGTTTTCCACGAATCCATGAGCGGAAGGAATGAGGAGAGCTTCTGTCGAGGAAGGAGAACTCGTGCAAGAGGGTGACCGTTTCTTCGCGTACTGAAGCGTGGCCGGTGTTCGCCGGTGGTATTTATACGCGAATAAAGCTATCGAATCGCGATTGGCGCCGGAAAAGACGATACGGATGCGGCGCGTCGTGGATTTTTATCGCACGCAGCTTCGTGGATACTAACCGAGGGCGATCGAGCACTGTTCACTCCTCCCCTCGTAATAGACGCGCCACGGACAGACGATAGCGTGATAATTAACCCTTTCGTTCGGAATAATTAATTCAGCTGCGGTCCGTATCGTTACTGTACGCTCATTTATAAATTATAACAGGACAGATCAAACTTGAGGTGCAGAGCTTTTTGTTTCGACTTGCATTACACAGTCGGTCCCATAAGTATTCTCACTCATTGTTTATAAAAAAAAATTTATAGAGAAGAAATAGTTTTCTCGAAACTTCGATCTCCCAAAACTTTCTCCAAAATCGACATTTTCGGATGAGTCGAAATTTAACCTTTGATAGTTTAGGCTGTAAAATATGATGGAGGCTCGATGATGGTTTGGGGCTGCATGACAGCATCTGGAATGGGCAATCTCGCCATGCTAATCTCAAATTAGTGTAAAATAATAAAATTATAGTGATGTGTGGTTTTTTCGACAAAGGAAACAAGACAAAATCACCTTTGTCTAAGTGTGGTACGAATATTTTCGTGGACTGATGTTATGCAGCACGAAGATTAAAATTGAGATATTTTCTTGCAGAAATTCATCCGTTTTGTGATTGCTTAAATTTTAAGCGTAAAATTTCGTTCGAGGAATTCTACGAAGGCGAGAATGGTCAAGGCAGGTCAGAACTAAAAATTACTGAGAAGCCATCGTATGATTCCGATGGGCGATTAAATCTTCGTGTCGAATGACGCACTGGGAATGAGTTACGGTGCAACGACCGTCCGATAAAAATGCATCGATGTGCGATCGGTCGGATTGACGGATGACACGACTTCCGTGATTCTTATGAATAGATGAAGGGAAGGAAGAGCGTGGGTCAAGGAGACTGTCCACTTTCCTTGACTCATCTGATCTGATCTTTGACGACGCGGAACTGCGCAAGGAAACTGTAATGCGTCAATAATCGTGGATAATGAGATCCGACTCTTTCTTATCAATTTCTAACGAATTCGTTTTTTACATTGGAGTCGAGGAGATCGCTAGTTCAACGGCGATAATGTTATCGAGCCAAAAATTTCAGTCAGAAACTCCCTTCGTTGAAGAATTGCTTCGTATGAGTCGACCAATATAGATTGGGACTTTTATGTTGCCAATTCCAGGAGGGGTATCGTTGCATCGACCATGGAGAAGTTGTATTATGTCCAAACAATTTGCTTCACACAAGTTCACGCAAGTACTGTGATCGTTGCAGAAGTTGCATTAGTTCACTGTTTGTCTTCAACCCGAGAACGCCGACATTTAATTGAACCTAGAATATTTTCATTTCTTACGTTATTTTTCATTTTGCGTTCACGAAATGCGCACGTTTATCCATGCCACGTTTGGCCAGTAAACTGATTTGACGAGTATACTTGTCATGATACAAAACGTTGACATTCCTTCATGACAAGTGCTTTGATATTCTGAATTAAATTGTATATTTTACAAAAGTGTTGTATTTAAACAAAATATGAAGAAAATCAAACGTATATAATTACACTAATTTACAAACTTTTCAAAGAGACAATTTTTTAAATTTAATATTGAAGACAATTTAAGACAAAAGTATTAAAGACAATTTTTTTATTAGTTTTCCACTTCTGTGGATAGTTGGAAATACATTTTGCATTCGAATAGAAATAGTTCCTTTGGGCGAGCACTTTCTCGGTCACATCTCTCTCTCTCTCCCTCCCTCTCTCCCTCCCTCACTCATTCACTCACTCCCACCCTTTCTCAAGATAGTCAGCGTTTGTCCCGACAAAATTGCCCCATTTTTATTTTCAGAAAGCCATTAAAGCGCAAAGGGTGGCCACTATTCGATAAAATTTTCGATAAAATTATGTTTATGGTCACAGTAGAACAAACGACTTGAAAAATATTTTTTATTTATGACTATTTTTTCATTTCTAAGGAAAATTGGAAACACACTCACGCATTCGAATAGAAATAGCGCATTCGGGCGAGCACTTTCTCGGCCATGTCTATCGCGTCTGTCTTATCCTTTCTGTGAAGATAGTTAGCGCTTGCCCCGACTGCCATTTACCTATTTTTTTTTCTCAGAAAGCACAGCTCGGAGACGGTTGGGGCTAAGTAATCTGAGAAAAACATAAGTCACAGAGAGTCGTGTGGCACACGGGGCTGATAAAGTAGTCGACGTACGCGCAGCTCGTGCTCCGCGTCCTCTTATCAAAGGAAAAATGCATTTAATGTCAGACACGCCGAGCATAATAAATGTAGGGGCACCCATGCGTCCCAACGCGAGATATACCGAACTGGTATGATTTGGTTCGCGGGTGAACTTTACTTCTTCGGCGTCCGAAGCGACGCGGCGTTCAAATAGAAGCAAGCGAGCCATTCCTCATTGTATTTCACGGATTGGTACATTGTTGCAGGACTGGCAATAGCTACCAGCCATGCGCTTGTGTCGATGCTCGTCGTTCATTCGCACATTCACGTCATCCGGTTTTTCGATAATTACGAACTTGTGCACAACAATCCAACAGAAATCTAATGTTCTCAATGACTTTCTTTAATAATAACACAGATTTATTAGTTGCTAAATAAGAAAATACGTAAAAGATCGCTGTGCAGTTTAAGACAGTTACGTGTTTGCGATTAAAATGAACTTTGTAAATTAGCGACAAATAAGACGTACACATGATCCATACATCTCGCACGCAGCCATAAAAAGGAGACAATTGGGGCAATTGTTGAAAGTGCCGCCCTGAATATTATTATCGCTCGAGACTTTAATGGCCCCGATGTTCTAGTAAACATCGATGATCATCGTTCTTCGCAATCCGCTTATGAATAAGAACATCGAGATCTCAGATGCATTAATTGCTACGATAATTGCGGAGAGATATTACGAATCTATATCACCTTGCGAAGACATAATATTTGTCCTTAGAGATCTGTGAAAGCGAGCCAGACACGATTGTACATAATTACATCTCACGAGACAAAACAATTGATATGCGTGACGCGTAAATGAGAATCAGGAAAACGGGAAAGTTGTTGTTCCCGATCAATACAACCCTAGATCGGTGATAATTCGACTGGCAGATCTTTGCGCGAAATCCAATTTTTCTGCAGAGAAATTTCAAAGTGCACAGAAACGATGAATTTATTCACAGTCTCGAATGTTACTTCCTTGCAAAACAGGAGCGCGTATTCCGGAAACAAAAACAAACAATCGATACGAGGAAGAACGAGCACTCAGCATTTTCTGCACGTTTCTGCAGCGATAAATATTTTTTCTCCCGTTCACTACTCTCAATTCTCGGCATCCTCTTCATAGATGCTAAACGGGATGTTACCGGGTTATCGTTTGTCCGAGCTGATTATGAAGTTTTGTGCACACAGCTTGTCGATTCGCGAACTACTATACACACATCGTTACACGAACCGATGTGAACGCACTTGTACACGGAGAATAGCATGGCGACGCGCGATTTCAAGCGCGATCCGAGCTGAAAGCTAAAAAAGGGGAAACGTCAACAACCTTTCAACCCTAACGCTGTTTTTCCTCGACTCTTTAGTCGCCCGATAAAAGATAAGGAATTAAAGTTTGAGTTTTTGGCGTAATCGAGTCTTCGGTGGTCCTTGATAGTATAATGCTTGGGGTCCGACAAAAAATTCTGTGACCCCGCAAAGATTCTACTTCGCGGTGTCTTCAGATTCGATAAGATTTAGCTTTAGTAATGTTTCTCTTTCTCTTTTTTTGTTGAATTTCGTTGGGAACAGTAATCTCGGTTTTGTTATTATAACGAGTAAAAAAATATTTCATTTTATTCGATTGCGATGCAAATGACGTTATAGTTATGATTAATCTTTATTCAAGTTTTTTGGTTTATCTGCGTCTGGTACATTTTCAAAAATACATCAAATCCGCGGAGTATTATAGAGATTGATAATTGTGGAACTTGTATAATGAACGTCACAGATTAAACACGTAGGTAAAATATAATGAATCTTATTGTCGAAGATTGGAACGGTTTGAGATCAATGAATTTCATCGAGATGTCAAGGAATGGTCAAAATATTGATAATTAAATTTTATCGTACAGAAATTTATGTATTATTATTTTGAACGAAATGAATTTACATTACGATTATTGTAAATATTATATCACGGATCACGAATTACGATAATAATACTTTAATTGTATGTACAAAAATTTCACAATTCAATATTCTCTAGTCCATTTAATTTTCTTCGGCTGAGAATTCGTAAGACTTTAGCGGCAGAGTGTCGGGCAATTGAATCTCGTAGACCGGTTTCCCATCCTCGCCGATCCAAATGCTTCCGTTTTGGGCGCACCTAATCGCGTAGACCACTCCGTGGGCGATGCTCTCCACGCTGGCAATCAAATTTGACAAATTAACAACGGCGCTGTAGGTTACAAATTAACGAATTAACAGCGATCTTTCTGGAATTGATAACTTGAATGTTCACATTCTAATAAAAAGAAAGTAGGAATCGACATGCAGAAAGAAATGCATAAATACGACAGATTATTATTAATTTAAATTAAGTTAAAACATTATATAAAACATTCTGAAGCATTTTTGAGGGGTTAAATAGATATTTCTCTCTGGAAAATTTTAGCAACATGAGCACTAAACAACAGTATCCTTAAATTTTCTTAAATGCTCCACTGTTTTATGATTGACATGCTCGTTTCTGTTTTCATTTTTAATACATAAAATAGAAGAATTGTCTTAGAAAAATATGTGAAATTGTGATGCTAATGCAAAGATCAGATACAATTATAGAAAGCACAATGAAATGTTGAAGAAGAGACAATTGTTACTTTTAAAGAAGTATATCTGTAAGGTGTGTTAATACATATCTGCATTACTTACTTGTGTGACTGATATCGGTGTCCTTCTGGTAGGTCATCCGAGGATTGCGCGAAATCGCGACACAGTACTATTATCCTCACCCCCGTCCTTTTGTAGTGATAAGGTTGCTAACACACAAATACATTCAGTTGTTATTTACCAATTTGAATATCAAATAGGAATATAAAGCGAGCTATACTAAAAATAAAAGGTAGACTGTGTTTCAAAGGAATGATTACACTTACTGCAAAAGAACGACTGAAGCTGACCACTGCGTGTTTCGTTGCAGAATATACTGGCAGTTGCGTTAATGAGTCCAGACCCGCCAGAGACGAAATATTTACGATAACACCACCCCTGCCGCCGGCGTCCTTTTGCATTTGTTGTATTCCTAGAAGCGTACCGCGTATCACAGCTGTCTGCAATGAATTGACCTCGTTAGAACAAACCATGGTGACGTAGCGTCGACGTACAATCTACGAAAATACTTTCTAATCACTGTCTGAGTATTACAGTATCTCGTTATGCACTTACGAATGCATGAAAATGCATGAAACTGAACTAATGTTTACGCTCCAGATGAAATTGAGCTCTTTATTTTTGGAGATTTGCTTATTATATGAATATTGTTTGTATAATAGCATAGTTAATTTATCGAATAAGACGTACTGAATTTTTGTATTAAAAAAAAAAACGAAATGAAACTAAAGAAATTTAATGTATCTTATTCGATAAATACAAAGTTAATTATGCCCGAGAAAGGGATATACTAACTCGATAATAATTTCAAAAGAACTTGTTACATTATACTAATCTTAATAATTTGATGGATTATGGATAAGCTTATTATAGTTTTTGAACGATTTGTTACGTCTGCTACAAAACTGTCTACAGATAGAGCGTAAACGTTTTTATATTTCGTTGCATGTAAAATCCTCGCGATAGTAAAATGCCAGAGGGTGCCGATCAATAACACAATTATCTAAGGTATCGTTCTCTTTCTTACCACGTTTATGTCAATGGCTTTCGAGAAGTCGCTCTCGTTAATCACGCTAGCATTGTTTACTAAAATCTCCAGGCCGCCGAGCGCGGTCACAGCTTTCTTGAATGTGTCTGTTACAGAAGAAAGTAAATCGTGAATCGCAATTTCGAAACTCTGTCTCTCAAACATAAATATCGCGCTCTCGTTTAAAAAATTTTCGTAAATTCATTTGCGAAAGTCAAACGAGACTACTGCTCGTGTGCAAGCGACTCGTTCATAATTACTATCGAATTCGGAGTTATTTGTGACATCACACTGGAAGAAAATTGCACGGTTGCGTCCGAACTCCGCATTCAGTGCATTCGTCGCTTCAATCCCGGCCATTTCGCGAATGTCGATCATCGCGACTGCCTGAAACCCCAGAAATATTAACCTGCTGATTGTCACGTATGTCACAATGATCGTTAAAACAATGATTACTTACGGAGACGCCATTTCGCAGCAATTCCCTGCTAACGATCATACCCAGGCCACTCGCACCTCCTGTTACGATCGCTCTTTTATCCTTGATCTGCATGTTTCCGGTTTCTTTCTCCCTTACTCCTCGGAAATCTGCGAAATGGACGAATTGTTTGAACGTACTAATTCGTTGAAATGGAAAACACGGTTCCGAAGAAGCGACCATGACGATTTCAACGACATCCTAACTTTAAAACTACCGAAACTTCAATTTAGTTTGTTCACTCTTTGATTCACGGTATCTGTATTAAACGAAAACCGATTTTTCCGCGAATCTATAAAAAAATTTACACGATTCCTCGAACAATATTTACTATAGTTTCTTACCTTTGCAACAACGATACTCGGCGAATAATTCAGAATAAATTCTACTTGATAGAATTTACTGTGTTCGAGTCTTCTTTGGGATCAGCTTCGGAGGACATTCGTCGTTTAAGTTCGCCCATTTACGATGAACACGCTCAGAGATCTGAAATTCGACGGATTACAAGAAATATAACGATTCTCACGATGTAATTAAACAACGTCTCGGTCGTCACTGACGGCCGCTGGTTCTGCAGATCGTTCTGTCAGTTGATATGGCAGAATTGCTTGCTTTCGTATCACGATCTTCGACCTCTCGCTCGCCATGTCATCCCGGATTCGTGGAGAACGGTTTACTATCTTCTTCGATCTTCCATTGCAACACAATTCGCCCCTTGATCTTTCCAAACAGATTTGACGCACGCGCTGAAACGGAAACGCGGATCGCGATCTCCTGTTGCCAACTCTTCGATTTTGGGGAATTTGAATGTGTGATTTCGGTGTTGGTAGCATGCTCATTAACAGAGGAGACGGAAGGAAGTAATCGGTGGAAATAATTACGATTTAATAGCCGAAAAGTTGTTACAAATTTTTTATTTTTATAATATTCTTCCATTTTGCAGCACGTTTCTTCTTTTGAAAGAGGGAGCTTCTGAGTAAGATGGACGACGTCGTGTGGGAAGAATTAAAACATTCTAAATATACTCTTAAAAATCTAGATGTAAACGAGACAATGTCTAAAGCGACTAAAAATGCTGGGAAATATTCTGTGGCGGCAAGGAAAAGCGTCGCATGTCACAATTTCTTAAAATTTATGTGTATGTGTTAAATGAGCTGTGCAATGGGATTTACGTGTTCGCATGAAAAAAAATTATGAAAACAGCTCGAAACAGCTCCGAAGATTAATGCAATTTAATCAGAGTTAACACGAAGTATTAGCGATCAAAAGTTTGAGCGACAATATCACGAAAGTGAAAGCATGTCGGTCATCTTCTTTGTAACTACAGACATTACTTTCAACAATGAAACGGATAGGTATTGGAAAGTAGAAAGGGAGATGCCCTGTCATTGAAAAATGTGTGGTCGAAAGAAAACTCTGTTTTTCCTTAAAAAAGTTTTTTATTATAAGACATGAAAATACCTATTCTAGGCAGTTCTTTATAATCACAATTCGTGTTTCTTTGGTATAAAGAAGATCTATTATTACAAATTAAGTTCTACTTTCTTGTACGGAAGAAATTCGACACCGAATGGTGGTTCTCCTCCTTCGCTGACCCACACAGATCCGTTCTGGCCCTTCTGGATGAGCAAGACCATTGCTTTCGCCACGTTTTCGGGTCTAAACAAGAACAGAAAAATGATCAGAAAAATGTTAGAAACGTTAGCAAGTATTTAGAACATTGACTGCTGAATCCAAAAGTGTACCACAAACTTGTTGTACGCAGGGTGTCCCAAAAGGTTTTGGATCGCTTGAAAGGGGCGATTCCTATGGCGATTTGAAGTCACTTTTTCTGTAGCGAAAATGTCCTCTTCGTTCTCTTCGTTAATGAGTTATTAACGAACAGCACGGTCCAATCAGAGAACGACTACACCAACGAACATTTTCGCTAAGGAGAACGTAACGCCGAATCATCTCAGGAATCACCTCTTTCCGGGAGTAACAGGAACGTTCTATGGGACACCCTGTGTATTTGTCAATTGCTTTTGCTATCAACGCAATTTTCCAAATTCTCATAAGCTACAACAAATATATTGTTATATTCGTAAACTGTGGTTTCGTTTAAATTCGATTGCCCAATTTTTCTCTCTTGCAGCAGTCAATGTCTTAAATTGCTACTCACTCTTGTTTAGGCAAGGAATCTATGAGATTCTTCAATTCCGTGGTAGTAATGAAGTCAAACGTTGTCGCTTGCATGGTATCGAACAAGTTACTGTTTGTGACGCCGGGGCACATCACCAGGACACGAACGCCGGTTTTGGTGTACGCTTTCTAAAACAATAGAATTATAATGAGGATTTGAAAGAAGAGCAATTGTTGTTTTCGAAAGAAGCTCTGCTCCCATTGTCGTCAGAGAAATGTTCGATCATTTGTTTAGCACTCGAACGGCGGGCCTTTTTCATAAAAATATAACTGAGCATACTTAGGAGCATTTATAACTTTATTTATCGATGTATGTTGGAGAAACTGATTGTTACTAAAATGTTTGAAATGCAAAAGAGTGAAATGTTATACTATTTCTTATGGTAACTGTTAACTTTTTGTTGTAGTTCCGGTTTCGTTGATTAAATGACCTCGATATTGTGGGAATTTTTGGAGTTGATATTCACCACTTAACGTGTTCATGAAACATGTGAAAATTGAAATTAAAAAAATTTGGTATTCTAGTAATATAATTTCTAAACTTTGATTATAAACGTATCCAAGCTTTACCGTTCGAGTGTTAACGAATAGCTGTTCTAGCGATCAAAGCTAAAGATACTCGAGCTTCTCAATTAGTTTACCTGCAGGCAACGACTGAATGCAAGCACGTCGTGCTTGCTGGCACAGTAAACTGGGAATTCTTTGAAAATGTCGAGGCTGACAATAGATCCAATGTTCACGATGACACCACCTTTTCCGCCCTTATCTTTGCGCATGTGTTCCATGGCAAGGAGCGATCCTTGGATCACGCCACCCTGAAATCCACATTGAACAATTTTACCAATCCTCTTAACGGTAATGGTATTTATTAACAAAATATGCAAGAATTATAATGCGTCTTGTGTTTTGTGCGATCAATACGTTAAACACAGTGCTGATTTCGTTTCACTTTAAAGATTTCTGAGCCTTGTTATTTGTAAAAGATTGTAAAAACAATTTTTAATACATTCTCAATTGTTACTGAAACGTGTTTACGGTCTCACGCGATTTCACAATAAAGCGAATACTAATTGTAACAAGGAGTTAGGGTCCGTCTTTCTACAAGAATGCGCGAGTCGCTGCTTTGGCGATTGACCTACGGCGACTCTAATTTTTTTGCGGACCGCTGAAAATAACGGAGTCAATGACTGAAGCTCACGAAACCTAAGAGTCACTTGTGTAGGATACGCGATGAGAAATAATTGGCTTGATTTTCGAAGCAAGTGTTATTTTCAATAATACCTCGTCAATTTCACTTTCAGCAATTTTACAAAGCGAATTCCTCAGCGAAATCGATTCTTGGATCTCGCTTAACATTTAGCGAAACGACGCTGAGATCGTTTTTATAAGATTTTTGAACGAATACATTTTAAACAGAATTGGAATACAATTTACTTACAACGTTCAGACGAATAGTCAGCTCCCAGTTTGTGTCATTGAGCAAACCGGCGTTGTTAATAACAATGTCAACACCATTCATCGCGTTCACAGCCTTCTTGAAAGTCTCTGTTATCAGAAATAATGAATGCGATGTGTAAACTCATAACTGTTATCTGCATACTCGTTTATCCTGATTCGAATATTAGATTTTCCGTCAAAATAATCTCATTCAGACTATGAGATGAGACTATGAGTCACATTTCCATAGTAACTCAATCCTGAATCAACAAACCTAATAGCTTTATCTTATATCTTTATCTTATCTTTCTAAATTGGTAATTTTTATTAGCTCTTCCGTGGTATTCCAACAAAACAGTATCTTTCATTAAAATTTCCACCGTTATTATTCGGGTAATTATCTCAGAGCATTGCGTGCACATTGATTTAAACAAATGAAATGGTACCTTCGAATTGCTGAATGTTGGTCACGTCGCACGGGTAGAAGGTGGCCTTGCCTTTTCCAAATTCTTTCTCCAAATTAGCAGCCTTTGTCGTGCCATCGGATGTTGGCAGGTCAAGGATGGCGACAGTCTGAAAATTTGACAAACATTTTGAAAAATCATAGACTTCGAGGAATCATGTTTCTATACTCTTTAACAGATACTACAATTTCGTGCTATTGCGAAGAAAATTTTATTACATTGAATTCACTAATCACTATCGCGCCGATTTAAAAGTTGCTGAAATGTGAAAGATGTTACCTTGGCTCCACTTTTCAACATGTACTGTGCATAACGGAGACCAATACCTCCAGCAGCTCCGGTGATCAAAACGTTCATGTTCTTGATTTGGTCCATGGTCTGAAATCAATTAACATGATCGTATCGCAATGATTTTTCAATTCGAGAAGAATCGTCGACAGTCGGCGAATGCGCATTTTAAAAATTTCTCAACGGGCTCTGAACCTTAAACATTTCGAATCAATTCGAGCAATAATTTATCAAATTGTAATTTAATACTAAACCTATCGAGCTCTAAAAATAACTAACGTGTGCTGCTTTATATTATACAGCGCGACAAAACTAATTCTATGTAACTTAGAA
The DNA here is from genome assembly GCF_051020955.1 of Megalopta genalis. NCBI lineage: Eukaryota > Metazoa > Arthropoda > Insecta > Hymenoptera > Halictidae > Megalopta > Megalopta genalis. The sequence goes on from NC_135024.1 coordinate 7,632,147, forward strand.
ATTTATTTTTCGTTCACTCGTAGTATTAATTTTTACACTCTAAAAGAGCATATCGCTTAGTTGTATGAAATACGTAAGTCAGTGGTTTCGAAAAATGTAGCAAAAAATGTAAACATGCTATTCGATCCGCCACAGAACTGTAAGACAGTCTCCAGTAAACCGGCAAATTAAACATTACGAAAAGAGATTTTTGTTTCCAATTGTTGTTACTAGATGTGCAGCATTTAAAGTGATATTGTGAGTGCAATAGTTTTCGATTATACGGAGATCAATACAATTAACAATTTAAAGAAGGAAAATTATTCAGTACGAAAAATCGCCTATATATTAGGGAGAAGTTGTTGTGCAGTTCATAACTATTTAAAAAATAAAGAAAAATATGTTAAAAAGAACCCCGGTGATCGTCCAAAATCGAGAACTGTGCGAGAAGGGCAACAAATTTTAAGACATGCTTCGAATTCTACAATGACAGCAAATAGCAGCGGAATCCAATGAGGTCACAAGTGTTAGGACAGTGCACAGAATAATAAAGAGTTCTAAGCATTTGAAAAGGCTTAAAATCAAGAAGCAATCGCCACTAACCGACAAACATAAAGAAGCCAGATTCGAATTTGCAGAGCATCGGATATATTGGCGTAAATCTTTTCTGACGAAAAGCGTTTTATTTTAGATGGACCTGATGGCCTAAATTATTATTTTCATGATTTGAGAAAAGAAGAAATCATGTTGCAAAGGTGGCAAATGGGTGACGGTGGGTTATCATGTGGGCAGCTATGGGATGCTATGGAAAGACGGATATTGAATTTGTTTCTACAAAAATGAATAGTCGAATGTTCATGAATATCGTTAATAGGCAACTATCGAAATATGCACAAAAAATAGCTAAGCAAAAGTATATCTTTCAACATGATAACGCAGTTGTGCATACTGCAAGCATAACGCGAGCTTATTTTGAAAATAAAAATATAGATATTTTACAGTGGTTAGTAAGATCGCCGGATTCAAATATTATTGAAAATTGGGAATGCTAATTAAGGAAGTATACTCAAGAGAAAAGCAATTTAACACCATAGAAGAATTATAAAAGCGTATTATATAACACAATTAAACACAATTAAAAAACTGTATAAATTTCTACCGCAAAGAATGTTGGAAGTAATAAAAAAGAAGGGTGGGAATATATATTATTAAAAAGTAACAAAAAGAAGGAGAGAAGGAGTACTCTGTGTGTGTATACATATACTCATATATAAAAACTTTGTGCACACATCTATGGTTTTAAGAAATACTAGAAATTCAGGAGTGTCTTATAGCTTTGTCGCAGTGTTGTGTTTAGATTTATCATTTTTGCTACTCGAAAGTTCATTACTGTATTAGTAGTGGCTCTCTCATTTGTCAGGTTTATGATTCGATTTCTTTATCTCTTCTACAGGATGCCTAAAAAATGACTCGTAATCCGGAAATGAGGGTTCCTGAGGTCATTTGAAGTAACTTTCTCCTTACCGAAAATGCAATCCGCGGCTTTGTTTACGAGTTATTAACAAAAAACAGACGGCCGAGCCAATGAGCGGAACTGAGCTTCGAACTCGTTTCTTATTGGTCACCGTTTTTCGTTAAAATATCTCGTAAACAAAATCGTGGCTTGCATTTTTTGCTAAAGAAAAAATTACTTAAAATGTCATTAGGAACCCCTCACTACCGAATTGCGAGACATTTTTGGGACACCTTCTATTGTATGTTTCGATTAAGCAAATTTAACAATGTTCTGTGAAAGCGTCTTTATAATGCTAGCAACTTTAAAACAAAGTGAAACAAGTCATTTTGACCGGCTCGGTAGGTTAAGCGTTAAAAAATCATTTACATTCTTCCAAATATTTTCGAGAATGTAATTAATAGACTGCGGACTTTACGCATTTATGAACAAAAAAATGAGTACCTGTAGAAATTTGCAACAGTAGAAATATTAAAATCATTTAAAAATGTTGATATAATATTTTCGACGAATCAAAATGTTTAAAGAAGAAATGAAACTTTTTTGCATCAGAGATGCAGCGAACTTATATTTTGCATAAAGATGCGCAGTCTAGTTATTGAATTTTGAAGAACGTAACGCGGGAGATATTTGGAAATGAAACACCTTACAATTAGACACAGACTAAAATCGAATTAATAATCACCGTTTAGTGAAGTGGTCCTGACGAACTCTTGTAACTAGATCCGCACAGTACGACGTGAGCTCGAAAAGTGAGTGCTGCGCTCCGCGGCCACGATAATTTAAAGGAGATCCGTACTGTCTTAGATCAGTTGTGGGAATACATATCGGAAATAAACCAATTGGGAAGATGGAGATTATGTCATACGTAAAACAACGCGATAAAAAGCTACCGTTTCTTATCTCTCTTAAAGGAAGAGGCTATGAGATAACAGGATCTCTCAATCCTTCTGTCGAAAGTACGAGAAAGTAAACGAGAAATGAACGATAAATATTTATTTTTAAATACTCTTTTGCCTCTTTCGACCAAAGGTTTCAACAAATAATCGACGACACTTTTTATCTCATTCTGACATAATAAGTGGCCACGCATCACTAATCCTGTGTGTTGCGAACTGGAATTTTCCAGGATTATATTATTTTCCAGGCTTTGTTTTCCATCATGTCTGCAACTGAGACATTTTTGTTTACGTATTAGTAATGTGTTTCACTATCATCTTTGTTTCTTGCAAGTTCTATCAGTCCTTTTGATAGTGATTTGTATAGTTTAACACTTTGATTTAATGATTTCCATTTAATTAAAATAGAAGTTTTTAATTCTTCTGTGTTATTGAATTGCCTTCCATTTGCATAAACGTATTGTGCAAGTATGAAACATCGAATATTCTATGTTGTTGAGATCCGGAGATCAAACATAGGTTATGATAAAGAGGTTATTATGATAAAACTGGAACATTTACTGTTTCATAACAATTTTCAACATAAATATTCATGCATTGCACAACGACTCTGTTTTTATATAAAGCAACACTTGCATCAATGAAAACACTTTTTTGCACTTTTCTATCTGATTCACTTTACTTGCTTCTACGTGGCATTTTATTTTCTACTTAATAGAATAAATTTTTTTACCGTAGAGACGAACCACGAGAATAATTGCTCTTCATCTTCTGCTTTCGTGAAAAGATCATAATTGTTTTATACTTTTGCCGAATGGAGCAATGAAATGGAGCAACTTGCTTTCATTTCTTGTCTAAGTAAGTTCTAGGAATCGCAACCTCGCGTAGTTTCTAGAATTGTCTAAGAATCTCCTGTACGATGTAATCAATAACATTTATGAATGACTGAAAATCAAATTTCCCAACAGCGTTTTCTTCGATTTCTAGTCACAGATCTTATAAATAGTTTTATAGTGGAGTGCATATTTTTTCACGCGATATTTATCGAAGACACGTGTAGGCATCATTTTTTGGAAAAATATAAATATGAGAAAGTATGCTATGTTTAAATATGGTTGCCGTATCGCATCGTAATGTTTACACAGTACAGTAAATTCTCCCTAATTGACCCTCAGATTGTGCAGAAAAATGAACAATTTGGGAGGAGGAAATACGATTATTCGAGCCTCGTGGCTCGTTTTCATAGTTGTTGGTAAACGGTAACTATAAAAACGAGTCGCAAGGCTCGGATAATCGTATCTCTTCTTTCCTAATTGTCCATTTTTTTATATAATCTGAACGTCAATTAGGGAGAATTTACTGCATTCATGAATGTTAATCTACCACAATTTCATAGGAAAAAATTCAAGATAGCACACTTACATATCTTTTAATCCGTGAACGCGTGAAGCCAATGATTGAAATAATGCAAATGTAACAGTACAACCTTTTTTATTACTCGTTATGCTAAGAAACTTTTAAGTTATAATATATTAATGACATTTTCTTATTTAAATGATATATAATCATGACATAATAATTTGAATACATTTGAAGAGCATTCAGCATGTAATATTTAATCAATTACGTTTTCCGCTATTCAAATGAAATCTTTAATCTTTCATCGCAATTAACTATTGAATTACAACTGTTGGCCAGTAATACCAATTAACAATTTTTCTAGTTTAGTCGCTAATTGTGGTTAACAATTGAAATAAATTTAATCGGTGACTGCGATTAACGACTAATAGTAATATTTTAATCGCTAAGTACGATTAACAGTTAATCATTTACAGTAGTACAGTAGCGCCTCTCTTATCTGAACGTTTTTATTGCTGTAATATTCTGATACCAGAACATTCTGTTATTTAAAAATTTCACTTTATCAACAAGTTTTATATTAGTTGATAATGTATGTAAATGATACAATGATTAGATAATAGAATGTTTGGATATCAGAGAATATTGTAAAAATAAATACTCCGATAAGGGAGCCACAAATTAATCGTCAGTCTTCGATTTAATTTTTGACCAACTCTATTGATAATTTCTTCTAAAAAATTATACGACTCTATACGTCTCAACGATAACAACGCGAAAACTTTATGTTACATAATATTATCAGTAGAAAGCGTGCCTTTATCGTTTTTACTTTCGCCTTTATTTATTATGTATTGTATCCTTTGCAAGGGTTTTGCAAAATATCTGAAATTCGTTTTTCATGATTGAGCAGTACTGACTACGGCCAGATAAAATATACGGAATGATAGTTTGTTAGTTACGATTCGGATTGTTCGTGAATTCGTTGCGTGCCGAATTGAGGTTGAAAAATGTGAAGAGAATTAACGGTGCTCAAAAATTTCTAATATTGTGTTAATTGTGTAAGAACAGTTTAAAATTCCCTTTGACAATTAAACGGGGATCTTCAGTGTGGCGTAACTGGGCACTTCGACAGCGAACGGGGGTTGATTGTTCTCGCTGACGAAAATCGCGCCGTTCTTCCCGTTCTCGATTAATTGAATTATGGCGCTCGCCACATGCTCCGGCCTGCCAACAGATTCGTCGATGACGGCATCATTAACTATGTACATCGTGTCAGAGATGACTCTGCATAAGCAGATTTCGAAAATAATCTATCGAAACCAGATGTCAATCATTTCTTCGACATCGACTTGAAATTTAATGTCCCTATTACTGTTAATTAGCAATTGTAATTAATCTAGACATACGAAAAAATTAAAACTTGTTTTCGTGTAGCAATCTATTAATAACAAAGGAGTGCTAATCAACGAAGCCGTGAAAGAAATTATAGTGCAAGGGAATAAATACGATTTTCCCTGTCAGCATCTGCGAGATTGAAATGTCTTGTAAACGCGGCTCTCATCTCTTCGGAGATCTAAATATAGAAAATTAAAGATTCAACTCGAAATAAGCATTCCAGATACATCGCTTTTTTAAAACAAAAATCGAGGCCGTAATCAATTAATTCTGCGAACGTTAGCTGTAAAATTAAAGACTCTGAACAACATTGATCGTATTCAAGGCTCTGTCAATATTTTAAACAGATAACAGAATCTCAAATTCTATGATGCTGCTCGAATAAAAATTTCTTTATCGTATTCGTTTGCTTTCGAAAAAGACAAACATTTCACCCAGCTCCGTGACACGTAATAAATTACATTGTTCGATTGGGATAACAAGAATCAGATTTTTTTTTCTACTTACGGTTGTTTCTGCATATGCGCCATCGCTAAGGCCGCTGTTTCTTCATCGAGAAGATCCATGGCATGTTCTTTGGTCGCCATAAATCTGGCCGCCATAGCCGTGGTCGTGAGTCCGGGGCATATCGTCAGCATGCGTATACCAGTCTTATCGTAATAGTGCTGTCGAATATTATAAAATATATCAAATGAAATTGTCGGATCAGCGTCTAACGCTTAAACACAATAATATTTTTAACGTTTTCCCTACATTGGCAAAATTTGGCAGATATTCTTAGAACTGTACAATTGGCGTTGCTTAGTAACATTCATAACTTCATCGATCAATCTTTCCGGACAAATTTTTTAGGTACTTTTTCTAAACCCATTAGACCACTTCTCAGAAAATTAAGAAACAAATCTTTATCGTTGATCAGGAGATTCATTGTAATAAAGCTAAGCTAAAAATGTGATGCTTTCTAGCAATACAAATGTGTTTTGTATTTCATGTATGAGATGCCATAAATTTGCGAAGATCCGCAGTATTTTGATGCGATAGTTATTCAAATGATTTGATAATAATGATTATCAATTTTGATAATCTAGGCTTTCATCTCGCGATCGTAGCGATAGTAAAATACTAAATGTACTTAATAAGGTAGAAATTTATTTGTTGTCTCGGAGCAATTTGTTTATCGGACTATTAATTCGCACCGCCAATGATTGAGTGAATCCGACGATCGCGTATTGCGTTCCACCATAGATCGGTGCAATTGGGATCCCATCGAGTCCAGCCACGGAGGACATGTTCACTATGATGCCGCCATTGCCACCCTTGTACTTGCCCATGGTGTGCAAGGCCAAGACAGTGCTGTGCACGACCCCTTTCTGTTCGAGACAAACAAATCACGTCGAATTATGTATCTTTTTTCATTTCATAAAAGAGAAAAGATAAAAGTCAAGATAAGAGACACTATCTTCGGATGTCTTTCTTGTTTACAGTCATTTATAGTGCTGTCATATTACACGACGATGCTGATTATGAGGAGGTAAAGCTTACGTAATTAACATCGACCATAATCTCCCAATCTGCGTCATCCATAATGCCTGCAATGTTTGCGACGATGTCTAAAGTCTCGTATGCCTCGATCACTTTCTTGAACGCCTCTGCGAGAAACAAAATATTTCGTGACAGCTAAAAAGATTGCACCAATTACGAAACACGATGAATCGTAAAAATAATGTAATATGTTTCTCCCAACGTCGGTATCATTTCTTTCTGTTTTTATGGGACCTATCGCGATGTGTTATCGCACCATGCTCCTATCACGAGTAACTAAAACTCCATTTCAGTGGAGTAAGATAACTTGCGCTAGTAAATAATCTGTTAACTATGTTTATTCTCGCAATCGTTAAAAATAGTTGTTTACGTTGCTCGCGGATCTAACAGTAAATTTTCCCCAATTGACGCTCAGATTGTGCACAAAAGTGGACAATTTGGGAAGAGGAGATACGATTATTCGAGCCTTGCGGCTCGTTTTTATAATTGTTGGCGATCGGTAACTATAAAAACGAGTCGCAAGGTTCGAATAATCTATCTCCTCTATCTCTATAATATCTCCTCTTCTCAAATTGTCCATTTTTATGTACAATCTGAGCGTAAATTAGGAGAACTTATTAAGAAAAATTTACTGTACCTACTATTTAAAACATTATTAAAAAATTACGCGACATGCACCGGCCACAACCTAATCGTCAAAACGTTTATGGCTTCTTAGTTATAAGGGTCAAACATTGTTTTTGGTCTTACCACTCTACTTTGTAACACTCACAGTAAGAAAGTGGTATTTGCGGGAAGCAATCTTTTAAACATTTTAATCATTTTATTAAATTTCTTTTCTTAACTAAACGACAATTTGTTAGATGAATAATAATGAGATGTACGCGTTGCTTCTAAAAATATTGTATATACAAAATTTGTAAGTTTGATTTTTCATTAAATACAGATGCAGAATGCTTCCGAATTTTACACACACAATTTTCTCAGCAAGTATCATAATTTAGGAAGACTGCGAACTATAGAAAATCGAACCACACCAATGTGCACGCACGACTTCGCGAAAAATACGGATTCAGTCGAAAATCAAATAAAAAGAGAAATTTCGCGAATTGCCTTTTCACGATACAATAGAACTATAAATACCTTTGAGTTCATCGCTCTTGGAGACGTCGCAGGCGACGAAAATCGCACAATCTTTCACGAACTCATTGTTTAGATCGGCGGCCGCGCTTTCGCCACCTGAATCGCTCAGATCCAACAGAGCCACCGCCTGAAAACATAATTGATTACATATTAAAAGCTTTTAATCGTCGAAGATAGCGCCTCTCCGGCATTCTCACTTTCATACTACATATCTAAACTTAATAACGAAATTATGCTTTCACAGTTTACGCTGTTTATAACTATATCACGCTTTCTTCAATGTTATAAATAATCCTAGCGAAATGCTATTGTGTTGGGAAATGGAAATTATACTTTAATAGACGCCAGTCAATGTTCCTTTAAAATCATCAAAATTAATTGAATTTGTATTGCGATGATGTTGTCTACTGCGTTTCTTTTTCTTGATATTTTATTCCTGTTCTGTTACATCAGTCATTAACATATTCCTCATCAATAAATCGACGTCATTCAGAACCTTGTAGTGTACATAAACATAGTTAAGTCAGTTTAATGCACGTTTCTATTCAAATTGCTACTGCATTTGCTATTACTGCCATTACAAAGACGAACGCGTCAAACATATTGTTTGTCGCAGTTACGAAGATATGCATTCATTTTTATTATGTAAACGTGGTTATTTCACTTATTATTTGCAATAGAGTTTAATAAATAATTTGATTTAAGAAGAATATTGTGTAAATATGTTACTATAACACGGTCTTCATTTTTTCTTGATAACGTAAACATTATTTGTTGCAAATGGAAAATACCATGGTTAAAAACAATGTCAGATATTGAGATAACATTTCTACATAAAACTTTTTCCTGTAAACGTAATAGTACTTGTATGCTGTTAGTCCAAAGTCAAATTGCTACTTTCGATACCAGTCACCCTTACATTAAAAAATGTGTTGGATAAAGTCAATAAATAAAATTGTAAACGATTGAAAAGTTCGTCAGAGAAGGTCTGGCGTATGAGCGTTCAAGGGATTGTTGGTACCTTCGCTCCGTTTCGAAGGAGTTTGCGAGCCGTGGAGAAGCCGATCCCGTTCGCTCCGCCGGTGATGAGCGCGACTTTACCCTCGATATTCGACATGACTGATCGATGGAAATCAGGATAATGCCCGTCGGAGAGAAACGTGGATTTGTAGCGACTTTCGCGACCGTTCTCGCGGGAGGCTCGTTCGCGAATATATTCCTAGAGCGAGGATCACGGTGGCCCCGGTCGCCGATGAAACCCGAGAAATCGAGAATCAGTCGTACGGGATTGAATGTCTCGCGGATATCTGACGGATAATGTGACCGCGGATCCGTGGGTAAACAGGATCGGGTTCGCGAAAAAATTCGGGCACGAGGTAGCTGCAACACGCTCCGGGAGGCCGTTTATTTCTGTCGATTTATTGAGTTACCGGTGCGCGTTTCAAATCTCGATGCGCTCGGATTGGAAATCGAGCGAATCGATTGAACACGCGCCGTCGACGCGACACTCGGATGTTCCGGAGGTCGAAAGGATTCCTTCGCGCTGTTGACAGAAATTTTCTGCGCATGTTCTTTAAGCTACGTACATTTACAGGTCTCGTTTTGTTCCTCTCAACGGGCCACCTCTCACGAATTTCTCTGCGCGAACAGTCCACACGACGACCAGTGTTGGACAAAACGAATGGTCTTGCATTTTTCATTTAAACATTTATTTTGAAAATTGAAGTTAAAAGGATTCTTTCGTAGGAGATGATTGGATACATACGCAATAAACGTGATGAACGGATTAAATGAATTCAGTTTTGTCATTCTTCAAACTCGTTAGTCATCTTTAGTCCTTGGCATGCTAACGAAACACTTGAAGAAACACGCTTAAAGAAACACTGAATCGTGAAAAAATGTCGATTTTTAAACTAGCATAATTATGTGTAAGGAAATATTGAAATCTTCTGCCTGCGTTTATTTTGACGCATTGAATGCTGTGGAGCCCACCCCCACCTTTAACTTCGTTCACTTATTTTTGGTTTCTTCGAAGATCCTCTTTTATCGCGTAAGTAGGAAATAAATTGCTGGAACTTTTCTGGAACTTTTGCGCAACTTTTCTGGAATCAATACGATGAACAATAGGAACGATTCTACTAAAACTGATACTAAGATCTTAAGCAATAAAAATGAATACAAGTTTTACTCTTCCTTTGAAATTGTCAAAATAAGAATTATTTATCCTGATCAGTGGAACTTCCTGTTCTTGCTTGTCTTTGCCATTCGCTTTTGGAGAATAAAAGTATATATATATACTTTACTAAAAGTATATATATATAAATATTGAAATCATATCGTGTTTCATAAGGTTATAGTGTGACAATTGGATGAATTTAACAATATGATATAGCATTTACTAAAATACTTTAAATACACAGATCAGGAACTTAAAATTCTGTCATTTTGGAGACGTTACAAAAATTTCAAGAAAGGTTCCAGAAAAGTTCCAGAAAGGTTCTAGAAAGGTTTCAGAATTTCCAGAAGTTCCAGTAGTTCCAGAATTTCCAAAAAAGTTCCAGAAGTTCCAGAATTTCCAGGAAAGTTCCAGAAGTTCCAGAATTACGCTCTCACTTACGCTTTTCTTATTTATAAACGAATCTATCCCAAAATGTTCTGCTGCAACAAATTACGGAACAGTAAGCTCGTAAACAATTTAATCGCCCACATAATCTTGTATTTGCGATAATCACGTTTATCCCTTCCGCCATTTCTCTTCCATTTTAACACTAGAGCTACGAATTCAATCGAAACGAAGAATTACAGATTCTTTATATGACAATGGTTCAAATTATAAATATGCTACTGCGAGCAGTCGATAAATATTTATTCAGCTGCATTTTGAAATAAAAATTGTAGGACATCCCCGTTCTTCCGTTACCCGTTACCAGTGACCCGTTACCAGTCAACCGTTATCCCTTACCCCGTTACCAGTCATCCGTTACCCGTTCTTCCCTTACCCGTTACCCCGTTACCAGTCATCCGTTATCCGTTACCCGTTCCTTCCTTACCCGTTACCCCGTTACCAGTGACCCGTTCGCTGTTACCCTTTCCCTGTTATCCGTTGCCCGTTACCCGTCATCCGTTACTCCGTTACCAGTTCCCCCGTAACGGGGTAACGGATAAGGGATGACGGGTAACGGGTAACGGATAACGGATGATACCGTCGGTGACAGCGAGTCGGTCGCAGTTTACGTCTCTGCATATCTTGCATATCTCTTAGAACGTAATTATCGGCCGTTCGAGGAAAATGGTATCGGGTGTCTTTTTCTCGGACGGCCGAACGATGATCGACAAGGATACACGGCCGAGGCCTGGCTTTTTCGGCAGTGAAACGTCGACTACAGAACAAACGCGTCGAATAAACGATTATCCGCAAACGAGTCTCAGTGATCTTTCGTAATATCCACAAGTGATTGGAATTATCAGTGATTAATTAAGTGAGCAGTGTTCGGTGACTGCAGTGTAAATGAACTTCGTAAATAACCATACCAGAGGTTCCTCTGAGAGTATCCCTCGAATGTTGCGGTCATCGACCTGAGATCAGCTGTACGTTGTACGAGGTCAGTGTGTATGAGTCAGCAAATGCATCCTCAACTAAATGGGTGAGTTTCTTGTTGATAATATTTTTCATATTTCTCTAATAAACAAATCCTTTACGTCCCTTAACGCGATTATTTATTATTAAATCAGCTTTGCGAATCATTCGTTGAGTTCTGTTCGGACACGGAATTATTTAAATTAAAATATCATTTACAAACTTTGTTAATCTTCACCGTACACCTTGCATACAAATTTCATATGGCACACACGAGGTGTCATGCACACCAGAAAATTAAAACAGCTGTCGTACTTATTATTTCGGGGCCGAAAAATTAGTAAATATTCTTCAGACATTCTGAAATAAGGATGAACAGCGTTTTTCTTAAAATTATCACTGCCACGTGGTAAAAAAAAAGGTATCGAAAGTTCATGCTCCGTGACTTGTTCATTGATTTGAACAAGGCACAGAGTCCTCCTTCAGCTGTCAAACTCAGTGGCAGGAGCACATGGCACTCGATCGATTGACCACGTTGTGGTTCGCGCCATCGCCTCTCATTGGTCGGCGTTTTTCGTTAATAACTCGTAAACAAAGCCGCAGATTGCATTTTCGCAAAGAAAGAACTTACTTAGAATGATCTCAGCTACCCCGCATTTCCGTAATGCGAGACATTTTTGGGACACCCTGTATTTATAAATAAAATAAAAATTTTATTTGAATAATTATTCGGATAACATTTTATTGCAATAGTGCCCATCACTGCATGCGATCCCAGACGGCACACGTCTTATGGTTTTTCTGTTCGAGGTATTTGAGACCATAAGGTAAGGGTCTCGATATCGTTGCCACTGTTATCAACAACTGGCGAATATGGGCGTGTTAGCTGACACCGAATATCGTATATACTTTATTTTTTCTACAAACGTTTAATTTTATTTGGAGCACAAGCACAGACTTAGGATTCTTGAGGGATCTCAAATCTGTTGCAGCTGTGTGTAATACCACTTCGCGAAGTTACCATAAATGTCTAACGATGAGCCGACCGGCCTGAAAAATCCACTCTGTACCTAACTGGCCTACAGCTACCAGAGGGCCGATTACTTGATCTTATTCTCGCAAGTCTTCGTGCGTGGTCGATTAGTATATATACCACTTCTTCGCACAAGGAACCAAGCCCGTGTCTAAGGCAGGGTCTGCTGGGTAGCCTTGCTGACGAGTCCTCCAGCAGATTCCAGGACGAAACATGGGTGGGCTTTCTGTTCCCCCACCCTTACCCCCTTAGGGGGAGGAATGAACCACAATCTCCCTGTTCTGTTCTCAGAGTGGATTGCGATTTTGCGTGGCACCCCCCGAGGGAGGAGGGTATGTGTCTAGCGCACAATAGCGGGTGAATAGGAACATCAAAATTCCGATTCACCTGTCTAAAGGGGCAATCTTATAGATCGCTATATTGAGCGTTTTCCGCCTATGACATAGCCTGCGTACAAGGCAGAGTCTGCTAGGTTGCCTTACTGACGAGTCCGCTAGCAGATTCGGGACGAAACGCTTCTTTTTTTCTCCTTTACCTTGCAAAATCCCGGTCTTCCAAAATTTTTTTTCTATATAACCTCACTTTCGTAGCAGTTTAATTTATTATTAATATTAAATGAATTTTATACATAATCATCATATTTAATCATTATTTTCGAGTAATACAAGATGGTTAATAAATCATTAAGATGGTGCTGTAACAGATGTTAGTGATCTGGTATTTTCAAATTAAATTAAATTACAGCAGTTAATAAAATGGACAAATCATTTTATCGAATATACCGAATTTATTTATATCAATTTTTATAACGATACATTCGACCCTCACGCGTACATAGCTTTCGCTGAGAGAGATTTATTTCTTTTATGAAACTTATTTTTTGCAGATTGTTGTTATTTTGGGGCAAGCTTTCGACCGATCGATTTTGGAGAATTCAACACATGGCGGTGGCGTGACCTTACCGCAAGGCTGCAATTTATAAATTATCCATATAATCCGATAGAAATATGCTTGTATTTATTACAAGACGATCTATGTTGTAACTCGATCAATTCAGTGTTAAAATAATAGCGAAAATTTCGAGCGAATTTCATCGATATCGTTCAAGTTAGAGACTTGTATCTTCGATGTACGATCTCAAATCGATCCAATTTATTGCTATTCGAAATAGGAATGAACTTTACCGATTTCTCGTAAATTGTTGGATCGATTTTCTCGCCTTCCTTCGCCGGAAAATGAATCAATCGAGGATTTTCGTGGACGCTGCTCGCTGGTTCTACTAGCCAGACGCTGTCATTTTGCGCCCACGCTAGCACATAGCTCAACGCTGGGCCTATTTGACGTTTCCTGTCCACGATTTCCGTTTTTAAAACTTCACACGTCTGCGAATGATACTTGTCTGTCGTGGATATCTACTCACGTGGTCGGTATGCAAGGTGGCACACCGGGGATTCGATTGTTAGGGATGGTTTCCGGGAAATATGGCAACCCTATTTCGCTGAAGTATTTGGTCGATGGGCACAGAGTTACCAGACGTATTCCAGTCTGATCCATCTCGGTATCTTTCTGCGTGATCAGAAAAATAAACAGTCGAGCAGAGAGAAATAAATGTCGTGGCCATTAAAGATACTCTTACGGCGGAGAATTGTTTGCGACGAGAACATTGCAAATGCAATTATTTTATTAAATGTACCACGAAGTCTTTCATCACTTCGATCACGGGTTCCTTTCTGCAATAAATGGGATATGGGTCCTCGGGCCACCCCATGAACCCAAAAATGCTCGCGCAGTTCACGATCACTCCACCGGAACCGCCGCCTTCCTTCCGCAGAATTTTCATCTCCACTCGCATCATCTTGGCTGTGTTGTTCTGAAAATCATTTATCGCCGTGATAAATTAATACGTCGCTAATTTTCCGCCGTTCGCCTGACAAGTTAACGTTCCTTCGTGTTTTCTATTGTTTTTCGAATTCCCGTTTCCCTGAAAGATATCGAAAGTATTCTCGTTACTGAAGTCTAATGACCTGTTACGCACCTCCTCCTTTCCCGCATCGTTCGATGTCAGAGGCCAATCTTTATCGAGATCGTTGAAAATAATGTTTATATCTTTGTATCTGACACGCGCCTGACTCAATGTTGCTGCAAAATTGTTAATTGCTTTGAACGTAATTCTGCTGCTTATGTCTGAGATCACTTTTTTTTTATCTATTAAACGTTTAATAGATATAGAGATTACAAAATCTGTCAAACCTTCGAATTGGCAGGGACTTTGAATGTGACACTCCATAAACTGTACTCGATCTTTTCCATAAGATTCGCAGAGCCTCTGCGCCGCGAAATTGCCTTCGTCGACATCATTGTCCGTTATCACGACACTCTGCGGTGTTTCAATGACTTGATTATGAATCTTGCACGCGATCACGCCGGCATGCAAAGTTGAATTGTCATTAAATTGCGAACATTTAGACTGTGAAGACTTCGCGAAGGAAGATCGTGCAACGATCTGTTTACTAAATCGTCAAATCGCTTTCGTATTTTCGTTTCATTTTTCTCTGAAAACTTGTTTATCTCGTGTAGAAAGCAGGAAGCAAAGATACTTTTCTCTGTGAAAAAAGACTTAACATATTCACTGTATATTTAAAGTGCAACAAAAAAAGGACGAGAAAAAAATTGTACCTTAAATTTTGAGAGGTCATTGCAAAAGAGAAGCTTCAATCTTCAAACTCCATAAAGATTTCAGTCTGAAAAAGCTTCGTTCTATGTTCGCAGAATCATTTGATTCTATTCAACAGTATCTTCACTTTCCTGCTAACTAACTAAATACGATTATATTCTCTATAAGAAGATAAGCTCGGGATTGTAAAAGTCGAGGCTATCAGGTTTCAATACGAATCCGGATGCATCGTCCTACGATCTTGTTTCGCGAAGTTCTAGCGAAACTTGAATACTGATGATCAACGAATTTGCGATCCCTTTGCACGTCGGTGTATTTCGGCGGGAAACGATTTCTGTTCACTTAAACGCGACACGAGCGAGGTTGTTCATCCAGAAAACTATGTAAAACGAAAAATGCTAACTCGTGCGCCTCTGCATAAAAGATGATCGGCCGCAGCGTAACCGAAACCATCGGCGCCGCCAACCACAACCGCGACTTTGCACCGAGGATCGGTAATCGGTTTCGGTGAGTCAGCGCTGCGATCGTGAAATAAAAGATCATTAAGATATTATGTTCTCGTAAAAATTCGTCAAATTCAAAGTGCGCAACATAAATCGAAGATAACGAATCGCGACTCGTTCGGAAAGATGTTCGGTTATTCTGAATCGCTCTCTATCCTATTTTCAAGGATACAGTTACCAATCATAAGGCTTGATTATTTTCGGCCCTTCCGGCTTTTTACTCCTCGAAAACCAACCGCCGCTCTTCTTTTTCTTCTGCCGCGCCACCGTCGTGTCATGAAACTGGCGGAGCTCGATTTCCCGTAAAATTCTACGGGAATGCAACGGATCCGGTTTTTATTTATCGAAGGTAATGGGAAACAAAATAGGCTCCAAACAAGGCGTTGCCTAGACTGATACGAGAGAAAGTGTCGCGTTCGAGTAGCTCACCTTGGACTTCTGACGAGAAGGTTGGAGACGAACGAGGTTACGTATCGTGTTAACATGTTGGAAACGATTTTTCAGCGATCGTGTAATAGATCCGACGTTGACGAAAACGTTCCGATCAAGCAGACATATCGGACGAATGCAACGCCGGACGGGGAATTTCGATGCTCGAGTCCGAATCAGGAGAAATCAATTTGTGCTCGTCGCTCTGCAGTCACATGATGACTTTTGTTTTGCGATTCGAACGATCCACGATTACAGAATTTTACTTACGTGATGGTAATTATTGCTTGCATCGTTTCTGTTTAAATATTGTTTGCAACTTAACGCTGCATCGTAATATTCATCATCAGATTTTATCGTCATCTATGTTATGAAAACGGCAATCGCTAAACTGCGGATTTTTGTGAAGAATGAAAATTATGTGTAATTTATTTATATATTTATTTATATGCAATTATACGCAATACCTTTAACACGTTGAGTGCTTCGACGGTCGCATATGGGTGACACTAATTTTTGATTAGTCTTCGAAACTCGTTTTTATTGTGGTATGTTCGAACAAATTGAATTGTACTAGGATAATTAGAATGCGAAAGAGTTGAAACACCGTCCGCTATGATCAATTTTCGTTTTCGTGTTTCAGTTTCATTAAATAATCTCTTGGCGTACCATTTTCTTCGCAGTTACTGCTATTAGAAACTTTTCGATTGCAATAATTTCTTAGAAGGGAAAGAAAATTGATGCTTATTGCGTGCCTAAATTTACTTGAATGCTTGAATATTGATGACAAGAGATTATTAATTTTATTCCAATTTTAAAGGACAGAATATTATTATTACTAAAAATTTTGACGACGAGTCGGATTCGTCAAAGTAAGGCAAAGGGTTAAATTGATTCAATTTCGTGAAAAATTTAGTATCCGGTCTCAAATTCTTCGAATGCAACAATATAAAATCCGCAGTCGAATAATCATCGGACGAATGTTTCAGTGCTGAATTTCAGCGGGGGTGGGGGATGATAAATGAAAAAATCCGGCTGAAGTGTTGCGAAACTATATTTTATTGCTATTATTGCGGGTTCCAAGAATAGCGTGTTCGAAGTTCTTTTTTTTTTAAAAAGCTATGCACTTTATTGACTAGGCTTGCAACATACATTCCGAGCAAATCATAACAAAACCAACAATTTCCACTAGCTACCGACCGTGGCGTCGATTAAGATTACGTAATGTTATATTCGAATGTGCGATTGCCCTTCGATTTCGAGTTTCCCGCGGGATCTCTCTCCAGCCGCGACCTCGATCGTGGATCTCGATCGAATCTTGATCGCGAGATCGCGACCAGAGAGACCGGGCGGCCGACCGACAATATTGGACGATTAAAATATATCATGCCTGCATTTGTGCGTCGAATACACCGGGCTTAGGCCTCGATTCTGTATATCTAAACCTACGTTTATTCGTTTCCTCTCTCACTCTCTCTCTCTCTCTCTCTCTTTCTCACTCTCTCTCTCCCTCTCTCTCCCTCCCTCTCTCTCTCGCTCTCTTCCATTGGTCGAATCCCCGTCTAAAAGTTCGTATAAAAATTACGAGCGCGATTGTGTTGTGTAATCGTGGACAATGTTTTGGACTCGTCTCCCTCGATTATTTGTTATCTATCCTCTCGTTTCGTTGATTCAATAATACTTAACGAGCGCGTGGATGGGTGGATTTAGATGAACGGAAGCGGTGGTTTCATGTTCTTCATTTCTAGTCGATCGACGAGATTCACGCGGACCAAAAGAATCTTCGATAATTGAATGTTGTTCGCAACGCGACGATTTACAAAACCGCGGTCGAACTACGAGAAGTCGGGTGCTATGTCATTCGTGGTGAAACGAAATTTTTCGAAATGGCCGACAGAATGTGTACATATTAGTCCTGTGGTGAATGCAATACGAGTGCTAGTCTACGTGATATTGAGTCTTAACGGCACAGCAGTTGTTGATGGTCCAAAAACGCGTGTTCCTTTCGCTTACGAAACGCTTCTCTTCCGCTTCGATCGGTGTTGCTTAGGCTGCGGCGACCGTGGATTACTTTTCTCGAATTAAATCGCACGCGAATTGTGCACGTTGTCGTTCCAAAGCACCCATTGAATTTATCAGACAATGCGCGAAATTCCTTGAATCTTAATCTTGAAGTAAACATCCTGTTTACTTGCTTCTTCTCTCCGTTCGCTCGACGACTAAACGACTGAATTTTATCCTGGAGAAATTTGCATAGAGTGGCATAGAAGAAGCGCGCCCTTGTCTACGAGAATTTTAGTAAGTGCAATCTTAAATAGAGCGATGTCTACAATTCTTCCTGGCACATTTTCGTAAATGCATAAAACATCCGCAGCCGTGTTGCGTTTACGTACAGCTCATCGGATCGCGCTGCTGCACAAGCAGCTTCTCGCGATCGTCCAGTGAACGATTTGGACATCCACGGCAACCACAGCCTGGCTTCGCCAGAAGATCTCCTTTCCCTAGATTTGTCTACTTCTATCGAACTCGGCGACTCCAAGAGGAAAGATTGGAGCCGGTCGAAGATCCGAGGATCATCTTCGAGGATTGCTTCGTCGGAATTAAAAGCTAGGTCTTTAACATCTACTTAAGTGTAATACGGAACGCATAACAATGTACAAAAAATGTGTTCTCGCCAAGTGTACAAAATTCTGCGCCGTTTTTTGCTCTTTGGTATGGCGCGAGAGACGCGACGCTCCGTTCTCGGGGCCTCGTTGGTCCACTGCTGGACGCCCCGTTTCCTCGCAGCAGATTCGGCTTAGTTCCGGTAGTATAATG
Source organism: Megalopta genalis (assembly GCF_051020955.1). Taxonomy (NCBI): domain Eukaryota; kingdom Metazoa; phylum Arthropoda; class Insecta; order Hymenoptera; family Halictidae; genus Megalopta; species Megalopta genalis. Next base: position 7,651,013 of record NC_135024.1, read on the forward strand.
AAGGTACATTCGCAGTTATGGTACGGCATGATTATTTGTATTCAAGCGAGGGTGGAGCCACGTCGATTCCTTAGATCTTCGTGAAGGTGAGCTCGTGCGGCGGCTGGTCCTCCTCGACCAGCCAGACGCTGCCGCTTTTGCCGGTTGTCAGCACGTGCACCAACGCTTTTGCCACATGCTCCACCCTGGAATTGTAGCGGAGGTTAACGAACTTTGCACTAAAAGAATCATTAATTAATCGTAAACGAATCTGGAAAATATGGAACTTGACAATTGTACGCTTTGTATATTTAAAATACAAGGAAACGTGTACAGGGTATTCCATAATTATGTTAACACCCCGAAAGGGATGATTCCGGAGGTCGTTTGAAGTAACTATTTCCTTAGCGAAAATGTAATCCGCGGCTTTGTTTACGAGTTATTAACGAAAAACGCTGGCCAATGACAGGCGAGATATGCGACGCGAGGCGCCCGAGCCAATGAGCGGACGAAGCCCAGTGATTGGCTAATTCCGCTCGTTGGATCGGCTGCTTCGCACCAGAATTTTTCGTCTGTCATTGGTTAGTGCTTTTCGTTAGTAACTCGTAAACAAAGCTGGAGAGCATTTTCACTAATGAAAAAGTTACGTCAAATGATCTTAGGAATTATCCCTTTTCGGGTGTTAACATAATAACATAATAATTGTTCGCATTTAAATTAGATGTGACTGACACCGTTTGTACCTGTTTTTGATTTTTGCGTGATAGAATTAATATGAACCCTTGCAGTGCTTACTAAAATGAACAAATATAATAGAAGAAATGTCTACTTTTCATATTATTCTTACGAGTTTATATTATATTTCTATGAACATTCGTATGATATTACTTGCACTCACAACGTATTCATATTGTAAATCATATAAAGATCATGGTAGATGAAATTTTACAGGAATACTACAAATTGAACGACGTGGCCACAACTGACTTCTATTTAACGAACCAGTACCTTCTGATTATTGTTCTCTTGCATTCATGTATGAAAATGTAAAATAGGTCTCGATTCAAAAATGAATTTTTGACCCACGGATTTTTAATGCAATTAAACGCAGCTTTTCAATGTTTCCTTCGTTAAATCGGTTCGATAAGACGGAACTGATAGCTTGATTTTTGTTTAGAGTTTCCAGTGCGAGAATCGAGTGGTTTTAACAGGCGTGTAAAAAGTTTAGGTAGGGCAGAGGAGTCAATTACTGTAGCTAGTTAGCAGCCTTCAGGAGTTTTCGCTACATCTTCAGCAATTTAAATGACATTTTTTAAGGGCTTAAAGATAATTACTGTGCTCCCTCCCTCGATACTGAGCCTCGGTAACTGGACGCAATCAAAATTGAATATTTATTATATCCTCGAAAACATATTCTATAATATATACAGGATGTCCCGAAAATGTCTCGCAATCCGGAAATGGGAGATTCCTGAGGTCATTTGAAGCAACTTTTTCCTTTGCGAAAATTTTCTCCGAGGCTTCGTTTACGAGTTATTAACGAAAAACACTGACCAATAAGAGGCGAGCTCGGCTGGCGCGCGGCGGCCCAGCCAACGAGTGCACGGAGCCCAGTTCCGCTCATTGGCTCGGCCGTCACGCGCCAAATGATCTCGCCTCTGATTGGTCTCTGTTTTTCGTTAATAACTCGTAAACGAAGCCGCGGATTGCATTTTCGCTAAGGAAAAAGTTGCTTCAAATGATCCTAGGAATCCCCTGCTTTCGGATTGTGAGACATTTTTTGAACACTCCGTATACATATTCTATACATATTCTATGAAAAGAATTTAATATAATAATAAGTCGTTTAAAAGTTCACGTTAGAGAGTATCATGTGCTCTCTAAATATAAAGTTCATTATGCTTGAAAATAAATAAAAGGCACAGTAATTGGCTACCCCACAGTAACTGCCTCCACTACCCCAGAACTGCAGATAGAGTTGTGTTACGGTTCGTTTGACGTTTTTCTACCTTTGTGGCACGGAATTGGCTATGTCACAATGCCAGGCATCCTCGTATCGCAACCAGAGCAGCTGTTTACTGACGTCCTTTAACAATTTACTATCCGTCGCACTTGGGCACAGTGCCATCACCTTCACGCCGGTTAGGTCCACGTGGTACTGGTGCTGCAAACAACAACAACAACAACACACAACGTTAGTGACATTTATTATATTATTTTTAGAGTCATGTGAGACGATTTGAAGAAAATTGCTTCGGATTCTCTTGTTGTTCGATTTTACGTCTGTGTTACGTTAAACATGATCAACTAATGCCGTCGGAAAAATTTATAATATTTTCTGAATCGTTATGTTTTCGTGATATACGTGAATTAAATATTGGTTGAATTGTTTTAAACGTTATAATGGGAGATGATATTTACCCCGAACGCTCTGGTGAAATTGACAATGGCCGCTTTGGTGGCAGAGTAGATCGGAACACTGGGGTAGGGGTTGATGCTGATATTGCTTCCAATATTAACCACTATTCCGCCGTGACCACCCATGTCCGTTCTCATAAATCGTTGAGCAAGCAGCGTTCCGCGGATTACACCGTTCTGAAACGCGTGTTGAAACGGTCGGTACATTCGAGAAATTACCGAACTGTCCATCGATACGTCTATAATAATTAATGAACTCGAAAGCGAGTACTCACGACGTTAATGTCGACCTCCAGCTCCCAAAACCGATCGTTCATGATCCCAGCATTGTTTACAACTATATCGATGTGACCGAACGTCGCGGTTGTCTTCTGAAATGCATCTAGAATAAAATGATTTCGCAGTCGGTTACTATCGTTTATTATAAATCGACTCCATTAGCTGAATGTCACATTGATGCGTTTCGTATTTGCGTACCCTCGAACTGTGTGTAATCTGTGACGTCGCATTGACAGAAAATCACACGGTCCTTTCCGTAGTCTGAGGTTAAAATTTCTACCAGCTTCTCGCCCTCGTCAACGTCGATGTCGCACACGGCAACCTGCAAATCGAAGTATAAAAAAACGTTCACGTGAAACCTAGTCCGATTAAAAATTAATCCGATCATCTGATAATCTGATCAGGTTACGCGTGTGTAACCATGTTCTTTCTGAGCCGATAATCGAGCAGTTATGCATTTATTGTTCAAAGATAATTATTTGTAATAACAAAATCGGAAGCGAATCGTTTCAATTCAATTTTCTGTCGAACTTTTGAGTAATGTAAAAATGTTGCATTATATTTTAAACGAAAGATTTTCGGCAGTAATTTATAAATTCTGTAAAAAGTAAAGCGATATTTTTGTGGAGCGCCATTCTTCTGCACAGATTGCGATAAACATGCTTCCCCTACTGCTTTTATTAACGAACACTTTTTATTCCTCGCAAGTCGGTCAGATAGCACCGTAATATCTTCCCTGACGGGAAGCGATCTAAATATAAGTCAGTCACTCTTGATTGCAACTGGTTAAAGCAATTATAGTGCGGCGTATGAATTTGTCAGTCAAGGTTATATTCATAAGAAGAATTTTTCTTTTAAATAAATACTTTTTATACAACTTGCTTCGCTCTCTTTTTACGGCAATCCAATCGCATTGAAAACTCGGGCACGAATTTGTATTCGATCGTTGTAGCACTTCGATTTCAAAGTGGCCAGCTGAAAGTTTCGATGTTCGGTCGTTTTTCACTCACCTGTACACCTTGATACACCAACTCCGTGGCGAACGCTTTGCCGATTCCGGCAGCGGCACCGGTCACCAACGCTACCTTCCTCTTCAGGTCCATTTTCGAAAATCCCTCGACAGCTGTCCGTCTGCGAGTGCAACAAATTTTACATCACGAATACGTTGACCGAAAATATGTACTCATAAAAATGATGAAACTTATAACTTTTCGTAAAACGAAAATTCCAATTCGTAATCTTTACGTTCGACGAACCTGCTTTCTTGAAACGAACGCAATTTCTTTCCGCGACTGTAATGAATAACAGAACGTAATCAAAGTATGTAACTGGACGATAAACCACAGAGTCAAATATTTACTACGTCGATTTATTGTGCGTCAACAGTGCAAGGACAATTTCTGAGAAGCACACGAACGCTGCTCTGTTTATTAGTCTGACCATGATCGGTCTTCGAACATCGTCCGACCACGTGTTTCGCATTCGTGTGCACTCGAAACGAAAACCATATCCACCATCTTTCGATAGTGGTCGCCGAGCTGTCGTCACTACTTAAAATACATGTGTATCTGAAATGCCGCTATAAAACCAAGTATCGTAACAATCCGCGCATTTACGTTAGCAATGCACCAGATACCGACAACGACCTAAACGATCTTCAACTACGTAGCCTGCGCCAAGAGACCGACAGAGCAACCCTACGACAAATTTAAAATCCTCTAAACATAGCCTTCCTTCATTGCGAATCATTGTTAACCCTAGAAAGATAACCATATGACAACGTACGTAAAAGATAACCATACGCTTCAGAGACGCATGCTTTTCTAAGGCGTCAATTTTATACTAACAATGGATATTTATTTAAGTTAATCTAGTCATTTTAAAGGTTTGGCATTATTGTAAAAATAAAATGCATTTATATTATATTTTTTTATATTTTAAGTAATTTTAAAGTTAAATCACTAGACCTCTATGAAAAATTAACAAAAATCAACAGTCTTCGCAGGCGCCTCTGCGACGTAGGTTATTTTTCTCGGGTTAAAGGAAATGATTCTAAACAATCCTCAACTGTACAAATTATTAAAATCGAACAGAATCAACCGAGACCAGTGCTGCAACGAAATCAGAATCCTTCGAACATAATTTTCTTCGAAGCTCTTTCTGCGTGATAAAAAACGAAATGAAAATGTTCTTCTTCGGTCTTTCTCACTTTTAGACGATTCTCAGCTATACAAATGATTAAAATCAAACGCGGAATTAACTCAGACCAATCAATGTCAAACAACAAAATTGGAATCCTGTAAACGTAGTTTCTTCCGAAGCTTTTCTCGTATCACAGAAAACGAAGTTTCACCTGATTTTTTCAAAAGTTCCTTGCTTGCGCTATAAACACCAGTTCACTGTAACGAATCACTGATCAGAAAAGCGATTCCCGGCGAAGAGACTGTCCCCGGGGACCGAGAACGTCGTGGAAAAGCAGAGGAGAGACGCTTTTGAGGAAATCCGGATGGCGGAAAGTCGGGGCTGGCTCGCGTTCGTCTCGGATCCACTTTGAAAGCCGCGTCTAAGCAATTTCCGGTCTGGTGGCGGCTTGTGATCGGTCGCGTGGGCGAAATCAAATTTCACCGTCTCGTTATAACCATTTCGTACCCGACTTCCCGGCGTCGATGGGGATGCTCGTTTGGAAATAAAGCCGGCGATGCTCGACGCGGCGCATGACTCACTGAGAACCCGCGCCGAGAGAGCTTCGTTTAGGTTTACCACACGCTTCGACGCCGGACTCCCGTCGTGCTGTGTCTACCAGCCTTCTTATTTCCAGGATTCCAGCAAGTCGAGGAGAACCAGCAGTCCGTTTGCAATTAAAATCGTCTGATTAACGCTTTTTCGGCTGGCCGGCTGGTCGGAGTCCGCACGCGCCCAATTATTTTTCTGGCTTTTAACACAAAACCTACCAATTTCTAAGAAGAGATTGTATCTATTTAAACCCTCAGCGATTTTTATTACAATTTATATATATATAGTCTCTGTAATTTTATTACATAAACAAATCCGGTCATTTTGATCGACTTGGTAGGTTTAGTGTTAACATGAACAGGGCGCACCAATTTGGTCAGAATCTGTGAGATTTCAGATGATTATCGAGAAATAGCTAACTCTAAAATCTAGTTCGTTTCTGTGAAACTGGCTTTGAAGTTTTATTATTTTTAGAAATGTTATTTAGCAAATCATTGTAACAGATATCTTGTTCTTTTGGTATTTTTGTTTTTGTTGTTGGGGTTCAGTTATTACGATCTGATCCAGAAGTGGCAGCATTTTATGTTCTGTTCAGTTCAGGACACTTTGAAGCTGGCTTCTTGTATGGCTTCTTGTTCTAGTCTGTTCTAGTCTTATCAATCTCGAATTCGGTATACTCAAACAATTCTGTTTATAATTTTTGAAGGATTGAAATTCTTGGAACTCGTAAATAATCTTTCGAAATATGTATCTTTCGAAATAAAGTTGTGTGTGCTCGAGTATAGTTCGTGGGTCTCCAGTGTTCTCTTCGGGAAGTATTCCCGTTCATTATTCATTATTCATTATTCAAACATTCCTGTTTCGATTTTTCATGGAATAGCTATGTGGAAGTTCAGAAATGAATTTCACGGAAATGACACGAAGTAAAAATATCAAGTAGAATTCTATATAATTACTATTAAAATTAAAATTCATCGTTATTGTGATATATTGAACGTACTGAAAGATTTAGGAATTTTAAGAGAGTCAAAGAGACGGACTGAAATTTCCTACGGTAAATTTTAACTTTCTAGTTTCGAATTAATTAGTTTAAATGATTTTGATATTGTGGAAACGTTTGGATTTCATATCAGGCAATTAACACGTTAACAGAGAAAGGTTGAGTTGGAAGTAACTTGAGCGAATTCTACAGAGATGTCATTCACGGTTGTCATATTTTATTTACCCCCTCTCCCCCCTTCCCATCGCAGAAGCATTCATCACGAATCTTACAGCTTCGTTTCCCACGTACAGGAAACCAGAGGAACGATCGGCTATCGTTTCCAACATCGATTTTTCCATCGAAAAGGGAATATTCCACATTACACAGTCCGGCACAACAAAATAAAAGGTACGAGCCGCAGCAACCCCGGAAGCGCGTCGCGCCAGACATCAAAAGTTCGAGAAATTCCAGCGACGCCGGCTAACACGTTTAAAAATTCAACAGCTCATGCAACGTTCCGGCGACAAGGAAAAACGAGTAAAAAGAGGGAAAAAACACAGAGGCAGATATGCACGAGTCGCGGAACGCCTCGAGCGCGTGAAAGGTGCGAGCGTCGAGGAGGAGGATTTCACGCGTCCGTAGAAGAGGATTTCAAATACTCCTGCGTGTGAATCACCCTCGCGAATGAAACAGCATCGTACAGCTTCGTTTAATATTGCGCCCGTCATGACACCGACCCCTCCTGCCCTCCCCGGGGCCCCGCTCGCCCCCGCCACACCACCCCGCCCTCGTGTCTGGCCGCCGTAGATAAACCGGCGAACACGTTTCCCTCGGTGAGCATCAGAAAGAGGCGATCTAAAAAATTCACGACGCCTCGATCGCTCGATATCCCCGGGTACGACGCCGGCTGCCACGCACCTCTCGACTTTCACCTACGGCTCCTCGAAAACACTCGACCACCATTAAACACCCCTTTCACCCCCGCCGGACGAGAAAGTCGAGCGGTCCTCGGAAAGATGCCCATCTCGCGTCTTCGCTCCGAGCGTTCCCCATTCATCGAAGGCCGGTCGAACAAAGTCGAGAAATCCATTCACTGAACATTCGGCTAACCCCTGAAGAAGATCCGCAACGCGCGGCGAATCCCCCGCGGCAACGCCAATAATCAACCCTTCCAAGAAGATCTCCGGCTCTTGGAATCGCGAGCACTGGATCTCGCAGATAACGAAGTACTAAAACCACTCCCTTAATTACCCGAGCCCCCTCGCCAAGAAGCCGGGCCCTCGAAAACCGCAAAACCACAAAGTCGGCCGCGCGGGCTTCGCCGATACGGCGATACCTTATCAAGTTCACCCTTCAATTTCCCCGCGGTCTCTCCCCTCGTCGCGCAGCCAGGCGGGAGTCTTTTAACGAAGGATCTATAATTTCAGGGAGTGCTGGCAGAGCCCGCAGGAAAGCCAAGCACCGCGCGAGAAGTCTCGGCCAGCTAGAAAGTCACCCCTGCGGAGCACTGACCGCGCGGCTCTTAGTCGATCACCGAAGGGAAGGGTGCCGAGCGGCCGAGGACGCGCGGGGGCGTGTTCCCGCGGCGTTTCTTTCGCTGTGAGCGTACCTTCAATCGTAGCTCCCCGGATGAGTCGGCTGGTGTTCCGCAACAGGCAGGCACAGGCAGGCCGCGGCGAAAGCGAAACGAGTCGTCGTAGACGCACAGGTGAGGAGGCGGTCGGGGGTTGCGCGCACACGGCGCGGCCGGCCGGGGGGTTGTCTGCCGTGCTCTTCCACGTGTGTGCGTGAGCCGTCTGTGTGTGCGGGCTGCGCCGGTGAGGGTGTACGTTCGTCGCGAACAGAGCCTCGCGAGCAGGCTTCCCCGACAAGGTGTGGTTGACGGCCGCGGACGCACTGGCTCGCTGCATCGCCGGTTCCCACTGACTCCCGGTGAACGCACACACCCCGCGCCGGCCCGATATTGATTGGTGCGGTTGCGTGCCACGTGACTTTTACGTGCGCCCGTTCGCGTTTGCGTGTCCGGCTGCGTGACGGTGTGCGTGCCAGAACACCGTACACCCCCGCCCGTCCTCCCCCAGCCCTTAACCTTCGCCCGTGGGCTTTTTGTTTCGCGGACACACGATCCCGCTCCACGCTTTCGATCGGCCCACCACCGACAACCCCTCCGCCGCCGCTGCCGCCTCTGCCCGGTTTCATCCCCCTGCGACCCCGCCCTGTCGCGCGAGATCGGTGTTTACCGGGTTGACTCGCGATGCTCAGGGTCGCTGAGAATTCGGACCAGGCTTGATCGCGACGATCGATCGGACCCCGGGTGCCAGTTTCGGGTTCTTCGTGCCTTTCGGGGGCGGATGTCGGTATTTGCGGGCAGCTATTTCGCGCCCGGCGATTTAGGAGCCGCTGGCCCGCAGCGGTCTGGCGCGCCCCTCGATTTATAATTGGTCGACTGCGGATCTTTATGCAAAGTAAAAACATGTCTGCGTCGATTGCAAGACGCGAGACTCGAGTGAAATGTTTGTCCTTTCTTAAATAATTTTAATAGGTTGACATTTGTACGTCGACGTTCTTAGTTTCATTTAATCTTTTCACTGTTTTATATTTCATCTATTCGTTTCGGCAAATAAATGTATAAGGTCTGCAGTCTAATAATTAGGCTCGGACACTTATTTAGTTTTGTATCGTTTTATGTTGCGTGTTTAGCGTGGGCGGTTTGGTTGGCAGCAAAAATTTTCATGAGCTGCAAAGATATTTTTTATATTTATTCTTAAACTAATAGTGATTTCCAAATTTTGATTAGTCACATTTTGTCCAAGTGCTCAGAATATCATATTTTAATAGTTGTGTAGAACAAATGTTATAGCATCCACGTCGATACAGATCAAATTAAAGCGCGTAATAGTTTCAAAAAATAAACGCTATATAGAATTGAATACATGATAATGTGGCTTAGAAGTTTGAATTTTGCAGCGTTCATGTCAAAAAAAAATGGATGCTATAGTATTCACGTTCGCGAACGTGTTAATAAAGGTGAGTCTGGTGTTCCTCGGTTTGCACGTTACCTCCCTTTTCATTTTTATTTTTGTGTACCCATGTACTAATTTTATAACCGTTACATGTTTAACTTAGGGCGATTTAATTGGCCGGTAGAAATTAATAGGGTGGAACTAGTCGTTTGCTGCCCCTATAGTTCGTCGTGCCTTACCCCTTTATTTATTTTTGCTTTTTCGTGTCTATGTATTAATTTAGCAATTTTGTTATATGCTTTGCGCAGGGCGATTTGACTGGATGGAAATAACTAATGGGGTGGAAGCAGTCGTTTGCTGTACCTCGGTTTATAATTGGTCGCGTCTCACCGCCTTACTTATTTTTATTTCTGCGTAGTTATATTAAATTTGATATCGTTAGATGTTAGCACGGGGTGATTTAGTTTTACTGGTTAGAAGGAATTAATGGGGCGGAAGGGGTCGTCTGCTGTCCTCCCGCCCCTTATTTATTTTTGCATACTTGTACGTATTAATCTGATATTGCTATACATTTAGCGCGGGGTGATTTAATTGGATAGGTGGAATTAATGGGGTAGCGATAGTCGTCTGCCGCCCCTCCATTTCTCAGCAGCCGTCCCCACACCCTCTTTATTTTCATTTATTGCTAAATATTCGCAGACTCGGAGCCATCGATTACGATTAATTTAATAACAGCCGGAGGTCAATGACTTATGAAAGCTAAAACAATTAAGCTGGATAAAGCAGAGGTTATAAATTTGAAACGTTGAATTGCCGGAAAAATTGCCGGGAAAAATTGCCGTTTACGTCAAAAAATCGAGAAGAAAGGAAGTCAGAATAAATCTTCTATCCGCTACTCTCAATAACGAACGGAAAAATGATCTCGACGAGATAGACTATTAAAAATTGTTTCCGGTTTGAAATTGCAAAATGGAGATTTCGCACTCCACGTTCGCCATACTTATTTTACGAAGCCCAGAAAGCGTATTAGCATCTCAGGAACTAATATTAAGTGGCCAGTTAGCTGATTCCTACGAACGGGAAGTGAGTCGAGGATCAACGACCGGCCTCGATCTCGATCATCGCGCTCGCCAGTACCGTCAGCTGAAAGTATCGGCGTTCCTCTGTCATGGCCGCGAATCTCCGGTGCCGGGTCTGGCATCGTTAATCAGAGCGAACACGAGAACGAACGATCGGCTGGTAGCAAAGGAAAACGCGGAACCCGGTGAACGTTAACAGCTGGAAGGAAGTAATGGTGGTGGCCAGCGACGAGAGGATCGCGTTGGCCGGCCACGAGGCGATGGACGGACGCCGCAGGATGAAGTTTAGGAAGCTATTCCGCAGCCGAATGTCGCGAGCCACTGTTCTCACCGCGAAACTGAAACAGTGCACCAGAAAGCAGGCGACCAGAGTCCGGAAATGCATGTGTCTGCCCTCGAACTACGGCCTCGTCGAGTTTCCCATGGTCTGGTCGGAGCTTAGGTGCGTGTCCCCGCCTGGTCTTTTCACTTCCGAGCCCATTGTCCGAACGAATCCGATCGGTAGGATGTTTCAATTAGACGCGACCCTTGTCCATCGCACCGCGTACAATATCGTAATTGGCAGTAAACGTCAGTTTCACTGCCAAGTTGATTCGTTTGCGGTCCATTAGCGACCGTGAATCGTGCTCGGCCATCTCTGGATGTTGATTCTTCGGTTCGCCGAACGTGAGATCTGTTGACTTTAATTTCGACTCTGTCTCTTAGCGAGCATGAAAGAATGCCTCGCGGCGAATCTTAAAAGTTGAACTCCACGGCGTTTCATTAATATCGCGCAGTTCGCAGTTCGTTAACCAATTTGCCTTACGATTTATTTGCAAAAAAAGAAAAACGTGCGACTGCGGACAATTCAATTCAGTGAGGTGTGTGTTATCATAAAATGAAACTTAAACATTTCCCTTTTTGTTTAATATATTTATATAAATGGTTATCAAAGTAATGGTAACGTTAAATAAAAATTGAAAAATATCCTTTTCAAGTTACAATTAATAAAATTCTTAATATAATTGGAATTATTGGGAACAAAATTTACAAACTATTTAAATTCCTTTTTACTGTTGTAAACATTATAATAATCTTTTTTTAACGGTTATAAGAATTATTATACGGTTATTAAGCGCTGAAATACGCGACAGGCGTCGCCCGTTAAATTCGCGTTCGGCACAGAAAATGTTTGCAGGCGAGGCTCGTCATTTCCGCTTAAGGGGTTAATGATTCATCGCAAAGACCGGAGGAAGGCATAAAATAAAAGCCCCGATTGAGTACAAAGTCCTCATCCTATTTCGATCACAGCAACCCCCAGGTGGATGTCCGCACTCAACCTACTTCCCGGTGACGCATCGATCCCTATTTAGACTTAATGTAATTGTCAACCTAATTTGACGACTAAAAGCTGACGAGCGGCCCGCAATTTTCCGGAAATCTGGGTCGGATTTAATCCGAGCCGCGGTTTCCAGGTTAACGATGCGATCCCACCCGCTGGAACAAAGTCCGAGGGAACGCGAATTCACAGAAATATCTCCGGCTGGATCGTTAACAAACAACGGCAGCATTTATGCATAATTACGTTCTCTGCTAATTTCGTCCGAATAGAATTCGCGGAACTGTTCGACTCCACGGCGGTGGCTCGGAAAAGCGTTTTAATTAAAAAGTAGCAGGTGCGCGGGTTCTTCGGGGATCCGAGGGTGGCCCCGTTCACATTTTCCTCGACACTGTCCGGCCCCCGTTGACGCGTCGATATTTCAGGGCGAACCAGCAGCTGTGCGACGGTGCAATCAGATGCGCCAGGGACCACGTATTCCCAGTGCACCGAGTCATCTTGTCCGCGGTCAGCCCGTACTTCAAGGCGCTTTTCACGAACAGCCTGAAAGGCGGCAAGACCGAGACCACCGAGGTCGTCATCGATTCCATACCCAGCGAAATTTTCAGCCTGATCCTCGATTACGCGTACACCGGCACCTGCGACGTCAACACCGACAACGTCGAGCAGCTCTTACCGCTCGCCGATCAGTTCGAGGTCCTCGGGGTCGTCCAACTGTGCTGCCAGTTCCTGCTGCAGGAGCTCAGGCCGGAGAATTGCTTAGGTAATGGTGTCGATTCGTTGATAAAACTTAGGAATCGAAAGCAATTCGTTTCTCGAAAACTGTTCGAACACTTACATGTCTCGTTTAAGAAGGTACCTGTAAATGTTCAATTGTTGCGAGATGTTGCATTTAGGAACATTTTTCAAACGTGTTCTCGTGGAACAAATGGTTTAGAATCTGGTCAATGAAAGTTCTATGACTTATATGTTAAGTGAAACCTGTTAACCCCTTGCACATTTCTTTCGCAGCTACGTCGATTAGCATTTCTTCGTTCTAATAGAATCAGACAATTTTTGACTCTCTTGTGTCTTCATTTTATCTTCATTCCTAGACTTTGATAACGGAAGAACCAAATTTCGTTTCGATTTAGAAGAAACGAATAACATTTTTATTTCGAACGACTCGTTGTTATAGTGCAAGGGGTTAAAAGCGCTCGGGAATTCATTTCAGAAAATTAACAAAAATATTGTTCTTTCTTCGTTCTCCTAAAATAATGAACTGTCGAACCAGCAACAAACAAATGATCATTAGACCGCGGATCTTTGTGTAAAAATTAATGTATTCTGCACCGAGGTTATCTTGCTCTGCATTGCGAGGAGCGTTGCTGTATAATATAATATAATATAATATAATATAATATAATATAATATAATATAATATAATATAATATAATATAATATAATATAATATAATATAATATAATATAATATAATATAATATAATATAATATAATATAATATAATATAATATAATATAATATAATATAATATAATATAATATAATATAATATAATATAATATAATATAATATAATATAATATAATATAATATAATATAATATATATAATATATATATATAATATAATATAATATAATATAACATAATTGAGTTCCGCGTTTCGTCTACCAATACAGTAATTTCTCCCTAATTGACGCTCAGCTCGGAAACAAAAATGGACAATTTGGGAGGAGAGGGTACGATTATCTCGAGTCTTGCAGTATATTTATATATTTTATATAAATATAAAAACGAATAATCGCATCTCCTGTTCCCAAATTGTCCATTTTTGTGTACAAGCTGAGCGTGAATTATGGAGAATTTACTGTATCCCACGGAAATGCATAAAATCCGCAGTCTGATGGTAATTAACCGCGAGTGACAATCGAACGGGAGAGAATCGCGTACCGTGTAAAACGTCAGCGATTGGCGAGACTGCTGAATTGTGACAACTTAGGTATCATTAAATTCGCCCGTCACTATTTCTGCCGTGACCTGGAAGAGAAGGGCCGGAAATACATTCGTCATCACTTTAAGCGGATACTGCAAGAGAGCCCGGAATTCAAAGAGCTCACCGGCGAGGAACTCGAGGCGATCCTACGTGACGACGAGCTCAACGTTAAAAACGAGGAAATAGTTTTCGAGGCCGTTAAAACCTGGGTCGAGCACAACCTAGAAGAAAGGAGGCCCCGTTTGCAGAGACTCTTGAAATGCGTGCGCTACGGTTTTATCAGCTATCCGTTCTTCACGAACAATATTCTCACGTGGACGATCATCGAGGAGGATGAAGTGAGTAGTCCCGGCACCGTCCATTATCCGAAGGCCAAGCAGAACATATTGATTTCCTTTTTACACCTTTCTTTCCGACTCTTCGACGTAGACGGCAATTTTTATTTTTACTCGCCTTATTCTGTTATTCTCGAGGCTCTTCCCTTTTTGTCTATTCGCGATTCGTGTTACAATGTAGAAATAACCTCGATTATTCGGTCCTCTGACATTAGAATTTCATTTCATTTAATTTATCCGTACAGGGTGTCTCTGAAAAGTATGATCAAGCGGGCACTAGGTGATTTTTCATTAAAAAAAAACATGAAAAAATATAGAATAGCTTTTTTGTAAGAAAATCGAGTTTGAACATTCAAGCATGAGTTTCTCATTCTTTTTTTTTGTCATTCCAAGTAATAGCAAAATTAAAAAAAGCATTCTAGTTACTGTCCAGTAGACTGGTGCTTCTGCCATCTAAAAAAAATTCAAGTCGTTTAGTCCAGTTCTAAAAAGGTTATTGCGTTTTAAAAGTTGCTCGAACATTAATAGGAGTCACCGTATCACTATTAAATTTTAAAACATGCTTATTGTATAGAAAGTATATACATCTGTATATACTTATATATGTATATACCTGTAACAAATTAACATTCTCGTAACCGACAATTCTTATCTGTAAAGAAAATCTATTTTCGTCATTTATAACGATCATTTGTAACCAAGAACTATTTCCTTCATTCACAATCCTTATTGTTAACCAAAGTCATTTAAAGGAAATAGTTATACTTCAACCTGTTCTCGTTTCGATTAATCAGTTATCCCTGGAAAAATCGATCGGTTCCCCAGGAAAATTTTCCACGGTTCATTTTTATTCTCCGAAGGTCTGCCAGCAAATCATATGGGAGGCAAACGCGTACATAAACAAGCTGGACGCGAAGCAGAACGGCGGTGATATCGATCTGAAGAATCCTCTCGCGCGGCCGCGGATCCCTCACGAAATCCTGTTCGCGATCGGCGGCTGGACCGCCGGCGCGCCGACCAACTTCGTGGAGACCTACGACACGAGGTGCCGCGACTTTCCTCCATTTTCCTCGATTTTCTCCATTATCGCGACGGTTACCGATCTTGCGAGAACCGCCGTTCACCAAGCCGAGATTCACCGGGTCGTGTAATGTGAACTCCAGAGCTGACAGATGGTTTCTATCAGTGAACACGGACGCCACGCCGAGGTCCTACCACGGGCTCTGCGCCCTGGACAATCTGATCTACATGATCGGCGGGTTCGATGGGAATCAACATTTCAACACGGTCCGCTGCTTCGACCCGGTGATCAAGAAGTGGCGGGAACGGGCGTGCATGTACCACGCGAGGTGTTACGTCAGCGTTTGCACTCATGGTAAGATCCTTTGTCCTGAGACGAGGGGCGGCGATCTGGGAGAACGGAGGGTCGCGACCGGTCGTTTAGATAAAGGGATCGGTTCACTGGCCTGTCCCGTTCACGGCGATGTTGGTCTTGATCTTTGCTTGATCCTGATAGATGCGCGCCGTGTCAAATCGCTCGAAAATTGTTACAGAAACTAGGGGAAAGATGTAACCGACAAGGGATGTTTCTGAGCCACGTGAAATCAAAAATTATGAAACTTTGCACATAAGTGGATAGACTGTGGATCTTTATGCAAAATGAGAATTATCTGCATCAATTGCAACAAGTCCGAATTGTAGATAGATTTGTTTCTTCTTCCGATAACTTTAACAAGTTGCAAAGAATACAGAATATTCCAAAATTATGGTACTTCCAGGAAATGAGGGGTTCCTGAGGTCATTCGAAGTAACTCTTTCCTTAGCGAAAATGCAATCCGCGGTTTTGTTTACGAGTTATCAACGAAAAACAGCGACCAATGGCAGGCGAGGTTAGCTAGCGCGAGGCGGCCAATGAGTTGAAGTGGGCGTCGTCCGTTCGTTGGCCTCCGCCTCGCGCCAGCAGAGCTCGCTTCTCATTGGTCAGCGTTTTTCGTTAATAACTCGTAAACAAAGCCGCGGATTTCATTTGCGCTAAGAGGAAAGTTACATCACATGACCTCAGGAACCCCTCAGTTTCCAGAAGTACCACAATTTTTTGGGACACCCTGTATAATATTATCTTTAAATTCTTCTAAAGTTCTGATGCATATTTGACATATTATTCATTTTTCTCATAAATGAGTTTGAGTTACATTACTGAATTTTATTGTATATTGTAATATTACTGAGTTATAACGAGTTGTTATAATTATTTAGGCGGCAAGATTTACGCCCTGGGCGGCTATAACGGGCGCGGGAGAATGAGCTCGGGCGAAAGATACGAGCCGCAAAGGAACCAATGGGAGATGATACCGCCGATGCAACGACAGCGATCGGATGCAAGCGCTGCGGCGTTGCACGACAAGATTTACATCGTCGGCGGTTTCAATGGCCGCGAGGTCCTGGATTGCGCGGAGGTCTTCGACGTGGAGACCAATCAGTGGAGTTACATTCATTCGATGCTGAACCCGCGGTCGGGGGTTTCCCTGGTTGCATTCCGGGACAGCCTCTACGCTCTCGGAGGCTTCGACGGCTTTAACAGACTGAGCAGTGGTAAATTAAACGCGCCCTAATCGTGGAACCGAATCTATTTCTGTCTCCGTCGTCTGATCCGTTCTTTCAATTTTAACATGGAAATATGTTAGAATATACAGTACTTGTCAAACTTTGGAAAGATTAATTCTTACGCACGAGTCTATAAAACACGCTACGATCTTGAATTGCATAACGTATTGCTTAATTTTTGTTTATTAACTTGTTGATTAACTCTTCGAAAACGAATTTCGAATTCGTCTTAGTCTTATTTCGTTTATTATTTGATTATTTATTTATTATCTTATTTATTACCTTACCTTTTTCCAGAAGTTAAAAACGTACAATTTAATTACTTATATGATAAAAAATTAGAACGTATTGTTTATGTTTTCTACACTACATACGTAGTGTACTACATAGTGTACTACGTAGTGTACTGCACTATATACATAAGTTTTTGTCTTCCATGCTCAAGGTTACGAATTTTTATTATTTTCTTGAATAAACGTTGAGCTAAAATGTCATTAAATTTTCAGAAGAATTTGAAGACTACAGTAAATACTCCGCAATTTTCCTTCAGCTTGTAAACAATAATGGACAATCTGGGAAGAGGAGATACGATTATTCGAGCCCCGTGGCTCATTTTTATAGTTGCCGATTCTCAACAATTATAAAAACAAGGTGCAAGGCTCGAATAATCGTATCTCCTCTTCCCAAATTGAACATTTTTGTTTGCAAGCTGAAGGAAAATTAGAGAGAATTTACTGCGTTAAATCTTTCAGAGGAGCAATTTTTATTTCAACGCACGAATATCGGAAAATTGTAACGGGAAAACTGTTCGCAGTATTTTTTGTTCGATAGGAGAGTATCAGGGCCGAACAGAGAGATTCTATAATACGGAAAGAATCTTTTATTTATGCCGAGGTTGTTTGTTCTCTGAAGCATTCAATTTCATTGGAAGTTTCCTGCTTGGAATCGCTCTGCCGAGCGTAAGAGCACTCTCTCGGCTAGGGATTTTCCGCTGCGTGGAAATTAATGTCTCGTTACAATATCGATCTTGTGTTCCCGCAGGGGAACGTTACAATCCGAACCATTCGGAGGACTGGCACGCGGTTCCAGAAATGTTCAGCCCCCGCAGCAATTTCGCCACGGTCATCTTGGACGATATGATCTTCGTTGTCGGCGGTTTTGATGGTAAAATAACAGTTTGTCGACTTTCCGTCTGCACCCTCCGATTTGTTTGTAAATTACCATGCGTATAAACTACTAGTCGATTTCTCCATTTATTACTAAGCAGCGGATTTCACGATAAAAATTGGTAGGTGAAATTGGAAATTGTAAAAGAATTAAAAGAAACGTTGGATGTCCGGCTGTTATTTTCAATTTGTTAATGTAATTGTGAAAGGAAAAGACTTCTTATTTGGATCCCGTTTTTCTTTTGCAACTGAAGAGGGACATTTTTATTTTGTATTTATAAACGTTACTGCTATACAGAAGTATATACATTGAAGCTGTATACAATTTTTAAAAATTTACATACAGTAACAAAAAGTTCATAAAAATCTGCACTTACTTTTACCAGTAGACTGAAAACCTGCATGTAGTTATATTTGATCAAAATCATCGAAACCAATAATTACGATTTAGGTTTATTAAAATCAATAACCAAAGAAAAGAACAAATTAATTGATTATTAAACGACGACGAAAGACTAAGGGTCTATTTAGATACAATTAGATCAGAATAATTAGATAATGAGAAAAATGAAGAAAAGAAAGATTTCAATAGCACCGATGTTAAAATAATTCACAGAAAATTTCCAATTTCTATAATGATCAGCAAATAAGTGATCATCGATTTTTTAGTCAAACCAAGCTTTCTTTTCGTGGATACCATAGGGGACACGACGATCGCGTACGCAGAATGCTATGACGCAGACAGCAACGAGTGGTACGATGCATCGCCCATGAATCTCAATCGAAGTGCGTTGAGTGCATGTGTTATCGCTGGCCTATCTAACGCACGCGAATACTCCTATCAGAGCAAAGCTCACAACCTTGGTCAAGGTTCGTACTCCAACAGCAGCATCTTTCGAATACTTTCTCTGCCAGCTTGCCGTTTACACAGTTCTATGAAGCAAAACATATTTCGAAATTCTTGATTCATTCGAACAATAATAACGTTTCGTTAAAAATTTCATTGATCAAGTATGGACTCGTCCAAGTTAACATTTTAATTAGAATTTCACTAATTGTCTTTCAAATAAGGATTACAGAACAAGTTTTTATGTTATATGAATCCAAATAATTTGTTGAATAAAATATCAAATCGATGTCACTTTCGAACAATTTTTTTAATGGAATTCTCGACTGTTGAATTTCGGAGCACTAATCAAGAGCAGCTGTTTCATATTGCTTCATCAAACTAACAAGCTTGTATTTATTGCGATTTGCAGCGATTTTGATCAAATTCGTTGAATAATTTGCACATAAATGTATCTTTACAATCTTAACGATCGTAAATTAAAAAATGTGGCACGTGTCATTTTGACGCGATCCGTAAACTTAGTGTTAAAATGACTATTAAAAAATTGCTAGCACGCAATGCGTTTACCCTTTGCACTCGGGGACATTTAAACTCTAAATCCAAAATAGCTTTTCTGAACTATAGTATCTCCATTTTTTATGATTTATAATTAGCGCATTTTATGCAAATGAAGTTGAGTCTTGTGATACATACAATCCTTTTGAAAGCTTTTTAAATATGATATTAGTGATTTGAAAATTATTTTGGAACGCGATGAAACAATTTTTAGTGGTGCCTTAGAGTCAGCTCTCGAGTCCGAAGGGTTAACACTAAAACTAAAACATAAAATAACCTTGACACGAAGAACATTTATGTCTCAGGGCAAGCATCATCCGAGAACCAGGAGAAGAATCAAGGCGGCGAAGGTGCCGCGGAGACGAACTCCGCCATTTTCCTGGAGGAGGACGCAGAAGAGGAAGAAGTGAGTTTCGAGGACCATGATCAAGGTGAAGTCGGCGACATGGACGAAACCGCGGAGAGCGTTGGAAACTTTCCGGAGTAACTTAACGACAGAAAAAACGATATTTAAAAAAAAAAACGAAAAAATAAGTTACATTTCGATAGATAAACTCGCGAGTAACTCGATGTTTGTAGCGTTTCGTCCGAAATGTTTCGGACAAGATTGAGAGCAGCGTCTATACTGCGGCGGTAATAGGAAAAGGGAGGGGGGCAGAGATTGATATGATCGCGTGACCATAAAAAATGAAAAAACCATTCGATCGGGCGCTACGAGAGAGAGCTACAGGCATGGGAAAAAGAGATTTGCAGCCTGATGCAAATATTTATTTTTGTAACACGTTTTGCGAGAAATCGTCGTGTGAAATGGTGCGCGGGTTTTAACCGCGATCGGGTTTTCCATTTTTAGCCAAATTGCTGTTTTATAGGGGATATTAGGTTTCTTTTAAATTACTTTTTTTTTGCTTCTTTTTGTAGGATACGGTTGGTCAATGGGGAACACGATTCGCGTTCTTCGTCCGAATTTTATCTATTGACGTATTACATTGAAAACCGATTTTAAGCGCATTCAAATGTTTTTTTTGCCGATCCAGATGCTTTTTGCGCTCTTGATTTCCGCTGCGTGGAGATTGGATAGATTTTAAATTGTCGACCGGACCAAATTGTTATTTCCCATTTTTTTTTTCTATCGTACGTGTTTTTTCTGGTAGCGATTCTAATGTGACTTGATCTGTTATTTTAAACGAATAAAAGTATACCGATTGCAAAATCTTCGCCCGTTTGATTCTACAAAAAGAAACTAAGGACAAAGAGACAGACTGGATTTTAATGCAAGTTTTTAAACATGCTATACTATGTTCCCGTTTATTTCGCATTTTTCCGAATTTGAGCTTCGAAAATCTGAGATGTAAACGATAAATGAAAGGCGATGATAAGTGAAGCTGCTCGATGCGCGATAAGACTGCAAGAGACTTTTCTACGTATAGGTGAGGTAAGCCTTCGCCGCAAAATAACACCAGACGTTTCGTTTTGTATTAATCTATCTCATTTATGTATACGTAGATTTATTCAGTTTCCACATGTATCCATATATTATGTATAGTGTATACATTGTTGTTACTTCCTGATCGACGTTGCTTCCGCAACTACAAACGTTCTCATCCAAAATCTCAACAGCCTCCTCCATTTTTCTTCCCTATTAATATCCGCGTCTTTCACGGCAACGCACGGCTCGACCAACAATCGTTATCTCGCGTAACTAAGATCGTCTGTTGTTCGCAGTCTGGCTGGAAACAGTTCCGTCGACTTCGCGACCGAAAGAAGAAGGGAATCGCGAACGATCGCTTGGAAAACCGTCGTTTCCATCGTCGCGCGACAACTTCGTTTTCCCCCTCGCGCTTCTCGACCCTCGTTCGTCTCACTTTCCTTTATCGTGGAAACCACGTCGGGAAACTTCCAAGACGAAGACTTACGATCGCGGTGAAATTAAGGTGGAACGCAAGTTCGCGGCTTCTCGCCGCGATGAGAATGCCCGAAAACTGAAAGCTCTCGGTTGTCGAAATTCCGCGCCGGATTCACTCTTGTTGCGAACAATGAAGATATTGATTGATGCCACTTTCAAGACCCTTTAACAATTACCGATAGTTTTATTTCTTGAGTTCAAGAACAAAGATAAATCCATGTTTTAGTACATATCGATGAACAGGTTTTATAAACGAGCAAAGAAGTAGCTGAAATTAAGCACAAAAAAAAAGTAAGATGTACAGTCGAGATCAACCCTCGTATGCTCCTCCGCTGAAAATTCAATTTCTGTCTTTTTTTCATAGATTATAACGCGGAATTAACGCGTTCGTTGAAAACATAACGAACGGAATAAACGAAGCGAAATTAACATACATGTCGTACAAGGTAAAAACAAACCGGGGATCCTCCGTCGAACAATCCTTGAGGAGCATACGAGCGTCGCAAGTAATTCCCTAATTTTTCGCCGCTCCCTTTAATTGCCAGTTCCTTAATCGATCAAAGCCGCTGTGCACTATATCGATCTATAATACTTATCCGGAAATTGAATTGTGCACCGACGAGTAGACCGCGAGCTTCGCGAATGTACAACACACACTCTATCTAAAACCGATTACAGCAGACCGTTTAATCGAATCGAATGCAACGAACCTAATCTTCGACGTGCCTTAAAAATATCTTCTATGTCACCTGCGAGTGTCCGCGTCAGCGTGAACCAGGCTTACCGGTGTATAATCTCCGCCGTGTTGATCGCGCGTGGTCTAGTAGAAACTTAAGATTACGTGGTACAAAATCGATTCCCGGGCCATAGAACACGTCGATCGTGCGACGGTTTGCGCAACAATTGAGCAAACGATAGCTGTCCGACGATAAATCAGAGAGAGAGAGAGAGAGAGAGAGAGAGAGAGAGAAAAGAAATGAACGAGTTCCTTCGACCGTGTCCCCGAAGAGAGATGCGCGGGATCCGCGGCTCCCCTCGGGAGTTCTCTCATTGTCGTCGGAGTCCTTTCCACCCTTTTGTGCTGGATCCGCGACGAGCTCCTTCGTATCGATCGACAAACAGCGGGGGGTAAAACGCGTTTCCTCGCCCTCGAGACAGCACGTTTCCGCAAAAAAGGCGCGTCCCTCGATATGTGTGCACTGGAAACGTTTGAAGGGGACGCCGAGCGATCGCGTCGAGACGCTCGGGAATATTCTTCGCGCGACGTATTTTACAAACATATTACAAAAAGGGAGTGCCGGGCGAGTGTGCAACCGTTTTGTAAACCAACGGAGATACGTGAGCGGCTTAGAATCGAAGGAGAAGCGAGCTCGATCGTTTCGTTTCGTTTCCGGGCTCGTGCCGGGGCTCTGCCGATCGTTCGCACGCCGATCGGTCGAACAATACAGTAAAAAACTTTCGGTTTGGCTGAACGTGTAGGACGAGCCAGGACAGAGATAATTGTCTAATTAACTAATTAACTTTCTAGCTCTCCAGAATCAGCCCACGAACTGCTGCCGTCGCGGCGCAAGAAGGTGCGGTGGACCGATTTTATCCCTGCTCCTGTGACCTTAGAGGTTTAACCCTTTGCACTCGAGTGGCGTCTCTGAGGCGACGCTAAAAATTGCTGCACTATTTTCAAAAGAATGTTTATTATTATTAAATTTGCCTGTATCCGATAAATTGATAAATAATAGAAGTGTTTTATAATTATACACGTTCAATTTCACATGTATCAAACAAAAAGCATTCGTAACAAATGGAAATATTGTAGCTTGAAACTAATATCTTCATTTTGAAGTTAAAATAGTCTCCAGTGCAAAGGGTTAAGCCTTCGTACTATCGGTGAGAGTTTCTATCGTGTGCGAGATACCCGCCGCAGTATCGGTGCACATATACAAATAAAATGGTCATCGGTAAGCGACGATCGCGACGATGATTCGATCAGCACCTCTCGCAGAAACTCGTGGAAGTGAACACAGAAAATTCGAGGGTGCCGCAGAATCTACGGCGCAGAGACGGTCCACCCACTCCTCCTCGCACCGTGGTTGCGGTCGAAGAACCTAGAACGGTGTCTTCCCGATTTGCGGATTACCTGTTAGCGATTCTTGCTCTTAGAAAAACTTCGGAGCAGGCTGATCCCTTGTCTGTCCTGGCCCGTCCCGTGATCCGAGACGGTTACCTCCATAACGCTCTCTTATGCTACTTCTAATTCAAAGACCCTCCTATTCGTTCCTCGCCTACATCTCGGTAGCCGTTTTTATTTCTTCCGGTAACAGTCGCACAAATCAGACAACGATACAACAATATTGCCACAGTTATTGCGTGCTAGGAGCGCAGACGTATCCGAAAGGAAATCTCTGAAAGGGGTCG
This sequence comes from Megalopta genalis, assembly GCF_051020955.1. Classification (NCBI taxonomy): domain Eukaryota; kingdom Metazoa; phylum Arthropoda; class Insecta; order Hymenoptera; family Halictidae; genus Megalopta; species Megalopta genalis. The sequence goes on from NC_135024.1 coordinate 7,674,580, forward strand.
ATCGAAGGGGGTCAGCGTCCTCGCGGGATTCTCGGGCTCGTTTCACTGACCCTCTTTTCCCGTGACATCGACACGGCCCAGGTTCGTCGCGACGGAGGCGCTGGAAAGCGGAAATCAAACGGAACGATGCGATCTTTTACATTTTTCGGTCGAACGAGAGAGAAGTTTCGGGGACTTAATTTTTGTGCTTCGCAGCTTCGAGGGGGGCGGGCATACGATCGTTTTTCTACGAGCACCGATTCTGGTCCTGTTAAATGGCGTGCTCGCGACAGAACACGTCACACACGGTGTCCTCTGTTACGATGTAAAGGCGTACACGTACGGGCGTTGTATACAATTTCGTGGGTGAACGTTTACAGTGGGCGGTGTGGGTTTACACTTAACAATATTTGGAGAATCGCCGTACGAGGCGGCCGCCATTCGGTCCTCCCGCGGCGAAATGGCGGCTGGATGCACTTGGCGCGAGAATTTACTTTACGCGCGGAACACGCTGCGCCACGCTGTATCGATGCAGGAATTCGGTTTGCTCGATGAAGAACTGCGGATTTTGTGCGCCCGCGGCGAGAGCCGGTGATTTGGAACAGTATAAACCTACCAAAATGATTGAACGAAGGGATTCCTCTTGCGACAGGCGCAGGGAAGTTCGGTCGCGCGCGAAGACCCGCAGTCTAAAATGTAACTAACAAGTTCGAAATGTACTTTTGGCATTTTTCGGATGAGATTCTAGAACGACTAATAAATGCGACGACTTCTGAAATCCGACAATTTGGCACAAAACGATTTCTTGATCCATCTAATTTGGCAGACGTTCGATTGCGAAATGATCCCGAATGTGAAAACTCGAGCGCCAAGTGACGCGCAACAGCGTCGTTTTTGAACGAGAAAGCTTGAACTTGCCGCGGCACGCGGGGGACGACGAATGCCCGTCGTACGGCGAGTCTCTCCGCTGACGTTTATTCCTGCCGACCATTGTTAGTTATAGCGAAAAACTCTTAATTACACACGTCCTCTCCCTCTGCCACTCTTTCGATGATATTCACGATTAGCAATTCGCAGACGCGACGCCACGCGCCATCGTTGCTTCGATGACGAATAATGTATAACTTCATATTTTTTTGTCTTTTTTTGTTTCTTTCTTTTATTTAGATTGTTCTGAGCAATTGAGATCTAGTATTGGAGGGATTTCATATACCTGAAATGGTAGTCACTTTGTTTTTCTTTTTCTTCTCGCGTCCTCGTGATTTGTTTTTCCCTTGTTCATCCTCCTCTCCTCTTCCTCGTTGCTCCCGTTCGTCCGTTTCGCTGATCTTCCATCGCCGAAACCGAAGCAGCAAGGACCCTGTCCTCGTCCTCCCGATCGTCGGACGATCATCCGTTGCGCGCCGATTCTGTCCTTCGTCGTTTCGCTGTTCCTCATACTGGCTTTCGCTCGTTTCGTTCGCCTCTCGCCGTTCTGTTTAATTAGAATACTCTCGCTCTCATTCTCGCTCTCACTCTCTCCCCTTTTGCTCTTCCTCTTTCTCGCTCTATCGCAACGTTAACGCGTTCTCATCCATCCACCTCACACCGCACGCACTCACACTTATCTGAGAGTAACAATTGACATACGTTTCGTAACTTTCCTAGCGTCTAGACAATGTGTCCCAGCATCGTCTTATTTTATATTGTATGTATATCTCGATTTGTTATTCCCCGTTTACTTTTCTTTCTTTCTTTCTTTCTTTCTTTCTTTCTTTATTTTTTTTTAGCTTTTCGTGAATTTTCGCTTTCGCTTTCGACACCAGGCTGGGAGCCACGGCGAGCAGCGACACGTCGTCGCTCCGTCGCTCGAGATCGAAAAGAACGTTTCTCTTTTCGTTGAACAACAAACAAAGAGACAAGAAAACAAAGAAGGAGACGAAAACCAACGTACGCGAGCTTGCCTCTTCGATCGACGAGCACGATTCGTCGCGTTCCGTTCCCGATTGAAGGTGATCACGTGACCGGCGGCGATGATAAAACGGCCGGGCCCGATTTATTATGGATCTTCCGACTCGATCGTGCGCGTGATTTTACTCGACGGCCACGGGTTTCGCGATAGGCCGAGAATTCGATACTTGATTCGATCATGGTAACCGTTCAGAGCAGTTTCACGATCATCGATTGAACTGAACTTAATGAGATTGTACGCTTCTTTCAAGAGAAATGCGAGTTACGTTTGCCGAAGCACTGTCTCTAATTTTGTCATTCATTCTAGAACCACGTTTCAGATTTTTGATTTTGTAATCATTAAAGTCTAAGGAAGTATACACTGGAATCGAAGTCGATCGAAGTCTCAATAAATGCATTTTTCCAGTTCTAATGAAGCATTCGTATCGCTTTTGTCTATCGACGAGATTTAAATGCTTTGAATAGAAGATATCCTTCAAAAAATAAGAGATTTAAATCGTGTACCATCTTGCGACAAATCAATGCATAATTATGCTCGCCACTTTAATTTCTTTTTGCTAGATTTTGTAAGAATCGATAAGTTTGAAGTACAGAAAGCGAGACACCAATTTCAATTCCGCAGGAAAATTAATATCTAATAATGTATAAAAATTCAATTACTAAGAGACCAGATCGCGTCGAACTACCCTGAACGGTCTTCAACCCCCACGCTTTCCCCCATTCAAACGCTATTCAGCTCCGAACGCGAGCTGCGAGTAGGCCCGTGCAGTCGTAAGCCCGTTCAATGATTCGATGATGCGTCGACGAAGCCGTTGCGGCACCGCGACAGAACGACGCGTAGGAACCTAACGAGAGAAACTGATCGACGTGTTTACTATATAATAACGATGTGTCCGCGTCCCGTGTAAAAACGTCGAATTGCCCCGTTTCCTCGACGAATCCCGGTTCGCGATCGGTTCTAGAAGACAGACAATTACGATATAGAAGGGCTGGGAGTGAGAATGACCGACCCGGGCCTCTCTGTGCGCGGGCAAGAAACGAGGCAATTCCGACCGTACGTCCGTGGGTTAATTAATCCTAATGCGGCGTCAGAGACGTCACGGAGAGTTACGAGGATATCCGCTCCGTTATGCCCGAGAGTATCGTTCCCGCTGGCTAGATTCGCTATTACTTATTTCTCTTCTCCTTTAAATTGCTAATTTTTGCGTTTCCCATCTTTCTTTTCTTTTTTTATCTTCCATTTAGTCGCTAGAGCAGTCCGTTCCTTATCTGAAGTACTTCAGACCCGCCACCAGCAGGAACTTCTCGATGAAAAGTTCGGAGTCGAGGACGGCGATGTGCGCGGCACGGCCGATCAACGCGTTCGCCGTCGCTGGCAACGCGTGGTGCACGTCGTACCTCACCAAACTGACGCCCGTCGTCGACATCACCGGGTACAGGATGTTGTGCACCATGTCGCGGTACGCTGCACCTGCAACGCAAATTTTCTTCTTATTTTCACATTCCTCGGGCAACAGAGTGGTGCACGGTTAAATTTACACGACCCCGACCCCCGAAATATATATACATATATATATTTATTATTATTATTAATATTAATATTATTATAATATATGTATTATATTTTATATATATATATTATATTTTTAAAATATTTCTTCAACAAATTAAGATGTAAAAATATATATATATATATATATATTATATATAAATATATAATATTTGTATGTGAAGAGTGTACACGCAACTGTGAAATGTGGATAAAATAGAATTTTGATTTTTGCATTCTAAAAAATCATTATTTCCATTTTTTTCGGCACTCTCTCTCTCTCTCTCTACATCTTTTTTCTCATTTATTATTCTATTATATATTCTCAGTACGAATGATTCTTGCCGATTTCGTAATAAGATACAACGTAAAATCCGGCACGAATTATCTGCTCTTGAAAATATTAAAATAGCGGCAAAACGCACAAACTGTTAGACTAATTTGCCGACACAGTAGACATGTTCTGGGAAATGCACAGTGATAACATCTAGTGTTTCCAGGAAGAATTAGCAGTCGGTAATTTATCTACGAGTTTGAGCATTTTGCTGCTACGTGTAATGGCGCTAAATTTAAATATTTATGGGTTTTGTGTAGTGGCGCCGCCTGTGTCGAAACACCAAACTCTTAGAATTATCAGCTGTAAATACTTTCGGCGAACAGTTTCAGCGTTTTGTCACAGTGTGTACTGGTGCTAGTTTTACATTTTCAGAAGCAGATGAATCGTGCCGAATTTTACGTTGCACCTTATAGCGAAAATGGTAAGAATCATCTGTTCTCTTTATTTATAACGATAAAAAAACATTTTCCTGTAATGTGGATGCAGGAGAGTCTTCTGAACATTTTTCTGTATCCGCACAGTATTTAAATTTCCCTGAGAAAAGAGATTCAAATACGTATTTGCAATTTACACTTATATTAACCCTTTCATGGTGTTTGGGATCTCTATGACCCAGATCGTGTATTATATAAGTCTAATTATTAAAATTAAAATTATTAAAATATAAAAATAAATTAAATTATTAAAATATAAGTCTAACTTTTATAATTACAATCTTATTTAAGTCAAATTGATTGAGTTCTGCAAATAAGCTTTTACTTCCTCTTGTATTTTCATATTAATTATTGTATACTTTCATATAATAAGCATGAAAACATTGCATTATTTGTCCAAAGATACGAATGTACTTTTTTATTCACATGAAATGACTCGATCACTGGCATAAGTTTTCATGAACACCGTAAAAAAAGTTTAAACGAAAGTTATAATTAATTTCTACGACGATGAAGAGACCGAAGGAGGCCGAAATTGTAGAACATTATGACCCACGAATCAATTAAAATAAGAGCAAAAGTGTAAAAAAATTAACGACAGATGTCCGGAAACAATGGCTCGTTTGATTTAGCCTGAACCCCGTTAGTTCGAAGGTTTCACAATAAAAAGTATGGTGAATTACCTTGATCGGACGAGTCCCGCACGGCAGCCTTGCAGAGCTCTATGCGCGCCGAATGAAGCGGCACGTATCGATCCTGCGCGCTGCCGCAAAGAAGAACGTGTTTGAACTTCTCGAGATTGCTCTTCTCGCTGAGGCGGAACATGAAGGACCGTCTGATATCGGACGCGTCTTTCATAGCCAGCTGCAGCAGCGAGCCGGATTTCTTCAGTTTCTGCATGAACCACATACCTGGAGGGCAGAGAGTCTCGAATCAATAACCGGAGCGAGCCTCTCGCCGAGGAAATGATCGTTCCGAGTAATTAACGAAACGGTACCCGCGTTAACCAATCCGCTGGGGTTGTACAGGGTGCCCAAGTGTGGACCGCTTAGACTGAGAAACGTGTGCAAGCGCGGTAGAAGCGGTCGCAGTTTAGGCCGCGTCAGAGCGCTCCGTATAATGATGGTCCCTAAAGAGTGTCCGATGAAGCTGACCTTCGTCGGGTTCAGGCCCGACGTCTCGATGTGGTGTAGAATCTCGCCCACCAGCCGGTCCGTCATGGTGTCGAAGTCCGAGAAAGTGTCACCCTGCTCGACAATCATCGGACAAAAGTCGTACACGCTCGAGCTTGATCGGCGCTTCCGGTAACCGACCGGGGCCCGGAGCGCTTCTAAACGACCTCTCACCTGATTCTTCTCGGACATTAAAAAATCTAGATGCGCCCCGGGAAGACTGAGCTCCAAGAAGGTCTTGACGAGACGCAGATCGCCGGGGTTCCCGTCGAGGCCGTGGACGCAGATGATCAAGTGAGCACCCTCCGGCGAGAACAGCCGGTACTCGTTGCTGATGTGGAAGTACGGCATGGTCGAGGCCAGGGTCGGATAGTCACTAAGAGGCACATTCGAGCTTAGAGGTTTTACCGACGACGGGGTCAGGAAGTCACCGTATCCAAGGGAATGGGCACGTTTATGGAAACGCAACTGCGCTTCCTTTCGCTCTCTAGACAGGATAAGGTAGACAAAGAGAAACGTAACTACAAAACATAAAGACAGATCCGAGAAGAACAGCTGCCAAACGAAAGAAGCAACGGGTCGCAAGCATAGTCTCGCGTAAATCAAACGTAACAACGCAAAATTAACAAACGTGGACCACACCTAGCGGATCTCTCCGCGCCGCGTCGCTCGAGGCGGAGTCTTGGGCGCTCAACCCTCTCGAGGTTCCATGGTGAAAGGTTCGCTCACTCTCACTCTCTTTCTCTCTCTCTCTCTCTCTCTCTCTCTCTTTCGGATACCGTAAACGCCTGTTAAATACAGTCTGTAACTCCTCGGCCAAGGTGTAGCGATTCGATGCACTCGTTCCGAGCAAAACCAAGGTGAAAAAACGGGCAGAAACTACGGGAGGGTCTCCGATGCAGCTACTTTAGAGGATCACCGGCGTGAAACGAAGTAGCTAAGTGACTGCAGGGGGGCGGTATGCGCGCACGAAGCCGTACCTGTAGATCTTCCCGGAGAAGCTCATCTGCCGCTTGAACTCCTCTTTGCACTTCTTGAAGTTGATCGAGTCGTCCTGGGTCGACTGCAGCAGTTCCTTGCCCTCCTGGTAGCAATCCAGACAGATGTCCCTGGCGCCGTACACCGGCTCCCTGTCCCGCTCCCTTTCCCTGCTCTTCTGCGGGCTGCACGGCGCCGTCTTCGTCTGTTTCGGGCTTCTGATCGGCTTCACCGTCTCGTACACGTGGTAGAGTGGATTGTCGATGATCGCCGGAGGGTCTCTGAACTCTTCGGGCGGCGGCGGCTCGTCCTGGAACATCTTCGGCGGCGGAAGCCGCACCTCCTCGTAGGAATGCTCCTCGACCGCCTCCTTGGCCAGCGGCCGCTCCTTTCGCGGCACTATCTTCGACAGCTTCTGGCGCAGCTGCTCGCTGGACAGCTTCGCGTTCCGGCGCTGCTCCGAGCTCGACGTGTCCCCGCTGCTGACCCAGCCGGAACACTCGGACGTAAGGTTGCTGGAGCTGGAGCTCGTGGTCGGGCTGCTCGGTCGGCTGGACGGTGGGCTGAGCGGATTCGGAATGACGGGAAGATTGTTGCTAAGGCTGTCCTTGCTGTCGCGTATCGGCATGCAAGGCAACGAGACCGCGCTGCGCGGGACCACCACCTTGTTCTGCGCCACCGGCACGCTGGCGCATCTCAGTCTTTTCGTGTCCGGCAGCGGCGCACCGGTGCTAGACGTGTCCGAAGGGGTCGTGCCGTTCGTGGCCGCCGCCTCCGTCGGCGACTTGATCGGATCCACCTGGAAACAAAGGTGGTCGGTAGTGACCGATGGGTGCTACAACAAATTGCTCGCTAAACGATCGTTCCCAGCTCTCTCTCTCTCTCTCTCTCTCTCTCTCTAGAATCTAGCGCTCGCTTGGTACCTTCAGAATAATTTTATTGTTATTCTCGACCTCCATGACGCTGGTCGTCAGCGCGGGCGGTGGGTGTCGGTACTTGGGCAAGGGCGCCACCGCCGGATCTTGATACGCGGGAGGCGGCGGAGCCGGCTTCCTGTTCCTGTGCCACTTCCTGTTGTCATCGGCCGGGTGATCGATGTCGAGGACGGGCGCGGAATGCGGCCGCTTCCCGTGTCTCTCCTTCCTCCTCTCCCGGTGCTCCTTCTTCTGCTCGGGCATCGGCGGCACCACCTTGTAGAACACTTCGTTGGCTCCCTCGTTCTTGTCGTCGGCCTGCGACCTCCTGTGCGGCTCGTCGCTGTAACCCGGCGGCGCGCCGTTCCTCGGGGACTTCGCGGCCGGTCTCTCCTCCCTCCTCCTGGGCCTCTCGCGCCGGAAGTCGCAGTACTCGCTGCGATCGACCTCGTCGACCAGCCTCTCGGTGCTCTTGGGTCGCCTGGGCCTCTCGGGCTCGCCGTGCGTCCGGCCGCTGGTCCCGTTCGTGCGGTAGAAGAACGCGTCCGTGGTCGTCGAGGCGTTATTCGATCGCGGGTACAAACGAACCGCCGCCGTCGAATGGCTTCCCGGCATTCCGCCGCCGTTCATCGACTCCTGGACCTCGCGGTTCCGCTGGCTCTGGCCCGAACCGGTTTTCCCGATCGTGTGATACCTGCGGGACTCCAGCCCGTTCGTCTGACTATACTTGCCAGCCTGATGCGACTGCTTCCGCGAGTTCCCCCGGTACGTCACCCGGTCCAAGGTCGCGGTGTGCAGCGGCTGCTGGTCCTGCAGGAAGCCGTCCCCGTTCATGTTCTTCCCAGGCAGGAAGCTGTTCTGGTCGTTCACCGTCGACAACGGCTGCCGGGACGCCAGACGATGGCTGCGCGGCTCCAGGCGGATCCTCCTGTCCAGCGAGTGATAATCTGAAATTCGATAGCCCGTGTTAGTTTCTTGTAGCACGATCTCCGGAGAGTCTCCGGCTGGCCGTGACCGTGCATCGAAACGCGATCCGATACCTTCGGGCTTGTTTTCGGTCCAGCAGTCCGTCATCTGTCCATGGTCCATGGTTCCCACGCAGCTGGGCACGGTCAGGGTCGGGCCTTGCTGTTCGCAGGACTGTTTCGACGGTCTGTACCCGGGAAGCTGGCCGCCGGGAGGCAGCTCGGGGAACATGGCCGCGAGCAGCGACGTTATGGAGGTGTTCTGCGGGTCGGCCTGCTGCTGCAAGTTCAGCACCAAGATCTGCGTGGACTTGGCGCGCGGCAGGGTGACCACAGGCGTCGAGCCGAGGGATGGATTCGGCGCCGAGCAGGCTTGCTGCCCCGACGGAGGAAAGAGCGTGCTACTGGACGGCTGTGTCGACCGTTGCCTCCCTCGAGAGGGCACCGTGGCCGGCGGGGTCACGTTCTTCCCGCAACCCCTTTGCCTCGGGAACAGCTGCGTCGACACCGAGCGTGGAAGAGTCTTCGGCGAGGTCCTCGGCTGCACCGGCGCGATCTCGGGGCCAAGTTGGTCCAGGGACTTGCTGTGCCTCGCCGGGAGAGTGGAGGGAGTCAAGGTCAGGCGGCCCTGGACCATCCCGAGGTCCTGGTTCGCGCCCTCGCTCCTTGGCGACCAGATCCCCATAGATCGCGACTCCAGGATCGCCGCGATGCCGCAGCTGCAGTCGTCCATCCCCGGAACTGGAAGCGAACGTCGTTCACTGATTAGTTAATTAGGCGGTCGGGAGTCCGTTGGACCATAGAGAAATCGTCTTTAATTTTTCGTATCGATATCTTTTCTGGCGAACGATGAGCTTGACTTTGCCTGGAAGCCACGATGTAAAAGGATTACAGCGACGCGCTCACCGCTGTTTCTGTGCCTCTGCTTCATGTCCACGTACTGATCCTCGAATATCAGAGGCAGCGAGTGCAGGTCCCCGTCCAGCTCCGGGCAGTAGACAGGCAGAGGTGGTAGCGACGCTAGATACCGCGATCTTCTCGCGGCCTCGCTGACGGCCTGATACGATTGGTAGTTCGCGTCGTAGCATCCCCACGCCGACGTTCTCGGGTTTTCGAGCACGAAGAAACCTTCGGCGAACCGCTTCACCTGAAAATCAATATTCTTTAACTATAGAGATTATCGGATTAAAAAAATAATCGAGTTAGAATCGATGTTCGCGCGCCAGCCGAAGAAAAGCGAGCATTCTCGTTTCTCATCCTGTTAAAAACTTCTCCCGGCCAAGTTGCACGGCGAAACCGAGAATCGTCGCGGGGTCAAACGAATAAATTGAATGCGAACTGAACGTTCGCGGGATGACCAGGGAACAACGAACGACGATCGGAACGACGACGAATCGCGATCTCACCCTCAGCTGATGATGGATCCTCGCGAGATGCTGATGAACGGCCTCGCGTCCCGAGAACGCCTCCAAAAAATGCTGCCAGAGAACAATGTTTTGTGCGCAGAGTTGAGCGATATCAGTCTCCTCCGTGTCCATCATCTGTAATCACAGAGCGGACGTCTGCATGCCGACCAAGATCATCGGCGAGTACTTCCGGAATATAAGGGAAGAAGGCGTGGGAGTCGGAGCGGGCCGCGGGGGGGGACGGTTATATAACAATATCGAACGACCTTGGTGATTTCTTTGTGCGTGTTCTGAGCGAGCTCGAGCGATCTCTGCTGGCAGGACGGCAGCAGCCGTGCCAGATCAGCCAGATCGCTGAGCAGAGATTCCCTGGCGGCCAGGAGCAACCTGATCACTTCCTGCTGGACCAGTTTCGCGTGCTGTATCCTCGTCGCCGAGCCGACACACTTGGTCGTCGCCTCCTGCGGAGCAACGGTTTTTCTCTGTGATCGATCGCACGCCGACGGATTAATTGTTCCGATCCGATTAACATATCGGGCAAACTAGATTCGAAACTCACGATATTTCCTAACGAGGCGTTATTATCGCCGTTCGCTGCGGACTGTTTGAATTGCAGCCATGGCTTCCCTCCGCGCGGCGCGCTGCGAGAATATCACTCGGTTGATTACCTCCTCGTGATTTTAATTGAGATACGACACCGTTTCGATGGCATCGCGCGCGCGCGCACGCCCGACGTGCGTGACAGAATACTAAACTGACGGAATAATTGAACAGCACTTTCGGCGAAATGCATTTCACGGCCGTTTTCTTTCGCGCGAATACCGAATGCGGGAACAGGTGAATCAAACCTTCCCCGGGCGCGCTCTGTAATCATTTTACCACCCCCGCCGATCTTTTGCTGGATTATTCATCTCGGCCCGTTGCTCTCGAAATTCGCCAGAATTATCCCATAATCGGTCACACGACGTCTGGGAAACCGTTCCATCGGCGAACACGGTTTTCTAAGCCACGTCGCACGGTGGTGGTCGATAACCATTAAAGAATCGAACGAAATTGAGAACAAACGATGTCTTTGTATATGGAAAATAGTTGTGTAGCCCGATTTGTTACTGTATGATACGTGTAACCGACAAACGTTGGTATTACGTGCGAGATCGTTTAAGTGATTGGAGATCATTTATAATTTGTAAGTAATATTTCTCCTCAACGAAACGACCGTGTTCAAAATTGTTTAGGAAACTGAAAATAACAATCATTGAATTATTTTACGTGTTTTAAATCATTGTTGAATCCTAATTTGACTAGGATCCGTAAAGCATATTAATGTCGAAAATGTAATTGATGTTATACGACTTGACTTTCCAATTTCAATTCGATGAAATATATTAATTTAATTTCATGAAAGTTTCTAGGTTTCCAGCGTGATAAACGAAGCGTTAAGGTTACATTAAATTTTACATATTCCAATTGTATAATTATAGCCGAATATCAGAAAATTATTGATATTAAAAAAAAATAAATAAATTAAGAACAATGCTTATGTCAAGGTTATGCTTATTTTCCATTTCGAGGTTTCCAAATTTTATAAAATATTCCAATTCAGCAACCTCGAAGAAATCGGAGTACCGATTTGCATGAAAATCGTATAAAGTTAGGAATTGTTGGCCGACTTTTTGGAGAAAGGATCACCGTGCGTCGCGTTCGCAACAGAAACCCGAACGAATTATTTCTTCGTCTACCAGCTTCTGTAGAGTCGGAAATGTCGCGTGACCGGTCGAGGGTCAATTTAAAAATTCGCGATCCCCGTTTATACTGTAAACGAGTCTGTTTTGGAATGCACACTCACCAGCTCTGCACGTAGTGAAGTATGCTCTTCCTGTACGGAAACGATGAAACGAAAATTTCAGAGAACAGACAGTGATCACCCTCGCCAGTAATAGTATGTTAATAGTTACTTAAAATAACGAGTTGATACCGACTTGATGTACGGCTGGTGAAGAGCAACGAGGCACGCGTGGATCGTGATGGACACCGCCGCGAGATGGAAGTAATCGAAGATCACAGGCAGATGATAGTGAAGCCCCTTCGTGGGCGCAAAGTTCAGCTGCAACGCCCTGCAAAGCGAAGAAAAACAGACGGTGCCCTCGTCAAACACCTTCAAGCACGGAACGCCGCGGAGCCGCACGCGCGCGGCCAAGGTTATCGATTCGCTTTATCTATTAGGTCTGCGGGCAAGTTCCGACGCCTTCAAAGAACTTTGCCGGACTCACTGCCCTCCTTAGCGGCCAGAACTTTCTCAACAATTATTTCGTAGAGCCCCTTGGGAACGTTACTGCACAAACTTGAACTTACCAAATCATCCGGCAATGTGGTATTCGATGTCCAAAATTACTCGAATTTATTAAGTTCCTTTGAGAAGCCTCCTAATTGGTATCGAAAGAATGACCGGTGTCGATAACGAATGATTTCGGTGATAAATGTGACCAATTGAGTTCTGTTCGTTACGTTAAAATTGTGTCATACTTTTTCAAGATTAATTGCATCGGCGTAATTGTAAATTAAATTAAATTTAAATTAAATTTTGATTTCAATCACTTTATTTAATTACTTCGTATTATCTTAGATTTTAGTTACTTTAAATCCTTTAAATTTCGCAATTAAATTGAAGGATAAGGAAACAAGTTAAAACAAATTATACCAAGCTCTTTTTACACTCCACGACCTAGTATAACGATACATTAGTCCAAGTTGTGTTAAAACAAACGCGATTGTAGCTACTAGTCGGCCGAATTTTTCTCTAACAATTCTATCTTTTTACAAAGCCGGGGAACATCGGATCCAGATCATCGAAGTCGCTGGTATAATTTATAAAATCTCACGAAATGTTTCCAACAGACGGCAGCTACTACGAAAATCTCGTCAGCCATTGTCCTGCTTTCCATAGAGAGGAACCACGTGATCCTAATTCACCGATCAAGGGGCATCGAACAAAGTATGCCCGGCGTACGACGCGCGGCGAGAGCAACTTGCTAGAGAAAAGTCTGGCTTTCATCTTCCCCGGTAATAATTGTCGAGGCTCCGAAGAAGCCGGAGCACCGTGGTACATGCGCCAGCATTCTCATTCCTATCCAAATCCCCGCCGAGCGTCGCACACGCCGCGGCGGCATGTCGGCCTGCATCGGAGCTATCCCACGGACCTCATATAACCAGCCGGCGAGTGATCTCCGCGTCTGAGACCGCAATATCGCGACCCCGAGATCACTCGCATAGCCGATCGTCGCGGATGGGCTCGCAGCCGTGAAGTATGCCGGGGACTTTGCTCACCTAGACGACACGCAGGCCATGTTCCCGGGCTGTGTCGGCTCGCTGAACCATAGCTCGACGCCGAGATTGAAGTGGGTGCGGGAGAGCACCTCCTCGATCTTGTGACTGTGCACGAGCACGTGCGCCCGGAATAGGACCGAAGTGCCGAGTGTCACCTCCTCGTTTCTGTAGTGGATCTGAAAGCGTTTGCTCGTCCCGGGCGCCTCCAACGAGTCTGGAACAATGGACGCCGGTCGCGTCTTCTGAATTTCGGCGACGTCCTGACGACAAGATAACGGATAGGTGGGCCGAGAAAGGGTGGACCGGGGGCGGGGTGACGGGGACGGTATGTGGTTGTGTCTGATTTGAGTGGATGCTCGTCTGGATGACCGCTTGATACACCAGGGCGTAAGCGTCTGATGCATCTCCGGAATGAGACAGGTCTGAGTCCTCGGCCGGCTCGTCTACATTGCGCCCATCATTCTTGCCTTCCGAACGGAATCTCCCCATTTGTTAGATTATTGCGCGGCAAGCGTGGATCCCGCCGTGCAGAATGCGTGATATACCGCGGGCATTCGGGAGGTTTCCAGCTTTTATTGACTAATTTGTCAAAGGCCGACTGCTATTGGACCAGACTCAATTTTGGGAGCCGCCGGCCCGGCTAAATGGCTGACTATTCGTTACCGATTTACTTTGCTGCCCTAAAAATGATCGTCGGAGACGACGGCAGACGATAAAGGACTTCTTGCGACTAGCAGATGATGTTTCTTATCAACCCCTGGTCCGTCCGCGGTGAGAACAGTTTACAAGCAACGACGATCGTTAGAGCAACTCTTCATTTTTTTTTTTGACTTATCGAATGGTTTTCTATTGTCTTCTATAGACAATCTTTTCTATCAACGTAGGTAATCTTTTCTATTGTCTTCTATTGTCTTCAACAGGTATAAATAACGCGGCTATCACAGAGAAAATAAAATGCCGCACGGAATGTTTCATTTGGACGCGATTGAATTTTTAACGAATGCTATTGTGCAACATGCGTGTGTTAGACGAGCCTGCGACCGTCGAGAACTAAGTCACTTAAAGGGTTAATATTCTAACAATCGGACAGCTCGAAATTACTTGTTCCACGATTCTTGGAAAATAAAATAAATGAAGAAATGCACGGAACCGTATCAATTACAGTAATTTCTCCCCGATTCGCGCACAGATTGCTTATAAAAATGGACAATTTGGGAAGAGGAGATTTTTATAGTTTTTATAGTTGTTGGCGATCGGTAACTATAAAAACGAGCCGCAAGGCTCGAGTAATTGTATCTCCTCTTCCAAAATTTTCAATATTTATGCGCAATCTGAGCGCGAATTACGGAGAATTCACTGCAAACACTATACTTGCAGGATGCAGAAATGGCGCGAACAAAAGCTGTTCCACGATTCCTGAAGAATAAAATGAATGAGGGAATGCACCCACGGTACACAGCGTGATGTACGCGGAAAAAAGTGCAAACGAAAATGGTGCAGCAACAGTGTCGAATGCAGAGAAAAAATCCATTATCTGTCAACACGCGTCGCAAGACGCGACTCCGTAAAACGTCGCGTCGCAAAGCAAACACAATTGGTCGACTAAATATGTAAATGGGAACCGTGTGAAGCGGTACGGTAGGATCTCCGGTGCAAACGTTCCCGAGGCAAGTTTCCCCGTTCATTGCCGTCCCAACGAAATTCCCGACCGCGCGGGAGCACCAGAAGCCGGCGGACGCGCGAATTACCATAAAAGTCCGTAGTCCGGTTATAACGAAGTATCGCGAGTGGGACGGTCGGTTTTTTAACCGCCCATCGAGCGGCTCGTTCCGCGGAGCGCAGAAATGTCTGCGAGTCAGAGAATCGTTCCTCGAACTTTCTAATGCTATCGCTGTCGGAGTGCAGTTCGGTTTGAACTAGTTTGCCGTTGTCTAACTGAGAGCCGGTAAGTGAATTCAGCCGGAGTTTTCTCCGGCGAGACGAGTGCAATGTACCAGAAACTTTCCACCCTCCCTCCCGCCCCCACGTTTCCAGGGCGCAAGAAAGTTCAGAGGATCCGCTGGACACGCGGCGAGAGTTATACCGAACCGGATGTGATCCATGGGAACACGCTGCCATCGGCAGCGTTCCTCTTTTCCCCGAGCAAACAGTCCCTCGCTACGTTAGAATTCATCAAATTAGCAAATGGAACTCCGCGAGTACTCTGACAAATATTATCCGGAACATTCGCTTCTGACGTTGACTAAATTAATAGCAGCGCTGATTAATTCTTGTATATGTATAATTCGGCTATAGTTGCGCAAAAT
Source organism: Megalopta genalis (assembly GCF_051020955.1). Lineage (NCBI taxonomy): Eukaryota > Metazoa > Arthropoda > Insecta > Hymenoptera > Halictidae > Megalopta > Megalopta genalis. The sequence continues at coordinate 7,689,894 of NC_135024.1, forward strand.
CAGCTTCCGCGATTTTCGGGCAATTTTTGTTCTGAACTCTAGCAACAGCAGTTTTTTAGTGGTTTTATAACAATTACGAGATTGGATTTATTTGAACTTCGTACGATTTCTACCGTAATATAATCTTAAGTATAGAAATCTAGTAAGAAATTACTCGAAGAAGTATTTTTGTAATATTTGTGTGTGTGTGTGTGTGTGTGAAATGAGAAGAGAAAAAATCGGAAACCAGTTATTTTGACTGGTTTGATAGGTCTAGTGTTAAATAGATACTTTAAATAAAATCGTTAGATTATAAATCAATGTTTACAGAGTTTAAAGCAGAAAATTGATGATTTCTTAATCGACCACAAAAGATTCTGCAAAATATCCTTACATAATACTCTACACTTTAGCTTTATGCTTTGAGTCGACTGATTGTCTAAGTTCACATTTGGAGCCTGCATTGTGATCATCAACTTAGAAGGACTAACAACGTTTCTGGAAATATGTCGTACATAAAAATTTCAGTGACGAACGAAACCATAATATACACCATAACATGAAATCTGCTATTAAATATTAACGCAATGCACTTCTCTTAAAGCGAAACAAGATTTAGTTCTTCCGTCATCAAAATCTAGGAACGAAATTAATTGAAGACGTATCAAATCGTACTATTAAAATCGTGGTGTGCACATAAATTTATTGCTTAACACGTCCTGCAAATACGTCTTCTGCGAGAAAATACCAAAAAAGAAAAAAAAACGGTGAATGCTGGAAACGAAAGAAGGATGCAGCGAATGCAGCGGATTGCAATTGTTAGAGTCAGTTAAGAACGTTCACAAATTGACGGGAGAGTAAGAATGTACTCACGGTTCCGCAGCTGGTTAACCTCCACCTTAACAGGGAGTTTCGGCGACACTCGTAGGGCGGTTCGAATCTGGTAATACCTGCGAAATTGGAAATCGTCGATGAGCCCCGGCTAAGCCCTCGCAATTACGAAGCCGAGCCGAGCCAAGCCGAGCGGAGAGAGAAGAGCCGAGGCCTAGAGCCCGTAGCTGGCCTCTCCCCCGGGCTGCATCTAGCAAAGCGTGGCAAAGCCGGATCCGCTTACCCACGCTGGAACAGGTCGACATTGTAGAACTTGCAAAGCTCGAGGGAGAACTCGAGAGTGGCCTGTAGATCGCTCATCTCGATCCCCGCGATGCCAAGAACCACCCTCTCCCTTTCCGGCCTCCTTCGAACGCTACTCTTAATCGCGCGAAGACCAGCTTCTGCCGCGACGATTCACGAGCGTAGACTGGTTAGGTCCTGGCCGAGACTCTCGGCTCGTTCCTGCCATCCTGGACGAACACCTCAGCGTCGCGGCCACCCTGCAACGTCATTGGATCGTTCACATTCTAAACGGTGCGAGACCACTATTTTCAGAACAGTGGGAAAACGTTGTTGTACAATTTTACAAGGTACGTGTGTTTGATTAATTACATCGGACGCCACGTTGTGAACATCTGTCCAGCGAATGAACGTTCTTTACGTGAAGAGGAAAAGTTGATAAATATTATACATCTTTTTTCTTCAGGCTTTTTATATGTATACTAGCTTTAAACTTAAGGATGTCTAAAATTAAATCAACAATTGTTTTCACGAGACAAATGAGTCCATACATAAGTGATGGTGATTTAAGACTCTTACTAAATGACTTGATTTTTAGAGGGATCAGTCTACTAGACGATGACTGAAATGCTGTTTTCTTAATTTTGCTATTACTTTGAATGACAACAAAATAAAAATCTCTCGTTTTTCAACTTTTTTATCTAAGCCCATAACGAATTATATGCGTGTTGAAAATTGTCTCGAAATCGGTTCACGTTGTTACGAGTTACAACAAATTAAAGATCGCAAAAATCACGGTTTTATCGTAATTTTGACGAAAAAACTGTAAGAAATCTGCAGTTTTTAAGATCGTTAATCGATTTCGATCAAATTTTCAGCACGCATATAAGTTACCGAGATTTACGAAAGGCATTTTTAAAATTTTTCTTATAGGCTCAGATAAAATAGTAAAAAACGAGGGTTTTTAATTTTTTCTTTTCATTCCAAGTAATAGCAAAATTAAAGAAAAGCTTTTTAGCCATCGTCTAGTAGACTAGACCCTCTAACATTTGAAAAAGATTCAAGTCATTTAGTTCAGTTTCAATAAAAAGTTTCGTGGACCGCTGTGGATCAGCTATCACTTCCGCTGGATTAATTACATTGGTGTGTAATGTCGGATTATTCATAAGTTTGTACATCGATTGTTCGCATTCCTTTTTTGTCCGAATCCTACGATTAGAATTAAACTCTGCTAATTAGACTTTGGATGTTCAGGCAAACCAAAAAACAATCTACATCAACTGGAAGAAACGGAAGTCAAACAGAATTCTTCTAGTCGGTCTAATAAGCCAAAACAATAAACCATAAACTGAAATCGTAAACAAATAAAATCCGCAGTCCGATAACGAAACAGCTGCACGCGACGGCATTTACGGGATTTGATAACGATTAATGATTGTTAAGCACTGCAGACATGCGCCTTAAGTGTTCATTATCCTGTCCTCGACGGGAACGATTTACGTAGGGGAGGAAAATTCGTAATTGGGTTAACAGGAATTTTTAACGAGTTACGGGAGGGGGGGCTAATGGAAGCATGGGCTTGTCAGAAATTCGCGAAACGCTTCACGTTGAGTCGGGTGCTTCAGGGTGATTGGTGCAACCGGCCGCCGGCAGCTTGTTTTCCGCGAAAATAATCCGAAAATATAACTTGTTGTGCGCCGCTTGTTGCAAGCCCGAGCAGTGGGATGGAAGCGAAAGGTTTTCTGTTGCACCCTCGAGTTGTTTTCCCGTAAAACAGCCTTCTGTCCGTTCGGGGATGTTGACGTTAAGCCGGGTGCTCCGACTTGTTTTGCATCAGCCGATCCATAAACCCTGTTTCTTCCAAGCACAGAGGAACGCTTTCCTCTAATTCCTAAACAAAATAATCCGCGACGTCCGCCGCTTTTAATTCCGATAGCGGCGCTTTGACGATCTCGTAATTTCTCTAATGAGTCGCGGAGCCAGCCGCCGGAGCTAAGTATTTTTCTTCCGTGCACGGTCGTTTGATCACAATTTGCCAACATCAGCGAACCCCAGTCGGGACTCCGAGCAGTGCAACAAACTGAAAAGCCGAATTCTCTTCGGCACGGCGCTCCGCGCTAATTCCAATTGCATTCATTCCGACGAATCGCCTGGGCCATAATTTTAATTAGAGGATGCTCGAAACGGGACAATCCCCGTTTCCAAACGATTCAATCCCGCGAATTCGGGGATAAAGTTAGTTTCCCGGAGCACGGAGCCTCTGTCTCTCTCCTCCCCCCCTCTATCTCACTCCTCTCGGTCTCCGGCTCTTGAACAATTTCACCCTGGGCCGACTTCGAAAAGTTCCGAGCTGTTAAATCCCGGCGATGATTCCCTCCCGGAGAAGAAAAGCCGCTGTCGCGAGCGGTCACAACGATCGTTAAAAAACTTGCTAACTGCGACTCCCGGAGCCTATTTGTCGCCGGAGAGCCGGAAGAATGAAGGAAAAAAAAAACGCTCGGCCCGTGACACGAGCAGCACACAATACACCTTTATCCACTCGTGCTTCGCCGGAAGTTGAAGCACCGTTTCGACGAGCCCCGCCGCTTCCGCGCTCGTCGATTCTCGAGCACTTCGTCCATCACAGACATCATTTCTGTTTGCTTTCGCGTCGCCGCGCTGGCTCGCTTCCGAAATCGAATCTATCGGGACCGATCGAACCGTTCGACAATCTTCCAGAGGAAAGATAACGAAATCGCTGCGGGATTTTAATTGAATTTCACTGTCGGCGACGTCGATGCTTCCGTGGACAATCGCTGCGCCAGTGTTACGTAAGAAGCGCGTCTCTGTGTCGAACGGCGAGCTCTCCCGAGACCAAATCGGTGTCCCAATTTTTCGACGAGAGAAAATTTGATCTGTCGCGCTTCAGCCGATTTATCTTTTTGTTGTCGCGGATCTCTGCGGGATTTGCGGAGCGTTCGAAATTTTTCGTGCGAAGAAATGTGTACCGAAAAACGCAGGAAAGTTAAAGGAACGGTTATGTTGGTAGAATTTGTTAGTTTTAATTGTATACATTTAAACGTTTCTTTTTAAACTATTGTTTCGTAAAATGCCTTGTTCGTTAAACATATCCTTTGGAGAAGTTTGAATGTTGCAGATGACATATCATGCCTTCGAAACGATTCTTGTATGTTCTCTTTCGGTTTGTACACGTTGTAAGATGGATCCCTTCTCACTAATAAATTACATACATGTAAGCAACAATTTGCACAAGGATTGTCCTAGATTCTCTCGTGCAACGATTTTTGAGATACGTATAATGTTTGGAGAAGAAGAAATTTGCCTATTTGCCCTAAATTTGCCCCTTATTCGACGAGATACCACGAGCACTCGTTGCTTGACTGTCACAATCTTTGGACAACTGCCACGCTAAGGCTGAGCGAGCCGACCAATCTTATCACAACAGAAAGACACCGTCCCATTGATACAATGACCGGAACTGGTGTCTTGTCTCAGCGGCAACGGAAATCGAAGACAGATAGGCTGACATTATTTTGGTTTCAAATAATCTATAACACCGACCGGAGAGTTGATCCTTTTAAACCCTAGAAGATGCAACTTGAAACTAAGACATCTAATGCGGCTTATTCGTTCACACCTGTCTAGACAGTCACAATGCACCGAAATGCTTGTTTTTGGAGACAAAATTCAATAGCTTCCGTTCTCTTTATGGTAAAGATATGAAACAACGTGGTTTTTTTGTTTATATTGAAAGTAATTTCAGTATGCAATTATTATAAATATAGTCTTATATATATTTATATATATATATATATATATATATATATATATATATATTTATATTATTACTATTTATATTTATTATACATTTATATTATTATTGTTATTTATATTTATTATACATTTATATTATTATTGTTATTTATATTTATTATACATTTATATTATTATTGTTATTTATATTTATTATACATTTATATTATTATTATTTATATTTATCTATAAAAGATGATCTTTCTAAACAAATCGTCAATTTATTGCGAATTTTCAGTACATGCATTTTTAGATGAGTTTTAACGAACTCTTAAAACACGTTCGTCTCTTCGAAACAGATATATTGCGAAGATCGCCGTTTTTTTAAAAACGTTATCTAAAAAATAGGAAAACGAATAAAACTTGTACGTTTAATTTCAGGTCTGTCACTATGTTGCATAAGGTTTTATAAAATTTCTAAAGTTTCACTACAATTCAACAACCCTTAGACAACCTATTATTTCGCCGAAACGTTTCGCTTGCAGAATGCGCTTGGAATTAGCCCCCTACCGAACTTTCTGAACTTTCTGTACACAAACACGATTATTCAGACATTTCAACGTAGTATAAATATAGTTTTTGAACCGAGTGATTTTTGTCCCTGGTTCGGTGCACCGTGCGCCGTCGTACCGGCCCCTCAAAGAATAGGGACATTGTTCGCAAAGGAGCAGGTGGCTTCTCCTAAGAGGACACTGTCAGACCCAGCACTTAGCCCAGAACCGTGATCGAGCAAGTTACAATTCCGTGCACCCGTGGCACGCGAGACAAGCGACGACTAAAAAGGCAGGTATCAATGAAAAGAAGAAGCATCGGCGGCCAGATAGCGTCGCAGAAATAACAACAGGGACAATGGCGGCAGCTCGTCCCCGGGTAAGTGATTCAATGCACTTTGAGCCAGACGCGCCCGTGACACGACGGCTCGTCTGTCTCTCGACGCTCTGCTGTCAGGCGACGAAACTAGATTATACGCGAGAGCCCCTGAAAGTGGTCAAAGACGAGGAGCAGAAGCGGAGCGGGTCGGGCCGGGTCGGGCCGTGTGCGGGCCGGTTCCATTCCTCCCTTGCTAGCTCGCGCGACGCCACGCGCCAAGGAGTGCCGTTCTCGTCAGGGTCCCATCTCTCTCTCTCTCTCTCACTCTCTTTCTCTCTCTCTCTTCCGTATTTTTCCGCTCTGTCTCCTTCACCCCGCCTTCTCCTCTCGGTGCACCCTCTCGTGCGCTCTGAGTGCGTACGCCGGGTCGTTGATCTTCTCTCGAGGAAGCGTGCAGCACGCGGCCTTCGCGCGTCCTTGACAGTGGCGCGAGCGCGACCGCTTTCAGCCCGAAGAGTCGTCGAAGTCCCCGGGGCTTCGCTGGGATTTTCATTTCCGGTCTCGCGGAAGCTTTCCGAGGCAGCCTTCCACCACTTAAACTTTACCCTGTCTTGTTCCTAGTGGACGGAAAACATCTCCAGGCCCTCTGGCTGCCGTGGAAAAAAGGCTCGGACCGCCGAGCCACACCTCGCCCCGTCCCCCGCTCGTCTTCAGTACATTCTCTTTTCCCTTCCTTCGCCCGGCCCTCGGTAAACAGGCGAGCTTGTCTTGGATTTCTCGAGGACTCCGAGAAGCTTTTGAACCCTTTTCTCGTTGCGTAGTTTTTTGTACGCGGTGGAACGTCAAAGGCGACGCGACGCGACGCGACCCGCCGCGCCGTCGCTCGTCTGGTTCTCTGTGGGGACCCGCCGAGAATTTCCAATCGGACTTCCGAAGTGTGCGCAGCTGCTGTCAATATCCGGGACACCCGGCAAGAACGACTTCTTTCAACCTTTGTGCCCTGGGACCGCGAGTAAAGCCGCTGTCGAACGGTCTCGCAGCGTAATTAGTTGACATTTTGACAGTGCGCTAGCGCTTGTTAAACTGAGCAACGTTTGCTTAACACTTCATGATACGAAGTGGTTCTTCTTCTTCTTCATTTTGGTACTTGCGCCGACATCGTGCCATCAATTACAGTAAAACTTCATTCGACCAGGAGGAGGCAGCTTTGATAACAGATGCTCTCGTGTCATTCCGCAATTTTAACTCCGCTTTGAAATGCATCGACAATGCGAAAACAACTTTTCAGAACGTCTCGTGAAGTCTATTATCTTTGTTTAAATTATAAAGGTGTACAGTTTTATATTTGCTAATCTTCTTATATTTGCTAATATTGAAGTACTTAGGCCGGTGGAGCCAGTTACTGTGGGTTGACCAATTGTTGTGCCTTCGGTTCGAGCAGAACTGACCCTACATTTATCGATAGTATTTACTTAGTTTATGCTTAACTTTATATTTTTGTATTCTAAAATAAACGAAATAAAAGAAAAGAAACGAAAGTCGCAGCAATTGGTCACCCCACAGTAACCAGCTCCACCACCATACGAGAGCTAACGTCGACGTAAACGTTGACGCATCGTCAATCCTTGTGTTCAGTAGATTACTCTAAATTTCTCAGAAAGCCATCTGAGATCCTACTTTAATGATGTTATCCTGTTCCAAAGGGCGTCCTCAAGCACCGCGACGGAAATAAGTTCGAACACAGCAACGTGACAGTGCAAGACAATGTTTGTTCCGCAAAAAAAATGGCCAACCTATAAATAAGCGTCACGGCACTTGGAAGATGCTCAACTATTCGCGATTTGTGTTTAGGTTACTGTAAATCGTTGCTTTGACAATGAGCAGACTTGGACGAGCTTCAACCCTTCACACAGCACTGTATTAATCTTGCTGTCTGGACCACTGGGGATTCCTGAAGGACTCGTGAGAGCCTTAACCCCTTTACGAGTCAGTGTTTCGGTGGAATTAACACGTTCCGTGCCACGTGTACCATCGATGGTACACGCTTGCATGTTTACTTAGTGAACTGAACAAATTGTTTACAAGAAATTTAGAACCGAAGAATCAATTTCCACCGCAAGAATGGGCGTTGATAAGTTTTTGTTACGTTGTTATGTGTACGAGAATTAATAATTGCACGTAATACATCAAGTTTTAGTAAAATATCAAAGTGTGAAGATTCGAGTAAAAAAAGCTCGGCACGGAACGTGTTAACTGCGGACGGTTTTATAGAAACGGCAGTCCGAAATCGTCGCGGAAACGTTGCCACGAAGTCGCGATGAAGACCGTGGCGTTGAAGTTCCGCGGGTCGGACGCGATCGTGTTCGCTCGCCGGCGAACCAGCAATCCTGACGATCCGGCGACGTTCAATGAATTATCTCGAGGCCGCGACGGATCCTACCGACGGTTCCCTTCGCCAGGAAAAACGGTTTTCACGGCCTCGAATCGTATCGCGTAAGTACACGACGTACCCGATGTAGGCCAGAAACGACTAGTGCCGCTAAACTGGGCCACGGTGCGTCGGCCTCGGTTCTAGAAATACCATTGCCACCGCTTCGAAACGGCGGAGAAGCATTCGTTCCCGATGAGAATTGCTTGGAAGCAGAGGCGGCGGAATTCGCGAAACTGCGGCCCGAAAATGACTCGCGCGGTCTTTGAGTTTCGAGGGGCCTCGACACGAGCGCTGCGAAAGCCTGAAATTAAATTCCATCGTTCATCGAAACCTACGGGGACCTCGACGAGCGTGGACTCCGGCAACCGGGACGCGCGAACAATTTTTTTTTACAAAGTGATAAAACAATAGAAATTCTGCGTGATTGAACCACCGGAGGCGATCGTTGCGCCCGCGGATCTTTATGCAAATTCCTATTTCGATACGTTGTTTTGTGAACGATCCTTTTTGGAACGGAACGATAGCAGTTGCATTTTTGCGTCTAGTCTCATCGTTGATCGGAAATTGGATAGATTTAGAAAACAAGGATTTCACGAGAAATCTAACAAATTGTTTCGTTATTATCAGAGCGCGGATTTTTATGTAGAATAAAAATCGCATAAATCGCAAGGAATAGGAACCAAGTTGCAAATATTCACTCTTCTTTTAAAATAATGCATTGACGTTGTTAATTCGTTTTATTCTTAAAATCCGCAATCTAGTTATTTACAAATGCAGAAAACAGAAGAATCAATAAAAGCTAAAGTAATTAATAATTAAAAATGAATCGGCGAAACTAAATGATCATCGCTGATTAAAAACTGAACAAACTTAACCGGAAATGAGTCTCAGGTAAATTGCGAAACTGCGACTGCGGAAAATTGATTAGAAAGAAACTGCAGATTGTTTGCTGCAAGATTAATTTAAAGTAGAACGAGTAAAAATAGAACAAGGGGAAAAATACAAAGTACGGTCAAGAGACCTTCCGCAAGATTGAATTTCCAGAACCAGAGAGGAATCCGGTTTTTATTGAAGTTTCGTGGGAATCTGCCCTGTCAGGTGAAGAACCTGTGCTTCGTGCACGTGCGGAAAACAGTTCGATCGCCCGGACGAGACGCTTCGAAAAATATCGTGGGTGTTTTATTTATAGCCGTTCATACTTAATTTAACCAGACCACCTACGGCTAGGGAAATGTCCGAGGTGAGACATAAAGATCGTAGGAATCTGTTGTCGGTGCTATTTCTGGCATGCGATTGTGTTGGCTCCCAGTAGCGAAAAAGAAACGTCTACGAATATCTTCCATAAATAGATCTACGGAACTATCTTTGCCGCGCTTATGGCGATCAATCTTTGAGCGTTACCTGGAAATGTTATTCGGAGAATCTGACGTAGTCCAAATAGTCATTGAACTGAAATGTTCCGTGCAACGCTCAGAAACAGGGATATATTTAGCGTCAGGATAAATTCTAACCTTCCCAGTGTTTACTGAAATGAAAAAGTACAATAGGGGAAACATATCTACTTTTTATTTTATTTTTACGATCTTATATATATATAATATTTTATTAATATAAAATATATATATATATATATATATATATATATATATTTTATATTTATATTATAATATAATATAAAGATTTTGGTAGGTGAAATTTTGCATAAATATCGCGAATTAACGGTCGCCCATATAAAGTAAACATTGAAAGGGTTAATAAAAGACGAAAGGCGTCGAGTATATACGATTATGAGACTGTGGATTGTATGCGTTTATGAAAAAATTGAATAGATGAAATGCAAAAGGGTAGAAATATCAGGAGGTTTTAATTAAAAGCGGTAGGAAACAAAGAATGTATATTGTTAAAAATATACGTAATAAGTAAATTGAGGATCTTTGTGCAAATTCTCAATTCTCAATTCCCTTTTTCAACTAAACGGTTGTTCATTGCAAAAGAAAATAAAAATGCTGTTAGACCATGTTTATTGTATTCTAAAAATCCGCACATACCACCAAATCCACCAACTCTCAATCCTTGCACTATTTTACGTCGGTTAATGTTACATGAGAAGAAATTTATATGAAATATTTTAGCCAATTAAGCTTCGTGGAGATCTTGGATGTACACAGAAGGGTTGAGCATTCAAGCAAACGCGAGCAGACAATAAATATAAATTCTTTCTTCTAAGAAATTATTACTAATCGTTGTAACTGATAATTAATAAATATTAATAAATTAATAAATAACCATTAAGAAAATACAATCGCAACAATGCAATTCGACGATTAATAACACGAGGAATATTTACATCGCGGTTCAAATATCTCTTCCCCTCCCAACAAATAATTACAATCGAGAACGTTCTAATCATTGTAACCGCGGCGAAAATGATACGGCGAGGCGTTAACCACAGCTCCGCGGACTTTCCAATAAAAGAAACGCTGCAAACCGAGGAGCGGCGCGCGTCGGTGCGAAATACTCGCAGAAGTACGCAGCTTAAAGTTGGACTCGAACGCGGCGTTGATGAATCGCCGCGAATCCAGCTGGATTTACGCTCGGAGGTAATGGAATAAGAAAACCAGCGACGGCGGAGGAATGCGGCAATATTATTACACTCGGCTGGGAGCTCGAGCGACTCACCCTCGGCGAGACGTAACAATCGTCTTCCCGGTGTGCGCCGCGGCTTCACTGAAACGAGCGAGGCCGACAATGAGACTACGACCCGTTAACAACCAGAGAGGCTCCGGCGGCGAGTCGACCCTGAACAGCCTTCGGGCCGTTTATTTGCGTCGTAATCGACGATAACGACAGCCCCGTCGCAGCACCGCGGCCGAGCGCCGCGACTTGGGGGATGAAGACTAAGGTCGGCCAGGAATGCCAGAGAAAACGGAAGCGACCAGCAACATCGCGCAGTTCGAAGGAGGGGAGAAAGTCTCGTCCGCAACGGGGAAGATTGAAATTTCGTATTGATTAGCGTGTTTCGTTTTGGGGTGAATTTTCGTGGCGCGGACAGCGGCGGGGTCGACAGCCGACCGTCGCGTCGCGTCGGTCGGTCGACCGACCTTCGTTTTCTATTCGGCCAACCGGGAATGGAGGGACGCCGAGTTCTTGAAATATTTGCGATTCCGTGTCGCGCGGCAACGGCGAACCGCTCCGGTTACCTCCAGGATCCGAACGGTTTGTTTTATTCGCCTCGACGCCGGGAATCCGGTCTGGTTATTCCGGAAATTCGGGATCGGAGGCACGGACCCGACCGGACGAAGACTTATTCCAGCGAGACGATCATCGGCCCTCTTCTAATCCGTCGATTTGCAATTTTGAACATCCTGGGCGCGGTTTCCGGCGAGCTCTACGGCGGTGGATGCGAAATCGGTTCGTTTTCTGCCAGTTTCGGTCTGGAGATTTGGGGAAATCTCTGGCTTCGGTTTCTTCGAGCCCAAAGCTTTAGTTCGAGGTGATTTGAAAGTATGAGTAGAGGGGACTGGCAAAAGTGTGTTTTAAGTTTCAAAGTTTTATTTCATTGATAAACCGGTAATTATCGATAAAGGAATGTCGCAGAATATGGAATGCCACGTTGTTCTTTGCATTTCAATCTTAGAAATCTATCGACACTCAGTGACATATTTGTGCTTAAATTTCGAACAATTTTAAGATATAATTTAAAAATATATATATATATATATATATATATATATATATATATAAGTGCCAATTCCAAATATGGAACACTGGTAATAAATACATTATTTACAAAAAAGGTGAACAAAATGTGTTCCTGTCCATTTGATACACAATTACAAATTTTACTAAAGAAAAATGATTTCCATAACAAACGAAGAACCATTTTTAAATGAAATTAAATAAAAAAGATAGTTATGTAACCGTTTCACCGATATTAATTTATTACATTCTTCAAAGCAGCACACTTTCTACGATTAAGGTTGGTCATTTATCGACGCATACAGTCGAACCTAAAGATTCTAAAAGTGTAATAAAAGAAAGAAAGGCATTTTCCGAGAAACGCTCATATTCCTAAGAACCTATCAATTGACATTCCAGGATGTTAATACTCCGCAGTGTGGTGAAACGTGTTGGCGAACGTGTCAACAACTTATCGATCGTTTCAACGCTTAATTGCAACTATACCCTGCCACGATTATCGCCTCACTGTCACTATCACTATCACGTGTGATAATTGCAGCCATTTCCGCGAAAGGTTGGCCGTTGATTTCAGAACGCGCAGCTTTTAACTTCCGTTTCGAAAGAATCACTGTAACGGCCGAAATGTCAAACGAAAGCTTCGCAGCAGTGTAAAATCACGTATACAAATATTTTACGAGATTACTGTTTCATGATACACACAGCAGGTTACATAAACGCGTATTATTATTTCAATGCATCGAGCCGGAGAAACGCCGTATAAGAATTGAAATGCATAAAGGAAAGTTCGAAGAATGGGAGAAATACGTCACCGGCTGTGCTTTCGTAAATTGCAGTTTTTAGTACAATGCACAATGTGCGCACTGTTTCTATAAATAATATAAATCGGTCTGTTACACGTTTCCGCGCGTTCAAACTGTACACGGGCTCCTTCGTTCGCTGGTATAAAGCGTTTCCAGTACACGAAAAAAGATTAGGAAAATCGATAACACGATTTTTTCTCGGAGATTATGCCACGATCGCGTGAGCGTCCCTCGAAGCATTACAAATCGCTGGAGAGCCACAAATAACACGCCTCCATTAATTTAATACAGTCAACCGTTCATCGGCCTTCGTCGCCAACCTGTAATACAAGGGGCCTGGAATCGCGACGATGCAATCCCTGTAATTTCGCGATTTCACGTAGTCGGACAATGATTCCGACAGCCGGTCTCTCGACGGTTAATAACACGAGGAATATTTATCACGGTTTACGATTGCTCGATCGGCTTCCAACAGTTCCCTACACCCCTATCTGCAATTCAACTTACGCGGCTTTACTTGAGTCCCGCGTCGGCTCGAATATCGGAGCTCGCCGGTAATCCGAGCCGCTGATTCTTTATGATTTAATTGATCGCTCGGCGAACGGCTCCGATATACCTTCCCCCTTTCGATGCATAATTCTTTTTACTTAGCCTGTAACGAGACGCGGGAACTCGTGAAATAATATAAAACGAGTGAAACTTTTCACTACTTCATCTTAAATCCGATCTCTCTTGAACTATGAACATCTAGTTTAGATAATTTTGATGGGATCCGTTCCGAAATTATTATTCTTTCTTGCAATTGAGATAATAATTTGAGTTTTCCGCGTGAAACTTTTGCATTTAATCATGTTCCTTCGACGTTTTATAGACGAGGAAATTGACATCAGAACAATGTAGATTTTGCTCCGGAAACTGCAACGACATGATTTGTTTATGCGCATGACACCATATCAGGATAAATTGTTCAGTTTTCTCATTACCCGAACCCTTGAACATCTTCATTTCGCGAACGGACAAAGCAATAGCTCGATTTAATAAAAATCGTATCGAGCCACAAACGAATAACCCATACGCAGTTTAAACGATAACGCATACGATTACCTATTTACAGATGCTGCGCAATTTTGTATTATTCCACGTACAAGTCGGAATATTTATTCGACGCGTGGCGTCGTGAATAAAACAGTTGGCCGAACTGTAAAACGAAATTGGATCGATACCGCGAGAACCGTTTATAGAATCGCTTTTGACGAATGTATGAGGATCGGGGCGCGTCAAAGGAATTTCGTGAGAATCTATAGAGCGATCAAAGATTAAAGGAATAATTACTGTGGACAAACCTCGTGGTTCCACTGCCGTCGATTTCGCGGGATCCTTATTCCCATTTGTCAGTGTTAACAGGACGTCGGCTTTGATCCGGCGTAACCCGCAATTTGCAGAACGCGGCAATTTGCAGAGCGGCGGAACAAAGGCCGGAGCTAAGTAATGGAATAAATGTTTGACTCGATTCGAGTTGTTGAAAGAGTGGACAGACCTGTGTTTAGCTGGCTCGGTTTTCCATTTAGTCCAGGGCCGGCCCTGTTATTGCCAACAATAAAAATGTTCCGTGATACACGGTATCAAAGCAGCTCGGGACAGATCACGGCAAGATAGCCGAGAGTCGGAGAAAGAGAGAGAGAGAGAGAGAGAGAGAGAGAGAGAGAGAAAGGGAAAGGGTTGAAAAGCCAACAGCTCGTTCGCGTCTCTTTGTTCGCAGTGCAATTCGTTCGTAAAAACACGATCGAATAACACGTTGGTTCGCGTGAACCATCGTCGACGGCCTGGGAACGGGTTTTGTCGCGAGCACGAGAGAGCGGATCAAGCCCTTCAAGCCCTGCGCCGCCCCCGCGCAACGCCGCTCAATAGTTAACGTCTTTGACCCCCTCCCGGTCGTTTCCCCGAACTTTCAACCTCTGACCTTTGCCGGAAGGGGAACGCTTCCGTTTAATCAGCCGCGTGTCGCGCGACCGCGTTCTCGCGAGTCGCGTGATTTTAAAACCGCTCATTCAACGCCCGAGAGCAAGAAGTTCGAGGCTTCTTTCAGCTTCCGGTGAAACGCGGACGTCGCCATTGACGCGGTATTAGGTCGCAGACTGTGTCTTCCTCGTCGACGACGACATAGTTCTATTTCGAAAAGCTGTCTTTCCCCGAGGCGCTCGTCATTTTTCACTATCCCTCTTAGGGGATCGTTTCTCTTTTTTTGAATGTTATGGTTAGACCGCGGATTTTATGCATTTATGACAGAAATATGTACATCGTATGCGAAACATGATAAGTGTTTAGAGTTTGAAATTATTATTGCCTTGTGCTGAACTCATAGAAATCATTTTAAAAAGAATTAGATGTCTATTTAACTCGCGTGTCTTACAATTAATGCGGACAATTTTTTTTCTAGTTAGGGTTCTGAATTTGTGAACTCTGTTAAGTGACGTTCGAAGAATGTACAGGAATTTTTTACTCAATTCTTTTTAGCAGAAATAACTGCTGTTTTCGGAGTTGCAATGACGAAAGTGAAAACGTTTGAAAAAATGTTTCTTCCTAGCGTACGTGATTCTGGCTGTCGTAATCGTTCATCCGACGCACAAAATACAATATAGTTTCAATTCTGTATGAAAAGACGTTTATATGAAAAAAACAAGAGGGCTTCTTAATTAAAAAAATAAATGACCTTAAACGGAAATAGTAGCAGCCTTGGATGGATTTTCCCAGAATCATAAAAGCTGGGGTTTAGTTTATACTGTCTAATATACAGGGTAGAAGTAATTTCAAGCATAAGGTTATCCTCAACTTTATGGTTTTATTAACATCTCAAGCGTGTATTTAATAAATACAGGAAGGGAAAAGCGGACTTTCTAGCACCTGTTGTTCCAACGTTACGATCGATGATTTTATCAATATTAGTAGCGCGTGTTTATTAAATACAGCAGAGCATACAGAAATAGTATAATCTAAGTTCTCTTCGAATGCTTGTAGTTATATACAAAGGACACTGAATAATATAATTAAACTGTCACGGAACAATAGACGTAATTCCTTCTTTTAAAAGGTGCTGAAAATTCGCTGTTTTCTTGAGTAGCTTCGTCGCGCGTCTGTGAACAGCGAAGGTAATTAATTGCTATCGTTTATGTTTCTCAAACTATATAAAGATATTTACTTCGATATTTACTTACAGTACACACGGTCTTCACTTTTACTTCCTACATTAGTTGCGGCGTCGCTATAAAGATTTTTTGCTGCGTTATTATTATTAAAAAATATTCTTGGACACCTGGGTGTGTGTATTTTCTCAATCTTTTCATCCATGAAATATTTATTTATAATCGCACACATATTTTTATCTTGCGCGTATTATTTGCAACGAATCGCGAAGCCGTACCACTTCGAAATTTCATTTATATATCTTACGAAATGAAATATTTATTTATAATCGCACACGTATTTTTATCTTGCGCGTATTATTTGCAAGGAATCGCGAAGCCGCATAACTTCGAAGTTTCATTGATATCTCACGCAGAACGAATTCGCTTGCAACTGCATGGATCGTAAAACGAAAAATCCGAAAGGGACATTTCAAACCTAGTGTCTCGAGCAATCAACGGGGACAATGGCGGAATCCCTTCAGTTCTTTTTCCGCTGACGGTCGCGCGTTACATTTATCCGGCGTCTCACCTGCGCCGTCGAGAAACTTTCAAACGGAAGCCCGTCTTTCGAGACGTTTATTTTTAACAGCCATTCGAAAATCCCGTCTTTCGCGCCCCTTTCGCCGCATTGTCGGGCATTCGCTCCATCCACGGGGCATAAAACGCCGACGAACGTCGTCGAAATTACCTTCGTTAAGAACGGCGACACGCGTCCCGTGTTTTAATAGCGCTGTCGGAAAGACTCGGCTAGAGTAATTAATTCCGGGGCGCAGAAAACGATACGCGGCGACGCATTCTGTCCGCCCTCCAATTTGTTAACGCGAAGCCGCGTTTCGAATTCAGATTTCCGACGAGGGCGCCGCGATTTAACACGGAGCACAGTGATTATTTCTCGACTAATTGTTCGCCAGCCGTAAATATCTCATTGTCCGAAAGTATTTAAGCTTTTCCTTTCGAAGCCGCCTTTCTGTTGTTCGCAGACTTGTCCGAGAGATTTTTAACAATGAAAGCCGCCAATGTGTACTCCTTGCTTGCGTGCTTCGAGCATCGTTTATTCTATCGTCGATCTGCGAACGTTACACGATCGATCGCGAATGCCTGCGAATCATGGCACGATCGGGACTTTTAGTCGGTGCTTT
This sequence comes from Megalopta genalis, assembly GCF_051020955.1. Classification (NCBI taxonomy): domain Eukaryota; kingdom Metazoa; phylum Arthropoda; class Insecta; order Hymenoptera; family Halictidae; genus Megalopta; species Megalopta genalis. Next base: position 7,706,863 of record NC_135024.1, read on the forward strand.
TAGTCTCGATCGTAAATGGTTGTTCGATTTGGTAAGATGGAGGAAAATATGTCGGAACGAGCCAAGGAATAATTTGATAAGGACGAACGCGCGATCCAGTATGCATCCAGATATTTCTTTTATTGCTCGTAATAGCAGGACCGATTATCTCTCCCGGAGCCACATTTCATGGCGCAGTGTTTGCAAGATTTTTTTGCAGCTGGCAGCAGCTACCGGCTTTTTTCTCCTTCGATTGATCCGATAGGGCGGCGTCCGTTGCCAAAAGCAGGCTTTATGAAACTAGTTTGTATTCCGAGAACGTTAATACGTCAGTGTGTAATCGTTTGGCGCTGTTTTCATGAGAGGAACTTCGTCAATTTGCATTGCCGTTTCATTCGACGAGCAAACCAACTATCGCCTTCGTGTTCCTCTGTCGGAAAAATATCTCGAATCAATAACACGCCAGCAGTGCAATTCGCGGACATATTTTTCCCCCAGACGTCGTCTAAATCCAGCGCAGAAAAATACACCGTGTAAACAGAGAGATAGCACAATTCGCCGTTATCACAGAACAAACAGTAATCCCCTCGACAAGCAATCCAATTTTCGTAATTCATCGCGCAAATAAGCTCGCACTCGGCCAACAGAGAGAGAGAGGATTCGCTCGAACTCGCGCGAGGACCCGCAACGGATTTATCATCCCAGCCTTTCCCACTTCGTTTCTTTCGCTTCTGATTACCATAACGAATCCTCGACTGCACCGTGGCAGCAATTCGAGCAGAATCCTGCGGGATTCTTCGAGCAGCGCGATTGATACGCCGGTCTCGCGTCGTGGATTGCCGGCAGCGAGCCGAGCTGTTTTCCCAAGACGTTCCCGGCGGGGAAAAACTTTGCTCACCCGCGGGGTTCATCAAACCAGCCAGAATTATCTTTTAAGCGCCTCATCACTGTCCGCCTGGCTGCCGCGCCGCTTCCGCTCCACCTCTTGGCAGGAGAAGCGCGCGTATTTGGTCAGACGTCTAGACACTTCTATCCGGCGAAGGGGCGTCCATGCTCGGCCTCGTGTCTCCAAGGACGGCCGAAGGGAAAGCAGTTCTTATCTTCTAGCCCCGAGCTTGCAAATCCACCTCCGTGATTCGCCCGTTTACGAAACCGATGTACATTCGGTCACGAGAGAGAGAGAGAGAGAGAGAGAGCGAGAGAGAGAGAGAGAGAGGATTCGAACAGGGATCCTTGAAAAATCGATAGTCGAAGCTCGAAGCTTCTACCATCACGATTCATCGTTAATTTTCGTGCGATTTGTTTTTACCGTTTGAAAGAGCTTGATTTAGCACGATAAAACCAGTGGATAAATAGAGACATGAGTTATCCTGAAAATTGTGTACACTGAAACGTGTTTAGACAGTTTGGTTTATATATTTTTTTAATTTAATTTATTTTAATCGTTATAATTTATTTATAATCTATATATAATTTATTTCAGTTTATTTAATCTTGCATCTGCTTCATAGCAATTAGCGATTACTTGTGCGATAATAAATTAAAAGTGTAATATATACATTGCACTTTTTTGCACTACATTTTAACATTATTTTCTTAATCTAGGCTTCTTAAGTTATCATATAATTTCGCTGACAATTTAGTTTCTTGTAAGTATGACATAACTTGTTGTTTGTAGTTGTCCAAACATTTTTTGATGGTATTGGTCATTTTTACTTCTTTTCTGATATTGTTGCACACACTGGACATTCTATTAGAATGTGCTTAACTGCAAGCTCAGTGTTACAGTTGTTATAAAATGGTTTATCTGTTTTAGAGAGTACGTACTGATGGATTATTTTAGTATTTTTAGTCGAGATAGTACAATTTGCTTCGTTCTTGTTAAATGAACTCTCTGAGTTCACATAAGAAAAAGGGATTTGAGCGTATCCATTCTTGGTTCCACTAATGAGTTTCGTATATTTTGTTCGTTATTGAATCTGTTATAGGATTGAAGAGGTTTTTTTCTTTGCAATGACATCTTGAAAATGGATGTACGACCTTTTTAGCCGTGTTATGGAACGGAAATGTGGAACACGTTCTTGCGTAATTTTATATTGTTGCAACGTTGACGGAGCAATTTCCATTCAAAGTTTAATGGAACGACGAGGAATTGTGTGATTGTGATACTTGACAGGATGATAGATAAAGCATCGGTTACGTAAGAGAAAAAGCCGCGTATCATGGACTTCTTATCCATATTTATAGTGGTGCGATGGCGGAACCTGAGAAGAGCAAATCCGCAGGAAAATGTTAGCAGAAGATGTAAAATCGTTAGAAACATCTGTCAGATTACTAAAATGCGATGCTATTTATACTTCACGTTAGCGATTATGTGTGTGAGAGTAATTCGAAAAGCTTCAACACTAGAATCTCTTTAATCACAATAATTGTGAAATAAAGAATCTGAAAGCCAACATTTTGATAATAATAATATTATAATCTCTGAAAATGAACATTCCAAACATTGTACAATCTTCTGGAATAACACAACATATCGTGAAAATAGCTTAATATAAATACAATGAAAAGCTCAATGTGTTCAGATCGAACAAAAATGTCGTCAAAAGTACATTAAAAAAAAATTGACGAACCATATCAACGAACATGTGCAGATCTCTGCAATCGTCGAGAAAGGATCTTCATTCGGAGGATTAAATATTTCCCAACGTCATTTATCGTCTGAATGGAAACGAAAAGCATCGCGCATAGTTTGCTCTTCGATTCATTCGGAAGTGAAGTTTCATGCACATTGCTGTTCAACAAATTCCTGTGAATTCATGACACGCTGCAGCTGCATCATAGGGAATTCTCTCATTTATGTTTCCACGACCGTGTACGCGCGATGAGCGAATAAATTATTCCTTGTAACACGCGGGGAGAGACGAAAGCGAGGTTAAAATCGTATGTTTAATAATAATGTTGCGGAACGGCAAACGTACCTCGAGTATCCTGTGCATATATTAATTTCAATAATCTGTCGCGTTTTTATTTGCACAGATGCAGCGATCGGGAAACCGTGGACGAACGGGAACCCATGATCGATCGAAAAAAAGACGATGACACCGGATTTAAATAAATGATCATCGACTGTTGACTTCCAAAAAACTGTTTTATCTCGTTTTGCAGCGGTACTTTCGAAAATCGAGGAATTAATTTTCTTTCGCTCTGTACGTTTGCTTTACAGAAATAGAATTGTTGTTAGTTATTCGACGAACGGTAATCTACGCAGCATATTGTAAATTATTTCGCAGCATCTAATGCAAAGATCAAAATCTAGAAAATCAATTTAAAAGGAATACAACAAAATGGTAAATTTCAAAGTAGAATAAGCTGCACGGACAGAAGCTTGTAAGCTAAAGCTACAAATGAGACATCAATTAACACTAAATTTACGTCATCAGTTGGTCAAAAGGAACTCTTCTCATATACTTCCTGTTGATATTGTTCTAATTATGAAAACTCTTTTGCAGGAAATAATCGAATAAATATCTTCATTCAGGCATACATTATGGAAGAAATGGCGAAAAGTCTATATAAATTCAATCCTGCTATTCTTCCAAGGCAACACACGTTACTCGCATTTAGTGCTCGGTAAGTTTAGTATTAACACAATGTTTTCAAGCTTTTAACACGCAAGGATGTAACGATGAACGTAATAGTAGAAAAGGCGGTAAAAATTGATTTGCAAAATTTAATAAACTCGTCACCGATAAATACGGCAATTCAAAGAGTTATGTAAATCTAACTAATTGGTCATACAGACCCGAAGTAGAACGGTCCAGAAATTAATCCGATCAGTTGTAATCGTAATTAGGAGCCGCCGTAATTAACAGTAGCGAAAGCTCTCGCAAGTGGCCTCGCGACTTTCAAACAGTGATTTTTCACCGAGAAGCGTGGCTGGTATCTTCCGCTGCTCGTTACGTATAAGTAATTACGATATTATCTGAGCGGCGATAAAAGGAACGCGGCCGTTCAAGCTCACAATCCCGTGTTATCGTCTTACTCATCGCGGCTAGCCTGAAAAAGGACCCCCACCAGGTGCGTCTACACGCGGCCGGCGCGGCGTGTCGTTATCACTATCAATAGCCCCGATACGCTCTCGCGAGGCTGCCAGGCAGGGTGGAGGAGGCGGATGAACACGCGAGAGAGCAAGAGAGAGGGAAAGAGAGAGGGCGTGTGTGCGTGTATCTGTGTGTACGTGTGGCACGTAGGCGGCGTGTGCAAGCGCGTTGCAATAAACCACGCTTTATCGCCTTACGGTTGAAACTTCTCGAGCACGCTCGCGTGGTTGTTGAACCACACACAGGTTCATTGGCTTCGGACCGCGGCTAGAAAATAGCGTGGACACGTGCCACGCGCACGACACTTCGCGCTTAGCCTAAGCTCCGTCGATCATTTTGCTCAATTTTTGTCCCAACCACGTTCTCCCATCGTTCGCCAACGATCGCACGCCCTGGAGTCGCGCGATCCACGAAACTGGGTAAGTATTGTTATCTCTGCGATACGCTTTATTGACAGACGAGATTTTCTGTTGTCCCCCAGGATTTATTAATTCAACACTAGAACCACCGGATTTTGTTCAACGTTGCTTCCAATTTCTTTATTTGTTCGGCGAATTTTTGGTAGAGAGATCAATTTGTCCATGAAAATTACCGACATTTCAGGATTTCAGTTTCTGCGGTAAAATCTGTTGATTAACGCAAGGTTATTTGCAAATAATTGCACAAGCAGAACAGTTTAGAACAGATTAATTATCCGATCGAAGTTACTGAGATTACGAGAACGTTTCCATGAAACAATATGTTGGCAAATCTCTTTGCACAAGCGTACATTCTGCTAGCAAGCTTACAAAGCTTGAGTAAATCCGATCCTGTCGTTGTTATAGAATAATGAATATTGCTTGCGTTCAAGGTAGTTCTGTAGCATTAATCGTTTCTATCTTGAAACAACGCGAGACCTTTTCAAATTTATTTTGCGAAGCTCGTGAATGTTTCGAAACGTTCCTGGCGAAAACAAAAATCGTTTGCTCAACCTTGCGAGCTCGATCTTTCGAAAGTTGTTACTCTTCTATTAAAATGCTGAATTTTGTTTGCGGAAAATTTTCGTGCACAGCCTACGTGGCTGTGTAAATGTTGCTGCTTGTCTGCGAAGGTTAACGTTACGAATTGATCGAATGTTCACAGGCGAGATATCGTTTTTACATTCGCGTCGAGAGACCGAAGAATGCGTATCTTCGCTGGATTTAATCTGATCAGTCTCGCATCGAGAAGCTCAACTTCTTCAAAGACGCAATTTTACTCTCCAAGTTTCGTTATTATTAGATCACGGACAGAGGCTTTCTCCATTATTTAACGAAGATGAAAATTGCACGGAAAAACCCCTTCTCTCTGTGGAGCGCTCGGAGAAGTTAAAAATAAAACGAAACTCTCAAATCTTCGCCACGAGTATCTCCGTTGTAAACTACGAGCTCTCGCATGCTATATCAAGGCCGTGCTTTTAAAACAGCCGCCTCTTATCTCGTAGAAAACCTTGTCCTGCACACTAGCAATTACCGAGTCGTCGCGAATCTACATATTTCGATAAGTTCGCGCGATGATTCATAAAACAGGATAAAACGGCTTTAAGTCTCGTTGAACTTCGTTCAAAGTCCGATCATCGCGATCTTCTCGTTTCCATTTTAATTACGCGTACCTTGCATTATGTCCCGTGTCACTTTGTGTCTGGCGAATAAACTCTGGCAAAATAAATATACGTCGACCGAGCCGGTTGCGGGTTTCATATTTTTCTTTATCTGGCTAAGCCCTTTATTACGATAACGAGCTACTGGGCAATCTCTCTTTGGAAAACGCTCGTTCGAGGAAAGCTGCGCAATCTAGTAATGAAACTTCAGTTGTTATTATTATTATCTCCATTTTCTTAGATATCGCTAAATCGATCAGAATCCTCTTTTTAACACGTTGACTGCCGCGTCACCCGTATTCGGGTGACAGCAAAAGTTCTCATCAGGCCACGTCACCCGTAATTCGGGTGACGCTGATTTGACTACTTACAAAGGATTTCCGAAAATATTTGGACAAATATTTTACAGAAGGTAATGAAACTATTGAATTCTTATAAAAATATTAAAAAAATGATTCGCAGTGTATAACATTAAAACATTCTCTGCAAAGTTGAGGTTGATCAGGACAGCTTGAACAAAAAGTTGTTGGTTTTTTCAGATTTGCTCGTGCCTCTGATCGGTCCATTTCGTATCTTTTATTTAGAGCTTTTATTTTAACTGTAGCTTCCTCGGTATCGTCAACATTTCTTTCTTCTTCCATGACCAATTCTCGTAAAATCTCGTCAATAGTATCTTCATAACATTCATTATCACTAAGATTGTATTTATCAGTATCCGAATCAGAATCTGACGATGTAATTCTATTTATGCTTCTCCTTCCGGACAATCCGATCTCTTTTCATTATTGAAAAAAATAAGGGCAGAGATTTTAAGTTATACCATTCGGCACTCGGCAAAGATTCCAACTGTTCATGCAGGAACAGAAACAGACATGAATTAACAGCGCATGCTTCCTATAGCGGCACGGGTGGCCTGTAGGAAATTTTGTTGTAAATACGCGTGGCAGTCAACGTGTTAAGGGATACGTCGTGTCCCATAGAAGATGGAAATCGTGTTATGGTCTTAACTATGCTATTGGACTCTGACAAGTTTAATTATATTAATACTGATACGACTATTTAAATCTTGCGATATAAGAATGTTACTATTCTCTGTTCTTTTGAAAAAGACGTCTGCAGCGCTCAGACGCGTGCAGACGTCATAACAACTGTCCACCTGGCTCCCATTACTCAATACTTGTAACGTAGGAGTCGAGTGGACAGCTATTATGACGACGAGCACGTTTCAGATCTTTTCTTCGAAAACCGAATGACAATAAACGTGTTAAATTCATCACGCAATTACGTTGAATTTCACTGAGAATCGCAGCATGATCGAACATTTCTCCCCGTTTTAAACATCCACAAAGGTTACACGAATACGCAAAATCTGAAATAAAAACGAGGAAATTGTTTCTCGACGAATCCCACGCTTCTTGCACAGCTGAACTAACTGAAATACCTGGCATAGCAGCTAACAAGTCCAGGTACACGCGCCGCGTGTCGAATGCGCTGGGACGAGCCGGGTCCGAGCCAAACATTCGCGGCTCTCGGCTCCTAATCAACGGTAGTTGAAGTAGCCAAGAATTCGTCACGAGCGAACGGGTCTCCTCCGGGCTCTGGCAACGGGCTTCTTGGATTATTCATCGGGGCCCGATCGTGATCGGGAACCGGCTGGCTGGTCGATCGAAATCGGACGGCGCACGTGTGCACGTGGACACGCGAGCCGGTTCAGTGACCACGGGCCCGATCGAACTGGAAAATGACCGTGCCCGGTCAGACTACGTGCTAAGGTTTCAATTCGGATAAGAGGTCGCGAACCGTTTCTTTGCCTCGCGTCCCGTCACGCGGATTTATACGACACCGTGAATGAGAATCCGCGTCGGGGATTGTCGCGGGGGTGAACGCGTGACGCGGAAACATACGCGGGGGCGGAGACGGTTTTACCTCTTGAAACCCGAGCTGTATTCCGAAGAAAAAGTATTGGAAGCGGTCGTTGATATCATTTTGTTTAACGCGTTCGCTCTCCCACGCGCCGCGTCCATAAAAGACGCACGAAAACGGGACGAGTTGTTCGATAACGTAAGAGTGGAAAAGCAAGTGCCGTTGCGAGTTCCACGCATCTCGTAAGCACTGTTTGGTTTACTGGAGAGATTGTAATCGAAATTAAATCGCAAGTTTCATGGAAAATCGCGTGTGAACAATGTTGGCGAAACTGACGTTGACATTTCCATTTCTTTGCTAAATGACGATGTTTTGGTCATGGTATATTTCATGTCAGAGCAAAAGTTTATATTTGGAATACCATGTTGCTTGGGAATTTCCCAAATTATTGAACCGTGTTGCAGAAGTAACGTGCAGAACACGAATGCCTCTAGCTTCGTTTTATAGATTTATTATTATAAATAGAATATCGGAGTGTGTGTTGGGTTAATATCCCTTCTGCTACGTTGATTAGCGCTTCTTCGTCCTTAATAATTTCCCTAATAAAACGAGACATTTTCTGCTTCCTTTATACCCTCATTTATTTTTATCTGTAAATTTTGATAGCATGAAATTCAAATTTTATCCCGATTTAGACGAGAAACGAATAACATTTCTATTTAATAAATTACAACTTCATCACGAGTCTGACTGGTTCTTATAGCGCAAGGAGTTAATTAAACCTTACTTTCTTCGATGTAAATATTAGGTGTACAAGAGAATAATCCAAATTTGTTGGCGACACTTAAGTTCTATTTTTAAAACAAAGTCAAAAGAATTTTTGATCCACACTATAATCGTCGTTACTTTCTCTAATTTCAAACCATCCTTCGAGCTAGCAAAAGATTCCATATCGAAAGAATTTCGCATCTTCGGCCACGAAGAAATCGTCCAGTCATTTCTGTATTTCTGCTGCATCGATCGAAACAGATAAAAAAATCAAGAGGAGCATCGTTCGATGAATATGCCGAGTGCTGCATAACATCGAACCAAGATTCAACACGATCTCTTTCGTACCAGAAGCAACGTGTGATCCAGCATTGTCGTGCAGCAATTTCACACGACGACGATCTCCTTCGTCAGTATACGATCGTTTTCATTTCTTGGCTTAGACGGATTAGTAGGCAATTCGAAGTGGTTTGTTGAGTTACGCCCAACTGATCTGCGAGCAGTGTTTACGTTTGTGATGAATCATGAGCCCGTAGTCTCTCCGAATCATCGTTCTCGCACTTCCCTGGGCCTCCTTGTTTATCAATCAAACTGAAATCGCTGCTTTTAAACCAAAATACACACACATCGTATGAAACAACGCATTCACCGAGGAAACGACAAATCGTTTCACGCGCATTCTAAGCATTTTCTCTTTGCTGAAATTCTTTAAAAAATATAGTATCGTATATGCACATTATCTGTTGCCATTACTGACTCTAATGAACATATTACTTGTTGAGGTTACACGTATTTGGTTTCTGCCAAATAAAATGCCGCTTCCAATAGCTACCGATCAACAAAACATGAGCGCAAAATGGCGAGAAAATCATTTGATATTTTAGTAAATTCTCTAACCGCCCACAAGAAAAATTGGACTACGAAACTTGTACACCGAATAATCAATAACAGAGTTTCTAACCACGATGCTATAAAGGTTTAGCGTGTCGAAGGGACTTATAATTAGTGGAAAGTAGAATTAGCCGAGCCTGGTCAGACACCAGTTACTTAACCCGAGAAAGATAACCTACGTCGCAGAGGCGCCTGCGAAGACTGTTGATTTTTGTTAATTTTTCATAGAGGTCTAGTGATTTAAGTTTAAAATTACTTAAAATATAAAAAAATATAATATAAATGCATTTTATTTTTACAATAATGCCAAACCTTTAAAATGACTAGATTAAATAAATATCCATTGTTAGTATAAAATTGACGCCTTAGAAAAGCATGCGCCTCTGAAGCGTATGGTTATCTTTTACGTACGTTGTCATATGGTTATCTTCCTAGGGTTAATATCACGAGAGCCGTGTCCACTAGTTAATAATTCGTGATTCTCTTATTTGCTTCGTTTCCCAGTCCGCGTTTCCCAATCGATTCGGCTAAAAATACTGCAAATAATAATATATTAATCTTGTATCGAACGGCTCGAAACTGCGATCATATCGCGATTGACAATTCAATAGCGATAGAAATAACAATAGCAATTAACAATTCAGTCGATTATGTCCTTTGCTCGCTGGCGACGATTACTCGTTGCTCGGCAACGACGGCCTCGCAGGAGTTACATCACGTCTCTCGTTCGACGGTGCTCCGAGTGCTCAAAGAATTAACGGGCAGGATATAATGACCGAGATCGAAGTAGAAAATGACGGTGCCGTGTCAGACCAGACGTATTACACTTTCCGCTAGCTTTCCGGCCATCATACTTATCAATCTTCCCGCCGACACCGTTCGTTCTTACCGGGATTCTATTACTAATCTATTCCACCGTGTGGAATCTGGAATCTAGAAGACAGAATTATTCATTCAATCTGCCCCGGCGATCGACGGCTCTTCGAAGCCTGCACTTCGCAATTATATTTCTCGTTACACGCGCGTCTTATCGTTCACGCTACGCGCGAGACGCATTAATTAAATTCCACCAGACTTAGAAAATTTCCGATCCGCCTATACTTGACATCAACTCGAATATTCATGAGACTGAACGCGTTCGGGTCGACGGAGACAAATTTGCGCACGAGATCTGATATCGGGGTCGATTATGTACTACTGTCACCGTTGCCGCGGTTTTCCTTACCGGGCAGGAATTCGAGCCGCGTGTATTGAATTTTCTTATTGAGCAAAGGGAGCTAGAGGCGAGTTCGATGTTTTAACTTCGTCTACGAGTGATTGATTCTAATCAAGATTTTTATTGCGATCGTTGAGCAATGTTTTTGAACTCCACTTTTACACTTCTTCGATCCCTAAAAATTACGAAATGTACGGATATTGTTGAATTTCAACAATATTCACGATATAATATTTTCAATACGCGCGTAGTTTTGTTTTGTTCCTTTTTCGTTCACAGATGCGACTTTATATTTTCGTACAGTGACTAAAATAATTTTCTTCTTTAATTTTGCTATTACTTGGAATGACTGAAAAAAAGGAAGGTCTTTATATCGGATTTCGTAACGAAGATTTAAAAGACACGTTTCGTAGATCTGTGTCATTGTACAATTCCTTGAACGCTAACGAGAACTTCAAGTCATTCGGTCCAATCTTGGAAAAGTTATCGCGTTTTAAAAGGGGTGTTGGAATACCTTTTTCCCAGGGTTTGTAGAAACGAAGAAACAGACGTGGCGACTAAAGGAAAACTGGATCTTCTTCGATGTAACGAACAATCTGGAGAAATGGGAACACGGCGTCTGGCTGACGATGACGAAAGTACCTTTTCCGGGGAAAGAAATCAACGCCGAGCACATTTACGAGAGTTCAACGAATCGAGGCATGAACGAAAGAGTGCCGGGGACCGACACCGAGTGCAAACAGTTCTGGGATCGATGTCCGTTTTTAGCCTGCGAGCGCCGGTCAGCGTCGTGCACCGGGTCAGCCGAGTCGATATTAAATCGCAAACATGAATCGAAGTCGCGACGACGACGACGACGACGGGGTCGGCTCTATGCGCCCGCGTTGATAACCCACTAGCCCGATCCCTTTATTCCTCGTCGAATATTAAAGTCGATCCGGCCAGAGGGGTGGCTCCTCGACACGGCGGTGATCAATCGCGGGGCCCTCGGCCAGTTCCAGCCGGATGGCCGTCTAATTAATTTTCAAAGTCACCGGGCACAGACGCGCCCCGGCCGTTATAATTCGATGAGGCGAGTCTTCCATTCCGGCCGGTCGATTTCGAGCCTGAAAATACGCTCCGCGAGAAATTATTAAGGTTAGCCGGGGTGTCGGTCCCGCGAGAACACGCTCGATCTGTCCGCTCGAAAGTTGCTCCACATTCGGTGACCTTTTCCAGGGACGGTCGGCGAAATGTCAGGGTGCTACGCGCCGGTGAACTACGGGGGAAAGAAGACCGGTCCAAACAGTCGCGCTCCAGCGAATTACGAATCGTACTCGCCGGGGCTAGCTTCCTTTTGCAGCATCTCAGCGACGATTGCGATGCCAAGATTTCACTTCCGGTGATTCGGATCGTGGGTGAAAATTGCCGGTCGTTTTTTGGACACTTGGATCCCGTGTAACTTTTAGGGAGTGTTCGTGGTTGTAGGAACTACGGCATTACGTGGAATGAACTGCGGACTTCACAAGTTATGATGAAAATGAAATCAGAAACGTTTAAAACGTCGATTGCGAAATATTAATACCAATATCGCAGAATGCGTACAATGTACTGCTCCTATGTTTAAACTATTATGTGTACGAAGCGCTTTCAGCCCGTTTGCTAATAAATAATAATGATTATAAAACAGTGCAAAATTGGAAGAATTTCTAATACGCAAATTTACAACATTGAATTGTTGACTTCTGTGCCTTATGTTTGATCACGACAATTTATATTATGCACAGTGAATCCCCTAATTGCGCGCGTCCATTATCGAATGTATTCGACAATGTTCCTCAAAATCGTAAGAAAGTGTTATAAAAGAAAGAAAGAAAGCAAATGTGCCTTGCAATAGATCAAGACAACATCTATTTGTCACGAAGATCTACACGGCGCACTGTTTGAAGATCGATAAAAAGTACCGAACGAACTGAACGAGGTCTCGAGCTTGCAGAAAAAAGGTTGTAAGAGAAGAACGCTGGGTCTTACAATTAATCCAGGCAATTTCTATTTTACAGGACGACCCACGGTTCGTTGATTGCGCGCTGTTTAAACGAAATCGGTGAAAATGCTAAATAAAATTGACGAGGTTTTGCGAAGTGGTAAATGAAGATTTCGAGAGAAAGGAACCGGGTCTTACAATAAAAGCAGACAATTTTTATATTGCTAAAGGATGCGCCGTCTATTAGTCGTACACTATTTGAAATAGGACGAAAGTACTAAATAAAATCGACGAGGTTCCCCAAAATCGTCAAAGAAGATTATGAAAGAAGGAAAGGATCTGTCTCCTAGTTGCGCAGAGAGAAGATCGAAGCTACGAAATGATTTCGAATCGCTGGTTTCCGAAATCGTAGAGAAAGATTCTGGCATAAAGACGCCGCGTCTTGCAATTTCGCATGAAGAACGATCCGGTAAGGACTAATTACAATTAGCCGAAGAGTGAAGAGCAGCCGAAAGCTTTCATCGAGATGCAGCTAGGCGAGCAACGCTCATCAACCAAATCGAATGAATTCACGGGCCGTGGTTCCGAAGAAATTGGACGTTCCGCCGACGAATCGTTTTCCCCTCGTTTCCCGGTTAAGTTGCATTTAATGCAACCCTCCGGCGCATCCCACCGGTCCAACCGGATGCCGGCTGTTTTCTCATTAAGGAATGGAAAGTTTCTTGCCCCGGAATGGGACGCGACGAGGACGAGGACGAGGACGAGGACGCCGCCGCCGACGACGACGACGGCGGCGGCAACAATATGGCGAAATGAATATCAGAGAAATATCCGTGAACGCTCGGCCGAACATAAGAATCCATTATCGGGCTTAATATCTCAGGCACTCGGCCCCCGCGCGTCCCTTTATTCCTTTTCCGGCGACGCTTTATTAGCGTCTCGTTTTTGCCGGGGATGAAGAGATCCCCATCGGCCTGCTCCGTGTCAGCTTCGTGGCGCGATTTCAATGGACGACGGTTAATTTGTTTCCCCGGATCCGATCGGGTCGGATCGTCGATCGGCTAGGAAATAAAACGGAATTGCTGCGGAGTAGGTATAGAAAGTCGGACGGAGAAAAGGTCGCGAACGTCAAAATGACGTTTGTAGAAAATCGATCCCGGTTTCCGTCACAGTATCATTTAACTTCTTGCAGTGGCAGAATTTTCTCAGATTACCTGCCAGCGAACGTATTTATTCGTGAAGTAGCAAGTAACGATTCCAAGAAAAATGCGATAGAACCTCCGTTGCCTGAAAAAAAAGACACGAACGTTCGAACAATGGAACAGTTGTACTGATAACAGATCACTTTTCAAGATCATCTTAACTAGAGCTATTTACATGTGAAATGTGACGATATGATAATACAAATGATTATGGATCTACTGCATATAAAATGATCCAACGTTGAACGCAATTACGCTCTGTATTTACGTAGAATTTGAAATGAATTTCTGTAAGTACAGATTTCCCGAAGCAAGAATGCTTAATCCCGAGAGAACAACATGTTTACTGTCTTGCTACGTCAGCTGAGAGAGGGACATGCGAGTGCACGAGGTCAAAGACCTTCTGAAAACAGAGGCCGTCGCCCGAGGTTGACGTGCGTTTACATACGTGTCGATACGTGTGCCGCCTTTGTGAATTAGGGGTTCAGCCGGGTCTAAATTCAGCAGTCCTTCCCGAAGTTTTCACCCGAACAAAATTGGGTTACAGAGGGTTAACAGTGGCTGCCGATGGCGTCGAACGGTTTGCATTAGCACTCGCCACATTGCGCCAGTTTTTCCATATGAAATTGCCCGTTCTACTTCGGTGCAACGATTTTCTCCAGTGCCGCACTGTTTCTACGTATATGCATACGTACGGTTTAATAGACCGATCAGGGCCGGCGATTAAGATAACGTACCACACGGGCGAAAGCGAAGGAAACAGGTTTCCCGGAGCGTTACCCCGTTGCTCCTCGTTGAATAAAACCGTCGTAGGCCCTCCAAGCGGCAGCTTATTTTCAATCAGCCTCCCTCTCTCTCACTCCCTCTCTCTCTCTCTCTCTCTCTCTCTTGCTCTCTTGCTCTCTTCCTCCTTCTCCTTCTCTCTCCCATTCTCACTAGTTTGATAACGGTAGTGGCGGGACAGCGACGTACCGTCACGCAATCATCTGTGCTTAATCTTATCTTCGCCCCTAAACCGGGAAGCCGCGTAGAACACGGCACGAGTGCGGAAATACCGTTCGGGCTCACATTATCTTCTACTCGGCCGGCCGTAAGTAGGAATCACGAGAGATCGATCATTCTTGCGAAACAACGCGACCGGTGGTATCGATAGCCCCGTAACCTTGCGAAATTATTGAACGACCGACGCGAGTGGAAAACACGCGTTATACCCGTCGGCCAACGATCGCTTCCGGCCGTATTTTCCCGATACGACCGGCCAATGTCATTCGAGAATTCGTTTCAATCCCGAAAGAACATTAGAAACAATCGAAAATTACTGGTAGAAGCTGCTCGAAAAGGTCGGGATCGAAGATCGGGATTAAACAGGGTTCGGATGTCCGATCGTGTCCTAGCAGTTCTACTTAAAATTAGGCATCTCTTCTAGGAGATCTGACGGATTTTCAAATTCATTTCTCTCGAAAAGACGTAGCACAGTATAAATAAATTATATTCTACGTTGTCGACTTTTATCTTTCGAGATAGGGCCACCTTTTTATATTCGGATGTGCACCCCTTGTATATCCAGAATTGTTGAACCATTGCTCTTAAATATGGCCGACGTCTATGATACCTTGTTTTTTTATAAAACATGCGAATCCACGCATTTCTGTGACTACGCTTTCTGCTATAATAAGATTAAAGCTTTCTACTTTATAATGATAAAAAGCTAATTGCCTACAAACTAATGCTAACTACAGACATGTGTACATCCCCTGAATCATTGTTACCATATTTAAATATATGCTTATCTGATTTAAGTGCGAAAAGGTACACAAGCTCGCCGACTCCAGAACTATCCACAATCGATGTCGACTACGTTAAGAGAAGCTGTATCACTAAAAAAATTTACTATCGCCGAAGACACAGCAACGAATGGCTGATACCGAAGTGATCGTGCATCTGCATTTACGGTTTATTGCACCCCCGTCGTGCGATATTTCCAGGTGCCAACACATTTCCCGTGGGGGCGAGTTCGACGAAATCGACTTTTGACCAGCTGTGTCGAATGCTGGTGCGTCGCCGTAAATCGTGGGGAGGCAGCAAGAAGAGGGCACGTTGCATCAGGAATTAAATCAACGCGCCTTCGTTGATGGGGATGATGGAAAACGAGATGGAAAGGGACGGAGGGGATGTGTGCGGAAGGACGACGATAACCGAGTTGTGTAGATTGGAAAGAGGACGAAAAAGCTTGGAATAGGTGTAGTAAAAGCAAGAGGATGCAGGGGACACAAGAGCAGCAGCAGCAGCAGCAGCAGCAGCGACGGCGGCGGCGACGGCGGCAGCAGGAGGAGGAGGAGGAGGAGGAGGAGGAGGAGGAAGAGGAAGAGGAGGAGGAAGAGCAACCATGGTGGGGGATCAATTTAGAAGCCGTGACTCACTCGACACGGTGACGTCGTTAGCGCACCCCCTTTCGCCCGCCCCTTTTGCCCCTAAAAAAAAGAAGAAAAAAGGAGAGAGAAGAGAAGAATAATCCGGTCACAACTCTCTCTCTAAGCGAGAACTAATCGAGGCCAGTGCACACCGTCTGGGGGAGGAATAACGGGGGTGGAGGGATGTTCTTGAATCGGCCGGTCGACGAGCCTTGAGTTTCTGGCGTGTCCGTGTGTGCCCGGTGTTGGCCGACGAGCAGGGCCGAGGAGGAAACACACACAGGCACGCATGAACACACAGAAATCGAGGGAGAGAAAGAAAGAGGGAGAGAGAGAGAGAGAGAGAGAGAAGGAGAGAGAAAGAGGAAAAGAGAGAGAGTAAAGGCGGAAAGGGCACCGAGTCGTCTTTGTGCACGAATAACACCGGCGGTCCCTCGTTACGTCGAAAAACTCGACCGGCGCGGCACGTCGGTGAGGCGAGTTTTACCTACGCCCATGTATCTTCACACGCCAGTGACTGCTGTTTACCAGCAGCACGGGGAGGCAAAGAACGAAACACGGTGGGAAGAGGAACAAGGAAAATCGCGGGACTCGGGGCGGCAGGGCGGGAGGGGTGTAAACGAGGAAGAGGATGCGAAAAGGGGGAAGTATCCAACGCATCCTCTCCCCCGCGCTCACCGAGCCAGCGTCCCCTCGCCCCAATTACCGTGCCCATCGCGCACCACCTCATCCACGCTCGTAATTTGCATCCGACCTCTATTTCCTTCGCAGCCGTCGAATTACTTGTCCCTTCCGAAAGCTCGTAGTAGGGTGGCCCGAGAACGCCGAGGGACACACACGACTTCCTTCTTGCGTGCTCCTTTTCTCGCCGTGGCCGAAGATTCGCGGGGTTCTAGGGACAAGGGAGACCGAAGCGGGGAAGGAGGGGAGATTGTTTCAGCGTTTGCCGAACGTTAGGCGGTCGACCTACAGGTTACGATTACGCGGTAGCTGACAATGTAAGGGAGAATACACGGGGGTTGAAATTACGCGCGTATGTGTCGTGTGTACTCTATGTGTCCTTTGGGTGTACTCACGAGGCACACGATCTACGAGGACCAGGCTCTCGGTCGGGAGATCTTCGAGACGTCGAGCGACGTGCATCCTATCAACGGTCCCTACCCCGTTCTTCGAGTCCTGGCGACGAGGACCAGGATCCTCCAGTTGTCACTCCGGCAACACCCACTTTCTCCTCTCTGGCCTCGTAACCTCGAGGGCTACTTTTCTTTCTCTCCCTCGCCTACCGTCGTCGGATGAGGCGCAGCACTACCCCGACACTACTACCACCACCATCCGCGCACCACCACGATACGAGATTCTCGACTACTACCAACGGGCACCACCACGATTGGAAACCACCACCACCACCACCACCGCCACCACCATCGACACCACTGCCGCTGCCACGAGTAGCAGTTTCGATACTGGCCGTCCCCGAACTCGGTGCCCGTGGGGCTCGATGTGGCCGAGAACCGGACTCTTTTCTCTCGTCCTCTCGCGCGTTCTTTACCCCCTTAGATCTTGTCCCCTTTTTGACTCGAGCATCGCCACTCGCCTAAGGTCGCGCACGTTTCCGTTGTGCGTGTCTCGCCTCCGTCACGGGCCACTCCTCCGCGCTGGCACGACGCGCGAACCACCCCCGTCGACGAACCAACAACCACCCCTCTGGTGCACGCCAGGCTACACGCGACGGTGTCGGCGAGCAGCACGGGACGATTCCGTAGCTCGCTCTGCGGAAACGCCACCGTGAGAGCTGGCCTATCTACGCGCCTGCCTGCGCTCTGCCAAGCCTCGACAGAGACCGCCCTCCTTCCACCCCGCCGCGACGCCTTCTGGCCAGTCACGACAGCAATATATGGGCGATCGTGACACACGCGTGCCCGTGACACGTCCCAGCATGCGCCCTTCTCAGCGCGCCTCAGCACAAGCCCAATGTCCGGCCTAATTCGCGAGACGGTGTCGCTGCTCTCGAACCGCCTAGGGAGTTTCGCTTCGAGGACGGCAAACCCGGCCGCGGGAACACTGCCGGAGCGGAGTGCTGGGCAAATCTCTGCGCTTCGAATGGGAAATCGATAATCAACCACCCTGGTCCTTCGCGATTTCTCTCGCGGTCACGCTGATTCAAATTTCTGTGCCGATCGCGAAAATCCTACCGTAGAATAATCGGTTCTGTATGTTTTATTCTGTTCACCGGTATCATGTTTGCGCAGACTGCAAGGTGTCGCGTTTGACTTTTTTTCTAAAAATTCCGTGAAGATTCATCGATGCAGTCTTTAGACTTGCTATTTAACGCTACGGTGCGCAGATGTTTCGAAAAAGTTATGGCAACTACATGCTCGCAATTGTTCGACGCAGTTGCAAAAGCAGAAGTGCCGACGATTTTACCACCTTCGGATCGTGAGAAATTCTAGTAATCATTCGAGGGTTGAAATTATTAAGATCGTTTCATGGGAAATGAATTTCTTCACTCGAGCATACGCAGGGAACCCGGAATGCAAGAATCCGAGAAGGAGAAGGGTTGGAGACAATGAAGGAGGAGGAAGTAAAGATAGTCATTAAAGAGTTCAAAAGATGTGAAGCCATGGATGAAGATAGACTGCAAAACAAGGATGTTTGGAGGGGGAGGGGGGAAGAAGTGAAAGAGAACCTAAATAGTATATGAACGATGGAGGGTTGCCCGGAAGATTGAAAAGAAGGATTAAGGTTTCATGTTTCCAGGCGACAGAAAAGGCATGAAGTATGGCCGAGGTACGATGTGTAAAGTTTATGCAATGATTTTGGAAAATAGACTAAAGTCTGAGACGAAAAAACTGAGGATCCTCCCGGGATTCAAGAAATCTGAATCAAGAAAAGAAGCTGCATTGATAATTCTCTAGCATACGTTAAAATAGGAATGGTGATAAATCTTAATAAATTCTTTCTTATTAAAAAATCTTATATAGCATCACGCGCCATTCGCTTTCAGTGCCCCGTAGGTTTAGCATTAACTATCTACGAGAAAATCATTTGTGTTCAGAAGGCTTGACAACAGAGCTAGGTTCTTTTTAAAATAAAAAGCACTGGAATTTATAATTGTTCCATAAAATTAGATCGATTTTGAAAATGTAATTGAAACTAGAAGATCAGGATTTACCATAGAAATTATTTTTATTTATTTGTTTGCATTAATTCTGGACGTTCCTTTTCAAACTTTCTATCCACATCGTTTCAAACATGTTTACCATATTCTACTAATCACTACGGCTATTCGTAATGTACTACTTGAATTTCCCGCCAGGAGACAGGGTTAGAGACTGGAACTCCTTCGGTCTAGGGATTTTTATACAAGAAGTCATATCTAACCTATAGAAGAACCGACACCAGTACATCTGAAATATTCTCTTTGCGGGCAACTGTTGAGCAGAAATTGTCAAGTGGCTTAAAGAAATCGAGTTTCGAGTCGATTTTGTGAATTCATTACCTCACAGCCACTATATTGATCCAGGACTGCTAACCATGGACAAAGTTATCGTGGTAGCGGCTGCGAGCCCGTGCTAATAATATAGTAACAATCCGAGATTATCTTTCTTCGGACATGCGACACAGTCGCATGGCGCGCAGCATATTCTTTCGCGTGTGTCCTTGTGTCCGATGATTTCCATCGTCAACGAATTTGTGAAAGGCGCCGCATTTACCATCAGGTAGCACGGTCGGCATCGTAGGATAGTGTCATGGCGCGACAACAATGACAAAAAGTGTGTTCCTGACCGACGAATCCGGTACTAAATATAATATGTGGGGCGGTTTTCGTTGTAACAAAGGCTTCCTAATATTGTTCCTGATTCATGTGATCGCCTTCCAATGTTTCATATGTGAGTGTTCATCCAAAACCACGTAACTTCCCATTATATCATCTATAGAGAAATGAGCGGTTCACGCATGTGAACGCAATTATGCATAAAACTTGTTATCCTGCATGTCGCGTCTACTGCGCATGTCGGCCGGGAAATTTAAAAGTTATCTGATATTTGTTTACTTTATGTCTGTAGATTATCAGGAACGATACAAATGGCAGGAGTGGAGAGACACGTTGGAGTCAATAATGATCGAACAAAGGGATGTGTACGGCTCGATAAATAGTATCATTAAACGGTTGGAGACTCACGGCGACTTCAACGGCAATATTACGCGGAAATTTGTCGACAAGCCGACGATCTACGCGATCACGCCTACTTTCGCTAGACCCGTACAGAAAGCCGAGCTAACCAGGTTACATCAAACGTTTTTGCATGTACCGAACTTCCATTGGATCGTCGTAGAAGATGCGAGGATGAAGACGAAAATGGTTACCCGGTTTCTGGAGAACAGCGGGCTGATGTACACCCATCTGGCCGCAGCAACACCGACCTCTTACAAGTTGGGCAGAAACGACCCAAATTGGAAGAAACCGCGAGGCGTTGAGCAGCGAAACACCGCATTACACTGGCTTCGCGAAAATCGAAAAACAACAGAGAAAGGGATTGTGTTTTTCGCTGACGATGATAATACATACTCGATCAAGCTGTTCCAAGAGGTAAGAACATTAATGCCGGGACGATCGGTCTAGTTACGGAAGCGTTACGTAACGCGTATTGCAGATGGAGAAAATTCAAAAAGTTGGCGTATGGCCGGTGGGCCTGGTTGGTGGACTGATGGTGGAAAGGCCGATATGTGATAACGTTACAAACAAAGTAGTCAGTTTCAACGCAGCTTGGAAACCGGACCGTCCGTTCCCGTTAGATATGGCCGGGTTCGCAATTAATCTGCAACTCTTATTAGAAAACAAGGAAGCAATGTTTTCTTACGATGTTGAAGGAGGATACCAGGAGAGTGAGATCTTAAGACAAATCGTCAAAAGGGACGAATTAGAACCTCTGGCAGACTGCTGCACGAAGGTAGGAATTGTCAAAATATTTAAAACATTCTTTAATTATTAGCGCTTATAGCGCCATCTAGGCCAACACGCTCATGTTGCCTAGCCAGTTAGCCTTGAGGTTTAACCGTAAGATGGCTGGCAGTGCTAGTTCCTTCGAATTATAGCGCCATTTCTTTGAAATATTGAACATTGATTTTGCTATTCTTATCCTTCGGTTTAGTTTATAGTAAATTCGTTTCTACATAGTATGCAAGAGCAAAATGGGTTTAAAAAACAGCGAATTTCTATTTAACATGTATAAAATGTTTCTTATATATTCAAAATCGTTTGAGTACAATATTTTACAAAAAATGTGCTTGCCAACAAAATGAGGCTTTAGTGTTCTTTTAAGTGATAGGAATTGAAACATTCTCCTATATGCAATGGCACTTTACAATGTTTGCACATGTACGACGTCTCCTTTCGAACTTTGTTTGAATAACATACTTTACACCTCCGTCGTACCCGTTTCGAATTTCCCGGTATTTTAACCAGCTGGTGTTGCCTCAGATCACCTGAAAATCTTTGCAACGAGTCGAAACGGGGGGCACGTGTTGGGGATGACGTTCCCGACGTAGAGGGGATGATATCGAGGTTAGAGTCCAATCTCAACACCGTTTTGTCTTCGATCCAAGCCGTTGCAATGTTTTCTAGAAATCCTTTGAACTTGAGCTTACTGTTACGGTTAATACTTTGGTAAACCTTGAAAGCATTGAACAAGCCACAATTGAATAAGTACAACGCAACCCTTTTAGTCCATTTCTGGCTTTTTCTGAAAATTGGGTAACACGCTATATACCGATCCGCTCGATCCACCCCTTTCATGTGCTGATCGTAATCTATTATGCATTTTGGTTTTTGAATGTGCAAGCCAGTTTTACGATTTATGATTCCAGTATTTATTACGTCGGAGTTATGTATAGTTGAAATCATACGAATATCTCTTTTTTTATCGTTTTTCCACAATTGAATGAGTACCTCTCCTTGCCGTTTGAATCGGGTTTCGAACACACTCAACTTACTTTTTCTTAGACACAACGGTAAACCTTTATTCGCTCTTATGGTTCCACATACTTTAATTTTCTTTAAAAGTAATTGTTTTGCGATCTCGACACTGTTATAATAATTGTCCATGTATATGTGATACCACATGTTAGAAATATTAGACACTAGTCCCCATATCGTACTCTCTAAGCTATTTTTGGTACCAGAGTAAATATCAAAATTACATACATAGCCTGTACTAGATTCGCATAACATCCTAATAAGAATACCATATTTAGTTATTTTAAATGGATTGTACACTTGAAAATTCTGCCGTCCTCTCCAAGGTATAATGTCCTCCTCTAACAACAATTTCTGCATGGGTTTGTAGACTTCGTTAAATTTTTCTTTAAAATGATCTATAATTGACTGTACTTTAAATAAACGGTCTACATTTCTAGGCATGTTATCGTTATCAGAGAAATGCAAACAGGACAGTATTTGGCGAAATCTATTACGACTCATGACTTTAGAAAAAATTGGGGTCTCTATGATCGGGTTTGTGGACCAGTAATCGATTAGTTTACTTTTCCTTACTAAACCCATTATGATAATTAAACCAAACCATTTCTTTAATTCTGGTACCGTCAGGTCATTCCACCTCCCAGTACTTTTTGTTGCTGTGTATTTGTGTGAGTTTCTCGCATAATATTTATTAGTTTCTATAACAATTGTTTCAAATAGGTCATCTGTGAAGTATAATTTAGTGACTTGTTCTACGCTTTCCAAACGCATGGGCAAAGCTTTAATGCCAGGTAAACCTTCGAAAGGTTCATTGTTTCTAGGTGAATCATCGTCAGACCAATCTAATGGATCATCGTCCTTTTCATCGGAGTCACTAGATTGTGCTTGCATTAGATGAGATCGTTTTTTATTGTTCAATGGTGAATCATCCAAATCACTATCACTAAAGGAATTGAAATCACTATCACTTAAAGAATCACAGTTTTCATAATTACTTGGAACATCTGACAAACAATCCTCATAATTCTCCCACAAAAAGGATTCTTCTTCGTTAGCCATTTTCATTAAGATCTGTGCAGCCTGTAACATTTGTGTATGATTCGAAGTTAAATTCGTATCAAATCCAAATTGCACATTGAAACAAACGTGAAATGTTTAATTACTATGACGATTAGAGAAACTGAATTTTCGGTTATGTCACATTTTAAATATAACAGAAAAGATGATTTAATAATGTTAATAATGACAATAATAAGAAAGCGGTAAAATGAAATATGTACTTTCTGTTGCTTACCTATACACTATCAAACAGAAGTGTGCAGGATAATTTTTGCCTGCTGTGAGTATTAAAAATAAAAGTTGGAATCGAAAATTCTTAGAAAAACATAAATGGCATTATATAATCCATAAATTCAATTACAAAATTTTAATAGTATAGTAGAGTAAAATATTTAAAACCTTGAAATAAAACCAATTATGTTTGCAATTAAGTAGTTGCGATACATATGACGCCATATCGCGTCATAGAACGTTAACGCCTATTATTATGGTTAGCTGACTTAACGTCATATAATACCATCGGATACCTATTAATACAGTAAAAACAGCATTTCGCTGATTTTTATTTACTAGATAGCTTCGAAATGTATTTAAAAACAATTTATTACGCTAAGAAGTAATTTTTAATAATAAAAGACTAATGTGTATAAAAAAAATATTAAAATGAAAATTTTGAAACGAATTAAAACGGTTAGATTTTTCTGAAATTGATTGTAATGTCCTTTATCTGACATTATTTATGTGGAATTTTTGGTTAATGTGTAAATATTTACTAAAAGTAGCATATGGCGCCACGTCATGGTGTAACTGGAGTACTAATTGGTTAAAAACTTGGATATTTCGCCACAGATGGCGTCATATGCATCATTTACCACACAGTTGCGTGGAATTCAAATATTTGCTTCTGAAAATTGATTCATAGTAAATATTAATTTTAGATAATGTATAGTCAAAACGAGAATAGAAATATTCTTTTGACTGATTTCAAGAATTCAGCTCTAGATTGATTTTACTAATTTTCGAAATACTTACTGTCTGTTTTAATTATTAGGTGTTCGATGCTGTTTGAATAGTTTTATGACAAATTTTATCAACTGGGAAGCAATTCATGTTAAAGATTCTATTGATCTTTATTTCCTGTCTCAAATGGTTTCTTTAATGATTTCAAACATTCATTTCAGGTGTACGTGTGGCATACACGCACAGAACCGCCGCAACTGAATGTAGAGCAACTATTAATAAAGAAAGGCAAACGTTCGAACATGGGCATGGAAGTGTGATATGCTAGCATTGGCGTGCTATAGTTTGCCTATGTCGTTTTGCGATCGTTACGAGGACCTACACAGTGATAAAGTGGCGTTCGCAAATCAAACAAAAAATATAGCAGCAAATTTTCTATGTGCTACATATTATTTGACGCTTCATGGGAGAATGCTGTGCCATAAACGCATAGTTGCTTATAGTTGCATATTCGATCTAAAAGCAGGTTCTTCTACTTCGTGTAATATGGTTGGAGTATTGATATTATTTTCAAATTTTTATACGCTGTGTTAGTATAAGATTATTTTTTTTATACGTTTGTTAAACACGTCCGGTGTGAATAAAAAAGAACAAAATCAAACGATTCTGATGGAAAGAAAAGAAAAGAAAAAATATACATGTGTGTGAACCGCAGAATGAGACGTGAGTTATTGACCTTGAAAATGTTCTTCATCCTTTATTTAAGTCGAGAGTACGTTTCTTTGACGCGTACAGAAAAAGCATACATAAAAAATATGCCTTACACCTACGAACTTTAATAATACCTCGTAATAATAGTTTATTTTTGCTTGCTTTCATTTTTTTTCTCCTTTTTTCGTTTGTTAAACTGGAAGAGATGCGCAGAGTTAATACTTTTTTTCATGGGAAGCTACTTGGGTTACGGGTTTTTTTGGCAACGAATATAAAATAGCTAGATAAAACGTGACCCTCTCCGGCTCGTTAGAAGCCTCAAATTACTGGGTTGTGTGACGATTATCAGACGAAAAACTCGCCGTTTCGTTTGTTCTTCTTCATTCATTTCTTTTTTTTTTGTTTGTTTTTCTCGTCGACATAATATATATTTTCTCGTGTATAATATGTACTCGTTGACTTACAAGCTAATAAGTACTATATATTTGGCAAAACTCTGTGTTTACGGGTACGTAAAAAAGCTACCTGTGCAGACAGTGCGTTCGCAAGCGAGGAGGCGATGCTCTACAACTTTAAAGGTTCGTTTTCATTTCTGTATGTATGTATGTATGTATGGCATGCGCGCACGCGCGTGTGTGTACATGTGTGTGTGTGTATCTGTCGTGTTTTTAACTTGTAGGTACACATTGATCCTCTTAAATAAATATACACGCGATTGATTGCTCTTCCGGTCACTCTTCTTCCGCCGCTTCTTTCTTCTTCCTCTTCTTCTTCTTCTTCTTCTTCTTCTGTATCTTCTTCTGCATTTCCATTGCGAACGCACCTTCCGAAATCGCATACAACATCCTAAACTTACCGGACCCCCTTTCCTTAAACTTATCTCCGATACTCCTTAATGGTTAGGAAAAACGTTTACAAGCATTTACAAAAACTTATCACATTTTAAACTGCGTTTTTCTCGAAAAGCCATCTTACATATTAGGACAGAACTGGAATCTTTTTTTCCCGATAGTATCGAGTATCGTTAATTATATGTATATTTATATATGTATATGGCAGCTTTCGATTGTTCACTTTGTTGTTTCGCGGGTGATTCCCGACCGGAAGCGCGGACGAAATCCGCGGGATCCGATCAAGACTACTGTGATGATGCCTCGTGTAACGAACGTTCACTTTGTTGCCGCTGCTTCTGATTACGCTATACATACAATATTCAGAGAGACTTTGAAAATGTTACGCGGTTTAACTACGGCGCGTCGTCAACGCTGCTGTGATCGCCGATCAACAAACCGCCTGCCGTTGCAACGCGTCCCTAATTCCCGTATCTTACAGTCTTTAGGTATACCGCCCACGGTGTTGTCCCAACGATTCCGCATCAACGACACGAACCGCCAACCGGAATTCCATAGCAAAAGCTGCCCAAATTCTCGGTTCACTTATCTACTTAGCTTACACAGTGGACTAACGCAGGACACATAAAAACACTACCGTAAACAAAAACAAGAACGAAACTAGAGGGTGAAGTATGTAAAAACGAACAGACGAGAACGAACACGAAATGGTCGGGCTGTTCTTGTACGCGAAACATTTACATTGTGAAATGTACACGGTAAACTATCATATGATTAGAAAATATGATCACACGGACAGACCAGGGAACACGCTTCGCCCGAGGAATGCAACAAATCATACTAACCGCGACGAAACGATACACGGCCGGGGGTCGAGGCGACACAGAAAACGGTGCGCTTGTTAGTCGATTGTTCTTTTTGGCAGGCAATAAAGAAACAGTCTCATGGATCATCGTCGAAAGCAAGAAGTGTCCTGAACCGGTCGATCGTCGATGACGACCGGTACGCGGCTCCTCCCGCTTAAATGAATCAGTCTTTGAAAGCAAGGTCGCGCGGAACCGGTAACCAAGCGATTAGAAATCGACGCGAAATCGAACAATAGGAAAAATGAAATATGCGTCGTCTGGACCGTGCAATGTGGCTCCCGATCGAGAAAACGATCAGTCGAGGAATGGGCGAGGATAGGTCGATGGGATATAACCTTCGAAAGAATATATACAGAGATCGAGGGTTCACCAAAACGGCGGACCCCGTTTAGAGAGAGAGAGTGCGTCGTGTGCTCCTCTCGTTTCGCGTTCGCCTCCCGCGAAGCTTGCCCCGCGAATGGGAACGAGACGAAACCGGGGAACCTTGTCCTTTCGTTCCTTTATCTTTTTTACCGTCGTGCTGTGCGCACAACAACACAGTACTACCCAGCGTACTAGACTGCGATTAACTAGAGGGTGCCTCGAAGCAGTGATCACTAATCACCGACCAGCTTCTACCAATTTCGCGATAAATTTTGTACATTCTTCCTCCTCGTGTAAGCGATCTATCTAGGCTCCACCTTGCAATACTCGCTAAATGTTACAAATTACATCGATAGTTTCCTCTTTGCGCTAGGGGTACGACGACCACGGATCGCCGCGCATCGTCGTTTCGAATTACCTGTGTTTCCGTTTTGCTCCGGGTGTTTTGACTACGTTGACGAGAGAGGGGGGGGGGGAGAAAAAGAGAGAGCTAGAGGAAGGGACAGAGAGACAGGTTTTCCGTTTAAGGCTTTTCACACCGTTGCGAAACGGCCGCGCAACTACCGGGTGTCGAGAAATCTGACGAATCCTGCCGAAGAATTTGACTTGATGAGGTTGTCGGACGTGTCGCGGTTTTGAAGCGGTCGAAACCCGATCCCTTGCGCTGTTCTACCGTGCTCGAACGACGGACGAAGTCCCGCTGGGTTCGAATTTTCCCGCCGGTTTGCGCACGATCACGGTATACAACCCGAGGTTCTGGCGCGAAAACCGTTTGAAAATCACGGCGTCAGCGTACTTCGTCACGTTCCGGAAACGTACGAGCAGTTTCGTATCGATTCGAGAACACTTTTTGACCAGAAACAGCGCGTTTCCACGGTTACGATTTACAATCTAGTACGCCGGAAGAATATCTAGACGGCCGAGTCCTTGCCGACGAACCCGGTCTTCGAGACGGACCTTTTCCCGTCGAAGGTGATCGATGTCTCCCGGCGCAGGCCAGTGTCGATGATCGGCGTGATCTTCTTCTCCTCCTTCAACGGCTCCTTCTCGTCTCTAGAACGTTTCAATCGTGACAATGATTAATTGGGAAACGTCGGCGCGCCGCCGCAGCATCATTACGGTTACTGTCTATTAATGGGCAGAAAAGAGCATGTCGACGGATGCGGCGCGATAGTGCAACATCGAATAATATGCATGAGGCATGCCATCACTCGTTAGTATCGTGTGGTCGCGTTCTGCGCTGGGGTGACTCGTTTAAGTGCTCGCGGGTGTCGAGGGTTCAGGTCGTTTACATTAGGTCATGATCGTTTGGCCAAAGATTTTCTTACTATTTTACAATGTCTACGATTGTTTGAACTACGGGTTGTCGTTACTATGAGCCGAACACCATCGTTCTACTATTATTTGTTGAATTTATGATAAAGAACGGTTACTCGTTCAAGATTATCCTTATTGGTTGTAACTACAGCGAACGATCTTTATTATAAACTAAATACCATCATTCCATTTTTATTTTATTGGTAATTGTACGAGGAACATATTACTGGAGTAAAAATGCAAAGCGAGTTCTCTGTAATATCTCATTCGTGGACTGCAGATTTTATGCATTTACGGCAAAAGTGAGACAGTAAAATTTTACACGATCAAAAGAACAGATCGGTTTAAGAATATGCGTATATTATCTCCAATTTATTAGAATTACTGTGAAACGAAGAAAATTTCCCTCGTAATTTCGTGCTCCACCTTCGCGTCTATAAAAATCGTGCAACATCCAAGGTATTTACGATGCGAAAAGTGGGCTGTAACGCACAATTTAGTTCGTTAGAGATACAATATCTCGGACAAACTTCTCGAATTTGAGGCTACGAGCATTTATCGAGTCCCAGCAGCGCTCGTTCTCAATGTCTTTCTCGTCGCGAGTTTCAAGACAACGCGTTCAATCATCATCTGCAAGTTCATTCCGAGGATAGACGAGATCAGTGTCGAGGTATTCAAGATCGATATTTACATGAGATGTTTGTTTTTATACATCAGGCCTGTTCTCGATTACGCGAGAAACGGCATTACCTAAGTCCATAATCGACGTTTCGAATGGGACAGGGTTAAATTAGAGCGTGTTGGTGGAGTGTGCTACGTAGTTTAACGAGCAATTAATATCACTTCAGAGTGTTGATATCTCATGCAGCATAGCCAAAAGCACGGGCGGATAATGGGCGACAGTTTTATGCAGAGCGCGGCGGAGCGGCATGGGGGAGACATAGTGAACGGACAAGCGGTAAATGAAACATAATCGGATGCGACATTCGTTCCACGAGTCGTCGTCACTCGTGTGAAAAGTGGTTGGCGGTGGTAAGGCCGTGTGTTCACTCAAATGACATAAGGGATCGGGTAATGGGAACGTGGATAAACAAGAATTCATGCTCTAATCCTCCTTTATTGGCGACTCTCTTCACTTAGCCGTCATTTTGACACGTAGAGTGCCGACGCATGCATGGCACATCGAGATTCTAATTAGAGAATTGTAAGCAGACGGAATTGGCGATCGGTGCATACGCTGTTTCTTGATAAATAAACTATTTCTCTTTCTCAGCTATATTTCAAGAACAATGGGGCTAATTTCTGGAGTACTTTAGATCTACTGTGGACACTATGCATCGGATCGTCGCATAAGTCGTGTCATTTTTTACCGCAGTTTTAATTATAATATAATCAGAATTAAAAACTTGTTTTCAATAATGTATTCTCAATTAACAATAAACTTTTTCAATCATATCCTCCGAAATAAAATATTATTACTTTATCGGAGAAGCGAATGAATCCATTTTTTCAAATTCACAGATTCAATCTCAGTTTACATTTTTACGAGACCATCGCGTACTCGAAGCATACGTTTTTGTACACATAGAATGCAATAAAAAGCAGCAGGACTTATAGGATGAATCAATGATATCGTTAGTAAACTTTCAAAATACATTCTGTTCGATTATGCTTGCGCTATTCCACTGAGATTCGGTGGAATGAATAAAATTCTATTGAACGTTAATCGTATTTACTAGCTACAATTACACGTAGAATGTAATGCTATACGCAGGGCCGGCTTCAGATTTTTCTCAAATCAATCAAAATTTATGACCTCGATCTGCCAATGCTGCCTCGTCCAGCACTTCCGATGTTCCAGGATATTTACCGGTATCGAGGGATCATAGAAAAGGAGGCGAATCGTGGAAGGGAGGACGGGCGAAGAAAGAGAGAAAAAGAAAAAGTGGATAGGGGAGAAAAGTCCGAGAGAGCATTAAATAAAAAAACTCATGCGAAGTAGAAAGCCGTGTCAGAGCCCCTTCGAGAGGGGCCATGCTTCTTACTGATTTCACTTATGTATCTCTCTTACATGGCAGTGTGTTTGACCAATCTAATGGTATTTTTTCCACTACCCGAGTCTTGGATGGCCGTGACCCCGGCGACATTGGCCATTTTTTGGTCGCAATACGGCAATGGAAACCGCCAACCGTAAAGACTACCGGTAAAGAAAAAAAAAAGAGAAAGATGCGAGAGGGTCAAAGTGTCTCCTAACGGCGGGCTTGATTTAAAAACCGGTTAACCAGGCCATTTAACATCCGGGAACGCTACCCAATGTTCGTTTTTCCTCTCTCGCCGGCTTTTCTTTTTATCCGCCGAACAAACGTTTCTTTCGAACACGAACGCCGGAAATATTACCGGAGACGGCCGGTTCCGATTTATCGAGTGTCCATTAACCTCGGGAGTTACAAAGGCTCCTTTATGAATGGGGCGTCAGCTATTAAAACCCTCCATGAGGGCACAAATTGATGGAAATGTAACTCCATTACCGTCAGCTTATTTTATACGGACGAAAAGTGCCGCGGCGTGCAGGCACGAAATTTCATTATTTACTTGACTTGCTGAAATATGTGCGAAAATATTTTATGCACAAAATCCCGGCGACATTCGCCGTCGAATGGTCGGCTTTCGTTTACCGAATCGAAACGCTATTGCCTGCGTAATCCTATCATTTCGCGGTATCCGGAAACGAAGATGTTAGACTGTAACATAAATAACTTCTAACTAGGGTACCGGAGCCGGTTACTGTGCGATAACCAATTGTTGTGCTTTTCGTTTGTTCACAGGCATAATTATCTTTATATTTATCGCGTAAGACATTAAATTGCGTTATTCTTTATTTTCGAATTGTTTCATTTTCTTTAGTCTTCGATAAGTTGTTTTCTTTATTTTTCAATAAATCCTTTTATTTCTTTAATCTTTCAATAAGATAGATATAAAGTCGATCATGCCCGTAAACAAATCAAAACCATAGCAATTGATATTTTAAAGTCTTTCTTTGAAGATCAACGACTGCGTTTCCTAAAAACTTTCGATAAATCACCCTCGTCGAATGTAATTGAACTTGTTTATGTTACGACACGATACATCGGTTAATAATGTAATTCGCGTTCAATGAAGACAGAAACGAGGACCGGATTCAAAACCGGAACCGGGTCTTGAAGAATGATCCAAGAGAAATTAGCGACGCGTTCACGTTCTAAGATTGTTAGTCACGGCGATCGCGGATTCATTCAACGGCTGGAGAATGAAAGAACAAAGACCAAAACGAAGTTCCATGATGGGAGCTAGGTTCGATGACACGGCAATGTAGCGTCAGACTTGCCAAAAGCACAATGTAAAATAGATGTAATGTATATATATATATATATAAGGAAAAGTCGAGTAAAACTGACTAGATACCGAGAGGGTGTAACGTGTGAGAATATCAACGTGTGTCCGAACGTAACACAATTGGAACGAGTCTCACCTGCCGAGTTTCGCGTCTTCTTCGTCCACAGGTTTCCGGCGGGATCGTTCGCACACGTAGTATATGATTCCTGGAACAGGGGCGAGCGATGAAAACCGATGAAGAGCACAGCACGATCGCATTTAGAAAATGTTGAAGAAAAGAAAGGCGACCGCGGACCCGGCGTTAATCAACGATCATAATTATCTCGCGTGACCGTTTCGCGTAAGTCACCGGCAGAAATTTCGCGCAAAGTCGCATATGCTCGGTCCGATAAATTCGCGTTGCAATTCCGCGAATTTATGCTGTGTAATTCCAGATAAGTTCGCGCTAGAGCTCCAAGTGAATACGCGATGCGGTTTCAGATAAACTCGCGTTGAAACGCCCGCTAAAACTCGTTTTGCAATTTCAAACGGTATTACACGTGTATTTCGCGTGGATTTATCTGGGAATTTCGAGTGCGCGCGCGATGCACTTTCGCATAAATTATTGCGCACGTTGCCGGATAAACGTTGCGCGACGGTCGATTTATCGCGTACCGGAAGATTTATCGCGCGATTCCTTACCTGTCTTATGGGCGCAACAGCAGATAATGTCGATCACGATGATGATAATGAACAGTACCGCGATCACGATACCGATTATGGCTGCGCTCGATATCAGCGGCCCTTGGTGATGGACCACGGTCGTGTCTGGACCTTGAAGAACGGAAACGTTGTGTCAGAAGATCGCTATGGCTCGGTTGCGCGTGTTGCAATCCGTTAGTGCAAAAGCAGTACTGAACGATGTTTGGTGATGCTAGAGTCAATCATCGGCGTTTAGGGGAAACGTACTGGTAGTTTTCTGTCATGACAATCGATAAGTAATTTCGATGTTTAATTAATCGGTTCGAGTAGGAAGTGTGCGAACCTTCGCTCTTTACGATATATGTATGGACTTCGTTTTCTTTTGATTACTTTTGGCGAGAAAATAGATCTGTGGCACAGTCGAGATTGAGTATTCGCACACTGCTACACCGAATTTCATAGGCTGACTAACACCTTATGTCCTGAAGGCACTCTAGAGTACCGTTTTCATTAAAATGCTGCAACTAAACACGCTCATTCTTGTCCGAATAGTAAAGTAGAGTCCAATCTCAAGTGTTTTACTGTGCGCATTCATGGCCCAATGAGACTGCGAACAAAAAGGCGCCGAACGTAAATAAAACTCTGCGTACAGAAATGGCAGTGTAACATAAAAATGAAACGATCCAGGAACATAAGGGTGTCGAGGCTGGCTCCGAGAGGTTTCGACATCACCAAACACGTTACGCGGACGATTAATTTTAGTCTCCTGAAAAGAAACAAGATCGGCGGGGGGTTCTGGGGATGTGCCAAAAATCCGATTTCATCAAAGCGTAGACACACGTAAGGAACCAAAACGAGGAACAAAACGATCAAATGAGATTAAAAAAGACAAACGTAAAAAAAAAAATAAATAAATAAAAGGAAACAATACAGAGAGACCAAACAAGCCAAACCGAGTGGGTTACCAACGATTGTAAGAAAGGGAAACTAGAAGTAATAGAAACAAGAGATTACGTCTATCGTCGAAGAAGCATTAATGATGAAGCATGGTTATGGTGACGTATACGAAAAAGAAAAGTGGGGGAGGCAACGAACAGAGATAGAGAAATAAAAGAAGAAACCAATGAAACAAGTAGTCTGGTGGTTTGTGCACAGTAATTAAGCGCTTGAACACAGTGAACGGAAGCGCGACAGAAGAGAGCTTGTTCGGACTTTTCTGTCGGTACGCGAAGTAAAAGGGGGCGGGGGGTGGTTGTGCTGAGAAGCTCAAGGAAGGGGGAAGAAAGCTCATTCGCTACCTTTCTCTCCCGATGTTAGTCTCTACGCATCACTAATCTAAATGTGCTACCTCCACATAGAAAGCCTTTCCACTGATTGCCTTTTACTCGCTCGCTCTTCCTTTCTTTCTTTCTCTCTCGCTCTCTCTCTTCCTCTCGCTCGATCGCACGCTCGCACGTTCGCTCGCTCGCTCTTATTGCTTGAAGTCAACAGGGACTACTACGATATGTAATACTTAGCAGAATTGTATGATACACATTACACCGGCCGTTCTCCTCTGATGTGCTGAGCATATTTACCGTTTCGTTTGGAGCATCTCGCAATCCTGTTTTGCTTTTATACGTTTCGCGTTCTTTGCTTTGTCTGTCGAGACAGGTGAGAGCGGAAAATGAACGAGACGGCCGAGAAAGAAACCATCTCAAATTGAACCCTCTGTTCTGCCAACGATTTCACCGGGCCTCGAACCCTTAACGATCTTTTTAACCGATTGTCACCGTGATCACTCTGATCCACGGTTCTCAACTCTTTCGCTTTAGTTCTCTTCTTCGATTCTTCAATTATCAGTTTCAAGCAATTATCGTTTCAAGTTAACCATTCGCTCTCGCTCAGACTGCAACCGTTCAGGTTGCAGTTCAGATTTCAAACAACCGTCGCTGAAAAACTAGCGATACCATCGAGACCCAAAAATTTGAGAATATAATTTGAACATTCTAGAACATTGTTTCCTTTATTAGAACTCGATACGTCACTTGCTAGTATACCGAAATAATTGTTAATTTCATTCTTCTCGCGACGATGTCGCTTTTTCGAAAAGTAAAATGTGCGAAGGGTTAAATTTTGAACAAGTCGTGGTTGATGTAAGATATTTTGATTAGGTTTGCGATTTGAAAGAGTGTAAAGTCTCGATTATTCGAATTATTTGAGAGGACATCGGTAATTCGGTATTGATTTGTACACTAAGACGTGTTGTATATGAAACGTTTTCTACTTCCGCGTGAAATGGATTCGAATAATCGAGGTTTTACTTGTTTTTAGAAGTCTGAATACAAGCTTCAAAAATTGAATCTCTTGTTTCATCTGGCTGGAATGTTTTAAAGTAATGCATGCTTCCTTCACATCTACGCCAACAGTGTTTTCCTCGTGATTTCATAATTAACATCAAATTACAACACAGCAAGAGAAACATCGAGAATGGTTGGATTTTTTAGAGATTGTAAAAGATCTAATAAGTCGGACTTCGGCTTGTTTCAATATCAGTATTTCATACTGCAAACACTTTATCTACCGGAGCTTTCTAACAGATTTCTTTCAAAATCGAAGATCAAGAGTTAAGAATTTCTTAAAAATTTGTTCAGAAACTACAATGCACTCCTCCACAACCCAGCGTATCATTTACATTAAAATAATGCAAATGCGGTTCTATTGAAATCATTATTTAAAGAAAATGATCGAGCTTCTCTTAGACAGGGTTCAATCATTGAAAAACCTATTGATAGGCTTTCGGTAAATAAAGTGTTAACATTCTAGTATAAACTGCGCGAGCCACAGCGCGAGATCGTAGAATTTTGAAAAGCCGTGTTCGAAGGATACAGAACCGGATATTTTCCGATGCAGTACACATTTCGAAAATCTCTTGTACGGTATATATTTCAATAATATTTTCCTACAGAGGATATCACGCCGGTCCCGAATTTCGCGTTTATTCACGCGGAATTATTCATTGTCCGGCTTCTATTTTTTCCATCGTCGAAATCACCCCCTATATTTTTACCTTTTACTTTATCCGCGTGAAATCTCTCCATTTCTAGCTTTCACATTTTTCAGGCGCGGCCTCCATTTTCACTTTTTACGTTTTCCCGCACGACGAACGAAACCCGTTATTCGTTGTCCACCGCCTTTCCGCCAGTTCGGCTTTTCTATGCGTTCGCGAAATTGGTTACAATGTTCTTTGTTTCAAACATCTGCCGCGTTTTGGTCCGACTCGGGGTCGTTCGTTTCGTGTTGACTTAATCGTAGACACAATTTTCTCTGGTTCCGCGTGCTCCGACGAACGTATTACGTTCGCGGGCATTAAAACGATCTCGCTTGCGAAATGCGGGAGAACTGTTTAAACTGTTCAATCGTAAATTGCGTTAAGGGATCGAGCTTGTAAAATAGAAAGTCCTAGGCGGCAGCTGCGTTCGATCTCCCTCGATCGTGAATCGCGGATACAATTTGATGGTGGCTTCTCCGTCAGC
Organism: Megalopta genalis; assembly: GCF_051020955.1. Taxonomy (NCBI): domain Eukaryota; kingdom Metazoa; phylum Arthropoda; class Insecta; order Hymenoptera; family Halictidae; genus Megalopta; species Megalopta genalis. The sequence goes on from NC_135024.1 coordinate 7,742,552, forward strand.
GGTTTCAATTGGTCTGGTATTCCTTAAACACTCACATATACATATATATTTCCGTACTGATATTTACAATAAGTGTGGCCACATTCGTGGGGAGAAAAAAAATCTGCACGTTCACTCTCATTAAGTACGAATCGTTAGGCACTAAGGCTAGCACATAGTCCTTGCACGCGTGTAAATGTTTGTCCCAACCTACTATAATAAGAACTATCTACCTCTATATAGACGTTTGTACATACACGTGTATATTGTATAGATAATAAGTGTTGCTCGAGTATACTCCACCGGAAATTACGCGAACTTCTTCGACCGCGGACCTAGCGCCGCGAAAACGTGCTTGCTTTCGTTGGAAATGAGAAACTGCACGCAATGTTCCACTCGCATTCTTTCTCTCGTTGTGCAATTTCATCCACGGTACTTGGCCATGGTACTTTAGCACTGTTTCTACCACTTCGAAATGAAAGTACAAAAGCTTCGCTGTCAGAAAACACGAAAGTGATATGTACTTTCGTTAATCCACGATATCAGATTCTATCGATCCTTATCTGTTTCTTAGTTCTTAGTCGCTTCATTTGTTATCGGAGTTACGGAACTTCAATTGATTTTGTTAACTCTCGTTCTAAATAGGAAAATGTAAACAGAGACGAGAGGTAAGTTTCAATCGCGGAATAACGTTCTGTTCATAATTTGTCAGAACGATGTGCAGAAAATTGACACAAGAAACACATTAGGGTCGATCAGCTCGAAATCAAATTTCTGTAATTTGCAACACGTGCGAACAATCTACGCGACACGAAAGATGGAACTTCGAATCCGCCCACGATAAAATAATCGCTCTACCGATCGAACACGCGAAAGTAAACATCGCGTCACTGCAAAATGTCGAGCTAAAAATTCTACCAGAACAGAGCCTCCACTACTTCAAACGGTGAAATAAAACGTACGCGGTAGAGCCAGCGTGATTCAACGTGTGAGAACTACTTTCAACCAGTTGATTATTTCATCTCTAATTACGCGGGGCAATTTTTCTGCCGTTCGTCGCGGCGTTCGTCCGTACACATATAACTCTCTCCCCGTTCCCCTAATTGGAGTGGAACGAACAATAATGGTCCCGGGGACAATTATGCGCGGAATAACCATAACCGTGCAACTATAAGTTTCCCGAATAACCGTGGAACATTGCGCGGATCGTATACGGGGCTTTCTAGCCGAGGGTTACGTTCGTTTTCGCATTCCGTTCCCGTTTAGCCGCGTCTGTCGGATACACGCAGGGCGACGACGGCGCACATTCGACGAGAAAGGGAAATAATAAGAAGCTTAATAAACGTCGGCGACGAACGCTCTCGAGGAAAAGGAGACCGTGTCTCTCTCCTCGATGGCTGCAATTGGCAGGATCGTGTCTCGGTTATTATCGTCATTATTGTACGCCGTTACGTGGTCAGGCGCCGCTGTTCCTCCGAGGGAGGAAAAGTGTCCGCCATGCCGCGGCGTACAGAGAATTGAAAAATAACATCGTTCAGAAAAACCGGGCGCAGAGAACGAGAGAATGAGAGAGAGAGAGAGAGAGAAAAAGAGAGTGGAGGAGAGAACCGGAGAGAAGGTAACGGGGGGAGAGGCAGAGCGAAGAATGGAAATGTCCGCGAGCAGTAACGAATGTCAAGGAACGATTCTCCAGCGGCAGGAATCGCGCATAATTGCGGAACGGCCGGTGAAAAGAGTCGCTTTTTAGCTTTTAGCGGGAATAACTAGCCGGGAAAAATGTAGTCGGACCGTTAATGTTCGAAGCCGTTTCGTTCCAGTTTTTAATTCCGTCATTTTTACCGTTCGTCGCGCCGCGTCGTTTTTTCCTCGTCGCTTACGAATGGACCGCGGGAAATTATTTGTCCCGGCGAGCTTCTCGCGGAAAAACCGTCGCGGAAATGGTCCTTGAACGCGCGGAGGTGACGCACGAGGGCTTAATTGGAACGCGGCGTAGGGCGAGCAGAGTAAAAGAGTCGCCGAACGGGGAAAATCGATCGGAACGATCGATTCATTGGCCCGCGCGGTCGAATTATCCGGTTGTGAAACAAAAGAACGTTAATTTCGGATTCCACCGAGAATTGTAAATCGTTTCGCTGAAGAACGCGTCTCGCGGAGCTGAATTACTTTCTTGGCGCCGCACTTTTTGCTGCCGCGATGGCGCAGTGGGGCTATGCAGAAATGCGATGCGATCCTTGCAAACGACGGTACTGCTGCAACGGGATCGGATGAGTAACTTCAAATAGAGCCGGGAACGCGTTAGATGCAGGAACGAGTTCTTTCCAATTAGCTTGACACGAGCTGAATGAAAATGTCCTTCCACCGTGTTGCAGTTTTGACGCGTCAATGCGATGAAATTGTCAAATGGTTTGAGATGTTTATTGTGCCAGAGAGACTATGATCAATAGCTTGACACTTGACATGACTCTATACGGTTACCACATTTCTTTTTTAGGACGTTGCAACATTCTTTTTAGCACATATGTTTAGCAGATGTTTCTTTAAAACCTGCAATTTCTATCGGGAAAAATATTGTGTAAAATATTTCGACTTTTAACAAGATATTAATTTCACTCTAAAAAGTGCGAAATAATATTCGTCATTTTAGAGCTGCGAAATTTCTATCTATAACAAAATATCGATTTCGTTTGAAAATTGGAAAGAATTCGTTTCCATGCGTAACCAGTCCGAGAGGCTTGATTGAAATAATAGCTGGAATTCCGACTGGAATTCAAAATAGAATTGTGTCGTTTATTCGGCTGGATTTCCAAGCGCATGTCACGAATTCAGGAAGACGACGATTGCGTTATCTGAGCTCCGCGATGCGCCAGCTAGAGAATCCACGGTGAATGCCACGTGCCCCCCTCGAAAATAGATTCACGGTCCTCGACATTGCACTTGTGTGCACTTCATATCGCGGATGCTGTGCTCTTTCACTCCTCGTCGTTAGCCTCGCTGCCTTTGCGCTGGAACAGCGTCTTCTATTTATAACGGGGCCTCTGTTTCGAAATGGAGATGGTTCCTCGAACAAGTTCACAGTCACGTGTTTCATTCCACAACGTTGGATGAAAGCGTTCGCACAGACGAATTTCGAAGTTTTCCTGCGTACTTGAAGAAACTGAGACTCGCGCGGCATTCGTGCTGTGTTGATGTTTTCAGCGAGATGTTTTAGAAAAATTTAGAGAACACTTTGTGGAGAGGACAGCTTCGTTCGAATTTGCTTAGATTGAAGCTAATTTATAGGATCTAGTTGACCAATATTAGCTGTAAGATCGCAAATGTTTGTTTTCTTTGAGATAGAGAGATTAACAATTTATCTATCGGCAGTTTTTTACGTAGTCTTGACGCAAAATATACCAGAAATGATCGATTTTACATTTTTTATTTTATAATTACTGAAATCGTAAAGCTACATCCATTGGAAATTTTGAATATAATTCCTTATTCAAGCACGCGCTATTATAAAAATTGTAAAAGATTTAACAAAAACATCTCAGTTACTTTCAGGCCTCGACATGTTTAGTGTGAAAATATTATTCAAAAGCGACAAGAATTTTATCGATATTTCACAAAATTTCTGGGTTTGTTATAATGTAATAAATTGTTCTAAAATTGTTATTTGAAACAAAATCATCGATCAATTACTTGACTTACAGCTCAATCATTGAGAAGCCTATTAACCCATTGCACTCGAAATCACTTTAACCCTAAATCCAAAATAGGTTTTCGGTCCGTCATTCCCATTTTTACTTATTGCATTCTATGCATACGGAATTGAGTCTTGTGACTCATACAACAATTACACTCTTAACAATTTTAAAAAAATATAAACAAGTTTGACAATGTAAAAATTATTTTATCATACGACATAACAACATTTTCTGGTGTCTCAGAGTCACCACGCGAGCGCAAAGGATTAATAGAATTCCGACAAATAGAGTAAATGAACTCTTAGTAAATGAATTGCTAAAGGCGTATGCCATATCATAAACACGATAAGAATCTCAATGAAACATTCTGAACATTTTGCAACCAAACTGCAATGAATCTGTAAAATTCGATCGAAGATAAGAAAATTCCGAAAATGTTCATTACTCGATCAGCGCAAAACGTGCCGCAACATTTCACATCGACTACGCGCGTATGCGAGTCTATCGCAATATGTACTTCTGCGTTAATCGGATTATCTGAACCATCGACTGTTGCATCGTCGCGAAGAAGTTCTCGGAAGCAACGTTTCCCATCAAGCCAGCCGCAGCTACTCCGTGGAAATAATTCACGCTCGTCATCTGGAAAATAGCGGGAACAGAATCCTGATCAAGATGTAACCACGCTTTCTTTCATGAATAACAGATTTCACGAATCCTCTGCGACTGCACCGGAGACAGGCGTGACTATGTTGCCGTACACGAAGCATCATCAGCGAGCATGAGAGCGCAAGAGGGAGCTTCGCATCGGGTTGTCCCGACATTCGTATCCTTCAAATCCGTAAGTAATTCCAAAGGCAACTACTCGGAGGCGGCAGCTTTCATCCAAGAGTTCATGTTCGGAGACTCTAGGCTCGGTAGAACAGAGCAGAACAGAGCAGGGCAGAGCGGAGCGGAGCGGAGATCGCGCGCCTCTTGAGCAGCCCATTTGCATCTTCCTCGGAATTATCTCGCCGACGCCGGTTCCCGATCTCCCGACCGAAGCAGTTTCGCGGCAGCCTCCGTTTTAAGTTGCAAAATTGCATCCTCCGTGAAAGAGCGCGGGTCAAAGAGACGCTGCGGGGGTGGGAAGATCGGCGCGGCTCGCGGAGTCTTGCTATTATAAGTTCCAGGCGATGGTGCCGGGCCGCCGAGAGTTTTAATTGCGTTAGAGGCGAACCATTATCCTGGAGTTCCAGCGATTAATCTCGAAATCTGCTCTCGTCTGTACACAGCTCTCGCTTTCTCTCGCTCGTCTTCCCTCTCGGCCCCTCTGTCAAATGGGACTCGATGCGCCCCCGATGCCTGAGGGGCCAATGTAAACGCGCGCTGCCAGAATAAACAGGACACCTCTTCACAGACCTTCGTTGTAAATCGAGCGAGTCCTCGGACGGAATCCGATCGTTCCCTCGTTTAGAATCTTTGATTTACGGTACACTGGATTGTATTCGCCGTACTCGAGCCGCCGCCATATTGGCACCGCTGATGACACAGCCACGAGTGGCCCACTCGAGGCCGACCGAGTGTCGCGTTTGATGAAAACGGGATGGTCGACTTTTTAATGTGACCGATTGGTTTGCCGTTCTTCCACAATGTCGAGTGCTTTGTCCCGCACTTTTCTAAATTGCCGTTTCCTTGTTGAACACGAGCCTCGCGGACTGATTATTTTTTTGTAGATTGTCAATCCGGGTTCCTCGGGCTTCGAAATAGTCGATCTTTTTCGAACAGCACACGACCGTATATCGTTCGAAAATATACGTTTTGTTGGTAGCATTGTTCAGATGTCGGATTGTTCTTTGTTCACCGTTTTAGCTCGATCCGATTCGAAAACCAGCCTCGATTTCACCAGCATTGAAATGAATTTTTATGATCAAACGCTATTTAGTACTTCGGCCAGAGAGGATTTGATGAAACCCGACAAGAATTCTACAGTTGAGAAGTGTTTGTGAAAAAGACAATGTATATTTTATTTTTATTTTTTAAAACATACCACGTGCCAATTGCAACCAAAATAGTTAGAAATAATGCTAACGGATCCAGCGTCGCTTTTGTAGAAAACAATGCAGGAGACAGAAAATAAATCAAGCCTTGTTAATAGTTCGAATATAACAATGTTTTCTCTTCCTCCTAGAAAATCACATTTTTTACGATTACATTGTTTCCCACAAATCCTCCTCAGTTATGAACTGCAGATTCTGTGCATCCGTAACAAACACGAACAAGAGTCTCAGAAGAAAGTGAAAACATTAGAAGAATCTACAAAATTAGAAAATGAAACAATATTTATGCAACACCTGTTTCTAACAATTGAGGTAGTCTATTTGACGCAGAAGTAAATGCAATTCCGAACAACTTCGAACATAGTGTAGAAAATACCAAAAAATACTAACAGTTTTTAATACTAACAGAAGCCCTAAAGACGGTCCTAACCCGCTATCAAGATACTAAGATTTTTGCACAAAGTTCACGAACTGTGAACAGCGCACTGTTTCGGTGCTCGATGAAGGAACGCTAAATTTTTCGCAGCAACTGCAAGGACCAGAAATCTGAAATGCGTCCTATCGGTGCATGCGTCACTTCCACCGTGAACCAGGTCTCTTATCATGGAACCGCTTCGAGTACGCGACAAGGTACCCAGTGAAATCGAGCAACCCTCCAGCATCAATGAAACGATCCACCACCGTAAAGTGTCGCCGGGACACGGTCGGTTAACTCGCGAGAACACGGAAATGGCGAGTCGCATGGTGTCCCTCGTTCCTCGTTCGCATAACGTCTCATCCGCGGAACACGGTTGAAAAAAGGGTAGCAAGGTATGGGGCGGGAGCGGAGCAATTGCGAGCGTCGATTCTCATCCGAAAGCGATTTAACTCCGGCGAAATTACATTAGGACACGGTTGAATCGAATTTCGTTCTAACGGAGTCCCGTGGCCGTTGCAGACGTGCTACAAATTAAGAGGACTCTGTCGCGAGGTGGGGGAGGGTAGAGCCGACGACGGAAGGGGCGAGGTTGGTTCTCTCTTGATTCTCGTTCGAGCTCTCCCATAAATCGATCCGAAAAAGAAAGGGGCTGGGGAGAGGAGAGACTCGAAGAGAAACGATTCCTCCGCTTCCGACGCCATTGTTTCGCGTCCGGCGTGAAACGCTTCATGCGCCGACGAGCGCACGATTTTCGTCGCGATCCTCGCTCAAAAGCAGCCTCGAAGGAAACACTTCTCACTTTCCATCCTTCTCTCTCTCTGTACAGGGTGATACTGGTACCTGGGCCGAGCTGAAGCTCTGCTCCAGGTGAATTTGGACAAATGTTGCACTATTCAATAAGCTCTCTTATCCCGTAGTACGATTTCTTTCGCAAGTGCATCGGCGCACTTGCAAAGTGCAACTACACTTTTTTTTTTTTTTAATGAAACTGCATATTTTTTATCAAGCAGATCGATTCGCTAGAACATTCTCGGAAAACAAGCATTCCGGTGTAATTAATATTTCCCAAGATATTTCAAATTTTGCACAATTTTCTACGTCGATGCTGCATTGATCAGCGTCGTACTTCCAGTTAAGAAATATAAAATATTTCATAAAATATTAAACTTTTTGGTATTCTACTTCAATATTTTTTCATCGAGAATGTTCCAGAGAATCGTTCTGCACATTGCAACTGCACCGATGCACTTGTGAAAGAAACCTGCTGTGGGATAATGGAGCTTGTTGAATACTGTAAAACTTTGCTCAAATATTAATTTAATGCGAGATAGTGGAATACTTATTGGACCACTTAATGCGCAGGCTGCCCCTTAAAATGAGGAACTTGTGACCCAGAAAGTGCATCTGGCACTTTAATATTTCATCCGACGTGGTGATGCGTGACTGATCCACATCCAATTCTGTTTTTACGCGGGTAGATACGTTCCACAGAAAATGTTGTGCAAAAATAACATCGTGTACGTGCATACAAAAAATCGCACAGCCCTAAGAATATATCGAGAAAATTACAGTCAATGGAAATAATTGTAATTAAAATTTAAACGAAACAACTTCTGCTAACACGAACGCTAAAACGAACGAGATCGTTGAAAAAGAAAATCGAATTTGTTTTCTTTACGGACCGTATAAAAACAGAATTGCGTGCGTTCTTCATCGGAGCGGAATAAATTAATTTGCTGCTACATCAGTTCATGATGAAAAGTCTAGTTGAAACGAATGTTCGTTGCACCGTTCAATTTTTGTTGTTGTAATCGGCGATTTCAAAGCAGAATTTCGTAGGATAATCGATGACTCGCCCTGCGAGGATCGGCGAACCGGAAGCCCGAAATCGCGAAAATACGTTCGCAACTGAGGCTTTAAAGATCCAGCTGATGCGGATCCGGGGAACGCGCGGAATCCTCGGGAAGTTGGCGCAATTCCGTGGTTCCGGGGAACAGAAGGTTCATTGAAAACTGCTCAAAGGATCGAGCACGGGCTACAAACTACGTTTGTACTCGGTGGAAGTCCCTTGACGTCGAACGAGGCTTCAACTTTCGGAAGTTCCACGCAAAGTTAGGGTTCCAGATCCGACTTTGTTCTTAGGGCGGAATTGAGTGTCGGAACTGCGAGCAGCACCGAAATTCGGGAATTTGTAGCGTCGGAACTATGGGGACCGGTTTCCATGTTAAATATCACTCCTCGATTAACAACGCGATCCCCGATACAATGGAATCCTCCGTTAGAGACGTTTGTTAAGGAGAGTTAGTAACGTGTGCAGAGATTTTTCTTGGAGACGTTTACGAGAGCACAATGTTCCCTCGTTGTGTGCTGCCGGCGTTTTGGTCCGCGAAGCGACGCGTATCGAGGCCGATCTGTATCGAGGATTCGCTTCTCGAGAACTTTTCAAAGAGGAGAAAATGCCAGAGACCATGCGGCGACACATAACGACGGAATACTGCGGTAGCGTTTTTTTTTTTCTGAACTTGTTCCAACAAAGATTTATTTCTCAATAATTACAAACGCAACGTCGAAGTGCTTGGACGTGATATTTCGCATACCTTAAATAATCCCTCCTCGTCCGCGAAGAGCTCCATATCGCTCTTAAATACTTCCCTATTTGCTAGATCGCTCGTCGATCCCGTGTCAGGATCCCGAAACGAGAGAGTTCTCTCTCCTCCTCGGAGACCACGGAACCGCTTCGTTTCGTGGCTGAGATTCTTTGACCGAGGCGCCTCCGGTTCCGACACGATTTCCTGAACTTACGAGCGAAGTTACGAGTTCCCTGGTTTATTGACTCGTATAATACACGCCGGTACATCTCTCCCGGTGGTCGTGAACGAGCCGCTGTCGATCGCACGCTGCGCTCTCGAGCTTGCATCGTCACGACGCAGATCGGCACACACGAAATGCAACCGTCAGGTTCGTTTACATGAATCTAAACGCGAGACCGGGCGAGCGTTCGATATTCGACGGCCATCAAATTCTACCGCGAAATTTTCCGCGAGGAATCGACTGTCGTGCTTTTTTTATTCGCTTCGCGGTATCGGTAACTTCGATTTCGGTCGCGCGTCGACTACACAGTGACGTAGCGTACTTTTCACGCGGTTTTTCTAGACCCGATCCAAGGTGAACGCGTTGTTTTCGTAGACGACGCAATTGCATAGATATTCGCGATTTGACATTATTCCACTGATTTCACAATTTACCGACAATTGACTTCTTTGGAATCTCGGGCGAACATCTCGGCATTAATTAACACTTAGAAGGCGGTGTTCACGTTCGTTTCGGAACACGTCGTCCGGCTACTCAGTCCATGGCGATTAAAGTTGCGCGATTAGCTGAATAAAAAGGCGAACGTACGCAGACGGATTACCATTAGATGGACGTTCACAAAAATTGTTGCACAACTGTCTGACTATATAGCTGTAGAATGATCAAAACATCAGCCTTTCGGACGTCGACAATTCTCTTCCGCAAACAAACCTTTCGAAATCCTAACGACGCTTTAAAATCGCCTGCACGAGATGCAAATGTTTTCGCGCAACAGACAGAAGCGTAAATAAAGGTCAGCGTAGAAAGGTGAGATAAAAGCTCCTTGAATCTCGTCGATTCCTCCGTCTCGTAGAAACAGGTGCTTTCGGCGAGGTCGTTGTTCGAACGTTCGCGCCGGCCTCCTACTTACAATGCACACTCTAGAACACTCGGACTCGGGCCACGTTTACACACAGATCACGGAATCCTCCGGCACGTGAGAAAGAAAAAACAGAAGACAGAAGAACAGACAAAAGGTACGTTCGATGGAATGGAAGTGTCGCCGACGGTGAACACAGGCGAACGTGTGTCGCTAATCAAAAACTAAAAATAGATTTGTATAGAAAAAGAGAAAGAACGAGATTCGGAGGGGGTTACGGGTTGTTGGAGTTGGAGAGAGAGAGAGAGAGAGAGAGGGAGAGAAAACAGAAAAATAAAACTGAAACGATACAAGCGCATGCCATGCGGTATAATCTAACATCTAAGAACCCAGGCAAGTGAGTAAGACGTGAGGGATCGAGGTGCGACGACCCCGTCGCGTTTCAACTCGACGACTCTTGTCCGTGGTCGATCGATAGCCGCGTTAGGCGAAAAGACGGCGAGAACAACCCCCGATATCTTCCGCGTTCATGGACATAACACGTGGTGCGAGCCCCCTTCGTCGATAGGGGGGGGCCGTCGATACCTCGAAACCCGTCGCCCGGTCTCGTACGGAGCACCTATCGTCGTCTCATACACGGTCAATCAACGATTATACAAAGAGATACGTTTAATACTAATGGTAATGACGATACGATGTACAATAGGTGATCAGTAACACGCTACGTAACAATTATTGTAAAAAGTACAGCAGCTAGTTTTATACGCAATAATAATCATAAATGGTGTCGGGATGCGGAAATGAGTTCTTAGCGATTTAATTCGTGCACATTGATTCTAGCATAACTTGACTCCTTTTCTTTTGTAATTTGCTTTTTCTTTTCGACCTTTAGATGCCACGTCAACTTTAGAGACCATGTAGGTTGTATAGCGAAAGGTTTCGTTGCACAGAATAGAATTTTTCAATAAAAAAGAAAATATCAATCCTTTAAAGGTCAAAGTTAAACGCAACTGTTTAGACGTTTTTGTTTCGTCGCAGCTCTGTACACGCAGATGTTTCGTCAATGTTCATATATATATATAAAAGTACGAAAATGAGGAAACATCGTTACTAGATATGAGAGAATTAAATGATTCGAGTATGATGACGACTTTAGCGCGAAGGAATTAAGGCAAACAAGGTGCAGACTTTCCGACGCAAGACTTCTTTGAGATCAATCCACTTATAGGCCTGATATTGAGCTAACCGTTGGAAAATGAGTTTCGCGAAGTCTGAGATTCTTAACGACCGTGATATATCTTATGATCAACTTCGTCGAGATTCTAATTTCAACCGCAAAATCGGAAAGTTATCATTTCCACACCCAACGGTAATAATAATAATAATGATAATGATAATAATAATAATAATCGATAATAAATCGTAATCATAGCGAATAACATTAAACTGAAATCCGTAATCGTTAATGATAAAATCGTAATCAGAACACACATCATGCGCACTAAAACACGTACGGTCCAGTAGCTAATCAAGCAGGACTAAATCTGATGACTCAGTTGGTGAGTTGGTATCGCCCCCAGAAAATTAATAACACGTTTGTACGCAAGAGGAGAGAAATTATTGTATGCAAATCGGCTGCGGAAATTAAACCAAATAATCGTAATAATTATAATAATAATGATAATTAATAGTAATAATAATAATAATAGTTAATAATAATATTAGTAATTAATAATAATAACTAATAATAATAATAATTTTAATAATAATAGTAATAATAATAATAGTAGTAATAATAGTAATAAAAAGAGGAAATACTAAAAACTAATTTATGCGCAATCTAACGTATGGTTAAGATCGGCGTGCTCCCGTTCCCGCGGATGCCTTCAGGTCTCGCCTCAACCTCGCGGATCCGGTCGTGTGTCTTCTGACATAATCGAATCGATTATCCCCGAGCGAGCGGAAACGGTCTCTCCGCGTTGGACACGAGTCAGCGCGCGCGTTGCTTTAAGTATCTGTGGTTCTTTGGCTAGAAAATGAAGAACGTGTGTCGCGGACCGGGACTCGACGCGACTCGACGCGATTCGCCGAGATTTGACGCGGCCGAAAAACAAACGGAAACGTGTCGCTAGACCCCACAGAGGAGTTTTTAGCCCCCGTAACAGTGTGTTGTTGGTCTATCGTTCGACAAAAACCGATTTTTCGCGGTGATCCCGCCTGGACGCGTACACGCGTAATGCGGCCTGGTTTTTCCTCCTTTGTCCGACGGATTCGTTTCGATGTTTGTCGCGGGGCTCTTCGTTGTGTAGCTAAATCTACCCTTCGTTGTGTTTACCTCCCTCCGGAAATGTAAATTCGATCCAAAATAGTTGTCGTCGGAGCAGAATCTATAGCGATCGCTGTCAGTCGAAGTCACTCTGTTCCGATGTTGAAACGTTAACCGATTTGATCGACTTTAAACGATTATAGGTAGGCTGTTAATTTTATAGGCAAAATAAATACTTTATACATCGAAATGGGAGAAAATAATGCATATTCTTTCTCTGATAGCTTCAATAAATTGAAAATAAAATAATAGCGGAATACCTACTGTACTTGTCAATTTTTCTGATATTTCGATCGGTTTCGGATTTTATACGTCGTTCGCAACAATTTTTACAACATCTCATGAATTATTTCGTATCGAGGTAGACGTACAAACAAGGGAAGGTCTTTTGCAGTAAGAAAATTCTTTGTACAGCTTTCTGCAAACTCTTTTCGCGATAATTAACTCAAATCGTCTCGGCTGTATTATACAAACAGCATAACGATCCTCTTTGCTCGATCATCAGAAATAAACTCCAAAAAACAACGATGGAACTGGCCCAATCAACAACGACCATGATAACAAACTTAGAAAACATTGGCATCGTAAAATACACCACGATCTTCGTCTCGAACAATTGATTCAAAAAACGAAGTGTCTTACATCTTAAGCTAGCAATTACGTGCAGCTTTTTTTCACAAAAAAAGGAAAGAAAAAAAGAAACAACAAGAGAAATGATGCGAAATGATTTCGAATCACTGCAGAATCCTGCTCCGACCGCGCAACCCAAACAGTAACGAACAACACAGCCGGGCTAGCCGTATAAAAATCCCGCCTCCCTCGAAAACGGAGAACAGAAAAAGAGAAGGAAAGAATCGAACGCGTGCGATATCCTCGGCGTGTCGATATCTCGGCAACCCTTCCCGTAGAAAACACCGCGTTCTAGCACACACCAGGCATTTGGCAATGTAAGGCAGTAAGTCGTTAGGCCCGTGGAGCCTGTCTCTCACTGTACGCTAAAATAGATCCGCAGTGACGCTCGGTGTTTGTCAGTGGTAGGTAACGACAGCTCCTCGAGCGGAAGCGGCACGTTACGATGACGGTTTCTCCGGGAGGATTGTTCCGAGAGGAAGGCCGAGGACGACCCTGGAAGGACCGGCCGGTCCCAACGAGTTCGCTTAATTAACGGGGAAACGGTTTTTCGTCGGAGACTCTTCCGTTTCTTTTCATCGTAATCCTTTCTCTTTCGCGTTCTTTTATCCGCGTCCTTTTTCGGCTCCTCTCGGCTAGCCGGCCTCGCAACGCGCCCGCCTCGTCAGCTTCGCTTACCACTAATACAAAGAAAACGTACCAGTACGTTTGGCAGCGGCGTGCACTTCGACAAGCACCGCAAATACACTCCGCACCGTGTTCTTTTGCTCGGCTCTCGTCTTTCTCACTAGTTTACATATCGAACCACCCACTTATGCGCTAAAACGGTTCTCGTTTGAATCGGAATGCTGTGCACCGGTCTCCTCTACAAGCGACGCGACACCTTACAATCATGCGTACGTGTGTGTTTTTCTGTATGTGTCTGTGTGTGCGTGTGTGTGTCTCTCTCTCTCTATTTTTGCGTATGCGTATAGGTGAGCGTGTGTGTGTGTGTGTGTGTGTTTGTTCGTTTCGATACCGCCGGAGAAAATTTACGTGCGCGTCCGCGAAATTTCGACGGGGAAGAAGAAGAAGAAGATGATGATGATGATCTATATTATACTTCGTGGTCTCTCGAAAACCCGACAAGCACACACCGGCGAGATCACGTGTTCGTTCGTTCGTCCATATATGTATATCTTGTTCTCTAAAGCGTACCGCCGGCGAACACATTATAGCAACGGGATAAAAGTGTAGCAGTTTCTTTCCGAGCGTGAACACACACAGAACCGTCCCCGTCATTTTTTCATTTTTATACACGATACAGCTTTACGGTTTTATTTTTGGCTCCCCCTCTGAATTATTTCGTGTTTCGTATGTTTTTTTTTGTATGTTTCTGTTTCGTATTTAGATATTTTAGCTGTTTCTTTTTTGTTTGTTTTGCTTTTAAATGGCTACGAATAGAATCGTTATTGCTGTGGCAATGGCGGTCACGGCGAGCTTGGGAGTATCTCCAGCGGAAGGATCTATATAGTAGTCCGTAGTGGTGCCCGTAGATTCTGATAATGATAAAAATGTGACTTGTAAAAGGATCGTTGCGGCTTGAAACATGGTAACGAAGAGAGAAGGGGGGGTTGGATTATCTAATGCCTAGATATGCCCATCGAGTGGCTACCCGACTGTTTCTCTAAATCGCTTTGTCTACAAGGGTCAAGGGGACTGAGGAGTCTCTTAATTGTCGAATCGACGTTTACGTTCGACGTCGCGGCGCTCTCTCGAGCGGCATTGTTGCGAATTGCTTAAAGCGGCTTCTCGGAGGGTTGACGGGATGGCTTTTGAGAGGACAGGATCGAGGCGTCTTCTTGCCATTGTCTCGACTCGATTGCCGTGGGGTCGCGGACTTTTCGTTCAACGGGAATTTCCATGATCATTTTAGCGGGCCTCGTGGCTTTGAGACATTCTACGTATATCGTAATTTGAAATATTCTTCGTTCTTCATCCCTCCCTTCATTCTTTTTCAATTTGACAAATCGTTCACTGAATCTGGATAAAATAGTGCTTGTACGTTGTTTCAGACTGCGGATTTTATGCACTTATGGCAGAAACGAGTTAGTATAATTTAAAACAGTGAAAAGATTAAACGTATTAATTTGAATCATTAAAATTATTACAGAAGAAAATATTATGCTTGGTTTCTGTGCCTGACAATGAATGGAGACAATTTTTATTTCGCGTAAAGATTCGCAGTCGACTTATTACTTGCGAAAGATTAGAATGATTTTATTTTAATTTTGCATAATACACTGTTGCTCTCTTTGGGATACAAGGTGTAATCTTAGGATTTGTTTTTTAAATTCTATGAACATTCTCTGTAGACTATAAACCGAAATATTCAAAATAATACAAAAATACATAAACTTAACAGCGAAAATCAATTTTCCTGCAACGTTAAGAGACCATAGAGTACCGTTACAGGGCTAACTTGTCACACCTTGCTTTATCTTTCAACGGAACAACAATTATGCATCTATCCACCATGTTCTCTTTCTATCGTTGCGTCGACTTGACAGCAAGGAATAAATTCAACTGAAGAGATGAAGGACGGATGAAGATTAAACAAACAAAAATAGAAATCAAAAGAATCGTAGAGCCTTTTCTAATAGACTCTACCTTAGAACAGTGTAATTAAAGAAAAAAAGTTCTAACATTATAAACTCCGATGAGAACAGACAAAGAATGAAAAGTAAAAATACTTTGTTCGCCAATATGTGAAAAAAAAACGTTTCACATAATAAATACTCTTCCGACCAATATATTTTTGAATAAATAAATATCAAGGCGTTTCAAACTAGGACGAAAAGGAACGATCGAGGATCAAGATCAACGTGGCAAAGACAAACGGGAGCCGCAGCGAAATTTTCAGTACCCGATCGGACAATCGAAATGCCTCAATGACCCTTTTCCCTCCTCCTTGAGTGAACAAAATAGAGGCGACGATAATTAAACGGTCTTTCTCGTCAATGAAAAAAAAAAAGAACCATATCAATCGGTGCGATAGCCTCGTGCACATATATATGTATGTATATATATATAATAATATTTCAAAGAGAAATTACGACTTGAAAAAGGGCACTAATACTGAGATACGGAAAATGGTCCTCGAAGATGAAAGAATTTGGCGGATGATATATTCGGAACCACCGTTCTCCGATGAAGGATAGACGAGTTTCGACAAAAGAAGAAGACATGGTATGGCAACACTTACCCGTTGCGGTCTTAAACCTGGTCGCGCCCGGCTGGCTGAATCCCATTGCGTTGTGCGCCCTCAGCTCGACCTTGTAGAACGTGTCCGATTTCAGGTCCTTCAGCCACTGCTTCGTCCTCCCAGGCATCGTCACTTTCTGAGTTCTACAGGTGTTCTCCAGGTCCTCCCAGCTGCCGGACACGCGGTTTATCTGACAGACTCTAATCTCGTACATGTTGATCGGTTCCCCGTTGTCCACCGGGACCAGCCACGACAATTCGTATTGATTGCTGAACGTCGACAAGTCGTATTCTGTCGCCGACGATATTATTTTCGGCTGGTTCGGGAAGGTCCTCACGGGCGTCGTCTCGCGAAGAAATGCCCCCCAATTGCTTCGGCCAACCTTGTTCTGCGCTGCGAACTGGAATTCGTATGATGTTTGCGGTATCAGGCCCTCGATGCCGTACGACGACCCTGGAAACGACAAATCGTTCGAATCAACCGATACAATCACGACGTTCGGCTTATTTTCCTTCATTTTTTTGTCCTTCCCAGATCGTCTAAAGCACATCAAAGTTTCTCTTTCTACAAGAATTCGTCGATAACTGTTTGCATCCTCCGCTCTAACTTTTGTTCTGGTAAATGCACACGTAGATTCTTATACACATTCTTATAGTTAGAATTAGGATTCTCGGAAAACGTTGCTGCCAAGAGCAACAAGATGCTGTCGAGAGAAAACTTGCTGCCTGTGGCTGTTCTATGATAAGTTGCTCCTGATGTACAATCTAGATCACTTCCAAGCTTGTTGCTGATGCCAGATTTGTATTAACTACCACATTATTTTTAGAAGCAATGCAAATTGTTGTCCAAGGTAAAAACGCACTTGTTGCTCTAGCCAGCTTTCGCACGAGTATCATATTATTCTCAGAAAGAATCTAGAGCGCTTCCAGAGCAAGAAGCACTTGTTGCTCGTGACTGTTCTACAATTACTCTCGCTAGCAATTCTATAGTGGTTTCTACCATAAAAAGCACTTGTTGTCCTAGAACAAGTTCCACCTTGCTCCCGGTACCCTAGATCATTCCGTGGCAAAAAGTATTCGTCGCTGGTGTCAGCTCCGAAGGGTTACATTACTTTCGAAAACTAAACTGCTCGCAAGAAAAGTACTTGTCGCTTTTGAAAGCAATCTGGCATTGGCGGGCAAAGCGGGCCGCGCCGCTTTCACCGTGAAGATCCAATCTGTCACTTACCAACGGACAACGTCTTGTTGCTCGCCTGCTGCCAGGTCTGACTCTCGTTCTTGTACCTCACGACGACGTTGGTGATAGGTAGCTCCACGTGCGTAGACGGCAGTTTCAGCTCGAACTTGATGGTGGTCGCCGTGACCTCGATCATCTTCGATTGCTGTATCACGCCAGGCTTGGAGGCTTCGCTGAGTTCAATGTTGTGCGTCCGGGTGCCATGAATATTCGACGCGATGCAATTGTAGACCCTGTAGTACCGCCTGTCGAGAGGCACGATCATCAGAGTGGAGCGCGGTCCGGCACCATCCTGTTTGATCATGGCGTCGTTGTCGATCGTCTCGCCGCCGTTGACGGTCCAACGGATGGTCGCGTTCGGTATGCTCTCGGCGATGCAGCTGATGTTCACCGGTCTCTGATCCCAGGACCACTCGGTGTTGTTCGGCATGGAGGCGAACGACGGCGGAAACTCGACAGTCAAGTGTCCGTTCCTGCGCGCCTCTCCACCTGTATTCTGGGCGATACACTCGTACAGCCCGTCGTTCGATCTCATCAGCTTGTCGATGGTCAGGGTGCCCACCGTCTCTCCCTTGACCGTGTCAGACACGTTCTCCAGGAGGATCGTGTCGTCGTCTTGTTGCGAACCTTTCACGTAAGGCTTCTCAGACGTGTGCTTCTTGAAGACGACCTGCGGCGGCGGTCTGCCGAACGCCTTGCACACGATCGTCCCCTTCTTGCCCTCTATCTGGCTAGTGTTCTGGAATTCCATGATCTTCGGCTTCACGATCACGTTCACCAAGAAGTTCGTCGTCGCCGAGCCCGCCTTGTTCGTCGCCGTGCACTCATACCTCCCAGCGTCGTCTCTGTTCACGTTTGTGATCGTCAGCACGCCGTTGTCCGCGTTCACCCCGAAACGATCCACGTTCGACAGGTTCTGCTTCGTCAGCGATTTCACCCAGGTGTACCTCGGAGGCGGCTTGCCGTGAGCCTTGCACTCGATGTTCGCGTTCTCGCCCTCCACTATGTCCACCGAGCTCGGCAGATCCTCCACAGTCGGCCGCACGTGCACCTGGAAAATGAAACCCGCCGATCGTCTGATACCTGTCGATCGCTTGAGCTGGGTCGAGTTTCTAGAGGATAGATTTGAAGCACCGCCTCTCAGTTTCAAGTGTGACGAGCGCAAGTTCTCGATCATAGAAATATTTTCACTCGAAGCCTCTACATTCGAAACTCTTAGATTGCTTTTCATTTCTCAAGTGTCTCGGACACGTTTTCAGCCATTTCTGCGAACACTTTTCGATCCCTGTCATTTCTTTGTTAAACGACGCTTAAGCGCCGTGGCATGTGACACGTGATTCAAAAGTTTGCTATGCACGTCGCTTCCCAGCAACATTTATCGCGTTGTTAACGTTAAACGCCGAAAATATTAGATTAAATTATTAATTAAATATATAAAGAATTAAATTTATTACATTATTAATATCTTTTGTTTCGAGATCGTAGACATCGTAAGGAATCTTTCATAGGAAATTATTCGGCGGATTTCCAAATAAATCCCGTTCCGTCATTCTTGCAGAACAACAAACGTTAGTCACTTTTAATGCTCGGTAGGTTTAGCGTTAATGGTCTGGTGTTGCTTTTATGTGGGTGGACAACTAATCGGTTTCGTAATTTTAACAACGTGTGCGGTTCATATAATTGGTAGAACAATGTACAAGACTGACCCTATAGTATCGGTTTTTCTTATACGGATCAGCGAACAGAAAACTTAATAAAATTCAATTGAAATTGTCTAACATTGTGCCGAATAAGAGAGACATGCTTACTTTACCGATGAACGAGAAGATCGCGTTAATTACGTATGAAGAACAATTTTATTTCGTTGTGTGCGCCACGATCGATTTATCATAAAGTTGGCATTTATTATTTGAAATGATGTTCTGTTCTTTCCTGCCCGGGAACCGTGGTTAATTGGCGTACACAATTGTGGGTGAGAAGAGACTGCGTTAATTATGGAAATCAGCCTGACGCGCCTCGCTCGGACACAACTCGATTTTCCGAGCCAGCAATAATGTTTCGGATGCGTGTTTGCGGCCGCGGTGCGATATTGTTTGAACGGTTGCGTGATTTCGATGTTTCTAGGCGAAATCATTTGGATGGCCTGTTGTTTTGAACTCCATTGTCTCGCGATATTGATGTGAAAATGGCGGAGCGCTCGATGCTTAAGATTCAAGATAATTTCTAACTTTTAGAATCTAATTCTTTAAGTCATTAGATTGCGGATTTTATGCGTTTACCGGAAAAATGAGCAAGCGAAATGCGCAGCAACAAAGACACCGGAAAAATTTTGAAACTTGTTACGCTATTTTCTATTTGTTAGAACTATTAAAAGAAAAAGTACATATTTATTTGAATCGTGTTCCATGTAAGTGAGGAAAACAATTTTTATTTTGCCTAAAAATCCGCAGTCTAACAATAACACGTTGATTCAATGCTTTGCAATGGAATGGTTGCTTTTGATCTTAAGCTTACAATTCTACAGTGTGAATTCTAAATAAAATGTCAATTGGAATTGTTCGAAAATTTTCATTTACAAGCTTCGAAATACATTTGTACGAAGCTGCCGGTATAGGTGGAAGCCCATGGCCCCGCTATTGTTAAAAATACTGAACCTTTCGCATTGTTCGACTTTTTCTACTGCGATTATTTCCGGTAACGCTAGCGCGTCAGCAGCTGTCATTCAAACGCCTCTGTTAAAACAAGCCACGATCAAAGCGTTGAAAACTAGTCGAATGGAATTGCATGGATTTCACAATTTTTACCGGAAAGTGACCCGAATCTATAATTACTGTTATATTATGTTCCAACTTGGCAAAGTCAATGTAACGACAGGGAAGTGGCGCAAAGCTTACCTCAACCCGAATAGGTCGTTCCTTAAGCTCCCCGGTGGTCAACACCGAAGCCCGGCAAGTGTAGATCCCGTCGTCGGATTCCTGTACGTTCTTGATATTCAACGAGTACTTGTCGATGATGTAGTGGTCGTTCGTCTTAATTAATTCACCGTTGTAGAGCCAGTCGACTAAGGGCGAAGGCCTTGCCCTTACTGTGCACTGAATCGCGTAGTCTTCGCCCAGGATTGGGTATTGATTCTCGGGCGCATTTGTCCAAGTGATTGCAACTGCGAAACAGTGTTTGCTATTCACATCTCCAATTTATCTTACCCTCCCTCTCTACAAAGTATCTCTTTCGATCTCAGAAACGCAGACATCTTTAGCTAACTGGTTCAGACTAAGATAATAATTGAATTTATATAATATATATTTTTTATATTATTTATTACATATATTTTATATTATTTGTATATTATTTATATATTATTTATTTATATATATATTTGTATATAAAATTTATTATAAATTATATATATATATAATTATAATAATAATATAATAATTATATAAATAATTATAATAATAATATAATAATAATAATATATATTATAATATAATTATATAATATAATAAATAGCGTTAACATTTAATATATACTAAATGTATAATATTATAATATTATAAATACTGTTAAATGTGTATAATATATTAATACTATTTCATGTAGAAAATAAAATCTAGTTGAGAGCAATAGATACATTCGCTCAATCATTTCATCAATTTTAATCAATTTTATGTTAGCTCTGTTAAATGAACACAGTGGAATGTTCGATCATGAACGATCTTCAAACGATAGAAATATGGCGACAGCATTGTATTGTTTTCGTCGAAAGCGAATCGACGCCAAGCGTACCGAATTAGTTTTCGAATGGAAATTAGTTACTCACCAATAGTGTCGATCGTCACGGACTTGTTCAAATATATCGAGTTCGCGTAAGTGCCTTTACACGTGTACTTCCCGGCCTGCTCCTCTTGAAGGGAGTTGAAGTACAGCGACAGGCTGTTGTCCTGGTGTAGTTCGGTGTACATCGGCGGTTTCGTGTACCCTGAGAACGTGCTATTGGAAATAATCGAAACATTATTAGGCTATCGACGTTGTGTACACCACAGAAACTGATCTACGTTCTATGATGATGAGCGGAGCGTACAGATGAGTTGAAGAGTATAGGTGGTGGGGAAACATATTGTAATGATCTCGGCTCAACGTTTCGTTATTATTCTGTAAACATAATGATTTCACCCTGAAAATCTCCAGTCGAACATAATTCCGCTTTTCCTCGGAAAAGTTGCAAAATCCTAATGTGTTCGTTCCCATAATTTTCAAAATTACTAGGAGAACACCTGAATTGCCACGATATCGCGGGACAATCTTCGGTAACTAGAAACGATCGCTTCAAGCCTGGCAAAAGTGAAAGGGCGAAGGCAAAACTACGGCGGATATCAGGCCGGCCTAAGTATAGTCTAATCAATAACCAACCGGTGTTCGTAACTTCGTCACTTTTGCCACGGGCACCCGTGGAGATCGTAAATCGCCTCTGTCGACTAATCCTAGTTCTAAACGCGAAACATCGAGCCGATATCGGTGAAATATATCGTTACAGGTGGTACGAGAGAGAGACAGATAGAAACAGATAGGGGGTGGCGGGGGGGAGTGTAAATGAACGCGTCGAATTCGGATCGATGGCGTGAGAGAGGTCGGTCGCGGATCGATCGACCTCTAATTTGTCCTACTAACAAAGAGCCGGATCATCGATCCAAGGGCTACGGATCGCGGGGACCAGCAATTTCGATGCTGGCGTTGCGCAAGGTGGCAACCGGCACGAACGAGACGCATTCACACGAATCCGTGCAATTTACCGACGCCGCTTGGCGGTGTGCGCGAGAGATAAGGCGGTCCAGGTGGATGCTGAATCGCGGTTGTAATGAATAGTTCCCGCGGACCACGCGGATTCGAACGGTTGCGTCAGCAGCGATACGGTTTAATGAACCCTTTCGGTCCTGGCTGGCGTAGTCGCGAGCTATGGTCCCGCCGAGAAAAAGGGAGCGGTCCTCGATCTGATCTACGAATGAATAGCCCGCTGCCGCGATCTATCGAAGCCGATCAGCTCCAATGCCGAACTTCTGTGCACTTGCTGCCGCAGATGAAATTATGCGATATACGATTCACGGGGCTTAATAACCGCGGAAAGGGCTTCTGGGATACGAAAGGCTTCCCTTCGAAGAGACAAGCTTCATTTCAAGCAAAGTTTGCGCCAAATTGCTCTTGCCCTATTTACTTCGTGATGTTCTCTACTACTATATATCGTAAGGTTTTTATTCAGTTTTTGATTTTCATGATTTTACGAAAACTCAATGGACTTCGCTAAATTTTTCCAAAAGAATTTTGTAAATTTTTTCTAAATTTTTTCAAGATGAGGCTTTTACGTTTGGTGTAGACTGGTACCTTTATTATATCTTAAGACGCTTGTATCAGAAACTCTCATTTTTGTTCAAAAGGGAACGACGTGCGGAGACCAGCTAGTCTTGAAGATTTTTGCTGAACACGGTACAGCATGATTTTCTTAAAAGTTTTCGCAGTAAGATGAGTTTTCAGCGATGTTTATGAAATGCTACTTTAAAACGTACTTTTTCCATGTTTGCTTGAAAAGTTCCTTCTTTGTTCTGAAAAAGAGCTACAGTGAGCAAATGAGAAGATTAGCTTGCCTCTAAGACTTTTGCTGAACCCACTCGGCAACGATTTTCTTCAGAATTTTTATAACGCTATGTTTCTAGGGTGTTCATTTAAATAATTCCCTTAAAACCAGTCTTCCCTATAGATATAATGGTATGAATAATTATAGACTTAAACTTTTACATTTTCAGTAAACATTAAACATTTTCTTAAACATTTTCAGTTCATATGTAAACGGAAACTCAACAGAACGACATATTTGTATATTTCTATATTATTATATTATTATATAATATTATATATATATTATAATTAATTATATATAATATATTATATAATAATATATTATATATAATATATTATCTATATTATTATATTATTCTATATTGGAAATAATAGAAAATAGAATTCTACAAATATAGTTTTTCTTCAGTTAAGTTACTTCGAGTTTCTAATTACTAGCAGCACTGTAGATGGCCTCCTTTACCTGAGACACCCTGTGTATTTCAAAACTTAACAAAATATCATATCTATATATATTCCTAATTTAGAAATAATAAAAAATAAAACTATACAAATATGACGTTTCGTTATATTTTTGCATGAATATCAGTAGAAATGTAGAAGTTACTTCGAGCCTACAATTATGCACACCACTATGCATAAAATTCTCCCGTCTGTCAGCAACAAGAAAACGTTAACTACGTCGAATAACAGCTTCTAATTTATCGCACCGGATCGAACGGTGCGTCCTCGACAGTATTCCGAAGTTCGCCAACGCGACCGGCCATTGCAGAAGCAGCGTTTCCAGAGATCCACGGTAAATCGCGGCGAAAAACTGGCGGCATACTGAATAGAATTACTCGGCGGAGCAATTAGAAGGAAAGACCGAGCAGCAGTAGCATCAGGGGTAGAAACGCGGAATGGAAACCGGTAGCGGGAACGATTAAAACTGACACGACGAGAGGCGAGATGCGATGCGATGCGATGCGCCGAAGCGATAACAATGTTAGCCCGGCGATTATGCAATTCCCCTCGTAGTTCTTTCGCTTCCGATCGGTACACGGGCCGAGCCACAATTAATGAAACGGCACTCGACCCGTGTTCCTACGCGCGTTCGCCGTGCGAATTTATCGGCCGTTACTCCCCGCGCGCGACGAGCAGACATAATTATGCAAATCGGGAACGGGGTCCCCGTGTAATCGGGCAAACACGCGATCACGACGAATCAGTTACCCGAGGCTAACGCTCGTTAGATCGTATGATCTCGGTGGACAAATATTTGCCGGGGGCCATTGGGACGGATTATTTATTAACAGGGGCGACGTCATCGGACAGATTAACACTGGCAAGACAGTGGTTCGGGGCGGTGGTGTCGCACAATGGGCACCACGTGAGGTATTGCATGGTTACCAGATCATCGTTTTGATGGGGTACTGAAGATGCTGGCCACGTATATCAGGGATATTGTCACCCTTTGTCGTATTCTACCGGGACCATCGCGCGCGGTGAAGGTTTTAACCCTTTGCACTCGAAGATAGTTTAATTGGAAATCTAGAATTTTGTTTTCTTACCTAAAGTATATTTCCACTTTACATGAACTATTTCAAATTCGGAAGTTGAACCTGTAATACTTGCGTCGTAGAACAGTTTTTTTTATAGTATCAATAATTTTGATATTGTTAAAATTATTTTGAAACGAGATATAACAATTTTTTTTATTACAAAGCTGAAGAATCTTGTTAATCCTTTGCGCGACGATTTTCTTCATGGCTACGTTGATCAGCACTTCTTATATATTTAATTAACGATAATTTCCCTAGTAGAACGACATTTTGCTACCTGGACTCTTTTGTAATTAAAGTGACACATTCATTAATATTCAGAAAGCTAAAGACGGCGAACAGGAACTAAATAACATTTTTATTAAAATAGATACACTGCTCTTATTTTCTGCTTGTATCTCTTTCACTGAAAAAATGAGCTCACTATCACTTCAATAAAATGATAAATAATACAGAACTCAACGAAACAAATTATAAATATGCCATCGAAGATCATGTCGAATTATTTTTCTGAATTTTATACTGCAGGCTGACCAATTGCTGTGTCTTTGGTTTATTTTCGGGAAATAAGACATATTACATTTTTTATTCATTTTTTTACTTATTTCTGAACATTATATTTATCGAATAAGACATTAAATTTCTTTCATTCTTTTATTTTGTTTATTTTTGAATGAAAAAATTTAATGTCTTGTTCGATGAATATAAACTTAATTATAACCGAAAACAAACCAAAGGCACAGCAACTGGTTACCCCACAAGGTCCCACTATTCTGTAACAGTTCAAATTTTAAGATTATTTGGACATTTTGATTCATCATTCTGATCTATCTATGGTATTATCTAAAAGCTAAGTTGACTCTTTTTCTGAATTTTATACTACACAAAATTGTTATTAAAACTGCGAGGGTTGCGGTGATAATAAACCAAGCTGATCCACGTTCGGCTCATCTCCAGTTTCCCGGTCAATCAAACGGCACAGGTGAGCAACACTTCGCGTGGCTGACCCGTTAAGGGGTACGAAAACATTAAAACACGGCAAAGGAGCCGCTTAATTGCTGGAGGTCACATGGTCACGGTGACCGTCGGTGTTGCGTCGCTGAATGGCGGGCTCCATAACGCGTCCGGGGATCCCTTAATGTCTATTTCAGCCGGGCACCGCAGCTCTCGGTGGTTTTCTTGCCTGAACGGCAAAGTATACACGGGGGCAGCCGCTTAACGTTCAAATACAACGGGAAGCCAGTTTACTGGCTGGAAGGCGGAAAACTTTCGCGAACGGCTTAATGAGCAACGCTTAGTTCGCAGAACAATCGGCCGAGCCAGCAATTAAGAGCTCCTGTACAGTCTGTAGTAGACGTAAATCAGCCACGGGGGGTAGTGACGGTGTGGTTATGGTGGTGGCTGGCTGTGTGGCAGTGATGGTGGTGGTGATGGTAGTGGTGGTGGTACTGATGGCAGTGGTGGTGGTGGTGGTGGTGATGGGGTGATGAGAAGAAAAACAGTGTTCTAAGTTGCACAGAAACTAAAGTAACTAGTGAAGGTACATCGCAAAACAGAGGGAGCTGAAAACGATGACACTACGGTTGCGTGTAAAGTCTTGAATTGAGTTTTGTATACTCGCCTTTCGATCGGTAAGACGACGAGTCTGTGTGCAAAACAAGTGACAGAAATTTCGTTATATTAGTGGCTGGGTGGTGGTCGTGTTTTACTTGTGTGTTACATTATTTGTTCGTTTACTTGCTCTTTCAGTAATCTACGGATCGGCGCCTGCGATACCGATCTTTTTGCAGCGAGTAGAAATAGATGTACTGACTTTATTACGATCATTATGCTTTATTGTTTGTTACGGATTCACGTTGTGTTCGAAGAAAACTTCATTTTATTTGACACAGTGTATTTATCTTTTCTGGCAATTGTACTTTATGGATATTTTCGATTAATCGCCAGTCCTTGTTTTGCAGAGTTTCATACTGCATTAATTTCGATAAAGTATTTATTGAACTATTCATCTTTCGGTGAGATTAAATTTAGTAGGATTCGATAAGCTTGCAAGAGTTTAACCCTTCCTTGAAGTAAAAGTTCGCCAATTTTCTGTGTCTTCGTGTCGAAGAATGTTCGATTTATTATCCTGTTTGTCTTGCAAAACGTGTTTCCTTAATTTAAAAGATAAAACTAGAACGAGCGAAGCTGTTTTCTAAGATCTTTAGACAATTGCTAATTCACGAGAAGATTTGACGATGTTTCACAACGTTCGACAGGACTAAATAAAATTCATACGAGCCGAAGTCCGATTGAGAACGTTTGCTCTCCATAAAAATTTATTTGTCGCGAACTTATTGCTACAACTATTTGATCCAGCTCACAGTAACAGATGGCACGTATTTGCAAAAATCCATTCTCCTATTTCTACTCGCGGATGTGTCAGTTCGTTACCGCAGCTGACATCCTGCGCGTAACTCTCTTTCTCTCACTCTCTCCTTTTTAATTATTAGCTCGAAGCGGCGTTGTTATTGTATTGAAGAAAAAAAAAATAAAAAGAAAAAAGAAAGCTCAAAAGCGTGAACACCCCCCCTGCTCGTATATTCTCGTCTGGCCTGACACACGTTTGTTTGCGCTGTCGCGATATTTTTGCATTCCGCTTCTCGTTCCTCGCGCTCGCTACGATCACTTGAATAACGACCTTCAACTGCACTGTCTGCTCCTGTAAATCTAAAGGATTTAATAAATCAGCGGAGCCTTTGTGGCCGTCGTGCCCCGTGGAACGAACCCGGTTACAAAGCCGTGATTTTATTCGAAACTGTTGAACATGTTCCACGGCCCCGTTCTATGAACAGAGAAATGTTCCGGCGCTGCGAATGAATAGTGATTACTCTTATCCGAGAGCCGTGTAGACTCGGAACACAAATCCGACAATTGTATCGCGCGATATCTCCGTCGCCAGTGACGATTTCAGCAGGAAATTCTGAATATTAAACTTGTCTCGTGTAGCACGAAATTTTCTTCGAGGAGAAGACCAAGAAGATATTAAATTATATAATCGGAGTAGAGATCTTTTTGTCAAGAATGACCAGCTCGAATATGAAATTCTGTGAAGGCATTAGAAGAATCTGAGGATATTATTGTATCGTGTCGGACTTATTAAAATGGCCACAACAGGTATGGCGTTCTTATCAAACTCTTACGTTTCGTACAATTAACTCGAGGCAATTTTTATTTTGCACAAAAATCCGCAGTTTAGTAATATAAAAACAGTGTCGATGTTAGACTGTATTGGTAGCACGAAATTTTCTTCGAGGAGAAGACCAAGAAGATATTAAATTATATAATATCGGAGTAGATCTTTTTGTCAAGAATGACCAGCTCGAATATGAAATTCTGTGAAGGCATTAGAAGAATCTGAGGATATTATTGTATCGTGTCGGACTTATTAAAATGGTCACAACAGGTATGGCGTTCTTATCAAACTCTTACGTTTCGTACAATTAACTCGAGGCAATTTTTATTTTGCACAAAAATCCGCAGTTTAGTAATATAAAAACGGTGTCGGATGTTAGGCTGTATTGGTAGCACGAAATTTTCTTCGAGGAGAGGACCAAGAAGATATTAAATTATATAATTCGAGTAGACCTTTTTGTCAAGAATGACCAGCTCGAATATGAAACTGTGAAGGTATTAGAAGAATCTGAGGATATCATTGTATCGTGTCCGACTTATTAAAATGGCTACAAGAGGAATGCCGTTTTTATCAAACTTGCGTTTCTTACAATTAACTCGAGACAGTTTTTATTCTGCACAAAAATCCGCACTCTAGTAATTTAAAAACAGTGTCGATGTTAGACTGCAAGGATACAAGCAAATTTTTGAGGTGTGCTCGCGTTTTGTAAAATACTCCAGCGAGACGTAATGTTCGTTTAATTAATGTTCACTTGGATGAATCCACCAGTAAACGAAAGAAATTGTTTACAAATTCTACTCTTTACGAAATAAAAATCTGCACAAAGATCCGTAGTCGAATCGCAGCGAGCGTGATCGAAAACCCCCGAGCGACCGCGAGATTCCCAGAAGAAAGAGAAGCAAAAGTATCGAACAGCATCCTTTCTCTCAATTATCCTTTCGCCTCGACGGTCCCGGAGCGTTGCGCGATAATGTACGGATTCCGGACGCGCCGAGAAAAATTGATGATCGAGGATCGATCGGATTAATCCATGCCAAACGAGAGTACACGGTCGGCGAGGGGCGCTGTGTGAACTGCATTTAACGATGCACGGATCGATCTACTCACTTCAGGGACTCGATCGGACGGTTCTGCGTATCGAGCCATTGCATGTCGCTGATGAGCTTCGTGTCTTCGACCTTGGGCTTGCACGTCATGATGATGCTGGACCCGATTGGCTTCGTCTGCGTGTCGCCGCTCGGCAGGATCTCCAAGGAAGCTTCGTCCGCGAAAGCTGCAAGCAGAAACCGAGACGTGACCGGTTGTTACATTGACACGAGACGGATCGTTAGCGTTCCTCCGGCTCGAAGGAACGGGAAGGACACGGAAAGCAACAGAATCGGAGCGGAGAGACGCGGAGAGGGCGGCGAGACACCGAGCGTTCCACGATCGTTTCTTGCCTCTCGGTACCGACGCCGCGCCGCTTTAATCGGCCGAGGGTAATTGCACGTAATTCCGTAATAACGAGAGGCGATTACCTTCCCGCGTCCCTGGAAACTGTCCGCGATTTTTACAGACACCTGAAACACGAGCACGTACGCTCCCGCTAAGTCACGAACCGGCGCTCAGCGGAGCATTAGGTTCGAAAGGCTGGCCAAAATACGATTTATCAAATGATGACAAATTTTGGCTGTCCTGAGCTATTGAGATCTATGAACGACAATGTAACAGTATTATTTTTGTTACTAACGTCTGCATCGAAAGTATTGAATTTTGTAGTATTCATTTTTCTCTTCGTCCGTTTCTGAAATATCGCTCGATCGTCGGGATTTTTGCAATACTTTTTAGATAGTTGTACACTACAGTTTTCCGCGATCTTTACTTTTTTATTATTTGTCCGTTTAAAATTATTCAAGCTTGAAGACGATCTATTATTTATTCCGATATTTCTCATGTGTAGAATTTTCGCGAAAACAATTTTTAGGCTTCCAAGTTTTTTCAACATTCGAAATTGTAAAAGTTTGTGTTAGCAATGCAAAATATTAATAAATGGGACAAAATTAGAGTATAAAATTGTTTTCAATAGCTTTTAATTGTTTTTAGTTTCTTTTACCATTTACGATCATTTTTAATACTTCACAATTTTAATACTTGGCGACAATTTTTAATTGTCTTTTAATTGTCTTTTTAATGATTTCATATAGTATTTAAAGATACGATTTTGATTATTTTCAGTTTCTTTGCAAATAATAGTAAATATTTGTTTCTTAATGCTTAAAATTATTCCCACTATGTCGAAATACCATAAATAAGTAAACAGGCACGTTTTGAATTCATTAAACAATGAAAACAACATTTTCAATATTTTATTAATAATTCTCATTTGTTTATAATTATTCTGTCTAAGTTAAAATGCTATAAAGAAGATAGCAGGCACATTTCAGACACGTTAACTGAGGAAAATAATTATTACCAGGGAAATCGGGCAAATACCACACTGTGCAGCGTGCATCCGCGACGCGCGAATCCGCTTCTACACTCTCCACGGTGATTTCGATGCGTGCACGATTAACGCGCCACGGTTTAATGCGTGCCTCAGGATTCCCCGTGGATCGCTGCTACTCGAGCTCCGGAGGTGTGTGCTAATCGGCAAAAATTACGCTTCGTTTCGTATTCCGACGAGGTTTCCTGTGAATCGCGTCGTGAAATTGCTTTAGCGGTGTCTGCGATTTTGCTCGCTTTTGTTCGGGATGTTTCGCTCCTGTGTCTGCCGAGTTTGTTGGGCGGAGGTGTTTCTGTGGTCCTCATTTTACGTGTTAATAAAACAGTTTTATTAAACAGAATTTCGAGAACAATTAACTTTTTTGTTGCGTGCTTCGGGTTTTAGTGAAACGGCCCTGTCGTGGGAAACATTGGAGATCCAGTACATTTGGTATTCTTTATTTTACGTTCTAATAAAACAGTTTCATGGAATGGAACATTAAGGAGATTCGTTGTATTTTTGAATATTCTGTTTTATTCGCTAAGAAGACTCTTTTATCGAGCGGAACATTAGAGACTCGCTTCTTTTTGATGCTTTTATGCAGCAAAGTTGGACTAGCTATTTTTAATATTTTCTAGTAAATATGTTAATCGCATATTTTCTGTGCTGCTGTCTTTTTTGCTGACAAGACACTCTTATGAATTCACTCCACATTAGAATTTTACATATTACCGTCCTCTGGGTCAAGATGGAAGGGGGTAACTTGGCACGAGATGTTTCCCACTTGAAATCTCTCAAACGGGCCATCGATGGTTTAATTTGGATCAAGGTTTCTCCTGACACCCTTATTCAACTATGATCTTCCTGACACGGTGCCAATCTCAGCATGCAAGTTCTTCGAAAAAGTCGAGTAACCTATTTTTACTTTGTCCTACTTAACTTGTATTTTATCCACGGCGCAGAAAATTGTGTGTCACCTTTCAATCTAATCAATTGCATTTTATCGACATTTACAAGATCACAGAAAAATGATTCACAATCGTCTAAAAAGCCGAAGATTTTTAATTATTTCATAGCAAAAGTATTTTACAATCGAACGACGGATTTTATGCATGCAAAAGGCGAAAAGTTGCAATTTTTAACAGTCGTCAGACTAAAAGAATCAATGAATATCCACGTGTCACAATCGATTTATATTTGGACCCGGAATTAAAAAATTCTTACTTGAATAGCAATTTACTGACAACTAATTTCAATGTTCACACGTTTCATTAAGACCTGTGGAAGAGTTAACGAATCTACAAGGAGCACCTTAAAAAATACGTTGTTGTCAAAGATCGACAAATAAAATTACAAACGATCCTAAGCATAATCGGGTATATTTTTATCAGAGAAGTCCGCTGTCCGAGAGTCGACAGAGGAAATTCCGAATTCCTGTTTAACACATTTTCATTTTGCGTAAACATCCGCAGTCTACTTGTAACGAAATCCACATTCGTATTCCGAGCCAAAAGATTTGCGAACCAAAGATTAACTCCTTGCAGTCAGAGTCATTTTATCTCGAAATCGGAAATAGTTTTCCCGACTTATAGCATTTTCATTTTACATAACTTGACGCATTTTATTCGCACGAAATTGAATGTTGTGACCCGTGCAACAGTTACACTTTTAACCGTCCATAAAACGGAAACAAATTCGATAATGTTAAGATCATTTCGGGACGTGGTACGACAGCGCCTTAGAGTCGCCGCTCGAGTGCAAAGGGTTAACAATTCACACTAGCCGATCCGCAATTCCCATGCAACGGTACAAACGGTTTAAGCCGGGTGCAAGTTTCGGTGCGAATAAATTACCCAGCGTGTTGCAAAATGCAGGAATCGTTCAGAAGTTGGAAGACCGGGTAGCACGGGAACATCGGATTCGCAGGGAGGGAGGGAATTGGTCGTGGTGACCGTTAACCGCGACAAGGGACGGTATTCGGGATCGGGGATGCAGGATCGCGGGGGCGAGTAGCTTACACGAGGACGTAAGCTTCTTACCGAAACGAGCGTCGGCCCGGGTCGGCGGCACCGTGGCCCTGAGCACGTAGATGCACAGCACGGAAATGCAGATCGACGTCTCGGCGGCGCTCATCCTCGGGCGTCGCGACGCGGCAGATGCCACGAGTGCTTTTACGGCGACATACGTGCGTCAACTATGACGCCGGAATGCGGCTGGTTATGCCGGCGTTGACACGCAACGAGCGTGAGCCCCGGGTGCCCCGACGGCGCCGCTGCTCGTCGGTGCACGCACAACAGGAAGCCAGAATTAAGCTAATTAATCGTGACGAGCGAAAGTACGGAATTGGCCTAACTAGGAAATGTTACGCGAGCCCGACGCGCGACGCCCGCCGCTGACTATTCCGTTTCAGGAGTGCCGCTGTTTGTCCTGGCGATGATCTCTTCGGCTAACAAGTTACGTTGGCCTTGGCGAAAAGAACTTGAACAGCTTTGGAAACGCAATAACACCTTTTACAACTGGACTGAATGACTCGAATTCTTCGCAAACATTAAAGGGGCTAGTCTACTGTACAATAACTAAATTACTTGTTTTTTTCTTAATTTCTCTATTATTTGGAATTGAAACTTGAGCTAAATGACTTGAATTTTGTTTAAATGTTAAAGGATATTATTTTACTGTACATCGACAAAATACTTCATTTTTTCAATTTTACTATTACTTGGGACGGCGGAAAAAATTAAGTCTTTGAAACTTTTTTATCTGAATCAATAACGAAAAAAGAGATGTGTTTTGTAATCTCTAGATGCTGAAAATTTCATTGAAATCGGTTGACGCATGCTCAACTGGGCTGGGGAAAATAGATTTTTGAAATAGTAAATGGACTTCGAATATTTCAGTTTTCTCCTGTAATACAGAATTTGGCAAGTAAAC
This sequence comes from Megalopta genalis, assembly GCF_051020955.1. Lineage (NCBI taxonomy): Eukaryota > Metazoa > Arthropoda > Insecta > Hymenoptera > Halictidae > Megalopta > Megalopta genalis. Next base: position 7,775,513 of record NC_135024.1, read on the forward strand.
TTTTTTTGATGTAGGACGCGTCTCTTCGCATAAAAAACGCGTCTCCTTTTCCGTTTCAGGTTCAGATAAAAAAGTTTCAAAAAGAGTTTATTTTTGTTATCGTTCCGAGTAGTAGCAAAATTGAAAGGAAAGTATTTTGTCGATGTACGGTAAAATAGTCTCTTTAACGTTTAAACAAAATTCAAGTTGTTTAGTTAAACTTTAAAGAAAGTTATAACGTTTTAAAAGGTGGTTGCCAGGGGTTGTAGATTATGATAATATCTTCAATATTGTTACACGATGGAAAAATTCTTAAACAGATATTACCTCGACTCTATGGCTTTTCATTACGGTGACTGAAAGTGTTGCTTGAACTTAGGCTTTACGTACTTTAGGCACTTACAGGTAACCGTGGGAAGGCTTTACTTAGGATTGAAGACAGAAAGTAAGCTCAGGGTTCGTTATTTTAAGTGTTTGCTCAGGATAGACTTTAATGAAGTTAAATTGTAACTCCACTCTTTGTCTTGGGTTTCAAGCAGATTAGATATGTGTTCGGTGGTTGTTTTAGGAAATTATGTCCAGTGAAGTAGGTCAATCGTCACGACTCTGGAAGGATATAATAAGCCAAGGAGTGAAATATGAATCTCCGAGGAACGCATTCTAAAAGAATTGGATTGCAGTACTGATCTCTCGCAATTCACGATCAAAATGACCGAAGAGAAATTTGAAACAGAACGAAGATCGAACGAATTGAAAAAGTGTCTTACAATTGTTGCAGACAGTTTTTATTGTGCACAAATGTCCACTTGATTGCACCGGAGGCTACTTGAATATCCCGAAATACGTCAAATAAACGCAACGGTAAAAAGTGAAAATAATACGCGAGATTACAAAGGATTAAAGCAGCAGCGGAATAACTTTACCTCTCGCGCCGGAATTACAAAAAATTCCCTCGCCAAGTTTTAATGAAGAGGGGCAAAATGTCCATGCCAGAGGCACCGGCGAGTTGTTAGGAGGCTTAAACATTAAAATCGATGAGTGGAATTCGAATTGTCGACAGTAGCGATCCTATTAAATTGCATGTCGGAGATTGCAAAAATTCATGAAGCAGTAGTAAGTCGATGACTGGAAATTTGTCGAGGATTTGTCTAGTTCCTCCTTTCGCTTCAGCCCCGCGAACATTTCTGTAGGGAGCTAAAGACTCCTCCTAAAGAGAAAACGAAGTAACGAGACGGTCCAGACTCCTCGATCAATTAAGAACTTTTCCCCGGGACAGTTAGCCGTCGAGGGTCGTGCTTCCGCGTCCTTGGCCGAACCACGGACCGGAAATTATACATGTGGCGGTGCAACGGCGACGAATTTCGCCCGGGCAGAAGAGATCGTCGTCTACGAGCGGAGTTACAGCCTCAAGGCCTGTGGCGTGTTGTTCCATTAAATTAATTGCCGCATTACAATTTCAGTCGCTAGGTATATCGCCGCCGCAAAATGGCCGACGTTTCTGCGTCGCCAGACAAGCAGTCCCACGGCCACGTTCGTTGTTCACGTGAGCCATCATCGCCTTCTTTTTTCCTCCACCGCTTGCTCCAATTCGACACAATTTCAATTTTCGTCGCATGGTTGATTACGTCAACCTGCGTCACGTGTCAGCCATCCGGATGAAGCTTGTGGATGGTGGACGAATTTGCAATTCTTGATACCGCGCTCGAACTTGTCGCTTTGACTCATTCATTTATTTATAAACGGGCTTAACCTTTCCACAAAATGACGTACGGATGAAAAATATGTCACAGGGAATTTTGGTCGGAGCATTAAATGGTGGCCTCTCAGCGAGGTCGGAGAAGTAGTTATAGAGGACTTGGATAAAATATTAGGACACCTGTGGAAACCATTTAAAACTTTGAAAGCTCTAAGGAAGTCAAAAAGTATTCTACAACGCTCAGGGGAAAGTAGCTTAAGACGGTCTTTGGGCAGCCTAATGACAGCCTTTTAACGAGCTTTTTAACAAGTGTACGATTTGTGAAAGAAGCTTAGTGATTTCCTTCCGGAGGAGACTTTGTTAGTCGCGGTGGCTTGTTGATTTGCGAATGAAATAGATCGTTCAATATTTGGATGGATGAAAACTCAACGGTCTGCAATGATCGTATCGAGAGAACCTTCGAATTAAAATATAGGAATGTGTGCATGTAATATGTAACTAAACCGTGGATTTTATGCATTCATGACAGAAATGATCAAGCAACATTCAATAGTATCCGTGCATTGTTTTCGATTATTTTAAATTGTTCAAAGAAGATTCGACTCACCGATGAAATAATTGATGCACACATATTTTATCTTGCATACAAATTGTCGCTCTATTATATTATACTGTGCATGATAATTATCTTTAAAACAATCAAAATAGCTCTAATAATTTTTCTTATGCTTCTTTTATGATTAATCCTCGCAGTGCCGAACAGCGACATCTTAATTTAACCACACCTATGAAAATGTTGTTTTCGTAATATTTTCAATAAATATCAGTTGTATTTCTTCATTTATATTCCTTTTTGAACTTCGTAATCATCAGTTTTCGTAAAATTTGTAGAATTTCTTTCGAAAAGTTTGCCGAACAACAATTCCTTTGGTCGGCACTAAAAGGGTTAAGCGTATTCTCTTTTTCCAAATTTTTTTCCACCCTTCCAAGTATATCATACTTCACACTGAGGTATCGTGTGAAGTAAAAAACGATCGCGCCAACCGCCGCCCATCAAGGAGACATTCGGGGAGCAGTTATGAAATATTAGCGTAACGAGATCTCCATCTCATCAGGCAGAGAAACCGACCAGAAATCGGCGCATCCGCGAAGGGAACCAGACGGGGGCGCGTAATTCAGAGTAGTGCTCGGAAGAAGATTCAAACGGAAAGTCCAATTTTCGGTCCTACGTTGTCTCCCCATTTCGCGATAAGAAGTTCAGCAATCGGGAGGATTACGACCCCAAGAAATATCTCGTGCCGGGACAGCTTATTTGTTGGCCTCGCCCGGGAAACAACGCTTCGCCGTTGCGATAAGGCTCGCGAATTCATCATTTCCGACTCGCTTAGTCAAAGGGGAGGACGTATGCCAGGGGGACGAATTAAAGATTCTACGACAGTCATCCTAAGGGGGCCACGCTGTTCTCCCGGGGCTGACTAACAAAGTTTCTTGCGGCAGACGGTCCTGGTTAAATGAACGGAACGATAATGATCGGCTGATTATTAAGGACTTTTCGATGTTCTCGCTTTCCTTACTTCCGCGACCATTGATCTTTGAAGTCTGGGTTCCAAATTGTACGCACGTGACGAGCATCTTATGCACTGCTTAAATATGTAACATTGCCTGCACGAATGTTTCAAAGCTGTCTGTGAGTAATTTATTGTCTTGTATATAGCAGTTGTAGTAGCACACAATTGTTCCATGAAACAGTAACGCGTCAAGTCAGCTTTCATTATTAGTAACGATATTAACACGTTCCGTGCCGAGCTTTTTTTACTCGAATCTTCACACTTTGATATTTTACTAAAACTTGATGTATTACGTGCAATTATTAATTCTCGTACACATAACAACGTAACAAAAACTTATCAACGCCCATTCTTGCGGTGGAAATTGATTCTTCGGTTCTAAATTTCTTGTAAACAATTTGTTCAGTTCACTAAGTAAACATGCAAGCGTGTACCATCGATGTTACACGTGGCACGGAACGTGTTAACCATTACTGCGGATCTTTATGCAAAATCAAAATTGTCCAAGTTAATTGTGCGAAATATAAGTCAGCTGAAAAAGTCTTTCCAGTTTTAATAATTGTAATAAGTTGACAGTAATGTAACAATATGCTTAAAATCTTCTATCGCACTTTAAGTACGTCTTTACCGTCTAAATTCTTATCTTTATGTTCTTTCGAAAACGTGCGACATCGTAATTCATTTTTAAATCAGGTATTTAGATGTTCTTCAATTAATTGTGTACCTTATGCACCCTTTCTTTCAATGGATGTAGAACATGTTCTCACTTTAAGATACAAGTGTGCACAGTCTTCGAGCACGTACAATAAAGATTGCGGTGAATGCAGTGACGTTGTCCAAGTTAATTGCAAACATTGTGCGAGCCAGCGAACGCGGACGATATTCATTCTGCCGAAAAAATCCGCAGCCTAACCCTGCCGAACAAAAGGCTCGTCTAATCCGGCATCATCAATCCCCAGTCATCAGAATCCGAGAACGCGTCGCTGCAAAGCCCTTCCGTCGCCGATCATTATAACGTTATAGGAGACTCGTTCACCGGAAACCGTGGAAGAGGCCCATCATCTCGAGGGGGTTGCACGGAATCAATCGAGCCTGGCCAAGGATCCGTTCGAGCGGCTGCTATAATCGTTTCATGAATTCAGTCGACTCATCTCGCCCTTCGGTTTACACTGGTGTGCCGCGCGAGCCATTATCCAGCCCCGAAATTCGCAAATTCATCGTTTCCGGTCGCGCGGGCGCCCATCCGTTCGCGAGACGATAAAAGGGGGGCGAGCGAAACACATCTGGGGGATGGAAACTCGGTTCTTTTTCCGCGAAGAAATCCGGTAATTGGCCCGGGGCTTCATCGGGCTCGCCTCGGAGGCCCGAGACGAGGGTTCCCGAAGATGGCTTTCGCGGGAACCTGCCATCAGAAAGTCAGGGGGACGGAGGAAAAATGGGGCGAGCCGGGTAATGGATAGAGCGAGGAGAGATAGTGTGGCGGAGACAGAAGGAGCCGCCCTCCTAGGACATCTTATTTACGTTAGTTAGGGTTTGTTGGCACAGCCACCCGAGGGGCTATTCAATGCTTCCTCCCCTCCACCGCCTTTCTATTCCCCGATGCATACGTATACATTCAAAGTCTCGTGTCTGTTCCAACCAAGCTGCTCCAGCAGCTAGGCTATTACATCCACGCGCCTATAACACCCCATAGAGTCCATTCCATAGACTCCGTGCTACACTCCGCGACAAAACTATAAGACATGCGCGAAAATCAAGGAGAACTGTGCAGCGCGTACCGTTTAAGGGCAAATGGCGTAATATCTCACAAGCGATCTTATAAAAGGTGTTTGTTGTGATGGGCGGATGTGGTCTTACGTTAATATTGTTTTTGTGGACGGAGTAGTGGAGAAGATTTCAAGGTCGTGTTACTTTTTCTTAAATAGGATCAGGTTTCGAAACAAATTCGAAGACCTACTATTTGACGCCATTGCATCTAGTAATTGGTAAATTGAAACGACCGAATTCAACGGCAATAAAGAATTTCTATAAATTCAACGACGATTAATTAATTGCATCAAAAATAAAGGAGGCTCTACGCATTGTTAACAACGCGTGTTTTTATTTAACTTCGTTCTCTTAGTTCTTGTATAAAATATACATCGTTTCAGGCGCGTCTTATTTTATTGAAAATTAGAATTCCTTATGAAACATGTTTCAATCTAATTCGTCGAACGTTGCCGCCATTGGAGATTTAAGAAATTAGTATTAACACGTTCCGTGCCACGTGTACCATCGATGGTACACGCTTGCATGTTTACTTAGTGAACTGAACAAATTGTTTACAAGAAATTTAGAACCGAAGAATCAATTTCCACCGCAAGAATGGGCGTTGATAAGTTTTTGTTATGTTGTTATGTGTACGAGAATTAATAATTGCACGTAATACATCAAGTTTTAGTAAAATATCAAAGTGTGAAGATTCGAGTAAAAAAAGCTCGGCACGGAACGTGTTAATAATAAACTAGCTAAAATCGAAAGTGTCTCGTAGTTTTGTCGCGGAGTGTATAAGGCTCTATCGCATAGACGACTCTCTCTCTCTCTCTCTCTCTCTCTCTCTCTCTCTCTCTCTCTCTCCCTCCCTCTCCCCCCTCTCTCTCAATATATAAACTTAGCCGGTTACTTACCGGCCACCCGGTGTGCACAGGGTGGTTGCCACGACTTCACCGGGGAACTTCTGATAAATAGATTCCGGATGTTGATGTAAATTTCATAGAGCAATTTCAGAAAACGGCGAACGAAACGAAAGTTTGCCGCGTTACGGCTTCTATTAAGGAGAATTAAGGGTCGGTTTATTAGGATCCGCAAAGTTGTACAAGTATCGTAAAAGTCGTGATAAAACCGGACGCAGGTTTATTGGGCCCATAGTTTTTCCTACGAAGTGTCCTCTAATTAAATAATTAATTGCTTCGGCCGACAGGCGCGCTGCTGGCGGCAGTCGTAAAACGAGTTTCGTGAAATCGCGTTGGGCAACAATGATTTCGCAATAGAGACGGGTACTTTGACTAAGTACATCTTCGTGTCTAAATTTTGTATCGTTATTGAATTCTGTTTTTTATGTTCTTTCGAAACCGTGTATTATTGTAATTGATTTTTGAAGTCAAGTATTTAGACGTTCCTCAATTAATTGCGTACTATATGTAGCTTTCGTTCAATGGTTCTAGAATATGTTCTTACTTCAAGATGCAAGTATGGACGGTCATCAAGCATGTAGAACAGAAACAGTGGTAAAAACAGTGACATTGATGTAACGCAGGTAAAATTGTACCCTGATGCACGCTGCATCATCTCTATCTTCTACTAATATCTTTTTTACATTCATACATCATTCATCTATATCAAACATAAATACTGCTTCTGGTTTGGTGTGCTTCGTCTTCTCATTTATTACTCTCTCTTCGCAAGAAAATCTTACGCATCTTCTTATTGAGTGCATTTCCTTGTGAATTGGCTTCTTGTGAAAGTTTTATCCCTCATCTAGAGTCATGTCAATTCTCCAATCAACTCTCGACTACTATAGTTGTTAAGCCTTACGTAATTGTTCTTACTTTGCACATCAATAATGAAGACGTCCGAAGATCATTCGAGTACCAGCAATTGTATTAAAAACGTTTCTTTTTACAGAATTTTTCTTAAAATTATGAATATGAATTGTGAATGAGAATGAAGCAATTAGTAACGGTCTCACAGACCGACAATAGTAGTTAAGGGTTAATGCAGATAATCCCAGTACTAAAACTTTCTGAGCACTGGTAAGGGGGCTTATCGGTCTCGGGAACAGAGCAAACTTACTCAAGGAACCTAGAGAAACGAAAGAAAACATAACAGTATATTGGGATGCAATGCTGGACCAACATCTCTTTCTGGTTTTAAAGCCAACCTTGCACAACGTTGACTGTCGTACATGTGTAACACGTACAAACGTTGATTGCCGATCTACAGTCCCTAAAAAACCAAAGTACAGTAATGTCTCTCTAATTGACGCCCACATTGACCATAAAAATGGACAATTTGGGAAGAGGGGATACGATTATTCGAGCCTTGCGGTTTATTTTTATAGTTATAAATTGTCTACAATTATAAAAACGAGCCGCAAGGCTGGAATAATCGTATCTCCTCTTCCCAAATTATCCATTTTAGTGGACAATCTGAGCGTCAGTAAGGGAGACATTACTGTAGATTCAGAGTGACCGACAAAACTAAGTCCACCTCTGCACTTCTTTGTGCACTAAATACGAATAAAAATAGTAATGAATTCTAAGTGAACACAGTAAAAAGACATACGACATTAAATAGTTTTACGACTGATTATTACGAATTCAACCAAAAATATTAATTGTTTCCTATATATTATATTATATTTCAACTGGACTAATCGTTTGGCGGAGATCGACGTCTCGTTGGGACGCAAAAAGATTTAAATAATAAATAATACATGTTTGCATAAAAACGCTAAATCCGACACTTTAAATTCTCACGATCGCTCCTCCCCTTACATTTTCGTTCCATTGCGGGGCTGAATCTAAATCCACCACTGAAAATAGCAATTGCACACCAAAGTCGACAAGAATTTAGGTATACATCGAAGGCTCCGGTGAATGGTCCCGGTGCGATTGGTTGCAGAATAATCCGAGCAGACAGCGCTGTCCCGCGCAAATTCTACGGTTCTATTTAGCGAGTGACAAGTTCATAGCGCGGTCGCGACTAGGAATTCCGTTTCATCCGTTCTACCCGAAGCGTTTCCGCGAAGTGTCAGAACTTCCGCGGCGAGCTAATACATTATTCTACGAGATTATCGCGTGCACCGCGGGGAACACCGTGGATACAGTTACGAGGAACACCTTGTATACGAGATGCGGGAGCGGTCGGGACGCGACGGAACCGAGTAAACTCGGCGACATGTCACTCGAGCTGGAAGAATTCGATCTGGGAGGGTCGAGAAACAGAGGGGTGGCGCGCGCGCGCGCGAGGACGAAACGGGCATAGAGGGTGGAGAGAGGATTTGATCAAATTCCGATATCGAATTGGCCGGGTAAGGGTGAAAAACGAGAAGCACCCGTGGGGGCTTACGAAATTTTCGGATGTAGCTACTTGACAAACTTCCACCCCCTTCACGGGGGGCTTGGCAAACTCTCACGGCGACGTTTCTTCTAGCGCGAGCGCGACGATTGTTGGTTTTCAGGAATCGGGAACGACGCGGCCGTCGAAAGTTCCCGAACAGTCGAAAACACGGAGATCTTGAATCACGGAATTGAACGGGCCCCGCGAATCCGCGATTTCAGATTCAGCTCGTTGCACCAGGAATCCTGGAGCGTCTTCCGCAGGAATCTCGCGAGCATGTTTCCAAATAGAATGTCGCTCGCTTGGAAATTCGCCGGTGCTCGCAGACGCGACGATATTGGCAAACTTTTAATGAGTGTCGGATTAAATTAACGTTTTCTTTTTTCAACCGTGCCGTGAAGTAACCGCGTTTCTGGTTACGCTTGCTGGCTGTTCGCGGATTCGCTCGGCGATCTTACGTGCTTCCCGAGGAACAGCATGAAAGCGATCCCATCTAAACAACTTCCTCGACGTCTTATTATTAGACCGCGGATTTTACGCATTCACGACCGAGTCGGGTTGCTAAACTTTAAAATAGTAGAAGGATTAATTGAATGGTTAAGTATCAATGCATTATTCTTCATATGTTAAAACGATTACGGAAAGAATGAGTTTTTAGTTATTTCGTTCATTCTTTGCAAATTGGTGTAGGCAATTATTTTCACTTTGACGAATCCTACAAAATCGAAGCATAAGGTGAAGCAATGTTGGATTCTGATCTATTTATTAACCTACGATTTTGATTACTACGTATACAATAAAAATAGAATTAATGCCTTTTCTTCCTCTCCGTTACAATCTTTAGAAATTTACAGATGTATTCGATGCATACAATTTAAATATAATAAATAACATGTATAGCATGCACGTTTGCATGTTCTTATATGTTTTTATTTCATTTTAAATTTATCCTATTTTGCGTGAAATCACTGTATTCGGTAATGACTGTGTGCTGTAAATATTTAGTAATAATATCTGACATTTTATTCGGTTCCCAAAATCATTGCAAGAGAATTGAATGTATGCGTCTAACTCGAGAATTGAAAGGTGGCACTTGAAATTTCGAGATAGTATTTGCGTCGGTAATGAAACGGCGTGGAAGAATTATTTATCGTCTTCGAGGGTATAGCGCTCGCCGCCAGAATTTCGCTCCGGTTTGATACATTTCGGCTAGCGTAAAGCCACGCGAATGAATTGAAAAAGGGGCTGATGAAATAAAATATGGTTTGGAGTTTCCGCACACGACCGGAACGTGTTGCAACGGCTGGTTATGGGAATTAATTGAAAAGCGCAGCGCGTACCATGAAAATTTCCAGCGAGTGGTGGTTTTTTGCCCACGCGGTTGTATAATAAAATATTACACGCACCATTTTCGACACACGGTTTTTCATGTATGCTGTTTAACGCGCGCGATTTTTACGAAAATTCGGAGCCAGACCGTGTCTAGGCATCGGTGGATTAATTTAAAGTGAGAGGAAATTCATTTTCTTCGTTATTAATTCCCGTCAGGATAACAGAGACAAATTGGATATTATGAGCCGCGAAATTTCAAAGCAGAGCCTTCGTGCTCGGCGGATAAATTAATTTAACATCATGTGGCACATATTTGTTTTTCGTTGTACAAAGTTTGATCGAATTAAAATGCAATGTAGACCGATTGAAAAGGAGATTAAACGTACATTTTTCTTTTTTGGCTAGAGATTTCAGAAATCTACGATTCAGTTGCTATTTCTGGAACGGGCAATTCACCGGGGATTGCTTATAATCGGCGTGCAATGCATTCGCAACGTTCGCGCGCATCACCGGAATGCAGGACGAATTAATCGCGGGTGTAATGAAAACAGGCAAGTTGCTGCGTGACGGGAGTTAACTATAATAGGGCTGATATCTGAAATATCGACAAACTGTCTGCCGGTTATCGGAGCAATCTTGTTATCTTAACGGATCGTCAGCCGCACACTGATGGGAGATTAAGGGAAGAATTGGCAAGCTTCCTAATAAACGACCCGTGTTTGAGATTCGAAGAAAAATTAGATAAAAATGAGCTTCGCGCAATCAATTGGTACATAACGTACATTTGTAGGATGTGGAAATTCTCGCGAAATCTTCTTCTCTACGACGACAGCAACTTTACCAAAATCCTCTGCAACAATAGGAATTCTAAAATTCTAAATTCTGTTACAATAGCAATCTTTACAGAATCCTGCATTGTAACAGCAATCTTCATAAAATCATCACAAATCTCCTACAACAGTAACTTTACCAAAATGATAGAAATCTTCAAAAAATCCTCTGCTCCAATAGCAATCTTTACAGAATCCTGAATTGCAAGAGCAATCTTCACAAAAACTTTACTAACAAAGTAATCTTCACAAAATCTTTACTAACATAGCAATCTTCAAAAAAACATCCAGCTGACATAGCAATCCTCAAAAAGATGTTTCTGCTATAACAGAAATTTTCTACAACAATAGCAACTTGTACAAAATCCTCCTCTAGCATAGCAATCTTAAAAAATCATCTGCAAAGATGGCGATCTTCCTGGAATTCTCAACTGCAATATCAATAATCGCAGAACCCTCTACAACCATAGTAATCTTCACAAAATCCTTCCATAACAGAAATTTTCTATAACAATAGCAACCTTCATAAAGTCGCGCGTTGCAACAGCTATTTCCCGAAAATCCTCTCTGCACTTTTCATAGAATCCCGTTCCACCTCGCCGGTTTCCGCAAAATCGTCCATCACGCGAACAATTGCCGCAAAACCCTCGGCCTTTTCCGGGCACTAGAAACGGCGGAAGTTGGACCAACGCGAAGATTTCCCGAAAATCCTTGTGACCCAAAGCTCGTAGGTCGCAGAGGGTTTCCGATAATCGAGTCGCCGCTGTATTTAAATCGATCGAGAACAAAGGGAGGGTCGGCGGAGACAGAGAGCGGGGAAGACGCTCGAGGAGGCGGCGACCTTTTATTCGGGACAAAGAAATCGCGGGGGGTAGAGATTGGATCCGAAACCGATCGGTCGCAATCGACGGGAAAAGACGTCGGATGAAGGGCGGCCGTCGAACTAACGTCGACGGTCCTCTTCGTCCTCGTCGCCGTCGTCCCGAAAGTTTGCCGATTAAGGCGCAGCCGAAGCACCGCTCGGCGGATCGTTCCCGTTGTAATCTTGTCGACAAACTATTGCGATTAAGTAGCTCGATATAACGCGGCCGGATAATGAAGTGGTCGAAGGGGTTTCTCGGTTGCGGCTGGTTCCGTAAACCGAAATTACGTGCGGTAATAAAGGGACGTGCCGAGGTTGGCCGGTCTGCGAAACTTCTAACGACGAGCGTACGCGCGCGGTTATCCGCTGTGAACGGTTCACCGGCTACTGAAAGGTGTTCTGATATTAATGCCAATTAACTGAATGGTCTGCTTGAGATTTCAATATGCCGCCTCCGCGAGCCGCGCCACCTCTCGCTTGCTTCCCCGATCTTTCGCTAGCTGTTTCGTAATTTTACCACAACGAGTCCAGCACCCGAATTAATTCGATAAAATTGCACCGTTGCCAGGACTGTTCGGCTCTTTAAACGTGACCTTGAATCTGAATCTCGACCTTGAGCTCTCGCGTGAACTCCGGAGATGATCTTCGGATCACTTGGGTTTTAATTAGACAGTGCTGAAAGTTGAACTCGGATTGCTCCGGAGCTGCATTTTATGCGGTTTTGTGCATCTTTATATTTCATTGCACATAGTATCTGTAAGTGATTAATAGTTAGAATGAGTTAATTTATATTGCAGAGCCATATTTTGAGTTGTAACGTTTTTGTATAATTTTGGAGAGGAATTGATTCTGCGATTATGTTGTTCGTCTCGGTTAGGTCTGACGCGTTCTCGTTGATTTACCTCTGCATTTTCGCTGAAATAAATGCACGATCGCCTGCGAGCGAAGAAGCCACGAGGTGAAAGGATGAGCGAAAGTCGATCTCCCGCGTGAATTGTTAGCACGTGGCTAACCGAAGCCACCAAAAACGAGCAATTTGGCCACAAGGCTTCCGTCTAAACCGGCCTTTGAAGTGGTTTTAAAATAGGAGGTCCGTATGTAAAAGGGAAACGCCGAATACGTAATGCACCGAGTCCTTAGAATGTCGTAGATTCATGCAGTAAAAGTGTCAACAGAATAACCATTACTGAAACGTTCGCCTTGTGGACAGTACGGCAAGGGGTTAAAGAAATGGTTAACGTTGCATTGTTCGTATCGAAAGTGATTTATGTAACAATCGCGTGCAATAAAAAATTGCATTCATAATCAAGTAGAAAATATTCCATTAGTTTTATTCTCGTCAGAAATATATACCGTAAAAATTACATGGATTCGGTTCGTGACTCAATAGTTCTACGAAATTGAAGTCTGTAGATTATGTTACATTTCCAATGTACCCCGTCGTGGGGGTAGCTTCAACGTGAGATTCGACAGGGAGACAAGCGAACGACAATAGTTCGCCAACGACGGTAATAAGATGTAACGAAATCGTTCGGAACAATCGTGGGGACAGGACGACGGGGAATTAGACGTTGCGAAACTATGGAAATGCGGCTTAATCGATATCCGGCGGTTTCGATGGAGCACAGAGAGCACGGGCAACGGATCATATTCAAACGGAAGTGTGGCTTACAGAAGACAGTTTGGAATTTCATCCGTTGCCCGGAAACTTCGTCCGGGCTAGTGCGGGCTTAAATGTTCCCATTGTTCTGTCGTTCAAACGTTGCAATTAGTTTCCCACGTATTTACATTGGACAAGCTGCAGCTGCGGTCGAATGTTTTCAACCTGTCGCCGCTGAAACACTCGTAAAATCGTTTTATGAACTAACGGAGTCTACGTTCCGTTATCGGCGAGCTTCCGGCTACGACCGAGTGTTTCACAATCAATCTTCCGGGCTCTCTAAAAAGTGTATGTCCTGTTCGTGTGTTCGAAATGTGCTCGGACAAGGAGAAATTTGAAAGCTCATTCTCAGCTGGAAGTCGAACCTCCGAACAACTCGAGGTTAAAAATTAGAAATATTTTACTCTGTCTGGCCATCGCAGGACGTTTCTACTTGCAGCAATTTGTAGAAACTGTACGCCAGCGAAAGTTACTGATAAAAATAGTATGGAATCGTTACCGAGGAGCAGGGATAATATTCCTAGCCCACATTGCACTAAATCTATCAAGGTGTAGATAATTGTGCCACGCAATGTTAAACGAGTCATTATGAATGTTAACGTAATTATTAAAAAATTCATGCAATCGTCGAATAACTTATGAAGTTTGCAACGTTTCAATTGATTTGCACTTACTATTTTAGAAATATGCAATATTTACTGGCTGTAATTTGCAGTCCGGTAAAGATAAAGTCCTTATCACGGTAAACGATTGAACAATTTTCTTAATGCAATATAATAAAACTAACGAAAGGTCTGAATAAATGTAGTCCTTTTATCCTTACAAAGCTGTTCGCGTTGGTTATTTCTAGGACATGATAGGTTTAGCGTTAAAAGCAAGAAGAATGTTCCTAGTTCATCGCTCTTTATGTCAAATTGCAAAATAATTCCGACTCGCGTTCCCTCTAGCTCGTAATTTATGGAACGGCAATTTATCGAATGCTGGAACATTATTTGCTTTCCACAGAAGCTCGCAGCAGGAAAATAAAAGCTAAGAGATCGTATTCCGGGTTCCCGGACTATTTTTGCTCGGAACGAGCTCGGAATGAAATTACACGGTTCGTTTTAATTTCGTTTACGCTGATCAGTGAAAACGTTTCTCTGTTATTACATCGATTTAATACTTTTAGGTTCTATTTGCGCCGGCCCGTCTTTGCGCATCTGTATTGATAGAACAGATCCGTGATTCCGAATAGCTATTAAATTCAGACAAAACCGTGAAACCCGGCGTGAACCGCTCTCGAATCAAATCGCTCCCCTCTGTCAGCCGATCAAAGCGCGAGTACACAAAGGTAACAAGGAAGCCTTCTAAATCCGAGTATACGTCGGAGCTGAAAGGCACACCGTGCCGGAGTTACCGATAAAAACTTCTGCCGACACAACTCTCCCACCCTCCATCTCTCTCTCTCCCTCTCTCTCTCCCTCTCTCTCTCTCTCTCTCTCTCTCTCTCTCTGTTTCTTTCTCTTTCTCTATCCCTCACTCTTTCTTTCTCTCTCGGAGATAAGCCGCTTCTAATTAAACGCTCCTCGGAGGCTTCCGTCGATTCTTTTCCACGCGTCTTTCCACCCTCCTCTGCGGCACGTTCTCTTTTTTCCGTAGATCAGAAAATCGCGTTGAACCCTCCGAGATTCGATGCGACTTTCGATTTTACTCAACGCGATTCCACTCTCCGTTTGGATTTTCACTTACGCGTTGCTTTACGGAAATATTTAATTGGATCAGCTGAAAGGACCGCGCGCCGACAAAGGATGACTTTTAATGAATTTTGACATCTCTTATCGTCGCGATTTTTGTGATTCGTATCTCCGCTGTTTTGAATTTTCGCAAATTTCAAACGAAACTGTCGAAGCCCAAATAAATTTGTTGAAGTCCAAATAAAAAACTGTTGGTGTATAAATAAAATTGTTGAGGTACTAATAAAATTGTCGAGGTACTAATAAAATTGTTAAAGTACAAATAAAATTGTTGAAGTACACATAAAATTGTTGGAGTTAAAATAAAATTGTTGGAGTTAAAATAAAATTGTTGGAGTTAAAATAGAATTGTTGGAGTTAAAATAGAATTGTTGGAGTTAAAATAAAATTGTTGGAGTTAAAATAAAATTGTTGGAGTTAAAATAAAATTGTTGGAGTTAAAGTAAAATTGTTGGAGTTAAAGTAAAATTGTTGGAGTTAAAGTAAAATTGTTGGAGTTAAAGTAAAATTGTTGGAGTTAAAGTAAAATTGTTGGAGTTAAAGTAAAATTGTTGGAGTTAAAATAAAATTGTTGGAATTCATATAAAATTGTTGGAATTCATATAAAATTGTTGGAATTCATATAAAATTGTCGGAGTTCAAATAATATTGTTGAAATTCAAATAAAATTGTTGAAGTTCAAACCAAATGGTTAAATTAACGCGTAATTTAAAATTGATCGATTGAACTGCTATACGTTGAAACTTGTTTAAAAAGCACCGTGAAACGAGAATATGAATGTTCGTAAGTTTTGCCTGCGGTATCATTTTAATTAAATCAATATTTACTCAACAAATTAATTGGGACATATGAAACAGCTTATTGCGAGTCAAATTAATTCCATCATTCGTGTTTGTACCGTTGTTTAGACTTCGTGTAAAAGAAATATTGCCCGCCTCGTTGACAAAATATAAAAACCGAACAAAAACGTTCTTATTTCTTTAATAATCCTAATGGATCGTATAAAACTGACATTCTTTTGAGATTTTATTCCAAAGGAAATGAAAGGAAGATCAAGAAGAAAGATTAAAAGAAGATAAGGTGTACTAATATCATTTTCATTCAGTTTCTCAATTTTGCTACATGTGCATGAAATCCGCATTAATGTTGAAACGTGCGAGTGAATAGAAAATGGGGGATTTTCTGCCCCCCATTTTCTTAGCTCGGACAAGTTACGACTGTTGTACGTGGTGGAAATTTCTAAATGAGACTGCGACGTTCTCGAAGGTTGCTTTCGTCACAAAGAAAGACATCAACTTTTATTCGACGAATCAGCGTCGAGCGAATTCAGATGCGGGCGAAGGGATGGCTGATCGTTTGAGGAATGCGATAGCGGGGTGTTTATGAACGTCTAGCTGCGTCCGTCAGGTTAAATTGAGAATTCCGTGGCGCGCGGGGGGGGGGCGATGCAAACAAGCGTATCAGAATACACGGTGCACATTTCTCGGTGAGCGCATTCGTAAGATATCGAGGGGGAGAACTGTTTCGAACTGGTTATTAAAATACTAGCCATCGAGCATCGTGCAAATTCAGACACGGAGATCCATTTCAAGAATGCAATTATTCCGTTCGGAAATGCAAATCGCAGACACTGCGGTTCCTGGTCATTTACATAAATTTTCTTATTGGAGCGATAAGATGCAATTGCAGCAATGCACTTCTGCTTTTAATAACTTCTCTTAGTAAATAATAACGACCATTCCGGAAAGGTCCTTAAAAGTGAATTTACACAGCAAGGAAATAGTAAACGCTCAATCTTTGGTACGTTTAATATGTTTTATGAGATGCACTTGCAGCAATGCATTCCTGTTTATAATAACCTCTCATAATAAATGATAGCGTCTGATCGTTTTGAGAAAATCGTTAGAAATACAAATAATCAACAGTAGAAAAAGTAAATAATTATTATTTGGTACGTTTAACATGCAGGATGAAATGCACTCGCAGTAATGTATTCCTGTTTATAATAATTTCTTTAAAAATAAATATACGTAACAGAGTACATAAATTCATTTTTTACCAAAATATTTCTGTTATAAGATTTTTATATTGGGTTCGTTTTTCCGATAGTTTCTGACCATTTCTATAACAAGATTAATTGATAAACGAGTGCATTATTTTTAGGAAACTAGAATGGTTTACTATTTTCTATTTAATTAAATCAGTTTTATCAAATTTGTCTTATATACGGTTGTATCTTGCAATTACTCTGTCAAGAAATCGCGTCAACAAAAATTAGGAAAGGTGCGGCGCGATTACTCGGGGGTTTTCTCGGCAGTCTACTTGACCATGAAAGCTGGTCAATTAATAACAGAGTGCAGAGCAGTTAATTGCTGCCACGCAGCCCGACGCAGATATCTGGGCTATCCATTCAGGCCGCGGTCGGGACCGGCGACCGTGTCGTATAAAAGCAGGATATATCGGTATGAAATAAAGTTCCGAGGTAAAACAAAAGTTTATTTGGCCGCCGCCGCGGCCGGCCCGATCCTTTACGATCGAATAAAACAAAAAATAAAGCCCGCGGGACAAACGGTCCCGGAAAATCGAAATTAATTACCGCACCTGCACCTGCGGAATTGGACAGTTACAGGGAATTTCGACGGCCCGTGTTTCAAAATAAATCTCGAAGCGGCTGAAACGATGATTTAAGCAACCTCCAATTTCGTTTACACTGTATTACATTTTAATTTCGTCGGAACCGCTGGCTACGCCTCCGGGAAATCATATCTTTTTACGGAATAACCGCTTGATGGATGTTTCATTGATACGTTAATCAAATGAGACGCGATTATGCCGAGTTCATTCATCATGCGATCATGTATTTTCAGATTTGTACTAGAATTTAATTTGTATCCATGCTGTAACAGTCGTAAAATATTATTTTCCTTATTTTATAACTGATGTTCGAATGTTTTCATTGTGGCCATTTAAAACAAAGGCTTGACAGAAATAATAAGAACGAAGTACGTCAGAATTTTGTACACGATTGAATGTAATAACATTGTATACAATTTCTTTCTTAATCGTGCTTCGATCATTAATACGGGAGGTAGCTCTGAGAAGAGGAAAAATATTGTTCATTATTATCCTTCAAGTTTTCTTTTACTCGTGTTCCAAAGATCGTCCTCATTTATACACACCCCATGTAATATTTGAATGCTCTTAGCACACACACACACGAACATCGAGACCAAAGATAACAGTAAAAGAAACAATCTACGTAAGTGTGCTCATTCTTTCACAGTCCACTTTTGCTTAAAATTTGCTTGTACGCGTGTTCCAAATGTTATGAAAAAACAATGTATGCACTCCCTACATGATATTCGAATGCACCTAGCACGAACGACCAAAGATAGCAGCAAAAGGTGCAACGAACATAATCGACCCGAGTCTTGTAGATCTTTGCTTATTCCTTGCACTCGCTGCAAGAATTGCGAAAAGTTCGAGCGACCCCGACGAAGCGGATAAAGGCACCGGGAAAAAAAAATCGAAGTCTCAGCCCACAAAGGGTTATGTCACAACAAACCAGCCGTGGAAGGGAGAGCCCGAACAGTTTTCCTGAACATGGGGGTCCAGAATCCGCCCTCGTCGTCGTTGCGCACGTGAACACACGCGGAGCACGTGCAAACGGTGTAACGAGTGGCACGGTTGGAAAAAAAACCGGCCAGATTCGCCTTTAACGAGTCTTGCCGCTTTGAGGGCGCCGCCTTTTAGGGACGCAGAGGCGTACACGATTGCGCGGTCCACGTCGATTCGTCATCGAGGGTGTAGGCGAGAGGAGAACAGGGCGAACCAGTGTAGAACAGAGTGGAACAGAGTGGAACAGAGCGGCGAGACCGGCAAAAAGGAGCGGGATGATCTTGCGCCACGGCGTTCTTCTTTTCAAGGATTTCTCGCTCCGGCGTAATTGCGTGTTAGTGCCTTAGAAGAAGTTAGGGCCACGGTTATCGCGGCTTCTTTTCACCGGCCTCGTTCCCCAAGAGCTCGTGCGAGGGAGAGTCACGCGTGTTTATCGATTTCCTGGTCGAAACGGCAGCATTTATACTGTTGCATTGAGCGAGAATTTTCCGGATTCTATGTTTTTCTGAAACCGAGTTCTTAGCTGGGTGCTTCGCTAATGATATATAAAATAAAAGCGATTTATATAGCGAAGGAGGAAGTACAATGTCAAACTAATTGGGCTGAAACGATGTATTACACACATTTTTTTCGTCAGGAACATGAAAATAAATGAATAATGAAGCTAGTCGGATATAATCGTTTTAGAAGCGTTTGTCACATGTATGTATCAATAATAATGATACAGAGTCTTACAGAGTATTTTCTTATATTTTGTAAATTTTAATCAGATTTTCAACACTCGAATGGCGAAAATATAATTATGTTCAGGATCATTTATCAATTCTTTCAATATATTTGTTAAGATATTTCTTCCACACACGTTAGTTTTTCTATAGACATAATGAAGCACGCGAACATTGAAATTAATGCGCGGGATATTTGTAAATTTGTACTCGTGTTCTAAATAAACCCCAGCTCGCAGTCTGAGAATTAATGGAAACGTATTAATGCAGATGTCGAACGAGTTACAGAGAATTCTGTCTGTATGTTCCCACAGCATGTATTATTCTTCAGCAAATATTACTTTATCAGTGCGCTATAATTGCATTCTATGTATATGCGCCGAGATTTTTATACGCGTGCTTCAGTTGATTTGTTCTCTCCGCGAAATAACGATCCCGGTACGTGCGTAAAAGATATGTATTTTTTCAGCAGAAAAGCACACAAGACTCTCCTCCGACAATCCTCATACATTTTCGTTTCCTGTTTGAATTCCATCTATTTCATTTCTATTTCGCACAGCGAACGATGAAATATGGCAAATTACGATCACGACGAAATATATCAAATTGCGAACGATTCGTACAGAAATAAAGAATTCCGCAGGATTGAAAACGCCGAACGCGCGGGATATTCGTCGAAAAAAGCGTAAGAAGCTTAAAAATATTTCAATATAATGCCATTACGAAAATGGTCGACCTCCGTTGGAAAACCGTTTGGTACACACCGTACCGAAATAAATAAAGTATTCTGGACATTGAGCACTGCAAGCACCCGTGTCGAAACGCATTTCACGTTCCCAGAAACCATCGCCTCGTGCAGACGCAGTCCATTTGCGACCGGCAAACGCACGCGTATTCGCGCGAAATAGAAAATCCTATTTGTACATTGTACGTCCGAAGGAAAAAAGAGCACCTGAACGGGTCGGTGTATCGCGAATTTTCCGGCAGGCTCAGAATTTCCATGAGTTTCGAGCGAGCGAGCGAGCGAGCAGCGCCGGCCACCATATTTTCGTTGTTCCGGCGCGGCGGGGTGGGACGCGTCGGGGGTGAGAAAGAGGAATAAAATAATCACACGCGGGATTTCGCGGGATCCATTTTCGGATTTGTGTTCGACGACGCGTCCCGATGGACCGTGCGCCATTATATTTAGCGCGGCGTGCTTTTTTCGCTGTTTATAATGGATCCCTCCCGTGAGACATATTCCGGGGGGGAAGGGGGAGGGAGGATATAGGAATCGGGCACGGAAACCCCGGCCCGGACGCGAGAGAAAAATATGTTTCGCTGAAATTGGCAATCGGCTTGCGCCGTTTGCGTCCACGGTTGTCGTCGGCCCGCGGAAATACGCGGTATCCCCGAAACTTTGTCAGCGAAATAATGCAGAGGATTATGTACGGCTGAAAGCGTCGGGTCCGTTGGAAATTACCGCCTTGATTTGCAACCGTATTATTCGCGCGAAGAAAAACGGGTTAGGCGGAGAGCTAGCTCCGCCGGGCCGCAACGTGTGGAAACGGAATACTTTCGAGCGCAGCTGCGCTGCGAATGATTAAACCCACCTCGCGGAATTACGAACCGATGGAAAAAGCTGGAAAATATTTCCTGTGCTTAACGCGCAGTATTTAAATTAATATGGGCATATACGCGTTATCGGCGAAAAATGGATTTCCATGGAGCGCTCGAGAATATCATTTCATTTTTGCTCGCAGATGAAAAGCTTTCGACGGAAAAACACAGGGCCGGGTGGTATACGCGGTATTAATGTGCGCGAAAATATTTCCTGCGCCGCGTTCGGTGTGTAAGTGGCTCTGGAAGAGGCCGATCGTTCGACGGTTTAGACCGGGCGAAGTGGAAACGGGCGATCATGCACAGACGCGGCGGCGGCAGCCGGTCGTTATGAAATCGTGGAAACAAAATTTCATCGAATATATTCAATGTAATTTTTATGGAAATACAATTTCATTTTAATATATCCCATTCCATTCTTACGGATATGAAAGTTTTATTAAACGTGTATCGAATTAATTTCTAATGGACAAATTTTCATTTTATTCGGTGTAACCTCTGTGGAAGTGAAATTTTATTTAATACGTTCAATTTCATTCGTGCGGAGAGATACAATATTATTTGAAATGTTCGATTCAATTTTTATGACCAGAAACTTTTACTCGAGGCGTTCGATTAATTTCTTACGGATACAAAATTTTATTTCACGCAATCCGATTAATCTCCGTGGACAGAGAACTTTACTTAATGCGTGCAATTAATTTTTTAGATGTGCAAAATTTTATTCAATACATTCAATTCAATTTTTATCGATCGTTGTTGAAATCCATTTCGAGGAATTAATAATGGACGATATGAACGAAGATAATTAATTATGACATAACATTGCGCATTTACTGTCAAATCAGAAGCATGTTTCATGAATATGCTTTGCTGTAATGATTTGTCCCACCGTGTAGTATGATCGGATTTATTATGAATTTTATCGGATTTATTATATTTCAATTTTCTGTAAAAAACGTGACTTCTCAAACGAGTCTTCAAAAAATTACCAAAAATCTTCGACTCTGGTTGGCTCCGATCATTGCTCTAAAATGTTAAACTTACGATTATCGAGATCGTAAAAGATTACAGATCGGATTTATTATGAAGCACGATTACAAAGTTGAATTGCATCGCGAAACATCTCGAATTTCGGGATGGCAAGATTGAAAAATTAGACTAGCAAGATGTCAAAAGCTAGAATCAATGAGATATTAAGAGATGGAATTAATAACAGGACGCCAAGAATTTCAATGAAACGAAGAAGAGTCCCAAGCCGACCGGCGGAGTTGAGATGCTGGACGCGGCGAAGAGATTCAGTCCAGACACGAAATCCCTGAGCGTGAACGTCGGTCGATTCCCTGTAAACTCTCCGGCAGAAAGATCGAGGCGAGAAGGACCAACGATAAAGAGGATAGTAATTCCGCGCAAACAAGACAGCGGCTAGTTCGCCGGCGAGTCAAAATTTACTGGAAAAATTCGGCTCCCAGCGGGAGCGAGGGCTCTCCGGCAGCTTCCGGCTGGCTCGCCGATACACAATAAAGTACGCGGGTGGAACGGATTCGGATCAATGGGATACCATAAAGACTCTTCCGGGGAAGCCTTATCTCGGCTGGCTCCGAATGAAATCCCGTAGGATGGCAACCGGGGCAGGAAGAGGACGGGGAGAACGGAGAAAAGGACGGGGATGGTCGGTGAAGTAGCTAGCAGACCGACGATCGCGGAGTTTTGCGAGTGCACACGTCTATCGGCGTTCCAGGCGACTTTTATCGCGCAGCTTTATCACGATGCCTTAGCCGCAATTTTCCACCAGCCTCGATAATGCTCTCCGCCGCTTGCTTGTCTCGCTAACAGCCGCGAGAGCCTGTCCTCCTCCCGCTTCTACGATCTCTATCGCCGTGTTATCAGGATTTATTGCCGGGCTGTGCGCCGCGAGACGCCTCGCGCCGCGACGCCACGGATACCCGAGGACCCGTTTCACTCGAACTTACCGGCGTCGCGTATCCGATACCAGCGTTCGACACGAGAAAAAGTATCGCGACGGTGTATCGCCGTCTGAAACGATTCCATTTTACGTTCCGTTGCTTGTATCGCGATTCGCGCATGATGAATGCCAACCGGCATATAATTCAATGGGAGGAGGCGTTCGGACGGCTATGCGGTGCCGTGATACTTTTTTTATCGCGTTGAACGCACACGCATGTCGCGACGGCGCAGGTATCGTCGTGTGAAACGGGTCTAACATCGGGTCACCCCAGACGCCAAGAGAAACAGCTCCTCTTCGCTTGCGTCAGACGCGACTCGCTCTACTTGGAGAGGACTGAGGAACGCCGCAGCGCGTGATGCGTTCCGCCGCGCGGATCTCCGTTACAGAGAACGGAGATCATCCTCCGCCGTAGCTCATTCATCGACATTTTTGCTGGCGACCTGCCGGAACCGGCGGACCACTTCAAAGCGACCGTTTTTACCCCCGCGACCGGCTAAACGGAATACTTGATGCATTCATGGGAAGCACGACCAGGAAACTCAGCCTCTTGGCTTCGATAGTCGCGGAGTCACGAACAGTTTTCAATCGCATCGGACAGTGAGATTCGGAGAGAGATAGAGTCTATTAGATCAACGCTGAACCTGCCATGATCAAAATCACAGGTTTATTGCTCGTTTTACATACAGTAAACAGCTAAAATGTCCATACACCCTTTAAAACGGTACAACTTTTTTAAAATTGGTATAAATCACTTAAATATTCTTTTTTGTAAATTTTAGAGAGACTAGTTTGCTGTGCAATGACTAAAATACTTTCTTCTAATTTTGCTATTACTTGGAATAAAAGATGTGTAAGTGTTGGGATTATGGAATGAAAAATGAATATGATTCTAATTCTTTTCTTTAAAAAAAAGACTATTTTATTCCTTTATTGAGAGAAGGTATATGGGCGAAAACGATCGAGCGACCAAACTCTACTGAGAGTCCGGTAAGAAAAAACGCTTCTTTTATACCCTTCTTGGGTTCGTCTTATCCACCAATCAGAGACGTTTATTTGTCGCGTTTCACATTGTATACGTGACGCTGGGATCCCCAAACAGTCAGGGCACGATGTGTATCTAATGGTACCGGTGATGATGTATCGCGGTATCTATTATATACAGTTTACATCACCGTCGTTGCCCGCTGACGGAACCGTCGAAAATGTAAACCGATATCTTAGTATCTTAGTACTAAGTAAACTATAGATTAATTTTTGTTCGAGGCTAAAATTTCCCTTTTTTTTCAACAGTAAGAAAGCTCTCGTTTCGTCACTTTCTTATCTGAGCCTATAATGCTGAAAACTTCATTGTAATCGATTCACATGGTTATCAGCAGTTCAGATTTAAAGTTCGTGAAAATAACAGTCTTTCACGAATTTCGACCAGAATCAGGTAATTTTTTCATGTTTCAGTGGCTATATAGCTTCACTACGCGTCAATCGATTTCAATGAAATTTTCAACATGCATATATGTAAAAAATGGAGATGTACGAAACGTAATCTTTTAAAATATCCATACACAGGCCCGGATAAAAACGTGTCCTTTTGGCACGTTCTTAACAATCAAGCGGATCGAACGTGTCTCCCAACGTAACATAAAATGTTCGCAGTATAAAATGACCACAAGCGTACGAAACGAACGAAAGTTCTCGTGATTTTGGCACGTTCTTAACAATCAAGCGGATCGAGCGTGCCTCCTAAAGCAACATAAAAGGTTCCTAATACGAAATCACCAAAAGCATAACTCGATCACGATTTTGGCACGTTCTTAACAATCGAGCGTATCGAACGTGTCTCGCAGAACAACGTTGCACCGGCGCCCGCAGCAAAGGAAAAAAGAAAGAAAAGTAACAAGAACAATGGGCTACGGAATTCCCAGGAAGAAGTTCCACGCTGACAACGTAATAAGCGAGCAAACTGAATAATCTGTTTCCTTTCCTGCCCTTCTTTTTTTTTTTATTCACGAGTCCCGCGTTTTCGCGATACTCCGTGCTCGAGGCGAATCTTTCCTCTTCTCGCTCTCTTTCTCTATCTTTTTCTCTATCTTCGGATGGAAAAGAATTCCTTCAATCCCGCGCATCCGCATCCGCCGCCCTGTCACGCCAGTCCCTTTCTCCACCGGGAGAAACGTATAATTTGTAAACGGGCTACGTCTGGAAAATGGAATATAGAACGGGCTGCTGAAGTATTGCGACATACCTGGCTGAAATGCTCGGCATTCTTATCTGCGTTTCGCGGAAAATATCGAACATTCTCAGACGGTGAACAACGTTTTTAACGCCCCGACGACGGAACGAGAGAAATGGATCACGGTCAGAAATTCTCCAGCATCCAGCGCTCGCTCTCGCTCTCTCTCTCTCTCTCTCTCTTTCTCTCACTCCATTTTCTCCAGGGAAATTGTTCCGCATTAGCGGAACGAATTCTGTTTACGACTCGTTCACTTCTCACCCGATAAAACTCACTGGCGAGAACGCATTTAAGAGATTTGCGATTCTTCCTACGGAGGTACCTTTTGCGGCTGAGAAATGTATTTTCTCTTTAAAATGATTAACTGTGGCACTGCGATCATTTTGACTCGGAGTATTAAAATCGTTCACTTAATTTCTGAATTTTCGATAGTTATGTAAAATAAATCGCTGTTACGTTAGCAACAACAGAAGGGCCAATAAGTCTGCGAGAAGTATCTTTAAAAATATGTTCGGAAAAATTGCTGAATAGATCTCAGAACTGTTATAAGTGGTCTGCCGATTTTATGTGTTTGTAACGAAATTGGATGATTGCAATTTAAAATTGGAGAAAGATTAAAGGAACTTGAAAATATCGATATCTTATTTTTAATCCATTAAAGTGATTAAAGAAGAGATGAACTTGTTATTGACGTTTCGTTTTTTTCTTTGTTCTAAATTTGAGAAGGTTAATTTGTGCATAATTGCGTTCTAATTTGCTATGGAAATGGAAATAGGTGAAACGTCGCCCAGGGATCTTACGTATAACTGTCTGAAGCGAGCGAGGGTTAAGAGAAGAATGTTGGGGAACAATAACGGGTCGCTGCAAAAAGTAACTTCATTTTCTAGAATAATAGATCTCGGAGCGTCATTAACTCTATTCAAACCCGTGACCTGTTTATTAAAACTGAAATGACGGGAACGTCTCAAGGAGTCTCTCGATTTTCTGTAAAAAGTGTCTTCTAAAACGAGTCTTAGAAAAATAACCAAAAATCTTCAACTCTTACCCTAGTTTGCTCTGCGATCATTGCTCTAAAATGTTAAACTTACGATTATTGAGGTTGCAAAAGATTACATTTACAGAAAATTAATTAACGAATTTCTTTGAACAATAATAGAATTACCGAGCCTTGGCCGCGACTAATGTACAATACATTGTTTAATAATAATGCCGAGATTGGATTTACTCAAATTTCGTACGATTTCTATTACAATTATACCGTGGATTTTTCTGCGAAATAAAAGCTGTTTGCACCAATTATATAATACAATTATATAATAACTTAGTAATTGGAGCGAGTTAAAAAGAACGCAGCAGTATTTTAAAATTGTTTTTCTCTAATGTTTTTGAAAAATTTAAAAATACCGTTGCATTATGTGTATTCAACTCACTCCAAGTACTAAATTACGTTGCTCTTGCATTCTTACGATTTCAGTGACTGTAAAGAAAGAAATCAGGACTCAGTCATGTCGACTGATTTGGTAGTTCCAACCTTAACCCTAGAAAGATAACCATATGACAACGTACGTAAAAGATAACCATACGCTTCAGAGGCGCATGCTTTTCTAAGGCGTCAATTTTATACTAACAATGGATATTTATTTAAGTTAATCTAGTCATTTTAAAGGTTTGGCATTATTGTAAAAATAAAATGCATTTATATTATATTTTTTTATATTTTAAGTAATTTTAAACTTAAATCACTAGACCTCTATGAAAAATTAACAAAAATCAACAGTCTTCGCAGGCGCCTCTGCGACGTAGGTTATCTTTCTCGGGTTAAGTAACGTAAAATAGTCCTCGAAACGCTGTTCTGTAGAAAAATGGATGCGTGTTTAAGGAAACGATTTCGCACCACCAATTAGGCGGATAAGCAAACAATGAGGAAATGATTTCCACGAAGCGTAAAAATGCGTTATCGCCAGGGGATCTCGGGCGGCAGAGATACAGGGACGCTCGTTTGCCTTCTAAATATTTGATCTGCCTCCGTCCGGCAAACTATCGCGCAGAAACTTAATACGCTCGGCCGAATAGAAGCGTGAATCGACTATTTGCTTCTTCTTTACTGCGATGGAAACGGATCGAACGGTAATGGAAAAGTTGTTCAAGGCCCCAGAGTCCCGTTCACTTGGATTCCGAACGCACTCCCGCGAGTCTTTAACGCTTCGGACCTTTCATTCCGTGTATTATGCACGAGCCTTGAGATACGCACGCACCGGGCTGCGTTACGCGTCATCATTCGGCCCTTAATCGTCCCGAATTTTAGATGATCGAGCAGCAAAACGCCCTCGGAGTGCAGCTTAATGCACTGCAACTCCCTGCTATTTGAACCGTATTGCATTTAAACTGCGTTGCCGAACGTTGTTTCGTTCGTTTAAAGTCAATTCATTTGTTACTCGATCACTGACGTTATAAAATGAAAAACCATGATCCACAGAAACGATCGTTACACTGGGTATAATTATTTTCAATTTATTAGAGTAATTAGAAGAAAAAGGTGTCTTCTATTTGGCCCCTGGTTGTTGCAGCTGATGCAGATAGCGTTGCAAAATGAAGATTTACTACATCTGTTGTAAGAAACAGGACTACTTAAGAATTGTTCCTTATTCATAACGATCTTTTTATCATATCTTTCGGTCGTAAATGCATAAACATTCGCAATGCGGTGATTACAAGCCCTCGTTGAATCATTCTGATTGCAGGCTTTGTCTCAGTCGGTGAAACTATGCGTGTTCAGGAAACATCGTATCATAAAAAGTCATGTTTATTAAAAAGAAATCCATCGGTGCAACATCGTCCGTATATTTATAGCGCAACCGTATCAAATGAATGAATAATGTATGAAGTAGGATTGCACCAACTAATTCGTATGCACGAGCGCGCTTTTCTATGCGTAGCATAAGCCAAAAATTAAAGCAGCCGGCCGCACGAAGTTGGGGAGTTTCATTTGGAAGAAGTTAATTCCATTTTTTCGGAGGGACGAACCGACCCACGGTCGCAGTCCGGGCGAACTAATAAAAGTTAACCAAAAGAATCGCGCATACATAAAAACCGAATTAACTCTGATTATGTCCCGAGGCGATTACCGAAACGCGTACCGACTGAAAAAAGCTTCGTGCTCCGACATTAAGGTTCCCTTGCGAACAAAAATAGCGGCTCGCGCTGTAAAATACACGGTCCCGCAGCGAACAAATAAAACGTATAAAGCCCTGCTCGATCAGATACAAGCGTGACGAATAAACTGCATAATCCTCGGTCCTCTATTTCCCGGTATCTCCGATTCGATATCCCGGAACGAGAACGCCAGTCGATTTCCAGGCGCAGTAAACTCGACTGCGGGAGAATCGGACCAAGAAGTCATCCCGATAAAGACGGCAGTAATTCCACGCGGAGAAAACAGGGTATAGTCTTCCTATAGACGTCCGCATTTACTGGATCGCAAACTTTCAATCGAATCGTCCTTTTCACAGTTATGCAAAAAGCGAAATGGCGGACGATAGAGAAACTTCAATTTTGTTTTCAATTCCATTGTTCGTAATCTTATGATTGGTATTTTGATATACGGAGGAAAAAGGAGCTTTCATAAAACGAGTGTACTTTGTTTCATCTAGTTTTCCTGTTCTGGTTCACTTTTGGGTTATGGCTATTACGTGATAGAAATGAAAGTGCGAAGATGTAATCACGAGAAAGTATGTTGTTTATTACAACGTTCGTTTAAATGCTGCTCTAAACCTAATAGAAATTTCCGTGGACCACACTGTATAAAAATATTATGTTTATTGAATGAAACCGCTAATCTAACAAAATCTAATGACGTTTTCTCTCATAATAGAACTGAGTTTTGAGCAAGTAATCTCATTGAACTCGTCTATTTTCATTCTCAACACCATTGAACTGTTTGTCTCGTTAAATGACCACCGAATATAAGAAAACAAAAATGTTTCACATCGAATTTTTCGACATCAAGTTTTCCATTTGAAAACTGTACAATGTTCGTAACATCGAGAGAGTATCAAAAGAATCCAAGTGTTAACCCTTTGCACTCGAAGGCATTTTGACTATAAATCTAAATTCATTCTTCTGACTTATGGTATTTCTATTTTATACGACAAAGTGCATTTTATGCATATAAAATAAGATGCATATAAAATTATGCATATAAAAGTTTTAATGATTTTTTATATGTAAGCTTTTATAATATAAAAATTATCTTGGAACGTGATGTAACAATTTTAGTGGTGCCTCGGGGTCGCCGCTCGAGTGCAAAGGGTTAAGGATCAAATTAAGAAAAATTGCAGAAGAGACGTCGAGTAAAAATTACGAAGTACAATTACAAAGTACAAAGTACATTTCCGACGTACCTTCTCTTCCCAACAACCTCAGAAAACGTACGTGTTGCTAGTTAGCTGCGTCGGCGTTAACAGGCTGCCGTTTGGGAGGAAGCTCGACCAGAGCGTGGAGTTCGGGAAAAATTAGCGGGAGCTTATTGGCGCGATAAATTCCATGGGACCAGAAGGGAGTATCCACGCAACCCAGCTCAGCCGGAAGGTCCGGAGGATCGGGTGCCTTGCGAGAGCGGCCTCCCGCAGGACCTCGAGGTTCCTGTCGGGTGTGTCCTTGCGCCCGGGTCCCCCCGTAGCCGCTCGAGTTACGACTTATTGCCGTGAAATGCCGCTAGGAGGGAAGCTAGAGCGCAACGTCGTCCCCGGAAAATTGATGGAAGCCGGCTGGGCTTGTACAGTCGTCGGCGTATCTCGGCAAGCTGCCGGCAGACAGGCTCGTGAATTACGGGAA
Organism: Megalopta genalis; assembly: GCF_051020955.1. Classification (NCBI taxonomy): domain Eukaryota; kingdom Metazoa; phylum Arthropoda; class Insecta; order Hymenoptera; family Halictidae; genus Megalopta; species Megalopta genalis. Next base: position 7,805,244 of record NC_135024.1, read on the forward strand.
AATAGCTTTTAGTTGAGGCGACGCGACGCCGGCGTAGAGCGTCACCAGGTGCGCGGGCCCTTTATATAGGCGAACCCTTTTACCGAAATTGCCGGATATCGCCCTAGCCCGGCCCCCGGCGGCTGCGTTTTCCGCAGCGGTACGACTGTTCGCCCTTCGGTAAGCAGGTGTCGCGAAATTTTTGCGAGGAAATCGCTTTCCCGCCCTTCGGATCCCCAGTCTGGCTCGCGGACACCCGGAACCCCGTGGCCAGCGGATTTTCTGCGCACGGACCGCCGCCTAAATTGGATTAAATATCGATTCCGAATACGTGTTCCCGGCCGCGGACGGTATTTTTGAACGAATCGATTCGGACACGGACGTCGACGTCGACGGATGTCCCGGTGCAGCTTCATTGAATTATCATAAATAGACGGATTTCAGAGATGTGTGACGGATCGAGCCAGTGAAGCGGTAAATTTAACGAAGACCGACGTTTCCCTTTAGCGTAAATCTCTTTCTCCCGCGGCCTCGGAAATTGGTTAATCAGAAATAGGTGTAGAATCGATTCTTTTAGTTTCGTTTATTTAATTTTCGTCGATGAGAGAATTATACCGTAAAATGCAGAAGAGCATCGAACGTTCTAAGAGCAGACAGAACTGCGGATGTTCAATTCAGATTTAAAGTAGTCCGTATAGGAATATGAATTGAAAAATTCTGCATCAAACATAATAATTGAGAGGTTGTACCAAGAATATAAGAAAGATTACTGAATGGATCTGCTGGTCTCAACTGTTTGACCAATCTATTCAACTAAATCCTTGCGTCCGCACACAATAAGTTGCTAAATTACCCGCCACTCTACTAAATTACCGGCCACGTCTGGACCAGCTTTTAGTACCGCCATTTAATTAAGGTTTAGGAGGGAAATACGAATGTTACGTGACCACGGTATCAAAGTTTCATTAGTAACCAAAGAAAAGTACAAGTGACAAAAAGTACAAGTTTTATATAAAAAAAAGAAGCTACGACTTTTGTATAGAAAAAAGTACAAGTTTTATACTTGAAAAAAGTACGAGTCTTGTGTCAAGAAAGTGCAAGTCTTGTGTAAAAAAAAAGGTGCAATTTTGTGTTAAGAAATGTGTTTGTTTTCTCCAAACTGTTTCTGTCACTTCATTTTTAATAAATCCTGCAGAACCGAATTTCGATAACCGTTCATATTTTTCGAGACAGAATTTGCAAGCTCGTCGCGAGGCTCCCTTTACGCGAAGCAATCGCGAGGCAATGTCCAGTCTGCCGACTTGCACACGCCGGTAAAGGATCGGTCGCGCGTTTTTCGAACTCGTTTCGCCTGAGTAGTATCGATTGTGGGCGAACAGTTTGTGGCCGCAGGCTAAAACTGTTTGCGGTCGAGCGAATCAAGCGATGAACTACGCGAGCCGATACGATGCCGCACTTGCGGCGCCGGATGGAATTGGCACGGTTTTGTGGTCCAAGAGATTTTGAACACACTTTGACCCCGCGGTGGAATTAGGGGGTCCCAGAAAACAGCACCACTTTTGCAAAATACTGAACCGAATCACCCCGAAAGCTCGCCCAAAATCTCTGTTGAAACCGCAGCTGTTTCGCGATCCTCTCGTTCCCATGATCCTTATCATTCTGTCACGTTGATATCGCAGGCTAGCATTTTATCAAACAAAACATTAAATATTTTCGTTCCTTTATTTCGTTCAAAAATAAGACATTAAATCTTTGTATTCTTTTATCTTGTTTAAAAATAAGACATTACAGTTTTGTATCCTTCTTGTATTCTTCTATTTTTGTATTCTGTTCAAAAATAAATAAAATGAAAGAATAAAGAAATGTAGTACGCCTTATTCGATAAATATAAAGTTAATTATGTCCGAAAACAAACCAAAGGCGCAGCAATTGTTCAGCTCACAATAATCGGCTCCAGTATCCTATTATAAATTGTTATAAATCAGATCTCTAGACAAATTAATTTTCAGTACAAAAATTCTTTGAGGATTATCAAGGCCCAATGTATAAATCTTCGCACCGATATCCTCGTTGAAACTTCGCGTGCACGATGCAACTGTTTTCGTATAGAGTTTCCTTTGAAAAATATATGTACATAATGTTCGCAGAGTTGGAAAGTAGGATACGCAGTGATGAAAGTTATCAACGGAACGAAAGTCGTTCCGCCAGATTTTCGATTCAACAGAACTTTGAGAAGAAACAACGAAAGGAAGCCTGCGAACCGAGTAATACTAGCCGCAAACCGTGATGTGCGAGAAAATCGATCGGTAAAACCGATTGCAACACGGAATCCCTTGCACTCGTTCCCCATTGTTTCAGACTAACTCCTATTTACTTTCGCAGTTTCCACTCGGCGGGGCGACGAATTACCAGACACTTGTTCTTCATTTCATCGCAGCCGGCGTTTGAAAATGCTTCGGTGCGTTTGAAATGGGACGCCGTGTCACGCGACCGGCGAGAGCCGGAAGGAGGGTCTGCGAGGCGAGAGGAGAGCAAGAGTAGCATAGAAGAGAGAGAGAATAGAAGAGGAGAGAAGCTGTGTGTTCGCGCGGATAAAGCGCTCGCGGAACCCTTTCTGTTTCCTCTCGTTATTGGTATCGCGCGGCCGCATTATCAGCGCGGTTGTTTTCTTTGGCATTCGCGCGGCGCCCGCGAAAAATGATCTTTTTTTCACGCGAGATTCCGGCGAACTCCTCTTTCTTCGGCTATTCAACGAGGCTCGCAGATAGCATTGAGAACCGGCGCAGCTGATATCGAACTCGCGAACACCGGGATATCTTTTTTCCCGGCACGGCGCGGTGCGGCGCGGCGTTGCGCGCGGAGACCTCTCGCCGAACCATCAAAAGCTCGAACGTTATCCACGGCTCCGGATGAAAAGCGGAACAGAGGAGAGCCGGATGATTGATGCAGCGTACGCGGCCTGACGCGAACTCGTTTCATCGTGAACGCCCTCTCCACCGTGGAAATTTGTAAATTTCGAGTCGACCCGTGAGAAATATGGACGGTCCGCACGTTTCTTTGTTGCTGGAACCGGCTCGTGCTTTTTCGCGAGCTTTCGCTAGAGCGGAAAATGTTTTCACCGTGTAAAAGCGATTCGAGAAAGAGGAGCTTGAAGTTTGCTGTAGCGAGCCATTAGGAAGAGTAATTGGGATGGTTTTTGAGGATCTTGAAGTGTCTCGCGCAGGCTGGCCCATTCTACTGGCCCAATATGATAGCTGAATTTACTGATTGAATCTACTGACTGAGTCTACTGAGTGAGTCCACTGACTGAATCTACTGACTGAATCTACTGACTGAATCTACTGACTGAATCTACTGACTGAATCTACTGACTGAATCTACTGACTGAATCTACTGACTGAATCTACTGACTGAATCTACTGACTGAATCTACTGACTGAATCTACTGACTGAATCTACTGACTGAATCTACTGACTGAATCTACTGACTGAATCTACTGACTGAATCTACTGACTGAATCTACTGACTGAATATACTGACTGAATATACTGACTGAATATACTGACTGAATATACTGACTGAATCTACTGACTGATTGTATTAATTGTATCTGCTAGATGATTTCAATCTGCCAGATGATTGTACTGTTCGAATATACGGGATAAATCTACTGACTGAATGTATCAATTGCATATACTGTTTGAGTATACTGTTTCAATATACTGTTTCAATATGCTGTTTCAATATGCTGCTTCAATATGCTGCTTCAATATGCTGCTTCAATATATTGGATGAATCTACAAGCTGCATCTGCAGGCTGCATCTACTGATTGACTGTACCCGCTGAATCTGCTGACTTAATCTACTGACTCAACCCAATGTCACGATCTATTGCCACAATCTGCTTTAACATTAAGGACAGTTCACCATTAAAATAAATAAATTATACACCCACACAAAATTACAACAAAACATGCGTGACAAAAGATCGCTACATATGATCCAGTCTTCCGAGGAGAATGTTAGTATTTTCTCAATTTTCTAGCTTGAAGAACAACCTCAATTCTCAATATTCGATTAAAAAATGAAGCATATAATGTTAGAGCTAAAATGTGCGAGTGGAATTGTTAAAGTGAATTTTGTGTAGTTTAATTTAACTTTTGAAACGATAATATTGGGAACGGAACATTTTGTTCAAGTAAAATTCGAAAACGTAAACGTAAAACAAACTTCTGTCACAACGTATCGTCGAAACAATTGCACCGGAGCCAGCTATTGCAATTTCACCCATAAAGTAAATTTACTCGCGAAACAACATTTGCTACTAATTTAGCTCTTCCTCGTCCAGCCAAGACCGGGAAGTGGAAAATTCTTGGGAAGTTCGTCGAAGCAACAAAGATAATTGAAATTTAACGCAGTGCCATTTCATTCTTCGTTCCGCGGGACTCGTTAGCGCGAAAGAGCGGGAGACCCGCTTTGGTTTCCATTTCTCTAAATTCGTCTACATGACAATGAATCTGCATAAAGCTCGACGGTCTACTCATTAGCGGCGCGTTTAATATTAATTGATTCGGCGAGTGCGGTCGCGATCAATGAGCGAGTCTCATTCGCGATGCAATAATACGATCCTCGAAATCTCCGTTAAATCGCGGGTACACAAGAAATTATTCTATCATCGAGCCCCATTCCGCGTTTCGAAAGCGGCGACCTCGCGATATTCATTATTCAACGAGGCTCGTGCTAGCGCGGCACTTTACATCGCGATGAGAGGAAGAAAGCGACAAAAAGACAGAAGAAGACAGAAGGGAAACGGGGAAACGACGAAGCGTAGGTGGCGGTCGCTCCAAAGGGCTGAAACAATGCGATGGCTCGGTTCTCGTTTTTCGTTTTCGGTGTCTCGAGGGAATCCGGCCGGCGCTCGTTTACGATTCAGACTTTAATTAGAGCCTCTCTCTATACTCTTTGTCTCTTAATTCCGCTGTGTCGCCGGCGCCGAAGCAAAACCGTTCGGCGCGCGTACTTTCTCTCTCTCTCTCACACTCTCTTTCTCTCTCCGTCCTGGTACTTCGGCTCTCTCCGCGCGTCCGCGTTAAATGAAGATTAAATTTCGGCCGGTGGCGACGCACGGAAAATCACCAGCCGCGAATCCAATTTCCCCCGCGGCTCGCGAAAACACGCGGATCTCCCCGCGGAATTTTCGCCTGGCATCTCCCCGCGCGAAAATCGGCCGGACCGACGCGCGCTTCGCAAGAACTGCACACGGAGGCGGAGGGGGTGAGAGAGGCTGGGGAGCGATCAGTGAGAACGAGGAAGTCGTTGCGCAGCCCTCGTTTCGCGCCGCATCCGGACTAATAAAGTTCGTTAACCCTGTTCGCCGTTCGACGCGTTAATGAACGCTCCTGCGCGGGCCTCGAGGAACCGTCCCTGCCAGACTAATGTTTTTCTAATGATCCCAATTAACCGGGAATTACCGACCCAAGGAATCCGCTGGCGGTCCAACCGCCAATGTTTTCCACCGAGAATATGCAACTGGCTTTCGTGCGAATCGCCGATATTATAGGTTTCTCGGAAAGAAGCAGCCTTTGCGAATTGCTAATTGAACATTGAGAAAGAATTCTTCGTCTCTGAAGAATCGTGGACATATCTTTAAAAATGAGGGAAAGAATAGTTCTCACGCTGAAGAGCTCAGTTAGTGAATTAATGGTATTTTATACGAATTTTTGTGGATGTTTCTTTAAGAAACAGAGGAATCTGAAGGTTTCTCCTTTTAATAAGAAAAAGCAAAATTAATGGACTAATTGGTAGGCACTATGGATGTTTATAAGAATTCGATCTTTCATGGATATTTTTGAAAATAGTGGGACAAAATTATAGCTGTTTTAGCGAGGTACATTTATGAGTTATTTATTCAACGTTTCTACGCACAAATATTGCAAGAAATATATTATTGTTAGTTATACTGCTTTTAATGCAAGGCAAACCTAATATTAATGACGAAGCAGTGCAAATCGAGGTAACTATAAAACAAATCATACTGCAAACAGTTAAATATCTCGAAAGTGAAAACATGTGACACGAGGCGTTCTTTTTTGCAACGGCAGATATTATCAATTCCTGATACAAAAAAATGATCGCACAAAGCACCGAACCAAACGACACTAAAGGAACTTAAAAATACATTCGCGTTCCTCTCGATCCACGAGAATCCTCGACAGAAGCGACGCATATATGAAATTTGTGTCAAGATCGTCCGACGAAGATCGACCGCCCGAAAACAGTCATAACTCCCAAAAAGAGTGACAAGCAGTCGCAGCTAATTGTTACCGAAAAGTCCCCGCGGCCGATCAACCGCTCCCAAACAATCCATTTATTTGGCAATCAGTTTAATGCACTCGCAACATTCCGCGATTAACAATTACGGTCCGCTCGGCGCAAACATCGGTGCTCGGTGTGCGGGCGTGCGTGTACACACGGGCATCGATGTAGCGCGGCGAGGAAAGCGGCGGCGGCGGGACGCGCGCGGGCGTACGGTGGGTGGTATTTTTCATTGTTTGTACGTCGAAACAAAATTGCATCGGGCGCATCGATTGCGGAGTCGATCCATTAACGAATGGTCGCTCGCTGTGTTGGGTCAAAAAGGAGAAAGAATCGCGAGTGAAAAACGAGGGGGCTGGAGCGGGACACTGGGAGAAAATGGAGTCAGCGGGGAGGAAAGGGAGACGGGGGAAGAAAAAGCGACAGAGAAAGAGAAAAGGTACACAGAGAATGGCAGAGGGACGGAGAAGGAAAAGAGAAACGGCGAGGCGGAAAGGGCAGAGGCATGGAGAGAGAGAGGGGGGGAGAGGAAAGAGACAGATAGAGAAACAGAGAGACAGATAGAGGGTCGGAAGCGGTAAAAAGCAGAATCCGCGGCGAATTAATTTTGCGTATTGGTGAAAGCGCGAGCGGAATCGCGAGTCGGCGTTGCTCCGGACCGTGATAGTGTTCCGGTGATCCAGGCGACGCGGGGAGGAAAAACGGCCGGACCGGGCATTAAATAAGCCCGGGGCTGGTCAGAGGTAACGGTCTATTGGATCTCGCGCTCGTTTTATATCCCTCCGATATCATTGAAGTCGGCCTCTCCTCTCCCTTTGACTCGCTCCGCTGTCTCGTATCTTCCGGAGCGGCCCGGGTATCGAGGTAATGGCTTCGGCCGGGGATTAATGAGATCAGAAAGAATTTCGAAACGAAAGAACCAACCGACCCCGCGGCCCGTGCGAGGGCTATCTTTCTCTCTCTCTCTCTCTCTCTCTTCTATCGTCGCCATGCCGGTTGACTCTCGCTCCGTATCTCGGAGTATTTTATTTCAGAGCCATTAAGCGATTCGCGATAATTACGGCTCGCCTTGCTCTCCGCTTCGCGCCCGGTTTCCGCTCCTCGCGGTTCTCAGCCCTGACAATAGCCGGTTAAACGGCGAAACGGATGGCCGGCTCTCTCCGACGCCCTTTGTTCGACGATTAGATCGCGGAAGGCTGAGCTTGTACGCCTACGAAGTGTATCTGCTTTCTGTCGACGCGTTCTCGCCCGCCGAAATCGCGCCGACTACTCTCCGATGCTGTTGCGGGGTTTAACTTTTGTTTTCGAAGCGCGGGGGCTGCTTTCGCCTGCGGTTCTCGAGGTTTCGGGGAGCGTAAGATTTCGTGGAGTCGGTAGGCTGCCGGGAGATTTCATTACAGCCGGAGTTTATTTAGCTTGCGGGAGGATTTTCATCACCGGACTGTGAACTTTCGCGCGCCGGGTTTGCCAAAGTGCTGGTCGAATCGCATTTAGGTTTGTTAAATGGGTCAAACAATTGCATGTTTCGAATAACGAACGTGTTGTTTTCTTTTTTACAGAAATGTTTGCATCGCATTTTCTTCGGCGAAAACCCTCGACTCCTTGTAACGCGAGCAGTAATGATCGAATTCTTTTACTTCGTGCTTTGTAAAGAATTTTCCTTATACACCGCACTACTCTCCTCGAGCGTCGAAGTTTTAATTAGCTCGGAAATAACGTACAGCCGCATAAATTCCGAAATAAGTTTATAAAAGCAAGGAATATTTAATCACTGCACATCGATCAAATATTTAAAGACCTGTTCGCCATATTATATGGTAGTATACTCCATCAACGTTGCGAACCGTATCAGTTGCTACGATCGCATAAATATCCGCGAACTAAATTACAAGCTCCTGCTAGTTGCCGTTAAATACGTTCGAATGCATTAATACCGATTAAGTTCCCGTCCCTTAGACGTTGCTCCTGTAAAACGTGTTTAATAACCGTCCGACAGGTAAAGCGCTTAATATAACGAATCTGCCGGCATATTATTAACTGTCAGAGTACTGAAAAGATGTTTAAATTTGCTTGTTTGCCGGTCTTATCGCGTTGTACGAGATGTACAGTTTGAACGACGCTTTGATAGTTACAAATTGCGAGAACGTTGCCCTGTTAATTGAGTTCGCGAAAGCCTCTCCGGGTCGATTATGAATCCCCCCCCTGAAAGGCGATGTATTCGTAAAGCTGTGATGTTGACAAAAACTATTTGATAAACTTTAAACGGTAAATGTCTGCGGTGTACCTGCGCCCTATTCATGGTTATCGGCTTCCCTCCGTAGCTGCCGCTGAATTACCAACTTAATTACGCGCGCATTAAATTAATTACCGAATAAATATGGCTGAACAGCTACCTGTTCGTCGGCGAAACTGTCCCCCGACCCTCTTCGTCTTTATATTGCGCTCGCTACATAACCAGGGCTCGGGTTATCGAGCTCGGTATTTACGATTTAAAGTGTTCGTGTTACAGCATTTTTAATTATCGTAACTTCGCCAAACCGCAGCCGTTCACTAATTACAAATTAATCAGAAACATAATACATTCGCGGAGCCCGCCGGCTGTTCTGTCTGTTCTCAATTACCATCGATTCCGATATAATCGACGGAGAATTGAAAACATTCGATCGTGACCAGATTATAATGTCTGATTTGCTGCCTCGAAACGTAGTCTCGGCAATTATTCGGTTTACAGTATTTCGTACGCGTTTAACATAACATCGCGCCGGTGTCACTATTTAATGAGGTCACCGTTGATTAACTAGTCACGGAAAAAACAAGGCGTATTGTCGGAACCCGGGAGCTCGAAAACACATCGATCAAACCGTGCACCGGTCCGTTCCGTTAAACAAATTTGATCGCGTAACTGCTCGCAATCGAATTCATTAAAAATGGAAATTCTCCGGTGAGACCGAACTTTCGATCGACGCGGTGTAGAATTTTAATCGTGTAAACAACCGCGCGGTTCCGCGAGGTAGAGAGAGGTACATAGTTTAGAACGCGAAGGCTCCGTGTGCTAAACCGTTAACGTCCGAAGCAAAATGTCTATGCAATTTGTCTCACATGATATCCTAACGACCCACTCACTCGAATGACTAATTCACCGTTACCCCCTTCTGTATTTAATAATGTACTCAAGAGTCTCCGTTCGATTCCTGCCTGTACTCCTATATCGAATAACGCACTCCGCTCTTCATTAGATTCCACTTCGCCGTCTACGCTCGATAATGTACTCTAATATTTTCTATGCTCGGCCGGGTACTTGAATATTTTACATACCTCACGTTCTACTCATTGCTTTCGGTAGTTCAGGTTTTGTTTATGTACTTTCAATATTTGGCACTTTATTCGTCTACTCATACAGTTTGTTATTTTTGAATTCATACTGTTTCAATAGATGTTATTATATTTTCATAGAGATTCGGTATTTGATGTTCTCTATTCACAATAGTTCTAATATTTATGTGTTTTGTTAACATAGTTTCAATATTTGATGATTTGACAGCCTACTTAGGTTATATTCTTTCAATATTTTAAATTCTACTCATATATTTCCAAAATTTTACATTCTGCTCACATCATATATTTTCAATATTTTACATTCTACTCATATCATATATTTTCAATATTTTAAATTCTACTCATATATTTCCAAAATTTTACATTCTGCTCACATCATATATTTTCAATATTTTACATTCTACTCATATTATATTTTCAATATTCTAAATTCTACTCATATATTTTAATATTCTAAATTCTACTCATATATATTCAATATTTTATATTCTACTCATATCGTATATTTTCAATATTTTACATTCTGCTCATATCATACATTTTCAATATTTTACATTCCACTTATACCATATATTTTCAATATTTTACACTCTACTCTTTAATAATTAATCTACCTTCAATATTTATAATTCTATTCCTATTCTATATTTTCAGTGTTCGAGCTTTTACCCACATTATATGCTCCACTCGTACGCTCCGAATAAACTCGACATTTTATATAAATAACTTCAAGTTCACGAGTCTACTCGAGCACATCCCTGCACCGGACAATCTCCCCGGGCATTTCCTCGGCGAAACAAACCACGGAAATATTCACCACACCTAACAATCCGCCCCACCATTTCCAACTAATAACCTACGGAGAACCCTCGGCTAGATCCTCCTTTTTCCTTTCCATTCATCACTCCGACGGTCTCTCCATTAACCAGTTCCCTAGTCAACACAGCGCGTCGGCGCGTTAGAGCTGCCATCCGGCACACAGGCAACGATATCACCGGTATCGGGCTAATTACCGATCAAGTGGCGTCCCGGGTGATTCCCGGCCGGTCTCCTTTTCACATCGCGAAGGGTCAAAGCTAGTCCCCGGTCCCGCCGCTCGTTCCGCTTTCATTCCGCCTCCTCTTTACGACGCGGCGCTCTCCACGAAACACGATTCTCCTCGGCGGCCAGGTCGGCGGCATGGCCAATTAAAAGCCCCGCGCGAGGGTGGTAGGAGACGCGGCGGGGGGTCGAACTATCTCGACGGCGGGGAAACAAGCTGCTTCTTTCGGCCGGGGATGAAATTAAATTTTCCTTCGTTTCCACGTTCGGTGTTGTGCGGGCTGGGGTTGGAAATCGTGGCGGGGAAGGGTGGCAAGGGGCGGTTAAGACGGGTCGCGACTTAAATAATTCAGTCGCGGGACTCTCGAACAACTTTCTCCGACCGGAGAGCTCCAGCTGCCTTTTCGCATTCCCCGATTTCTTCTGCCGCGGCGAGGAGGGTCGTGGGACACAGAGCGGGGGTGGAATTCAGATAAGAAGCCTCGGCGGCGTTAGGGGCGACGCGCGATATTTTCACGGGCGCACGTGCTATCGATGGAGAGACCGGAACGGAAATATCAAATTCGATTTTCGCCAACGCGTAGGTCCGCGCTACCACCCGTCCCCGAGGGGTGGCCACCCCCGTGACGCCCTTTTCCCGCTGACTTCGACCCCGCGCCGTTGCTCTGCCTCTGTCGGGACCGGCGTCGCTCGCTCCTCTTTGTGCGCGATCATTAATGCGATCTGCGGGCACCAGCGAACGTGATGGAAATTTCAATCTGTCGGAGGAATAGGCGTCGATGGGCTCCGTGACAAGGGGCTGCTGATGAAACGAAGAACGTCATTTTCCTATGAATACGAATAATACGGTCCTCGACGGGTACACCGGTTTCATGGGTAAACTGCTGCTGCCTGACGAGATTGTCGAGGAATACTTGTCCCTCCTTCCCTTTTTTCTGCCTTAATGGAGCAAGGGGCTGTTTGTTCCGCTACCCTGCAGGTTGTGCTCTTCAGCGGTTGATTGTGGAGCTGATTAGCGCTGTTGCCGCTGATCTTTGCACGGAATAACCATTTTCGGACTTGCGTTCCTTCTCCTGACGATTCGAAGTTTTTCTAGGGGTTTGCTGTTTTGTGTTTGTTAAACCGATGTGAATATCGTCGTGTTCTCGCTTTTAATTACGTATGATGGCACACTTAGTGCGATTTTCATTTTCTCATTAATTTAGTTAATCAGAATTTAGTTAATCGCATTTATTAGAATTGTGTAACTTGGGATACTTGTTTCATTGAATAAATGAGTAGTATGTATATGATGTAATAATTATAATATAATAATTATAATGTAATAATTACTAATATATAATTATAATAATATAATAATTATACTATAATAATTACTAATATATAATTATAATAATATAATAATTATACTATAATAATTACTAATATATAATTATAATAATATAATAATTATAATATAATGACCCTTAACACTATAGCAACGTTCAGTCAGCACTTCGCCCAGTGATGAATAAAAATCCGCAAAATAATAGTTATTTTAAAAAGGGAATTAACAGCACAAATTATAAAGTTTCTAGTTAATGGTAATTACTAACCATCGAGTGCACTTAACGTCGCGGTAAAAAATTCAAGTTTCCTGTTAAGTACATCTGTGATCGTTTTATTAATGCTCCTTTTCTCTTTCCCTAGCGTTCATTATTTTTTGGTTTGTTACGCGATACACCGTAGTTAATGAGAAAGCATAAGAACATGATTTCTCCGGCCGCCGTGAACTATGAAATTTATGCGAAGCTAACTTCTTCCTAGCACATAACTTCCTTTGCGTAATGTACTTACACGTAAGATAAAGTACAGGTTGTTCAAAATTACGACTTACGTGTAACGTCGAACCGGGTAGGCAAATTCATAATTAAAAGCGCTCCTTACCTGTAACACGAAATAATTAGGTATAAGAACGTATTCGCAGAGATCGTTAAAAGCAAGAGATACATAAAGCGAACGAATGTAGACACAATATGCTTTCATAAAATTAAACCGTTTCCACTCGAATGGGCACGCATCCTTAAATCAGTCCATGTTGAAAAAGTTGTTAAAGATGTAAACATTGTACGAGCAAGTGAGCTCAATTTCTTATGTATACAATACGAAAATCATACGAAATGAAAGTACCATATTCAAAGAGTACCATAATTTTGTATTTGAAATAGCTTCGAGTGCAAAGAGTTGATATTATTTATAATTAATTGCTAGAATGTTAGAATCGTCTGTACCGCAATCCCCATTGATAACATTTAGAAAATTGCATTCTGCACAGAAATCCGCAGTACCATAATTACGAACTCATAAAATTGTCACTGCAGAAACAGACGAATCACAATTCGTACAGCACGGAACAATCTTCCCCTTCAATCGCCGCTCGACTCAAATAATATTCTATATTATTTAATTAACCGAACTCAAACTGTTTACTGCGTCTGTGGCCCGCTGTCGCGATATATAAGCGGGAGAGGAGGGTTGATATTATAGTTCGCGAACGAGCATTTTACGTTAAAAGCGAGCCGAATGGCGACATTCGGGCATCCGGCCCGTCTTGTTTGAATTAATATGGAACGCTTGACCCGTTTCGCAGCGTAAACGACACAATAGACCTCGTTGCAGCGGAGAGACGGCATTGTACGGTCGATAAGCTGCGACATTAGCAGCACCGACTCAATGGGGGCCAGGGTGCATTGCGATTGCATTCCCTTTTGCGCGCGATACGCATGCACCGCCGTGACGCGGCGCAACGACGTGTGAGTGTGAGTGAGAGAGAAAGAGAGAGAGAGAGAGAGAGAGAGAGAGAGAGAGAGAGAGAGAAGGGGATGAAAATGATGCTGCTGCTGTTGTGAAATGAAAATTCCGTCTAGCAAAATTTCTACGCCACGGTGGAATTGCAATCCGCGGACCGTCGATGATAACTCATCCCGGCGACGAGATAATGTCCGCTCCGTCGCTCCGACGCGACGCGTAAACGCGGTACGTGATCCTTGAGGACCGCGAAATGGAGAATAACGACCGGAAGTTTAGACTTTTCTGGGTCTCCGGCATAAATCTCCATTCTTATTTCCTTCCGCTCCGCAACCCAAATATTCAACGAAGCTGCAGCTTCTTCCTTTCTTAATTAAATGTCGAATAAAAAGACCGTCCTCGAAATAGGACTGTGCAACCGATTGCTCAATTTTTCAGGATAAAAACAGTTGTTCTTGTTAAGACCCGTTAGCTGGGAGACTTTTTTAATTTTGAACTTTTCAAAAGGCAGACAAGGTAGATCGAATTAGAGAAAGAAAACTTTCATTGTAATTGTTGTAAAAATAATTGAAGTATTATTAATTATAATTTAAGTATTATATCGATTATAATCGAAGTTTATATTAAAAACTCGTTACAAATTAAAATTTCTATTTAAACTTCTATCAAAAATTCGTTATAATTTAAGTTTGTAATAAAACTTTATTATCATTGATATCACACGCACTTAAAATTCAATTAACTTAATCTTCTATTAAGAAGACATTACATTTCAAATTTATAATAAAAATGAAAATAAAAATTTATGAAAATATGATATTTTCATATCAATTATACGTTACTGAACTATGTTCAACATACTGATTTCATGAAAGAAGTTTTATCGACAGAACAAAATGAAAGAACAATTAATTGGCATACAAACAAAATGAAAGACGAACAAAACGAATGACCAGCAACATTACCAGCGTTCAGTTTAATCAAATCGATTGAAATTTTCCAATATGTTCAACGATATCGTGACGAATATAATTAAATTCGCTGCAACGATCAATTGTGTGAAGTAAATATGTTCGCAATTAGAGCGGACACAAAAAGGCCTTTGTTTCCCAGGAAGCAGCTAATTAGGTAGCAACACTAATTTCTTGTGCGAGGCGCAGAACGCAAAGGTATACAGCATTCAAAAGAATGCTCAAAATGGCCATCGTCACTCCGTTCACAAAGAAGTAATCAGCCCGACCCCTTTTCCATTGCACAACCACGAGTCCAGAGGTTTCTCTTGGCCACTGTAATTCCGGAAGTAATCACCGCGTTAACAGTCGCTGGACCACCCTGTTCAGCACTGTCGACAAAAGTCAATAGTCTCTGTTTCTGAGAACGTATCAGGTTCGAGCAACAATCACCCGTAACGAGGAGACGACGATGGTCGACGAGCCGTTGCGAACTGCTTTTCGAGGAACGCTTGACGCCGTTTCGACGGAAAAGTAAGGGACCGCTTTATTAACACTCGAACGGCGGACATTTTTCAGAAGAATGTAACCGAGTAGGCCCACAGGGTCATTTACAATTTTATTTAGCAAATTTGCCAACATATTTATCAAGATAATCGTTCTAGATCTTAACGAAACACGTGAAAATTATGACAAATATTATGAGAAACGCATAGTGTTATTGTTTAACGACATGTGTATCGTTTACCGACCAAATTTATTTTTAATACCATTTAGAGTTAAGCTAACTCGTAGCAACTTCATTTCACCTGTTTTTTAACATTTTCACGTGAATAGATTACATTTTAAGACAGTCGAAATTTTCGAAAATGCGACCAAGAAGCCAAGTAATTAAATAACGATATTTATACCGTGGGTCCGAATGGACCCGTGCCTCGCCGTGTAACCATTAATTGTGCTTGCGATCGAGGAGAAAGAATTCTACCGATTCTTTATTCATTCTTTTTCATTCATTCATTTTTAACGTTTCCTTTCTGACAATTCCGAAAGAATGAATTTTACATTAGCCTAAATTTTTCCATCTACTTCCGTAGAACTATCTTCATGTATCCGTATTTGTCGGAGCTGTTTGCGCGATATTTATTTCATCGTTTTTTTTTAACTAGAGCGTGCATCTGCTTCGAAATATTTGTGTCACGTTCGTGTGCCGTTTCCTATTTCATGCATATAGAATGAAATGTATTTAAATGAAGTGGAAACTATATTTGCCGGGATCGATACGCACACTTCGCACTCGCGAACGCGCGCACACGAACGCGTACGCGTATTTTTCTTCGACATACGAACTCCACGAAATCCGATAAAAATGTCAGACAATGCTGTCTCGCGAGAGAATACCTCGCCGAAATACCGCCGCTTATTCCGTGCTCAAAGAAGAATATCACCGTCTTTGTACCAGAAGATAATGAGTTCGGTATTAACGAGCACATTCCATTCTTCCAGAAAATGTAGATCGCGCGCGACAGAGAATCAATCAACGCATCAGCCAGAATTTCGCGGACGAAATCACAATGGCTAGTCTAATAAAATCGTCGAAGCACGGGGTATCATTCTTGACAAAAATACGGGCCGCGCCATTCATTCGTCTAGAGAAATCTCATTGTACAGTGGGGACGAGGTAAAAAAAAAAAAAGAAAGAACCAACCCATCAACTTGAATTTCCTGGACAAAATCACAAAGCCCGCGCGCGTCTAATGAAATCGCGGAGACGGGAGGTATCATTCCCGATAAAAATGCACGGTTCCATTCGTCAGAGAAATCTCATTCGAAGCGTGCAAAGGCCGCGGCAAAAAACCAGGCAGATTTATCGTCGCGAAGGTGGTGCGACCCTTTAAAGGATCGCCGGGTCCACTCGACGAATTATTAATCTTCCGGTCGGCAGGGTGGTGGTGGGCAGAAAGAGCGGGGAAATTATTCGCGCGCCACGGGACGCTTTAATCCTCGACCACGGCGACGGAGCGTAAGTCCGGCCGCAGGGGTTGCTCGCTGCGACCCGCCCCTTCGAAACCGGAAGCCCTGGATTACCGGTAGAAATCGAGTTTACCGTGGCGCTCGATTCGCGTCGCTTCCTATACGCCTTCTTACCCCATTTTCGCGCCGTTAATGGAACACCGTGGCCTGCAACAGGGTCGAACAGAGGGTTCTTGGATGGACCGTCTCACCCGAAAGCGGTATTGAATAATTTCCGATTGAAATCACATTTATGCCTAATTTTTTGATTTTTTGCTAGCAGGCTTTACGATAATATATATGATCTTATTAACGCGGTACATTTAACACGATTATATCTTCGATAATGTAAATAAGAATACAATTATAAGATTCGCGTATTACATGTACAAAAATAAATATTCGATATGCATCATGAGTGATTTTTGAATCAATTTAATTTCTGTACTGCGAGACATTTTCGTACGAAATTCTTGCACCTAGTGTTGTAAAAATAATTAACCATTAAACGTGTAAAATAGGAAGGAAATAAGGTACAAAGTGGACACGGATATTTGCGGATTGACTTGTTTCGCCGGTTTGTATAATGCAATGTATTTTCATCATGAATAATTCAGGTCAGTAGTTTCCAGCATGTTTCTTCCGAATATTATAAATAATATTGAAAAGTATTTCAGAGAAAAGTAGTACGTTCCCAAGAGTTTTATAAGACATATTATTTTTCTATATCATATTTCTGTTTAAATAATTGTTCCTCATTTTTCAAAATATCCGTACGACACGCTGAATCCGTCACTTTGTTTTTGGAAATTTTAAGTTAACATTAGTCAGCTTCCATCAGAAATTCTCAATTAAATCCAAGTCTGTTCTTTGTGTTCTGGCCACGTATTCGAGATTCGAGAGCATTGTGCAACGTGAAAGGGGCGGCTTTCTGTCTCACGCGCGACAGGCATGCAACGCGCTTTTGACGGCGCTCTCCATTCGTTTAGACTAATTTTCTTTGCGCGAATTTCATTTGTGTTATGTGCGAGGGTTGCAGTCCGGCCGGGTCGGCTGCGTTTCATCGACGCTGCGGGATCGTTTTGGTTTCCTGGTTAATTTTCGTCCGGTTTGATCGAGGAGCCCCGACGGGCAATTCAATTTGACGGTGAACGCTAATTTCCTTTCGAGCGCGCATTCATTAATGTCGCCGGCTCGGTAATGTTGTTACGTGTGAAAGATGTTATTCAAATCGCCTCGAATTGGGTCGATGGGCAGCGGTCGTTCGATCGAGAACATGGCGTTGCGAGGAATCTGCGGATTCTGTTAGGCAGACGCGCTTTCACGGAATTTACACAATGGATTACGCCGTTAGACTCGCGGTTTTTCGTGAATGCAACATATTCTCTGGGCTAATTGGGATGACGTGGATGTTCAGATAATGGAATAGTTGGTTATAGCGTCAGATTGACTGTTCCGTGAATCGTTGTGATGTAAATAAAACGTGTTGGATGCAGTTCGTTTTATTCGATCATTAATATCTAAGTTTTATAGAAATTCAAATAGCAAGACGTATCTTTTGTTCACTGGAAGGTATTTCGTAGAAAGGATAACACAAAAAGGCTATTGATGTAATATTACTCATAATGCCACACGAATTTCAGAAAATATATTGAACGAACTTTTTCACGTTTTTTAACCTTAATGTGAACAATCAGGTAAAACGATCTGTTCTACGAACAGATATTACGTATTTTCTTACCTTTTTCATATTAAAATTTGTAGTGCAGTAGTTCTATTATATACTTACAGATATATTGCAGATATTATTTTGTACAAATACATCGATTGTTTTAAATGTTCGCCGATTAGACGTTCGACTTATTTTTCATTGCATGTATTGTTCGAATTTTCGTTGTATGTTTAGCTAAAAAGCAGTTTAAAGACATGATCTCTTTAATCGTTCGATCCCATTGCTATTTGTACAAAAACCATTTTACATATTGCCTACCAAAAAAATTGGCCCTTCAAACGCCAAAAAGAAAATATTCAACTCGTTTAGATTTAAAAAGTTTTTGGATTTAAAAAGAAATTTTAAAAAGTTCTTTCATTTGAATATGCTGTCGAAATTCGTTTACATACAACTGTATGAATCACAGGTAATCACGTGCTACAGCAAAAAGGTACCAATCACGTGCCACAGCAAAAAGGTACCGATCACGTGCTACAGCAAAAAGGTATTAATCACGTGCTACAGCAAAAAGGTACTAATCACGTGCTGCAGCAAAAAGGTACCAATCACAGCCGCCACGAAATAAATCGTAGCGCCAGCTGAATACCAGCCGAAGATATTCTAATTAACTATAATTCGAAGTCCTCGCAGCCGAACTTTCGCAGGACGAATGCGCGCGGTAGTAGCCGATCGGAAGAGGATGAAAATCGGGATTGAGAACGAAACCACCGGAGCTTTAATCTCCGTCGAAGTCCAGGAGGGTGTCGGGTGGCAGTGGTCCGGCTATGGGAGACCGGAGTTTTCCGCGTCTAATGGGAAATACCGTGCATTCTCGCGAGGCTGCGTCCGGAGAGGGCCTTGCGCCGCGACTCGGCCATCCCTCTCGACTGTCTCCGGTCTTTCGCATTGCTTCGGCTCTCGGCGTTGCTGGTCCTGGGTTTCCATTCGAGCGGAAGGTCAATCCCGACGCTTCGAAATTTCGGACCACCCCGACTACGACGAAATTAACTGTCAATCTCAATTGCGTCCCTGCCCCTCCGCCGCGCCGCGTCGAGCTTCGGGCACCCATCCCTCGCGAGAAGGACCCCCTTTGACACGGCTGCTCCCGCAACAGGCCTAGGATCTCGTGCACGATGCCGCACGGCGTGCTTCTCTTTCTCTTCCTCTCTTGTCCCCTCTCACTCACTCTCTCTCTCTCTCTCTCTCTCTCTCTCTCTCTCTCACTCACTCTCTCTCTCTCGCTATCGCTCTCTCTTTCCCTCTCGCTCTCCACGCCCCTCGCGAGTGTCAATTATAAAGCACCGGGTCTGCCAGAAACGTCAGGGCACCGTCACGCCCGCCTCCTTTTCCCGTCAAGCTTGATTTAATCGAAAAAATCTGATCCCCGATCAGTCATAATATAATAGACCGCGGACGGTCCCTGCGATCCCTGGATGTTTCTGCATGATCGTTCGGGACCGTTGGATTCGGCCCTGTGATTTATTCGCTTCCGACTGATCGATGGGCATGGTCCGGACTACACTCAAGATCTTTCTACAATATTCTCGTTTGATTCATCGTCTGGACCCTTTTCTTGGCGATCCAAAAAAAATTGTACCCGAACGAAACTTGCCGACCCAGGTTTTGATACGGTTTGACGATCTTCGAGACAAAAATTAATTATCCCCTTTAGCGGTGACAGAAAAGAATTTCCGAATCGAAGAATACCGAATTTGATATAGTTTGATGAGGTCCAAGGGAGGTGATGGACGAGAGATAGGGACCGACGAATTAAATTTTATCCACCATGATGCGCAGTATGTGCGCAGAACGAGACAAACGTTGCGTCCGAAATTTTTCAACGTAATCCAGGCCTTATTATTTCGTCAGCAATTCTCATCGTCGCACAAACGCTGCGAAGCTTTCTGGACGTTCGAAATCTGATAAACCGCAGCTCAAAGGTTCAATCTGAATTTTTCACGCGGTCAAGTCGAGCAAAAAAAAAATAACCGTCCAGCGGCTTAGCCGAACCTGATGGAGCAGCGACGTCGGCAGACGTTCACCCCGAGGGCTTTCAATTTTTATTTAAACGAAACGATCAATCAAAATACGGGAAACTCCGGCGCAATTTAGCTTTGCCCATTTTCCATTTATCGCCGGCTATCGTTAAACGAAATAACGAACCCGTAGGAACTGCGGTCGACACCCTCATCTTTGAAAACTAATGAATAGACAGCGGATTTTTGTGCACTTACGATATGCAGCGAATATGCAGATTACATGCAAGAATGTGAAACTGTATGCAAGATATATGTAAAGTTCGTGCAGCATAGATCTGGTAAATATGTAGCTGCGTAGATACTAAAAAATTCGTAAAATAGTGTTTGATCGATTGTGAAGTACGTAAAAATGTATTTAATATTACACAAGCTATTTTGAAAAATAAGCATGTTATACGTATTGTGCGTGTTATTTAAAGATTAATTTTTCCGCATTTGGTACAAGATATAATACTATATTATACATGCTATACAAATATAATACTTGTACAGGTTTGCAGTTGTACTAAACGCTATTATCTTTTTAATCTATTAACTCTATAGACTTTTAAAGTATTAAATTTTTAAACTCTGTTAACTTCATAAACATTGCGAGTATTTGTCTATTAATATTCCTTTTATGTATTAGGTTTCGTGTATAATTTGACAACAAACTACAATATTTGTTTCTAAATTTTCAATTGAACGTGATAGACACGTTCAACACATCAAAATCGAAGTACATTAGTCTTTAATCACGAGTTTAAGCAAATTCTAACAATTTCCAAGCTAATTTGTGGACAATTTGTGTACAATACATGAATATAAAAAAATATGCAACTTCTGTGCAAAAAATTCAAAGAATGTGCAATGCGCAATTTTATAAATAAATTTTATAAACATGTATAGGAAACATTTTTCTAAAATATGCATTTGCATACAACTTCCGCAGTCCGTCGACGAGTCACAGATTCGTAATAATTCCAACTTGTGGTATGAACTATTCCTTTTTTACACTCCGAATAAATATTCTACACCCACAAATTTTATCTGCAATAACTTCGAAAGAGACAGGTGCGAGACATATTCGCGAAACCGCGCGGCTGTTCGCGCATTTATATCCGCCAGAAATATTCGTCGAACAGTAAAACGCGGATTAAATTCAAGCCGAAATTCGATCGCCTTTTATCGGTCACTAAACCGCAGAAAATAAAATTTCGGGAACGCGTGCATAAAAATGCGAATTCTCGGGGAAAATTCCCGGACCATTGTCGGCGACCATCCTCTCCCGTCGACGGCGAATGGCGTTTCTCCTGTTACCCAATTTGTCCGATTCCCGTTTCGGACGTTTCCCGCCGATGAAGAGAGATAGATTCGAATCAGCTTACACCCACGTAACGCAATTACCTGGTCGCTGTTCGGGCCGAAAGAAGCGACGTGGCGTCATTAGTGGCCAGCGAGCCATTAGTTATCGTGTTCGCCCGGACCCATTCCCAGCTGGAAGTCCTCCGATGTCTAAGGACGGAGAGGTTTGTCTCAATTATCGCTCGGTGCAACGATCCCTGGCCAGGCACGCCCACGGAGGCTCATCCGCGAGTTGCACTTATCCGCTTCCTCGTGGCCCGGGAGAACGATGCAAATGCCACCATTGTCATTAACTCGATACATCCTTTAAAGCCACCCACCCCCCGTCCCACCGCCGCCGAGCCAGGCCACTGGCTCCTTCATCTTCTTCATTGTTCGTTCAGCTTTGATTGCTCTTTCGACGACGTCCGTCTCGCGGTTCCTCCGTCGTTCGCGTTTGCGAACGCGACATCGACATCGCCCCGAACCACCATCGCGTTTTCACGAGCCGGAAACTTGGATCTAGACGATCGTAAAGCTGCGTCCTTGCCGGGAGCAACGACCGCCGTCGTATTCTTCCTGATGTTTCGCGAAGAAGTCGTTGTATATTTCATGAAGTTTCTTCGCGTGTCCGATGACAGAGACGCATATCTCGCTGCTTTTCTCGAATCGAAGGATGATTAGACGTTGAAGAAACTTCGTATTTATGATTATTTTGCAAGAGCGCAACTGTGGCCGAGTCTTCTGATAGTTTCGGCAATTTATCTATCGACAGTTTTCTATAACAACCGTGTTAAAATCAGAGATCAACCGTTTTTAAAAAATGGATCAAAGGCGGCGACTAGTTCTTTTGCGATTCAACAAATATTATGTAATATGTATTAATATGTATTAATAAATTGATTTCCAGTAAGAAAAGTGTTAAGATGACTAATTAAAACATCGAGCATCAATGATAACATCAGTTTTGTACACAAAATGTATACAAAATGTAGCAGTAAAATTGTATCTTCCAAGATTTTATCTACACATTAATATGTTTGGGATAGTACAGAAGACATGAACGTTTATGGCTCCGTTCGAACAAGGGTTCTAAATGCAGTACGAAAGGAAAATAATCACTAGATTGTAAATTTTACGCATTTGTGACAAAAATAAATGGCCATAATATCAAACAATAGAAAGAGTGCAAAAATAGGAGGGTGTCACTACAGAACTTTCGGCCTGCTAAAATGATTCACAGTCTGATCACCACTGTCGTCAGCGCGGACATAATACACATCTAACAAAACGTCGAAATTCTAGGGAAACTATAACAGATGTTCGTCGGATTACATTGCTCCAGCGTGAACAAAACGTTTCCATAAGTTAGCGATTGCAGGCAACGTTCGGGAGCAATTCGCCAGTGGCATGATGGATCCAGCATGATCGCCGGATTTGTGTCGGGATCCTCGGCGACTATGATGGAACAGCGAAACGTATCGATAGGGTGCGAGTCATCTGGAAAGAGATTCTGATAACTTGAAAGGGATTGGAAGGCTTACGGGACAGTTCCTGAATGGATTTCAGAGGATCAGTAAGTTCGCGAAAGAGTTCCTAATATGCTTAAGATTTGTTAGGGAGATTGTCGAAGTTAATAATCCTTGTTTCCCGGAATCGCTGTGCGTTCCTTAGCAACTTCGAAACCGTTTGGACCGATGCGAGCTAAACTTTGCATCGTGTCTCTGCGGGCGTGCGAGAATTGTGGGTCACCAGAAAACTACCTGGACACATTGTCCCGGCTTTATTTTATTCCTTTTATTGTAATTTTTCAGTTCGGGGCATTGTTTGCGGGCAGAGGAACTTTACGCGTTCCCAGTATGCACGCGCAAAATTGTGAAATATGAGGAAACTTGACAACATTAATATGAAGGAATGTTGTTCTCATTTTACGCTTGCAAGAAGTTCTCTTGATAACGAAATAAAGAATTCATTCTCGTTCTGATTGTCGTAAAATAGTCTATGAAAATAGAAATGTTCACGAAGTTCTAGTGATGAAAAATTTACTCGTGATTAACCCTTTCAGTAGTGACTAAAATGAAAAATTGTCTATCGTTCACGTTATATTTATGGATTTATATTATATTCGTGAATATTATATATGAATATTATTCAGATTGCGTTGCTTGTACTTACATTATATCCATATTATGAATTATATAAAGACGCAAATAATTTATTTATGATTTCTTATTTGCAAACAAGTTACTACTTTTTATTTGGATTTTAGAGAAAGACAAATAATAAATAATTGCTGCTTCTCTTTCGCCTATTGTATATCATGTTGCATATTATTTTGTACATTCGTCTACCAAATAGAATGTTACTTTTTATTCGAATTTAGACGAGATGCAAATAACAATATTTATTATTATCGAAGAAATAAGCAATTGCATGATGATTAATAAGTAAAAATTGAGACTGTATTCATAAATAAAAAATACATCCTTTATAATAATTTATTTACATCTACATAAATAATAAGTAATTATTTGTATCTCTTGTTTCAGCTTCCAAAAACGCAAATAATTTTCTATCTCAATAACCATTTAAATGAGCATTTACTTAAACGATGCCCGAGACCCCGGTTACAATTCATATTTCACGAATTGTAAACATTGTCACGAAGAAATTCGCAAGGAATACCGTGAAGCAAATTAATTAGCAAGTCACACTTCGGGATCGCTGCGCGCAAATTATCGCGAAAGAACGGATCGCTCCCCCTCCAGCTGTAGCAAATTCATCGCTTCCGCTGGCAAATTGCTCTTATCAACGGCCACTTCCCATCTTCCCAAACAGCATCGCTATCTGCCGTAGGGGTGGGCATAGCCGGTCGGGCATATGCTAAAGCCGAATTTATCGTAGAATCGTAGCGGAACGCGGAACTGATTTATCCCGTACGATCGTCCGGAATAGGCTGTTGACGTCGATCCGCATTAGACTTAGGGAGGGTCGAATTACCGGGGTGTGTCCGGGAGGGTCAACGCGCGAAATATGAAAAATCGAGCAGTCGCGGTGCTGAACGGAAGGGGGCCGGCGGCTGGAATAGAGAGAGGCCGGGAGAGGGAGAGGGAGAGAGAGAGAGAGAGAGAGAGAGAGAGAGAGAGGGGGAGAGGGAGGGAGAGAGAGAGAGGGAGAGTGAGAGGGAGAGAGAGAGGAGAGAGGGGGGCCGAGAGAGACGGAGAGAAATTCGTAGAGCGCACTTTCGCCGAGGGTACGATCGACCGAGCAAATCTTGATGAATTGACCGATCTGCGCGAGCTTCGGGAAAAATGGACACGTCAGTCCCTATAAAGCGGATATGTCCCGGGCACACTCGGGGACACAGCGAGAGAGCGTAGGAGAAGGCAATAGAGCGGAATAGGGAGAATGAGAGAGACAGAGCGACGATGAAAGAGAGAGGGAAAGAACAGGGTCCTTTTACGACCTAGACAAAAGTGGATGATGGTGCAAGCGCGGACGATTCTGTTGGCTGATACCGATCTCCCGCGGCATGGAAATCGTGACGAATCATAGAAGCTTCCGATCGGGGTGCCGGAGATCGTTGGTCCTCGTCGGCCGTGCTCGATAGCTTGATAAGTGCGCGAAATTGCTAGACGAAGGGGCGAGGTCGAGGCCGAGCGGGGTGGCGCGCGCGACCCCTCGTGAATTACCGATCGTCGCGGATTAATGGAAGCCATGACTCGTCATAAATTCCCGGCTGCCCTCATATTTCGGGAATAACGCCGCGAGGAAGAGTTCCACGGGCACTTTCCTCTGCGCTGTCTGGCAGCCGTACAAATCGCTCGCGCGGGAATCGACGCGATGGCTCCTTCCGGTCTGCATAGTGCATCGATTTTGCATAGCTTCGTGTTATTCTCTAGAAGCCCTATAAAAACCATCCGTGTCCTTGTAGTCTGCATTATTCATTGAAAGAGGAAGCACTGCGTCCAGGTCCGTAAGCTAAATTGCAAAGAAATAAATTATAAGCTTGTCTGCAGACAGTAAGTGAACTATAGCTATGTTTGTTAGCCTTGTGTAATAAGTTTCGTTAAGTTTCGTTAAGTTCCTTCGTTTAGGATCAGTTCTGTTAAGTTTTTTCCTCTGCAGTAAGTTCTTTCGAGTTTGTTGGTCTATGTACAATAAATTTTTTTAAGTTTGTTGATCTATGTACAATAAGTCTTTTTTAAGTTTGTTGGTCTATGTTACAATAAGTCTTTTTTAGGTTCGTTCGTATCCGCTATGTTTTGTTAAGTTTTTTCGTCCGATTAGATTTGTTAAGTTTCTTCGTGCACAATAAGTTTTGTTAAGTTTCTTTGTCCACAATAAGTATTGTTAATTTTTTCCCTCCGCAATAAGTTATGTTAAGTTTGTTGCCTACCAACAAGTTTCGTTCTTGTCCTCAATCAGTCTTGCAGATTTTAATAGACATTAGATCTACTTAATTATCCCGTGATTTGTATTCTAACTAATCGAGAATATTAATTTGTATAATATCCCGAAACAACATTCGTTAATCTGTAACATCCTAGGTCGAGTCGTACAGGAGCCATTAACCTCGCCATCGTTTCTCCGTCTCATGTAATTACCGATACCATTAAAGACACTTTTTCAATTTCTCCTGCTGTTTCAATTCCTCCATCCCCAATCGATCTTCCAATTGTTTTGTCCCTTTTATCTCTTGTACGATATTTTTCTACCCATCTACCTCGGCCCTTTCATTTACGATATACCTTTCCTTTTTCTTTTCCTCGCCACTATATCTCTTCCGCCTGCTTTTTACATTTTCAGGAGCAGTAAAATTGTGTAAAATTCACGTTGTGCCATCTCGCAATTTTTTCTTATAATTTTATCGCGCTAGAAGTAATTGTAAACCATGCCTCATCTTATGCAATATGTATATAATATTGATAAAGTTGAACTCGACCTGTGAATCGATCGTGACATCTATTGTCTTGCTACTTAGATAATCGTTTTTATATGTTGCAAGACAATTCACGGAAAGGATTTATTTATTACCTTTAACTTAATGTTATTTTTAATGTAGGTGTTGAAATTTTAGCCTCGAACAAAAATTAATCTCTAGTTTACTTAGTACTAAGATACTAAGATATCGGTTTACATTTTCGTCGGTTCCGTCAGCGGGCAACGACGGTGATGTAAACTGTATATAGTAGATACCGCGATACATCATCACCGGTACCATTAGATATACATCGTACCCTGACTGTTTGGGGGTCCCAGCGTCACGTATACAATGTGAAACGCGACAAATAAAACGTCTCTGATTGGTGGACAAGACGAACCCAAAAAGGGTATAAAAGAAGCGTTTTTTCTTGCCGGACTCTCAATAGAGTTTGGTCGCTCGATCGTTTTCGCCCATATACCTTCTCTCAATAAAGGAATAAAATAAAGTCTCTTTTTTTTAAGAAAAGAATTAGAATCATATTCATTTCCATTCCATAATCCCAACAGTAGGCATCTAGAACAGATTTATTCAAAATAGGTTTGGCAGTCAACGCGTTACAACAGGATAAAGAGTCTAAAAATTAAAATGAATACTAATACCAGTGTTCAGCAATTAAAATAATATCGGATTAATTGCCTTGATTTCCCGGAATCTCCGGAATTGCTAAATCCGGTCAGAC
Organism: Megalopta genalis; assembly: GCF_051020955.1. Taxonomy (NCBI): domain Eukaryota; kingdom Metazoa; phylum Arthropoda; class Insecta; order Hymenoptera; family Halictidae; genus Megalopta; species Megalopta genalis. The sequence goes on from NC_135024.1 coordinate 7,832,402, forward strand.
GAAACCCATTGTGCTAATACCGGCGGACAACTCGAGCGATCGTGGCCCGCAATTTTCCACGGAGAAGCTCCCGGCCGTGCACTTATTCCGAAAGATAGTGGATCGGCTGTTGCCGTGGCCAATAAGTCCACGTACGGAGCACGAGACAGCAGTCAGTATGTTAAGGCAATGTCCGTGGAATAGAATTCCTCGGCAGCAGCGTTCCATTCTCCCGTCGGGGGTGCACACAGGCTATTTCTCTGTCGGCGGGAAACGCATCGATTCACTGCCGCTTACAGTCGATTTCTGGCTCGGTATTATCTCGAGAGTCTGTCGACGAGCCACCCCCGGCTTCGCAATATTATCGGCGAAACTGTTCCCGTTTCGATAAAAACGGGAATCCACACACACAAGGGAGACGAAATATCGCAATTACTCCCGCCTGCTCCGACGTCTTAACCGAGGGTCCTTCGCTGGACATTAAATCCGTACCGAGGAATTAACAGGCGCCGGAATTAACACTCGGAAATCTGTTATCCCGGCGAAGAAATAAACTCTGGAATTTTCCTCGAGCCCTCGGCGACACCCCGGAAACACGAGGCGAAAATAGACCCGTCACACCCCAGTCGTCGTTAGGTGCTTCTTAATAGGGTAGAAATATGCTTGTACTGCCTGATGACACATAAGGGGTGAACCGCAGGGGGGGGGGTGGAATCGTCGAGTGCTCCTAGGAGCGTGAAGTCGACTCGAGAATTCTTGGAGATTTTAGACAGTAGTTATAACGGCGAGCATAATACTACTCCCGGCATTTGGGGTTGAGCCACACCGGGGGTTGAAAAAGTCAATTTCTTCTCTGCTATTGTTACATGAATTTTATCTTGAACATTTTTGAATCCGTTTCAAATAGATTTTACATATTTTATGTATATCTTTCGTGCATATAGCAAACGAGAAAATTGATCCATTTAAGATACAAGTATTAAACAAGCATCCCTTGTTTATTTTTAAATAAAAGGTGAAACGAAATCTGTTTTCGAACGTAGTTTATGTATAAAACAGTATGATTTGAATTCAATGAGATTTTGATTTATTTGTTAATTTAAGAAAGTGTGATTCTATATTTCACTTAATATTGGAGACGTCTGGATATTAAGTATTCATGAAAAATATAATTAGATCACGGATTTTTATGTCATAAATAATGAAATATGACATAAATCTTTTATGCCAACTATCTGGAATAGAAATTGTATTTCTTCTTTCATTAATTTTAATAAGTAGGACAAAGTGTGTCGGCATTCTCAATTCTGTGCACTCAAAGCCATTTTAACTCGAAATCTAAAAAAACAGTTTTTCTAACCTATAATATTTTCATTTCGTATAATTTACTACATTTTGTACGTATGACATTGAATTCTGTGACTCAAGCAACAGTTGCGTTTCGCACAACTGTTTAAACATAAACAAATTCGATGTTAAAATTATTTTTTAACATGATACAATTTTTTATGGCGACTCATAATTTTGTATTTTCCATGATCGGCTGCTATCCGTTTGCTGAATATGCATAAAAAACTATAATATGAAATAATATGCAAAAATCTGTACCAGCGAAAAAATAGTAATATTAATAATTCCTTAGTAAAAAAAAGAAACTGTACGTACCACAATATCTTTAGTAAGTTAGTGTAATAATGCTCTAGATTTATTATATTTTTATCCTAGTTACTTCTGACAATGCTGCAATTACCTGTGTAACACATAGTTATAGCTTAGTATGTATTTTGATTATGCGATATATTATATGATAATATGATCAAGCGGTTTATTTCCTCTAATAATAATAACAATAATGATAATAATAGCTATTGTGTGAATTTTACTTGAATTGCTTGAACATTGATGAAAAGGGAACAGAATTCTCTGCACCAAACATGGTATTACTAAAAATCTCCACCACGAATCAGGTGTTACCCGATCTTAAAAACATTCTAACATTTTCTGAGGGGAATCCGGGAGTCGTAACGTCGAGAGAAGGTTTGGAGAGCAACGTGGTGGCGGAAGTAACGCAAAACCCGTCGTCGCTAGAATTTCAATAATTTTCCGGCGGATTATAGTAAGTCCGGGAAATCGGAAGCCCGTTTTCCCCGGTGGAATTTTATCGGCCGGCATGACAGTCCGATTAAAGCCGAGAACGCGGCGCATATGGTGCAACCGTATCAAAGCGTTATCAGCGGGCGATTCCCTGTATCGCATTCTACAACAAAATCGGTGGCCGGGCCTCTTGTACCCGCCTACGGGTCATTTCGAATTACACTCGCGCACTCGAAATTTAACAAACAAAATCCTCGTCCCCCGTAACTGCATCCCCGGCTCGCGTTTCGCAAATAAATACATCGGCGCGTTCCCTTGCATCGCTGAATATCATTAATGCTATTCGAGCTCCGATTCGTTCGCGTTATCGAGCGAACCGTAACAATACCCTCGCTCGAATAACTCGCGAGCTTACATGATTTTTCGTTCATTAGGACTCGAGCGGGATTAGTAGAGCAACAGTAATCTGTCAGGAAATACACGCGCAGTCGACGGTCTTGAAATCGTCGGAAAATTCTAGCCTGCAACGAAAACAATTGTTCCGCCGTTTTATTTCGCAGCGGACACGTCGCTGTAAAACATTGAAACCGTGCATTATTCACGGCGAGTTATAAAAAAATGCGTATTTCTCTTTTTTAATGAATCCAGTTAATTTTCTGAAGTGCTTCTGTTTTCGCGATTTGGTTAAAATTTGTATCCAGGTCGAATGCGAACGCGGAAGCGCAGGGAAAATTGCGGCTAATATGATTTTACAAAAATTCTACTTTTAGAGACCGTTTTAATGTGAACTCTCCTCTCTGGTAACGTTACTGTAGTTTGTATACTGGAGTAATTTATTTAGTTACAAATCATCCTCGCTCGCATTTAGGATGTTGATAAAAAAATGTTGAATTTCGACTTGTCGAGTTACAGAGTTGAAGTAATAACTTTTCCAATCTTCAACGCTACAGAAACAGCTTATTGACATCTCATAATTGAAATAAATTTCACGAAAATATTCGAGTTCGAGCATATCCGATATAAATTATGTTTCCTCGCGATTTGTAATTTACAGCATCTCGGGAAAGTATTAGAACACCTTTCGAAACGCAATAACTTATTAAAAATTGGACGAGATTGCTTCCTCTTTTTTTCAGATCTTAGGGGGGCCAGTTTACTAAACGATAACTATGAAATTATTTTCGAAGATCACAATTACGTAGAATTACGAACAAAATAAAAAAACCACATTTCTTTTTTAACTTTTCAAATATTAAGCGATTCGATCCAATTTTTAAAAAGCTATTCCGTTTTAAAAGTCGTTCGAATTATTTCGTACGCGTACGTACTTTACCAATCCGATGTTTGCGCAGAAAAACGGCTCTCGATTTAATGAAACGTCGGGAATTGAACTCGTCGGCCGATAGTTTTTAAATTCCGCAGCTTTCACGTCGTTCCTCGGCGCTGTCGAGTAATTTCTGGCGGCGTGATTTGCCGGCGGAGCGATAATCGATTTCATTGTGACCGTTAACGTGTCCGGAGCCGTTAATTGCTACCTAATGGATCGCAGTTAACAAGTTTTAACAACGGCGGTCCGTGACCCAGAATCGGCACTCTCGATCGACAAAATCAGAAAACGGCTCTATAATGACGGAGACGCGGGAACAATTTCGCCGGCGGATTGAAAAGTCCTCGAACACCTCTGGGCCATCGTTTCCATCGCCGGTCTAAACAGTGTGCACACAACAACGCCGCGCCGCGTTGGAAAAAAATAGTGGCAACAAAGGTTTCACGCTCCATTTTATTACGCGAAATTGCGCGCGGTTTCAAACGCGAGCGCGCCGCGCTCCGAATAATAACAAAAGCCGAGTTAACCAGCCCGACGCGGAGTGCGGAAAAATTCTTTTCCTCCCGTTGATCGCGGCCGACAGAACAACGGAGTTTCCCAGCGTTCGAAACAGAGAGCTGTTCTCTTTCGTTTTTCCGACAGGCTCGGACCGCGGCCCCTCCCCCGCCGCCCGATTTTTCGCCGTTTGAGCGACGCGAGCCGGCCGCGCATGTTTGCCAATAATTTTCGATCGGCCATCGAACCGTCGCGCCCCCTGTATCTCGTTAAAAGTTTATCAACGATTTTCCCTGTGTCGCCTCGAATTTCGCGAGCGATACGCGCGAAAAAAACAGGATGTGACGAAAATGGTCGCGCCGCGCCGGTTGAAAGCGGCCGGTCGCCAGCGGCGAAATAAGTCGACAAATTTTTCTGTCGGGCACACAGTCCAGAAAATTTCGCCCCGATACCCTCTGTGCAAGCCTTTCTATGCTCGCAAACTCCTGGACGTGCGTCGTGTGAACGACACGGTGTTAATTAGTCTCTGTGAGAAGTTAATTACGAAATGTTTGATCGAGGCCTCGGTTTTTGACAAATTTTGAGTGAAACGTAATATCGTCCTGCAAACAATTTTGACGCGGATGCAATTTTTACCGTAGGCATATGTATCAAGCAGCTTTCTATTTGTATAATTTAATTTCGGTGAGATCGCGTTAAATATGCGAGCCGTTTATAACAAACGTGGTGTAAGTCAACGATTTGCTAGATTGATATTTAATATTATTAAAATTAATAAATATTTAATTCGATATATTTTATTCAATATTCTTTTATTGTTTTAAATTAAAGCTTGAAAGTGACTTACATGAAGGAGTTGTAACAATTTTGTACATTATTGCATTTCACAGAACTTCCGATTCATTTTTCAGTATCCACGAATTGACTTTTCCGACTTACAACATTTTTTATTTCAACGGTTCATACATTTCGCAAATGTATACTTTCACTGCATACTTAAAAATTAGAGAAAAATCGGAAAAGCTGCCTCGTAAATAACGGCAAAATGCACGTGAGAATTGCAAACATTATTTACGTGCACGTTTTAAAGAGGAAATGATATTTTATCTACGCGCAATGAGCAAAACAAAACATTTGACGATTCAAATAAATATTAATAAAACAACGAATGCTTGTCTTTATCAATATAGAACGACGTGCTTTTCATTTGTGCTCGCGTGGAAATTATAACAGATCATTAAATTATATAAAACAGTGACGTACATTTAATTCTACAGACAATAAAGTCTGTGGAAAATTTCTGCCTCGCCAGAGGACTGTTGACGCGAATTCAATTTTCCTGTTATGCGCTTTCGAAAGGAATTTTCATTTAGACGTTTTATTTACGTAATTTACTCTGTTAATAACAATTTTTTATTTCATCATAAATAACAATTATTTATTTTATTAACAAGAATCATTACAAACTTCCCAGTTCTACTAATAAAAATATTTTAACATTCTAATATTCCTGCAAACTCAAAAGTAAAGCCCCCTACGCAAGCAATTTTCTAACATAAAATTTTTCCCAAAGGCACAATTTAACTGCAATTGAACTGTAAATTGTTATAAATATGTTATTTAATAATCTTTGAACTTCTGAATTATTTCTTTTCACGTTTCAAGATACTGTTACATTAACACTTTAATTCTGTTATAAAACTTCAATGTTAACAGTTATTTTGCATTTGATCGTTAAAAATTCTGAAAAACTAAAATATAAAAGCTTACGCTATCTCTCAATTTAATCAGCATTATTATCCAACTATAACTTTTTCCTATTACCCAAAAAGTAAAAATTTTTTGTTTCTACATAATAATACATATAAAGTAATAGTTTCAGTAGATTTATAATTATTTGCTTAGAACAGAGAGAAGTTAAAAATAAAAAGACAACCGTTACGTCGGATCCTGCCGTTCCAATATTTCTTCAAACTTTCGTCAAAAGCAGAATCTCCTATTTAAACAATGTTCTCGCATTTCGCGCCTACATTCCTCCAAAAAACCAGCCTTTGAAAAGCGCACAGATGGGAACACACCGATGAAAACATAGAGCCAACGGAAAATCGTCGGTGGAAAAAAGCGATGGACGGACGGAAGGAACGGAGGGAGAAATAGTGACAGGGTGATGCCGGCGTGGGAGGGATCACGAGAAAATTCATATCGCGTCGGACGCTGCGGGACAATTCGCCGAAGCGACATTTGATCGGCGGAGCAAACAGAAACGCAACGCAATCGATGATCCTCCACCCCCCACCCTCCGCGTCGACAGCAGAGCTGGCTCTAGGCCGCTGACCATGCTCCACTGATTCTTCGTCAAACAATGACGTCATCGGCTGATGCCTCGGTCAACGATGTCTTCGGAGCCGAGCCGGCTAATTGGCCGATGCCCCGCCGGCGGCGGACGACGTGACGAGCGGATTCGCCACTTCCGTCGGGATTTTTCCGTGTCCACGGTGTGGGAGGAAGACGGTGCGAGACCAGGGTCGGTCGGATTAGTGGGACCTCGAGGTTTCATTTGCCGAGTGATCGGTGCGTGCGATTCTGTTGCACGAGGTGATTCGGTGGCCCCTCCTCCCTCCTCCCACCCTCGTATATATATTGCTTACTTGCGGAAGCTCCGGGCCGGCGAATGAAAGTCGCTCGATTTTTTGTTTGTTTGGCCGGCGGGAGAATGGAATTGTTACTCCGACGCCGACTGGGTTTGACGGGAAATGGACGGCTTCGGTGTTTTATAACAGAGAATTGTCGATTTGTCGAGCCGCTGATCGAACAGGAGTAATTGGAGACCTTGGCGCAGAAAGACCAGCGCACCTTTCGCTCATGTTTTTGCCGAATTTCGAAATATACGTTTCACTAGACTTGTCAATTCTGTGACCATTTTGTTGTGGTACGTGTGCATTGTTGGTAGTTAGGCGGTGGTCTGTGGGACTTCGTGAAAATTGTCGGTTTCGTATGTCATTTCACCGAATTTGGAATCGAAGGAGAGCTTTGCACGTCGAGTAAAAGGTTACTTATTGTGGGAAGAAAATAAAAGTGTATATTAACACGCGCGCGTTCCGTGCCGAGCTTTTTTTACTCGAATCTTCACACTTTGATATTTTACTAAAACTTGATGTATTACGTGCAATTATTAATTCTCGTACACATAACAACGTAACAAAAACTTATCAACGCCCATTCTTGCGGTGGAAATTGATTCTTCGGTTCTAAATTTCTTGTAAACAATTTGTTCAGTTCACTAAGTAAACATGCAAGCGTGTACCATCGATGGTACACGTGGCACGGAACGTGTTAACCCTTAACAATCTGAACATTTTTCCGATATACAAAAATTGTGATTTTGCTATACAGAGTTGAATTGAAATAGAAATTATTGTGCTGCTGTGAAGTATTGTAGGAAATAACGAATAAAAGATTTTGTATTTTTACTCATGTATTTTAAATGATTATCTTAAAAATGATAGTTCAATGTCGCCGTTAATTTCTATGTTTTCTGGCATTTTAGAAATCGATACGTATCACGGTTGCATGAAGAAACGCAGTCTAATCAGATATTAGATATCAACCCTTTGCACTCGAGACTATCTTAACTCCAAAAATGTAGACATTTGTTTCAACCTACAGTATTTCCATTTGTTACGATTGTTTTTATTTCTTTTTTTTTTACATATGAAATTGAACGTGTATGCATATAGAAGGCTTCTATTGTTCGACAATCTATCGAATACAGAAAAATATATAATAGTGCAGAAATTCTTTTCAAAATAGCGTAGTAATTTTTAACGTCGCCTCGGAGTCGTCGCTCGAGTGCAAAGGGTTAAATACATATATCGAAAGGTCAGAATTAATTCGTTAACGTCACCTTTATGAAATAGTGGGTATTAGGGGCCCGGGTCGCCGCACACTATGACGACCCACACATAGAAGAAAACCATATACGTATATTAGTTTTAGAGGTTTCTATCGACCAAAACTGACGCTTTAATATCGAAGTATGCAGTTCACAAGTGGAAAATTTCGATTCCGGAAAGACTAAACGACTGGGCTTCGGTTGTAGAAATATCCGTTTTGCAGTTATTGCGGAGATATTTGCAATATTCGGCCAGAGTGGTGTCAATCTCACGAGCATGACGTCACAAGATGGCCGCCGCTAACAGTTTTTCGTAAATATCGAGAGATATAGAGCTCGAATCGAAAATTCACAACCGAAGCCCAGTAGATAAGACACGTACAAAGACGGTTATGTCAAGATTATGTCAAGGTTATGTTATATACCTGACGGTTGAGCTCGCTTTGGTGTAGCTTGTTGGTTGGAAGAGAACTGTGACGCTAGTAGTGAAAAATGTCGGAAGCTCGAGTTGGTGTTTCGGTCTATCAACTACTCCTGTGTCTTAATTAACTAAGAAATCAACTGAAAATACACTCCATTGCCTTTGTACGTGCCTTATCTACTGGACTTCGGTTGTGAATTTTCGATTCGAGCTCTATATCTCTCGATATTTACGAAAAACTGTTAGCGGCGGCCATCTTGTGACGTCATGCTCGTGAGATTGACACCACTCTGGCCGAATATTGCAAATATCTCCGCAATAACTGCAAAACGGATATTTCTACAACCGAAGCCCAGTCGTTTAGTCTTTCCGGAATCTAAATTTTCCACTTGTGAACTGCATACTTCGATATTAAAGCGTCAGTTTTGGTTGATAGAAACCTCTAAAACTAATATACGTATATGGTTTTCTTCTATGCGTGGGTCGTCATAGTGTGCGGCGACCCGGGCCCTTAGGCACTCCTAGCGGTCGTAAAGTTTAATGCAAGTAAAAAGCAAAAGTATAGAACCGTACGGTGGAGGCACGAGCATCAGGTGGAACGGTGGAAGCAAACATTCGGAGGTAAGGACGCGTGGCAAGCGCGAAAATACCGCTCGACGGAATTAATTCGACCCAACGAGAGCCGAACGCATAACAAAACGCCCCGTAACTCGCGGCCGAAACAATGCCGCGACCAGCGGAGGTGAAACGCACCGGTTCGGTTCCGCGATACGATCGCGAGAGTCCGTCCCCCTTTTCCCGTGTTGCACCGCGTCGTCCTCGCCGGCGCGGCGGTCCCCGGCATCGAACGCGCGGTTGAATTTCAAATCAACGGGAGATACGGTTTCTGAAAGCCACGGCTGCTTCTGTGCAGCCTCCTCCGAGTTCGCTTCCATCGGGTATCGCTTCGTTAAGATAGCGTTACGCAAATATCGAGTGTCGCGTCGTGTGCACCGCTTCCTCTCCCTGAAATGACGCTGACGACACATGGTCTGCCATCCGGTGACCAGTAATGCCAGGGTTCCGTAAAGCTTAGAACCGAAACCGCTTTTAGAATCAAGTGTATCGCGTTTTACGTCTGTCTGGATCGTTTATTATCGTACTATGAATAATTCATTAGACAAAATTGTCTCAATGCAAAATAATTCGATGTTCTCTGGACCGTCTCTGAAATGAAGATTTCAGAGATAAATTGGAAACAGAATTTCTACGGTTAAATAGAAATAGAATTTCTATTTTATGATTATTGAGATTGTAAAGATACGTTTATGAGGAATTTATATATATATAAACTTGATAATCGAGACAGTTATTACAGTGAAACGTGCTAAAATTACGAAGTAACGTGTTATTGTTACTCTTATAGTAGTTAATTTACTTTTCATATTATATTAGCACCAGTGTCCATTTAATTTGAAAATGAGAGACCTCTACTAAACTGCTGGGAGATTCTTCAATGGAGGTATGCACCGATAGCTCGCGATAATTACCATCAGTATGCCGCAATTTTATGGTATGCGAGAGAAATTGTGCCATACTGATGGAATTGGAGAGAAACATTTCATTGAGAATTGCCACAACTGTTCGAAATACGTTACTGAAGTTACTGAGTAGTATAAATGTAACGCATAGTGGACAAAATAAAACCAAGAACTAGTACAATTAATATTAAGGTTTTTAATAGTTGTCTGAAACAATATAAATTAAGGTAGAAGTAAGCAGAATGGTGGAAAGAAACTGAAAAGCTAGGATTATAATAAAATAAATATAACTGAAATAAATAGTATAATTGAAATAAATGGTATAATTGAAATAAATGGTATAATTGAAATAAATGGTATAATTGAAATAAATAGTATAATTGAAATAAATGATATAATTGAAATAAATAATATAACTGAAGTAAATGATATAATTGAAATAAATAATATAACCAAAGTAAATGATATAATTGAAGTAAATAATATAACCAAAATAAATAATATAACCAAAGTAAATAATATAACCGAAATAAATAATATAACCGAAATAAATAATATAACCGAAATAAATAATATAACCGAAATAAATAATATAACCGAAATAAATAATATAACCAAAGTAAATAATATAACCAAAGTAAATAATATAACCGAAATAAATAATATAACCGAAATAAATAATATAACCGAAATAAATAATATAACCGAAATAAATAATATAACCAAAGTAAATAATATAACCGAAATAAATAATATAACCGAAATAAATAATATAACCAAAGTAAATAATATAACCGAAATAAATAATATAACCGAAATAAATAGTATAACCGAAATAAATAATATAACCGAAATAAATAATATAACCGAAATTAATAATATAACCAAAGTAAATAATATAACCGAAATAAATAATATAACCGAAATAAATAGTATAACCGAAATAAATAATATAACCGAAATAAATAATATAACCGAAATAAATATAACCAAATTAAACAGCAAGGTCTACCAACAAAAATTCTTAGACAGAAAAGTGAGCACGCCATACGTTTTTCTAAAAGATTGTTCTCAATCGCAATTTTCGTACCAGTTCATCACTCGTACCCAAGAGCACGGGATTTTCTCGGAGCAAATGATAGAGCCAGGGTAGTTCGCACTATCTCACCCAGAGGGAAAACCTAAGCGTTTTTAGACAACCTGTTCTTCGTGGCTAGGAGACATTAGCCTGCGGCTGCACGGTGAATTCAATTTTGACGGAAATTGGATTTTACCGGACACTTTTTCATCCTGTAAGTGGAAGGCTGCGGAGAGATAGGTTCCTCGGAGGCTGCGAGAATTTGATCGTTAATGTACTGCAGTTCGCGATCGGAGACCGTGGATTTCGGTGCTTTAGCCTCGGTAAAATTCATAAAATAACACGCTTCGCTAATATTTAACTGTGTTATGCTGTATTCTGAATTCGAGGAGATTATACCTAAGATTTGTTCCTTTGAAAGGAGTATTTATACGGTCTCTTTCACCAGCAACTCCAAAGATTTTGTGATTATAGAGAAAAGAATCCATGAATAATGGATAAGGAACATACAATCTTATCGTTACCAAATATTTCATAAGAATGTATAAACTCTAAATTCAAGAATTCTGCAAAACGTGGAACGTTCGTGACACAGTCGACAAGAAAAGGGTCCATCAAATACGTATCAGAAAGAGCAAACAAATAAATATTTGAAGCAATAAAGCCGCGGATTTTATACATTTTTAGAATAGTAAAAGAATTGAGAAGTACCGATGCATTGCTTTCGACATACTATACCAATTACAGAAAGGAAACTGTACCTACGTGACTTTTGAATCTTGCAACAGACATGTGTAGACAGTTTTTACTTCGCATAAATATCCGCGATCTACATATTACATAAAACATGGTTTAAAAAACTCTTCGTTTATTCTAAAAACTTCATCACTGGACTGCGCATTTTATGCATTTCTAACAAAAACGATTAGGTGAAACCCGAAACAGTGACGCTATTAGACAAATTTAAATTCATTATACTATTTAGAACTTGCTGAAATGAGATTCAAGACGTGAACAAATGTTTATGCCGTTCCTGTTTCTTGCAACTGAATCTACAAAATGTTTATTTTCCATAAAGATTCGCAATCTACTTACCGTGATCGCGCAACGTGTTGTACGAAACGCGTCGAGACCGTCGAAAAGGTGTTTTCGCCGGGAAATAAAGAAACTTGACGCGTATACTTCGGCGACAGTCCTCCGAGAACGCGGGGATATTACGTTATCGGATTCGGGAAGGCATTAACGCTCGGCCGAAGCCGGTCCCGCAGCTTCCGCGGAATTAAACTCCGTAAGTCGCTTGAACCGAACAAAAGTTTGCGCGACGTTTGCGAAAAGAAGTGGCAGCCGCGGCGGTTCTTATCTGCGAGCCGGCGAGGAAGTTGCGCGCGGAGACGGGCAGAAGAAAAAGAAAAGGCGGCGAGTGTCTCTTTATCCACTCCGGTCGACGAGTGCGCCGGTAAACAGGGTACTTAGAAGAAAAGTGACTCCTAAAGGACCTGCTCGCGGAAAACTGTCGCCTTCCTCGAACCCAATCGACGATTCCATCTCCAGGCTCGATTCAATTATCGAGCCAGCGATGACGCATCGATTATAAAACGATGGTCGAACGAGCGTGACCCTCTCTCCTTTCTCCGGCCATGTCTCCTCGACTTCTTCTCTGCTTATTGGCGTCGCCTTTGTCTCGGTTAGATCTCTCCGACTTTACATTTCGTTCCCTTCCATCGACTCCGCGCTCCATTATTTCCGTTGCTCGATGTTAACAGTTATCCCGCGGTCTTGTTTCAAGTTCCTCCGCTTTTCCGACGGCATAGAGAGCTTCGCCTCTTTTGTTATACCCGGAATTTGATATACACCTTCGCACCGTTCTTGCTCGCCGCGACTTTTCTCGCGTTTCCATGGACTTAATTCACTCGACTTAGCTGCACAATCGAGGCTCGTCGTCGTCCGCGACGACGTAATTGTTTCAACGGCCAGGGATTTTGTACCTGGTTCTGAAAAGTGAGATCTATTGTTCGCGGAACGGCCAGGGTAATTGACAATATTTCATTCCCTTTCAGTTGTATCGAACTTCGAGAGACAGATCGCGATAGTTTTGCTTGGGGTCTTTTTCGGAGAATTCGAGAATGGATCAACCTGGAATGGTTAACAATATTTCATACGTATCCATTTGAATTTAACAGATAGATCACAATGGTCATGTTTGGAACTGTTTCCCAGAATAAGAGATTTTCGATCTAGCTAGAATAATTGACAATATTGCGCGTACTTTAATTCTGCTGCACTTTAAAGAATCGGTCGCAACAGTTGTCCTTGGAATTTTTTCAGAAAATAAAAAACTAGGTCGGAAACTTTTCTCTGGGCTTTTATTCGGCGGACCTTAAAGAGTACGAACACATTTTTTGGCGTAGAAAATGTGCGGTGGCTACACGAGCGTCGCGCGACTCCTTTTATGGACAGAGCACTCTACGGTGTTGTATAAAATGTTCCTATTTTTTCGTCCTTGTCCCTTGATATTTGCTCTGAATATTCTCTTGCACACAGCGTTTCTGTATTTATAGGTCAGATGGGAACGGGAGAGAAGACAATTCTGCGTGGCGAAAATAGAATATCTTACACGTGACTTCGTTCTAAAGAAAAATTAAAGATCTCCGAACGTAAGATGAACATCAAGGTGTCTGAACACGATTGACCGTTGAATGCTTGCGAAGTGCATGATATGCGCGAATGCTCGCCAGAAGTTCAAATTAGATATTCTCAATTAATTCTAAAATGTCCGATTTCCATTACGTATAAATGTTTGCCTCCTTGCTTACGTTATCTTGTTTATGACATAACCTCTTCTACAGTCTTATTGTGTATTGCTTTCAAAATTTTGTCAAAATTCTGTCGAAACAGAAACATCACACCTTTCGAAGAAAGATATTTATCTTATCTACTTATACTTACTATACTGATCTCTTATCTACTATTTCTTTAAAAATCCGACATTTTATATGCACCAGCCTAATACATAAATCTCATCTTAATTCCTGTGCATAAAAACGGGTGTTCATTTCTATTTTCCCTTTCGTAATTTTTAGTAACTTTCAGCAAACATATATTTATACAGAACTTTTTAGATTAAGAGAGTGAGACTTTTAGATTAATATGCTTTAAATATTGGGAAAATTTTAAACGTGCACACAAGGATTAATTTTTAACGAGCATTAGCAGCCAGCAATTATGATGATCGCCTTTCCAGCAGATTCTCCAAGAGATGAACTTCGTAACTTCGTAATCGATAAATATTTTTCAGCAAAAAGATTACAGTGCACAGCCAACAAAAAGCTACTTTAACTGGGACGGCGCGTTCGAGACAGAGTTTCACAGTGTTCAAGGAAGAAATTCCCAAAGACCGTGTTCCGCTCTCGACAGAGGCAAACCCCTTAAGCCGGTCGTTCCGACGCTGATCCACGCCGATCGGTGTGATCGCAGCGACAATAACAGTCGGTCAATCATCGTTACGGGCGCATCCTGCCACGGCCGAAACTGCGGATTCTCTCGGCTCGGCCCGGTTCGGCGCACAAAGGGAGGCCAAACGCGTGTCCCGCGTTCGAGCTGATTGCGTCCTCGCTGACCATTACGCCGGATCTGCCAATCTTCAAAGCAATATAAAGCCACGGCTTTATTTATGTGCAGCGGGGGTGCGCGAGGAGACGCCGCGCCGTCGAACCGGCCCTCGCTTCAAACCACGCCCTTACATAAACAGTATAATTGCGGGGGCGTTCGGCCGAATATATCGCCGATCCTGGCCGCTTCGTTCTCGCCACCCTCGCCACCCCCTTTCGCTCGGTTTTATCACCGTCGCGACAAAACGACCCGCTCCCTTCTCCGCGGGGTAGGACAACGAACAGAAACCGACTGCCGCCCACGCACACCGACCTGCTTCTGCTTCTTCTTCTTCTCCTTCTTCTTCCATTACGTCAGCGCCCTTCCGAGATTCATACGCCTTGCGTCACTCCGAGGGTCGAACGCGACACGATCTATGGATCCCTCCTCTTTCGCTTCCACCCCTGTCAAGAGGGTGAAGACGAGCGAACGCGTACCCGTGAAATGAGATCTTCGTGGAAACCTGTTTCGGGAACCTCGGGAGATCCGCCCGTTTTCTTTGTCTTGTAAACACTCGAATTCTGGTGTTCAATCTGGGAATTTTTAGGGTGTTTTTTCCCTGATGGGATTTGCAGAAAATTTTAGAACACCTGACTATGTTTCCGACGCGTGTTCTCGTGTTTTTTTTTGGCGAACGTTGAAATCGTGGATTTTAGAATATTGTAGTTTTGGAGTGTTTTGAGTTGTTTCTTTCGAAACGATGCGACGATTGTTAAATCTTAAACGACGGACAATTTTTACAATTATAGGACTAACGATATGTCAAGGTTCATTTATGTATACTTATTAACAAACGGCGGGGTTTTGTGGAAAATAAAAATTGTCTGAGTTAATTATAAGGAACGTAAATCGGATGAAAATGTTTTCTGTTCTAATAATTTTCATAAGTTATACATAACATAAAAATATTCTTTACGGTTTTGTCTTCGACCCAGCCATTTTGTAAAAAATGCATCAAATCCGCATTTTAAATTCAATTCCGCATTTGCTCATAATTGCCAAGAATTCAGTATTTACACTCGGTAAAAATAATGAAGTTAGAGGGTTAATCTGCTAACATTGTTTCGTAACTATGATACGACATATTTGGATTTAATGGGTCAACGAGGTAGACAAAAAATGAAAAGATTTTATGCCGCGACGACCTTTTCGTCTCGGCCAGTATGTCACAAAAAGCGCTCGCTGCGGATGGAAAGGAGGTTTATGTTTCAACGATGACATAACGATTCACATTTACGTTTCATCGGTCGAGACTTTCGAGGTACATTTTTTTATCGATCTAAATCATCCGATCTCACTCAGTCGTTTCTTAGCATCATTACATTCTTAAACTTGCGTTGTAACCAAATCGTATACATAAACGATTTCTCCACGGACCAGCATTAATTACAGAGCGAGAATTATCTTTGAATAAATATCTTTTTTTTTGTAGTTCACACTGCAATTTGTATCCACGCGGGAAAGAGTAGCGTGCAAATTTATCACAGGCTGTTTCACTCGACTGCTGATTACTTTGTGCCTCTTTTGTTGGATTATAAATTGACGAGTTCCATTCGAAGTGAAATGTTTCAAAGACAATCGATCACGGAGATTTGTTCTTTGACAACAGCGTTTGTTTCCCCGAATTCAAAACCATATTACCAGTTTCCATTTTCTGCGGTATTTGCGGGCATTTTATTCGAACGAATCCGCCAATATTGAAAAAGCCTGCGAATGAGGATGGTTTACGCTCCACTAATTATTCCGCTGTTAATTACGCGTCGATCGCGTACCGCCGGGCATCGCAAACACGGCAACACGATCGAAATCGAGAGAGAGAGAGAGAGAGAGAGAGAGAGAGAGAGACAGGAAGAGAAATAAATAATAAAAAATAAAAGGTTAAAATTATTCGCGTTTCACCCCTCAAAAACAGCAACGGGTCGCGGCGGGTTGTAGTCAGACATGGGCGATACTAATTTGTGCTTCGTTTGAGTATGCTACTTTCGTGTTCCACCTACTTTTTTTTTTATTTTGTGCTCCCACCGTGTCCCTTTTCCTCGAGACTCTGCAGCGGATGTTTGTGCTCGTGTTTAACGTGCACACGGTAAAACCCCCGAGCCCGGCGAAATTTTACATTAATTTGTCGTGCAGACTTTATGGCATAATTAGACTCCCGTTTGAGCGTGGTAAACGCGCGGCAGAACCGTGGGCGCGTCAAGTGTGATGCCAACGAGAACTCTAATTAGAATGTTTTAATTAAAAATCCCCGATCTGGATCAATCTCTCCTTGCGATTTTTCGATTTTCCATTACGCTAACGAGCATTCAACGCTTGAACCAGGGAACAATGCAACGGAAGTGAAAAAAGAATTACGCTGTGCATTTTCTTTCCTTCCGTTCAATTCTTTTAAAATAAAATACTTCGTAGTTTGCTCGGGGCAAAATTGAGTATACGGTAAAGCTGCTTTACCTGCCTTTTATCCAGTCTCTTTGAAACTGGGATTCTCTGAGCTCTTTTTCATTGTTCGGAAATGACACAACAGATCTTGGAATAAGGTTACGTTAATTTTCTACGAAGATTTTCGAACGATAAATAATTTTTTAAAAATATTTTTAAAAAATAAGGTTTTATAAACCAAAGAAAATTTATGTTCGGTGCACGACTGCATCTACGGCGACTTTTATGCATCATTTTCTGCAGCAATTGCAAGAGATGAAAAGCAAATTGTCTTAACTGTTGTTCAACTATACTTTCACAGAGAATATTCACTTTTTTGTGTATAGAAAATTTCGTCTGGAATTTTCGCAATTTTCCCACGACGTTACAATCCAAAACTACGAATAAATCCACTAGCATCAAAAACTACGAAATTTTCCACTTAGAATGATCGAGAAACAGCTGGTTGACCTTTCGCTTTGGAGAACCCACGAAACTCAATATTCGCATGAAAAGTATAATAGCACAGCTCGTAGCGAAACGTGCCGGGCATCGTGTTCCACACATTATGCAAATACGCATCTGCCACATAATTATTTGGTTAATAAATATACATCCTGCAGATCCGGTAGTCTAGGATCCACGGGATGCTAGGTTTAGTTAGCTCCGGGTAAGACCCATTTATCTAGGATCTGTGAAGACCAGCATACCTAGATTAGGAGGCTTAACACGCCACATTCCACGAGCCCGAATACGACTGGAATCAATACATCCGAAGAGAATCAGCATGGAACGAGCTCGTGTTACTTCGCCGAAAATTTTTCATGGAGAAAGAGAGAGCTAGTGTGAGAGAGAGAGAGCGCTAGAGAAAGCGCGTGCTAGAGAAAGAGCGCGCTAGAGAAAGAGCGCGCTAGAGAAAGAGCGCGCTAGAGAAAGAGCGCGCTAGAGAAAGAGAGAGAGAGAGAGAGAGAGAGCTTGAGAGAGCTTGAGAGAAAGAGCTTGTGAGAGAAAGAGAGCTTGTGAGAGAGAGAGCTTGTGTGAGAGAGAGAGCTTGTGAGAGAGAGAGCTTGAGAGAGAAAGAGCTTTTGAGAGAAAGAGAGAGCTTTTGAGAGAGAGAGAGAGAGCTTTTGTGTGAGAGAGAGAGCTTTTGTGTGAGAGAGAGAGCTTGAGAGAAAGAGCTTTTGAGAGAGAGAGAGAGAGAGCTTTTGTGAGAGAGAGAGAGCTTGAGAGAAAGAGCTTTTGAGAGAAAGAGCTTTTGAGAGAGAGAGCTTGAGAGAGAGAGAGAGAGAGAGAGAGCTTGAGAGAGTAAGAGAAAAGAGAGAGAAAAAGAGAGAGAGAAAGATTCCCGGCGGCCCGAGGCGATCTCGCCGCAACAAAGTTACGGTTTCCCCGCTTTGCATCGACGTCTCACTGCCCAGTTTCACCCGCGCTTTTTTATTCCGCTCGTATCCGCGTCGGAAGCGTTTAAAAAATCGTAATGGCTCTACGTGTCCGGAATAAGCGACTCGCGTCTTCGCTTTAAAAGGTGTTTTATGAATCTACAGGTTGTAACCTTGTTCCTCCCGTTCGATTAAACTCACCCCCGGCCACCCTTACGCGAGGACTAAAATATCACCCTCCGGCACCCAAGGCCGGTTTCACGCCTCGCGCGTATTTATTCCGCCGAACTCGGCCGGGATTTTATATCTGTTCCCTTTTTACTGGCGCGTCCTCGCGCGCGGGGTGGGAAAAACGCTTTTACTGGCGCCGCGGCCCGCGTCGCCGCCTTTTAGAGCTCGGTCCGCCCGGAAAAGCTGGCTGGAATTATTTAAACCCGGCCCTCATCGCGGCCGTAAAAAATAATCAAGCAAACTTCTGATTGCGGAACAGGCGGCGCACGGCGGATCAGCTTCCTTCCGACACGGGACCGGAACAACGTTAACCACGTCGCCGCGCTTTTCATATTTTCCTCCGCCACGGTCTCTCTTTGTTTTTCCCGACACTCGACCGGAGCTTAAGAGTTTCGTAAGAGGCTTTTCACCGATGCGTGGCTTTCAAGGGGCGCCAACAAAGGCCCCCGGAAACGCTGGATTTTTTAATCACTGTTGCCGTAAAGCACTTTTAACCTCGTGCCGCTTTTAACGTCGCTGACGGCCAACGAAAAATTTATGCAAGCTTCACCGTGCAGATTATTATTGATCGTTTCCTTTGTTCGCAACTTGTACCGTTTCCATTGTTCCTGGTTTCGAGAGCGTCGATTTACCGAGATGAATGGATGTTACGCGCAAATTTCTTTCTTTACATTTAAATTGTGATTTTCGGTTTCGCGAATTGTTCCATAATGGAATTTTTATTACTGAAGCATTTTATTACTGAAATGCCAAGAATGTAAAGATATTGTTCGAGAAAACTGGTGAAAACTGAAATATGTGTTCGTTAAAATGATTTGAACATTTAGAGATCAAGACGAAATAAAACGAACAAATAGAAAAGTATAAATAACTATTATAAAAGATAGCATAACTCGGTCGCAACAGATAACTGTTAAATGTGTTGAAAGCTAATTTCTCAGGTAAAGAGTCCGCAAAACGTAAGAAGACTGAAAAGGTAAACAAGAAAGAATACTCCAGACTGAGAAAGACTATTCAATAGACATCGCGAATCTTGATTTTCCAATTTTCCTTTCACCGAATAAAGTACTTTCAGTAGATGCAATTTCTGAGATTGCAAGGTTCGCGGTCGAAGAATCTCATTTAGAAACAATTTGATAAAATCGCGTATTTTCTGTACATCCTCGTCGAGCAGCCGACATTTCCATCGCAATTCGCCGAAAATTCTTTCAGCAATTTTTCAAGTTTAATTGTGCCGAACGAAACCGAGAACTCGCAGCTTCCAACTCCCGCAGCTCCTTTTCAGCGGAATCGCAATAAGGCGGACGATATCCGCGGAGCTAAACCAGAACGGACTTGTTAATTTTGCGTACTCGGCCTGCCTAAGTAATCAACAACTTTAATCGGAAGTTACGGCGCAATATAATGCAGTTACTCGTTTTATCTCCGCGAAGGCGTAGTGGCGCGTGTATATATACATATATAGATCGGACGGTGTAATAACGTTATCTACCCGCAGCCACCTCCGCCAGGAATCGTAACGCTCCCCGTAATACCGCTACTTCCCGTTACTTAATTTTACAACTTCGTTTTTGTACGTGAAAGGGCACGGCTCGCGGCTCATTAAATTCGGAATAAAATAAAGGATCCGCTAGCCCGAACCGACCCCTCCATTTCTCTTCGGCTCTATTTCACCATAAATTCGCAAACCTTCCCTATCTACATTGTAACAGGGTATTTTATAGCTTTACGTATATTTCCTTCCCGTACCGTCAAATAGATTTTGAATTATTGCAGATTTCTTGCCTTTTATGTCGCTCGGATTTGCTCTAATCTACTGTATTCGAAAATTAACCCAGGCACGCTTAAGGGAGGGTCAGAAAATGTTCACGGAATTTTAAACATGTATCTTTGTTGTTTTGTAAACTTTCTATATTCTATTTTATTATTTTATATTATACAATTTTATATTATACAATTTTATATTATGCAATTTTATATTATGCAATTTTATATTATGCAATTTTACATTATGCAATTTTACATTATGCAATTTTATATTATGCAATTTTATATTATGCAATTTTATATTATGCAATTTTATATTATGCAATTTTATATTATGCAATTTTATATTATGCAATTTTATATTATGCAATTTTACATTATGCAATTTTATATTATGCAATTTTATATTATGCAATTTTATATTATGCAATTTTATATTATGCAATTTTATATTATGCAATTTTATATTATGCAATTTTACATTATGCAATTTTATATTATGCAATTTTATATTATGCAATTTTATATTATGCAATTTTATATTATGCAATTTTATATTATACAATTTTATATTATATTATTTTATATTTTTTATATTTATATTCTATCTTCGCATTAACAGGTACCTAAATGAATAAATACCTATCGTTCAACAGCATCGCATAAATAAATATCCTTCGAACAGAGAAACACTTGTCATGAGTCACGAACAGACGAGTGTGCGCGTAGAAACATGCGTAAACACGTGATATTCGTCTAATGAACGAGCCGCTGACTACACCTCAGAAATTAAACTTTCACTACGAGTCATAGTTTCGTCGCACCGTCTTCCTTTAGTCAGTTCAGCCACTGTTTAAGGGGCTGCGAAAGCGTAAACAGAATTTTCCTAAAAATCTAGTTACGCTATTTCGTCAGGCAACCGCAGGCACGCGCAAAGGCCAAGGCAGCCCGACGAAACGAGCCGCGCAAAGACAAGTTCCGAACTCGACACTCGTTTATACACTCGACTCGACTCAAATTAACCGGTCAGATAGAGAGAGAGTTTACCTTGCTCCGCAGAATCCGACGAAGCTTGCCGGCGTGACGACCCTCGTTAACCCTGACTCGCCTCTTCGAGGTAACCGTCCTTAATTACCGCTAACTTGCGCCTCGTTTCCGGCCAAGGAACCAATCCGAACGGTATTCGTCTGGAAGGAGGGGATGCCAAAGCGTGACGGAGGGAGAAACGAACAGAGCTCTCTCTCTCTCTCTCTCTCTCTCTCTCTTTCTAAGAGAGCGACATAAATCCATCTCTCTCTTTCTCCGTCTTTCTCACTCGAAACGCGAGATATTTTCTATGCGTCAGACGCATAATGCAAATGACGATGCAAATGTTGCGTCAACGCCGCAACTTGTCCGTTTCGGAAGCAGCCCGAAAAACGCCTCGCGGTTAATTTCAACGTTCGCGTGTCAAAACGTCCAAAGAACCGCAGCCGAAAAAGAGCCGAGCTGAAGTTACTTGTTCTTTACCCGATCTAAAAAAACTGTCCGCATGCCTCCGCATTATTCAGTAAACGTTTTCTTATGAAAATTCTACGGGCAACCCTCTTCATCTCGCTTCACGTGCGCATCTTTTATTTTCGTACGCAAGTAAATTTCATGCATCTCAAAAGGTTATTTCACCTTCTCTACGCACGCTGTTCTACCCGATAGACGGTAATATACCGAATAATAAATACGTCGTGAGCGAATCGTATGCGAAGCATGCGTCCGGCGCTAATAGAAAATATCATGCGCGGGCGGACGTCGGCGTCTAATCGCAAGCGTCGGACGCATACGTCCAGCCGTTCGTTCGCTGCTGACGGTTGCAGGAAATCGTACCTTTAAGAGACCGACTCGCCGCGAGCCAGTTTGACTGAATTATTGGCCAGTTCGTTCGCGCCGCGCGAATATGATCGGATTTGTCCTGAAAGCTGCACGCATGAATCACGATTACCGCGAAATGGAAACAATGCTCGCAGAAGTGCACGCGGCCGCCGCGTCGATTTATTAATCCGGGGACGCGGCGCGGCGCGAAAACAACGGCAATTTCAAGTAACATCGGATTCCGCGGTGTTCCCCGCTATCGCGTTTTATTGCCTCCTGGTTTTTGTGCGAGCTCCGCCATTTTTTCACCCCTGTTCTTCGTGTTCCCCGTCGCAGGGGGTGCGCGCGGGACGCGAAGGCGGGAATAAAAATTTTTCGCGAGAGGGAAATGGGACGCGATAGGGACCCCGCCCTGGCGAGCGTCACCGTCGAAAACGGAGCGGAGACGGCGATAAAGCGCAACGCTCCGGCTACGGTGATTTATTGGCGGTTGTCAAGTGATCGATGAAATGTCGCGCGCCAGCGCCCAAGGCGGAACGAGCTTTTTAGTGTCTGTCCTCGTCGCCGGGCTTCCAATTCTATGGATCACTCCGTGTATTATTGATCGGCCCGACCATTTTTCTTTGCCGACCAATTTTGCTTTTTATGCAGAC
Organism: Megalopta genalis; assembly: GCF_051020955.1. Taxonomy (NCBI): domain Eukaryota; kingdom Metazoa; phylum Arthropoda; class Insecta; order Hymenoptera; family Halictidae; genus Megalopta; species Megalopta genalis. The sequence continues at coordinate 7,855,146 of NC_135024.1, forward strand.
GTTGAAGATAATCGGAGGCAACCAGTAATTCTCGGGGGCTTCTCGAATTAACAATTTAATAAATAATTACAATGGTTACGCTTATATTAAATTACAAGATGAATTGGCTTGAATCCTTTCGAGCAAAATATGAAAACTTTTCGGAGTTAAAAATGAAAGTTAAAATGAATCCATTTTAACGGCTAAGAATTTATTTTAAAGATAATCATTTTTGCTTTTAATATTCTTACAATTTTAATACACGCTTTAAGCAAAAACTCCTCAAATCTGATAAGTAGACTGCGGCTCTTTATGCATTTATGCATTAATGACGTTCTTATTTTGTTTTCATCGTAAAAGATCTTTTAGTCGATGAAAGAAAGACTTTTATTTTAGTCTTTATTTTATGTCAAGTTATTAGTTTAGTATATTTTTTATCCGTTTCCAAAACACAAGAAATCGTACATATCGATAAAAATGAATAACATTTTTATCTTATTTTCGTCATAGAGAATATTTTAGTCGATGAAAGAAATTATCCTATTTCTAGCTTCCATAAAATTGAGCGTGAAAACACTTGCCCGTCGATGCCAGTAGTTTCTTCCCGTACACTTTTGCCACCTAAATAATCCTGCCAAGTGGGCAACCGCGAGCGAAGCTAAAATATTCCTTTAATATTCTATTAAAGATTGTTTTCCCATGGGAAATCCAGTGTTTTCGAGCGTAGGTGTTTACGCACGCCAAGAAAGCTCGGAGTGCGTGCGAAAACATTGTTTGAGAAAAATGGGGTCGTGTCATCGGCTAGGAACTGGCGAGCGACGTGACTTTCCTGGAAGGAAACACGAGGCACGTAGAGCTCGTAACGCCGCGACGCGACATAAAACGATACGTTGTTTGTAATACACGAGCTATCGATAAACAGCGGTCCCCAGCAGCCCTCGGCTCCACGACTTGGCAGACTCGCTGCCATTAAATATCGAGGCTGGTCCGAAAGACGCCAGTCGGTGGGCCGTCTCCCCCCTTCAATTTCAATCGGGGTTATACACACGTTTGCTAAGGAGAGAGATCAAATTGAACTCTGACCAACCACCGACCCTTAATTTCCTGTTCGACTTCTTAATTGCACGTTTGCCGGCAGAACGTGCACTTAGAGCTCTCTGCTCGGGGCCTGGTTTTAACGGGGACTGCTAATTTGAAAGGAGGCCGTACGCGAATTCCGAGATCAAAGGACACGCATCTGTTCGAAACGAAAAACCACCCCCACCGCCGGCGTCGCTCGTGCACGTTCGACGGATCTCGGCGAAACGAACGCCAATTTCCGCGATGTTCGATCGAATTGTTGGAGTCAGCAATGCTGCCATGAGTCGCTGATAATTTCGTAGGTGGGTTATAATTATGCAAGATATAAATTATTTAGGTATGTTGTACGAAATTGGTGTCGCTTGGGAGGTTCTCTCTATGTTTAATTATTGGTAGACTGTCTCATGTATGCATAGGAGAAATGTATAGGTGAAGCACGGAATAGTGAGAAAATTGAATGGGAAAATTATGGGATTGCACTTGACTCCTACGTTTTGCAATCGATTTATTTTGGATATTGATTCGGGGTCTAACTATTAAAATTCCAGCTTAAAATTACAGTTTACAATTACATTTTGTAATTACGTTCTGTAATTACATTCTGTAATCACATTTTATCATTATATTTTATAATTACTTCCTATAATTATATTTTATAATTACTTTCTGTAATTAGCTTTTAAAATTGCAGCTGTCTATTTTTGTCGCAAACGCATGAAATCCACGGACTATTCATAAGTTCTTCAAAATTACAGTATACATAAATGGTTATACAGCAGGTGGGAACAACGTTCTTCAATTCTATAACTTGGACATTATAAAATTCTTGTAATCAGCCTGTTTCGAGTTTCACGCGCTCTCATCATAAATGCATAAAATCCGCAGTCGATAAATGATCCGAGTTGTCGACACATTGTATAGCGGGGACGCATTAAATTTCTACGACCTGTTTGCCGCCACTAGATCGCATGAATTATGCAAAACTGAAAGTGTTTTTACTTTTCCTTTGCGATTCCAGGGGCGAGCAGTTGACTCTCCGTTGAAGCATCCGCGAGCAAATTAATTGCTTCTTTTTTTTTTCTCTCTTCCAAGATAGCTACCCCGGTTACTCCATACGGCAACACGCAATGTATAGCGCGCGCCCGTTCGCGCAGCCATTTCCATAAATTAAAACCTGAATAACAGGATTCAAAGCACGACTCAATTCGAAAGAAAATCGATTTGAAGTTGTTTTCGTATCCAGCGATTCAATTAGAAGTATGAATCGTTCTCTCGATCAAAGGAACGATAAAGATCTGCTAATTGTGCGAAATGGAGGGAACCGTAGCGCCGTAAGCGAGCGATAAGGATCTAGAGGATGGATTGAAGCTTTGTATTCAATTAACAGTTACGTGGAAGTTACAGTCGTTGGATGGAATTTAATTCCGTCGCGACCCTTGCACTTCATTTGCGAAGGAATTGAATGCCTGGCAAATATGAAATTCAGTCTCTAAATGGATTTGCTACATCAGTTCGACCCATTATACCACTTTCCTAGTAACTTCATTCTGTGCGACCAAGTTACTTTTGTTTAGAACTTCGTTTTCTCGATTCGATCAAACTTTCTGGAATATCGCATTGACCTGAAAGCTCTTTTACTAACCCTTCGAGAACGGCGCCTAATTTCTTTCTAGGACAATATTACTAATTTTGCACGATGTTACTAATGCTATCACATTTTAACGGTAATTTGAACTTTTTTATGAAAGCGTAATAATCTGACTGAATGCGATGAGTCTTAAACCACACTGAATGATTAATATTTTTATTTTTTTTATCATCTCATAAGGTTGCACTTATTTCATCTGTTGCAATTCTTTTATTTTGTAGCCTTGCAGAGACTAGGCAAATGAAATAAATATGACAAAAATAAAATCGCGATCAACATGTAATATAGTTTGTTCAAATGTGAATCTCAATTATCCGAACCTCTGCAGAATTCTCTACTAGCCGAACAATTAAAAGATTTCACGTAGCGAAAAATAATTCCATTATCTGAATGTTAACAAAAGTAATGTCGAACTGTGAACTGATAAAGAAGAAAGAAAAAAAAAGTAGCGACAACAGCATCTATAATAATAAGTTTGTACACTGTTTCGTCATGTTTTCCTGATGACTGTACCAACTGAACTCCGAAGGACGCGCATTGTGCACGCTGATTGAACGCGAAACGAATTTCTAGTACAAACCAATAAAATAAACTAGAAGGTCCTTAAAATTGGAGTTTCATCTTCGGAGAGCCACTTACATCAACTTGAAGGTATACCAGTATCAGGAGATTCTATAAAACTTCGATTGGCCAGAGCCAACAAACGGACAACATCCGGCCGAGATTCCCTCAGGAAGCGAAGAATCTTGGAAATTAGAAGACAGACTGGGATCAGCGGGTCCAAAGACGCGAATCGATCCGGAAGATCAAAGTTCCCGGGGGAAGCGTGGCCAGTCGCCGGGCACCGTTGGGACTTTAATTAAATATTAGCTTCACCTCGGCGGGTGTGGGAGGCGCGGCGTAGACGAACGAGCCGGAAAGATAGCCGGGAGATCGGTGTAAACGACGGCCAAGGGCACTTTCATTTAAAACGAACTGTATCCGAGCGGGCGCGGCGTGGCGCACCCCCGCAGGGCCCCGTATGGGACGCAACGCTAATCCAATTTGCGACCAGCCGTTCCTTTTAATCCTTTGGCACACACAGCTTCTGGCGTAACCAAGTTTTTAAATTAAATTTTCAAGGCACCCGCAAAATCCTCGCTCGACACGCTGCTGGCCAACTCGTTCGACGTCGATTTTCCTCTCGTTTCCCGCTTCCGTGGATCCTTTTCCCCATTCGGCAACCCCCACGCAACGCGCAGCTCGCGCAGTTTCTCTCATCTGCTCTGCTCTGCTCTCTCTCTCTCTCCTTCTCTCTCTCTCTCTCTCTCTCTCTCTCTCTCTCTCTCTCTCTCTCTCTCTCTCTCTCTCTCTCTCTGCCCTCTGGAGCTAATTCGACGTTTGCCGTGGCAGCGATCGATCCGGACCCCCCGCCCCCGCATCGGTTCCCCGAGACAAGACACAATTAAGCCCCGGTTTACATGTAGACGACGCTCGGACTAGTGGAACCGTTCCGGGAACTGGCCCGTAATTACCGACTGCGAACGGTCTTTGCCAGCAACTCGGAACAAGACAGCATTATATGGGAACCGACGCTGTATAGTAACTACTGTTAGAGAACTAGTGCTCCCGGCACAAACTGGCTTTTAGATAGGAGCGAACCGCATCTCTTCTCTCTCTCTCTCTCTCTCTCTCTCTCTCTCTCTTTCTCTCTCTTTCTCTCGATCCCTCTTGCGCTCTATTCGCTCTCTACATCGTGCCCTTGCCGCCCGGTCGCGGAAACGTGTTCGAAACTGGCGGTCGTTTTCGGTAAACACACTTTATGCACCGACCGTACCGTTCGCTTTGCTTCGTGGACCTGTTACTTCCTCTCCGCCGAGAGAAGTTTCCAGGGACATGTTACTACATTTGTTTTATGGGAAATATTCCTTCGTTCTTTCATCGAAAGGTTTGCAGAGTTTAGTGACAATCTTTTGCGGATGTTTTAGACGCAATTGAACTGATTTTGAAATGTCTAGATTCAGTATTTTCATCGTTTAGGACTCGATAGGTTTATTAAGTAAATGTTAAGTAAACATTAAGTAATAATTAGGTAAATATTAAGTAATAATTAGGTAAACATTAAATAATAATTAGGTCCAAATTAAGTAATAATTAGGTACAAATTAAGTACACAAATTAAGTACAAATTAAGTACACAAATTAAGTACAAATTAAGTACAAATTAAGTACACAAATTAAGTACAAATTGGGTACAAATTAAGTACAAATTGGGTACAAATTAAGTACAAATTGGGTACAAATTGAGTACAAATTGGGTACAAATTAAGTACAAATTAAGTACAAATTAAGATTAAGTACAGATTAAGTACAGATTAAGTACAGATTAAGTACAGATTAAGTACAGATTAAGTACAGATTAAGTACAGATTAAGTACAGATTAAGTACAGATTAAGTACAGATTAAGTACAGATTAAGTACAGATTAAGTACAGATTAAGTACAAATTAAGTACAAATTAAGTACAAATTAAGCAAATAATAATGTAATTAATTAATTATAAAGTCAGCTACTTATGTCTTCGTAAGGAAGAGATTGAAATCAATGCTGGTACAATTAAGTATGACGGGAAGTTCAAAGAGAATTTATAGACTTCTATAAACGTTTGCAGCAAAGTCGTAATTTTCCAGAGCAAAGAGACAAATTTTTCGACGAATAGAACGATGACACAGAATTTTCGAACTAATTGAATTAATTTGCGGTAACCTTGGTTAATGACAATGATTTTTCGGGATGATATAATTAAACAAAAGGAAAATCGATATTCTCCACAATAATTTCAGCATAACGTGGATTGCCTATAGCAGTGATCAGCTTCATTCGGAAACCACTCGTCCGATTCCCGATTGGACACAATGATACTGCACGAGTGGATGGCTTGTAAACAAATTGCGATGCACGGCGGTTAATATAGCTGTTATCTGATGGGCACGCGAAATTCGGATTGGCTATTTTGACGTCATGACATTTTGAAGCTCTTCATATTCTCTCGAATGCAAATTCATATTTCAAATCAAATATAGAAATACAGTTGTGTCGACACATGTTTATTAACTTCTACGAACCGTAACCTCTATGGTCTCTAAAATGGGAAATAATAATTTTTCTTGAAGATTAAATCGAGTCTACGGTTTTTGATACCTGTTCTTCGTTTCCAGAGACGTTTAGTCATTCCTATCGCGAGTCAGCCAAACTTTCTTCATTAAAATCGTCCTGTTGTATCTTCGGCTCTATCCATCTAGCGTCGTTTAATCAAACTTTTAATTCTTAATCCCTCTACGGTCTCCTATCTGGACTCCTGTATCGCCGGAAGCGACGCACGGGTAATTAAGAAGCGTCAGAAAGTCTGTTACGAGCAGCCTGTGTCTGAAAAGTCTCCGAAAAGTGACTTGTACTTCAGGATTTCTCGTTGCGGTCTTATTAATTCGTTATCTTGTCAAGTACTCCAAAAATCGGGCGCATACAATAAGAATCTTAACCTGTCGTTATTAGAATTATTTAAAATAAAATTAGCTTTCAAAACTAATATTTACGATAAAATGTCTAAAATGTCCGATGATGTGATTTGAAATACTTTTGTTGGAATAACTGTATTTCTAGTCACGTTTTAACTACAGTCTAGTTTGAAACAAAAGTTCAAATATTAAAAATATTGTGATATTCTTATAATATTCTAAGCGTAAACAGTCGACAATATATAGAATTCACGTATATACTCGTACATTTGTATTATGTCATCTATTCAGATATCAATATATGTATAGAGTGAGTTCTCCCCAATTTTCCTTCAGCTTGTAAACAAAAGTCACCGACTGTCAACATCTAAAAAACAAACCGCGAGGTTTGAATAATCGTATCCCAAATCGTTCATTTCTGTTTATAAGCTGAAGGAAAATTGGAGAGAATTTACTGTACATATTTAAGAAGGTCACTTCATGAATATTTCGATTCCTATTTGAAAACCTAATTGTGTAAAGCCAGCTTCTTGTAAGCACGCGTTCAGTTAGACACTCGTTATTAGAACTATTATTAATCCCTTTGGGGCTGAACAACGATGTATCGTTGTTGACTGCAGTTGAGAAAACATAGTCTTCCTAATACGTATAATAAACAACAGTTCGCTTATTTCTTCTGCCTTTTGAATTTTCTAATTATCAGGTTTTACGAAATTTGTGTAACCTCTTCTCGAAACTCTACCAAACTATCTCAAGAGGGTTGAAAGTAAAATTACGGCTCCTAATCAAAAACCTTAACGGCATTCCCGTCTCGAGAATCGCAGAAACAAAAATCTGGAATAGCTCTAACTGAAAATTCGTTGAAAAAAATCGATGGCTAGATCAGTGCATGACAACAAAATTCTGTTTGCTGAAAAGGAAAAAGCTCGTGTTTCCTTTCCTGTTAAAGGAAAAGGGAAAAATGTTTCGAACGCATGCGGCGACTTTCAAATCCGGCTTGCGGCAATCATTGTTTCCGCTGGAGCCGAACGAAGAATTCGGCCGGTCAATTAATTACAAATCGATAACCGCGAGAAACCGAGTCGATCTCGTCGTCTCTGGAACCAGTTCTCCGGAAGGTATCCGGGTGGGAACTTTCGCTTGAATCGCGCGACAAGTGGACCGGGGGCGTTGTATCGGGACCCTCGAAACCGCCGCGCGCATTTCCAATTCATACTTGAAACGCGAATATCGCATAATACGTCTATTTCCGCGGCGCACAACAGCCGCTCTTACGCAAACGCTATTCGCGCGGGGCCATTGTGCGGTTCTCCCGCGTAGCCTCGATATTCACGCTGGTAAAAGCCGTACGTTGTCCCGTAACACGCTCTCTCACCCTCCTCCCTCGCTCCCCGCCTCGCACTCTCTCTCTCTCTCTCTGTCTCTTCGCCTCTCTTTAGCAGCCTGTGACACTGAATTCCATCGCGAGGTAATGACCTCCGACGGTGCTTAGGCCATTGATGCGCGAGAATCCGTGCAGCGCGACGTGCCGAAGCCGCGCATCGATGTGCAGCAGGAGCCTCGCTTTTACTACCGGTCGTTCGTCGCAAAAATATAGCCGTCCTCGACAAAACACTACTCTCTCGCCCCGCAATCGGCTCGATACAGTGTATCGTATCGCCCGTCGTCGATTCCGTGTCAAGATAAAACGGTCTACTTCACCGGCGGATCTTCTTCCTGCCCTCTTCAGGGAGCACTCCACGCCCGGAAGCACCATCCGGGTTATTTTTGAAGGGCTATTTGCGACGGTGATCGTCGAATCACGGGCCGATAAGCCCCGTTTTTACACCGTCGAGACGCTGTCTGGCCATTCCGCTCGGAGATCGAACGGTGTCTCGGATTGCTACGAGATTAGCGACATTTAAGCCCTTCGTTCCGTTAAATCGTTATTAGACTGCTGATTTTGTGTGTGTGTGTGTGAGCGAGTTATGGTATATTGACAGAGTCCTTGATAAACGGTATAAACGTTTATTGAACAGAATAATTGTGTTAAGACTGTTGTAAAATGAAAAGATACTTAAAAGCACTTTATTCAGAATTACAAATTCTACTCCAGAACATTCGCGTATCCAGTAAAATAAATGATGGTGATATATTACAAAAACTACAGAGATACAGAAAATATAGTGTTGGTGAAATCCCGAGGTGGCAACCTCACGGTTCGGTTTCTACTTTTGAACTAACTATCGTCTGAGCCGACCTGTGCCTCTGTCACAACGGCTCACCCTCACAAAAGGGCTATAAAACAGTTCGATGGGTCATCGTTGAAATTCCAACAAAGACGATTACATTTGAAACGGGAGAGCGGACGAATAACGTCACGAATAGCATCAACATAGATGAGTCAAATCAAAATTGCTTTCTTTCTTTATATAACAATTTCAGTGAGTTGAAAATAACATACACATGACCTTACATCCTTTTGATATCTTCATTATTTTAAATGACACCTATCTATTTTTGTATAAATGCGTAATAATTAAAATATAAATAATTAAATTATTACAAATAATATTAATACATTATTAATATATTGTTAACATATTAACACGCTCCGTGCCACGTGTACCATCCATGGTACACGCTTGCATGTTTACTTAGTGAACTGAACAAATTGTTTACAAGAAATTTAGAACCGAAGAATCAATTTCCACCGCAAGAATGGGCGTTGATAAGTTTTTGTTACGTTGTTATGTGTACGAGAATTAATAATTGCACGTAATACATCAAGTTTTAGTAAAATATCAAAGTGTGAAGATTCGAGTAAAAAAAGCTCGGCACGGAACGTGTTAATAGAAATCATTAAAATATAAATGCATAATGATAATAATCACCGATTAGTTTTATAAAAATAATTACTGAATTACTTTTAGCTTCCTAACCGTGTTTGTTATAATTCTTTTAATCATTGTTTGCTATAAATCTATTGTTTGCTTACAAAGAAATCAACTACACTGATTTATCGATTGAAAGATCCCCCGATAAAGATACTACGTTCGCATAGCGTAACTCATTCTCAAAGAAAACCGGACTCGCGCCGATTGGCTTCCGAACCGTTCGATACAATGGCAGAGATGAAACACAACGGCGACTCACAAATTAATTCAGAACCCTGCTAAAATCCAGACCATTGAACCTCAAACAATTCCTCCCTTCATTTCCCTCCATAAATTCCGAACGCCAACAAAATTCAATTTCCAGAACAAGCAAATACGCCATACCTAATCTAAAAAGAAAAGCTCGTCCTCCCGAATTTCCGCAAAGATTCGGCGATCCATCGCCGGCGTAAAATCGAAAGGCGAATCCGGGTCGCCTTGAAAAATGTATTCCCCGGGGCGTTCGTTCCCTGAAGAATTGATTCGCCGGAGCCGGCGCGAACGGAAACGCCGAAAAAAATAAAACTAAGGCGAACAGATAGAGAGCGAGAGAGGGAGAGAGCGAGAGAGCGAGAGACAGAAATGCTGAGGAGAGATGTGGTCGACACGTTTCCCCGCGAAGCTGTTTACAGGAAAAGCCGAGGACACGGTGTGAGCGATAGTTTACCGATACACAGGGTCGATCCCGGGCGCTCGGCTAAATCGACTTCCGATCGTCGCGGCGCAGCAAACAGTCTCCGGCGACATCTGCCGCGTCGTTGTACCGGAAGAGGCGAAAGGAACGAGGCGTGCGGGAAGTGGTGGCGAAGGGGTTGCTGGGACGTAGGCGGCGGAAGAATGCCCTCGGTAAATCCTCGCTGCAATTCCTCTCGGGTCCGCGTCGCGTCGTCGGTCTTTTTCCGAGGTCTGCAGCGGATCCGCCGGCATCGACAGGCGGAACCGCGCGCGGAATCCAGACTCCGTCGACGCGAGGATCGAGAGAAAAGGATTTTCATCTTGCTTCGCATAACACGGTGGGGGACCTTTTTCAAAAAAAAAGTTCATCGAAATGCAATTTTCGAGATAGCAGAGTCGTAATATTGCGTTTTTACACTTTTGTCTCTTGTTTCGCCATCTTTTGCGCTGGATTCGCTTCCGGTCAAATTGATTGGTGATTATTTCACTCGCCATTTTGAATTAAGCATATCAGTGTAACTATCGTGCCTCGATTTTCCAATATATGTAGCAGAAAAGTGCGCTGTTTTTTTTAGTTAAATTGTCTTAACATTTCTGATCATCGAGGAAATAAAGCTTGAAATTCTTAACAAAAACGATTTTAAACAAGTGAAAACAAATAAATACGATTACGTGTATAACTCTGTGAAGTATATTGAATATTCTAGCTTCCCTTAAACGGTATAAGGCATCGAAATATTTTAAAACATCCTGGAAAATGGCAAATTAGTAGACAATATTTTATTGAATCAAATTAAAATTGAATATCATTATTTTGTTCAATATCCTAACATTCTGCGAATCCCAATAAAATTAGGAAGACACAATAAACTAGCGTGACAATTAATTCTCAAATCTCAGAAAATAATTCCATCACGCACATATGCATAACACAGCAGTCAAAGTGTTAAAAATTTTAACTCGCTTCAGTTAAACATTTCACCATAAAATGAACCCACGAGAAAATTAAATGTCACGAGTTCCGGCCACGTTTCCAGGATTAGGAACCACCGTGCGTCGGCATCCAGTATCGATGTATGACGATCGACCTAGATCCATCGTGTCCTGCAGCTTCGAGAGAGCGCGGAGCATGTTGGCAGCGGGAGAAAAGCGGAAGAGGAAGAAGAAGAAGAAAGGGCGGGGATGGTCCCTCGCTATATAGAAAGCCGGTGACGTGACAAGAAAACGTCTACCGAAGCCGAATCGCGGAGGCCAGGGCGGCTGCGAGCAGAATAGAGAAAGGGGGGCGTCTAGGCGAGGGTTGAAAGGTAGCAAGAAAAAAGGACCACGGGCTGCGGCTCCGTGCGCGCACGTAGGAGAGCGTCGTTTCGAATTTCTCGATAAATTCGCCTCCCCGGCGCGCTCTTCCCACGTGAAACAATGGCGGAGTGGCGTGGAAAGACGTCTCGAATTTCGCTGAATCAAAGGTGATGCGTCGAGAGGGTGCGGCGAGGAGGGTCCAGCAGGCGGGGGTGGGCCCGACTACGGGCATGGCCAGGGGTGAAATCGATTTTGTCTAGAGTCTTGCGTTCCGCTCGTATTATCCCTCGCGGTTTTCTATAGTGTCATTGTTGTTCGAACGGAGAGGGAAGCTAGACGAGAGGACAGCGACCAGCTAGTGAGCGAGAGGGTGGCCAAGATGCCTGGACGATAGAGAAACGATAGAGGAAGAGAGGAAAGGAAAGAGGGGAGAGAGAGAGAGGGAGAGAGAGAGAGCTGCGGCAGGTCACAGAGGAGCAGTAGAAGCTGGTTTCTGACGGGAGTCTGAGTGCCGCAGACACAAAGCCGCTATATTACGTTTCCACTTGTACTTTTTTCTAGTGTCTCTTCTCAGGGCCTAGCGCCACCGGCTGTGTTACACGCGTTCCCGTGGCTCCACGGATCGTGTTCCGCCGGTGAAAGGGCTTTCCTGCTACCTTTGCCATCCCCGCACCCTCGCGCCGGCCGACCTTCAGCACGCTCCGGAGGCGGACAACTGTTGCCAGATTCTGGTGACGCTGATTTTTCCTACGACAGCCTCTCCACAGAGGAGAGGACCCAGCGAGATCGCGTGACCAATTGCCTTCGCAACACGCACGCCCGTCTCTGACACCGAGGATCGAGTGCTCGTCGATAATGGGGTTGCGGTTTAGTCGGGATCATCACCACGGGGATGCTGCTTCGAGCTTTTATGGAGTTCGTGGAATTTTGAGACTGCGGCGTTTTGTTTCTCTGTTGGTTCGTCTCCTGGTCAATATTTGGGGTACTCTTAACTACTTGCGCTACGACTTCTTTCACAGCTATGATCATCAGCTCTTCCTCGTGCTAAATGAATTTCTCTGATAGAACGAGGCAATTTTTCTTTATGTCTTTATTTACTTTCAATCCTAGACTTTGATGACAGAAGAATCAATTTTTGCTTCGATTTAGAAGAAATTTTATAACATTAGTATTTAGTAGATGATGTATGATATAAATATAAATAAGTTAATATATAGACATAAATTTTATAGTTCTATCAGGTAAATTGTTAAGGATGGAAAAGTAGATCAACGCAGTTCTAGAAGAATTCGCAGTGCATTAATTCTCATAAAAGGCTTATTTAAAATTATGCTCAAGCACTTTGTACTCCTTGTTGACAATTCCCATTAAATAAAAAGAAATCGTTTCGAACAAATTATAGACTGAACATGAAGAAATTATTTTTCACGTTCGCGTGAAAAGTTGGATATTCGGGTGTGCGAAATGTTCGGCAATAGACGCTTCTGACATAGTTACTGGCAAATTGCAAGTATTGTTGCCTATCGAACAATTACTTTTAACGAACAAGTTCGTTACTTGAGCGCTGTTTTGTGCTGCTCGAATTCTATGGAGCTTCATCGAACCGATGATGCAATCTAAAAAGAGCGAACCCGTGCATGACAAATATCAAATAAAATAGCAGTTCACTTTGTGCTCGTAAAAATTGAGTTTCGAAATTCGAACACGAACGAGTCTGTTCATTATTCGCCGCTTCTAGTCGCTGCAAGCACGTGTACCGTGAAACGAGATATATTTGCAACGTCGATTTATTTTGAAGTTTCGTTGGAAAAAAAATTGTAGGCTATATTCTCGTTTTATTTATTCGCTGGGAGTTGCACTTTTTCGATGCTGCTCGAAAATGGAGGCTGCGCTAGATTGTACTAATTAAAATCCTTCTCTCGTGATTCAAACCGATAACAGTTACTTACACATTCATCGTGTTGTAGACAGAGAAGGCAAAATTGTGTATGCTTACCTGTAACAGAAAAAAATGATATCATTAGAAGTGAACAAATTAGAACAGCATTTTGAAATTAATATCTTATTATCTGGTCTGTCAGAATAATTCTGACAGACAATCACAGGTTTAGACTTTGTAGAAATATCATTTGTGTCTCATTAAAATGATTAAGAAATGAAAGAAATCTCTATGCACTTTTTATACATTGCAATCGATGCATATAATTTTAATTTTGCACAATTATTGAAATTCATTGAAATTCATTTCAGACTGCACTATAAGTTAATATAACTGATCTGAATTTACTTCTAACTTTCGCCATTTTCAGAAATCTATTCGATTATTTCTCATGAAAGACTGATACAAAATTTCAACAATTTTAACTCTCTGCAATCGAATGACGACTCTGAGACGCCAAACAAAACCATACCGTAATTATATCAAATTTTAACATCACCAACAGTTTGTATTTACTGAATCGTTAAAAATACAAGTGTGGCACGAGTAAACGTTCAATCCAACATAAAACAAAACAGAACAAAAATCGAACAAAAATAGAAATCTTCTAAGTCGAGAAGAACGACTCTGAAGATCAAATCTCTTCGAATACAAGAAGTTTTGAAACCTATGAAACCGGTCGTTTCGATCATCGCGGTATATTTAGCGTTAAAGCACAAAATTACTAGTAAACCAAGAATCCTAACAAAGTTTCCAAAAATTGATCAACCTCCGCACGAGAAAGAGCAGAAATCCAGAGGACACCGTCGTGCCAAAACCAGTCCCGAAGCCGGCACAAAGAGGAGTCACCTTGAAAGAGGAGTCTCCTTCGCCCTTCACCCGACCGTCCGGCCATCAAAGGTACCAAGAGGAGGAAACACGCGTAAAACTCGAACGACATTTCGATTTCAGCGAGTGCAGCATCGCGATCCCATCACGTCCCTTTACGACCGTGTCGCTGTCCCCAGCGTGACAACGGCGGGAGCCCACGCACGCACAGGTCGTCAAAGCGAGAAAAGGAGGAAGAGTCCTTCGGATCGAAGAGGAGAGGGATGAGGTGGGCCGAAGAAAGAGGGCCCAGGCCCGGCGGAGAGGCAAGACGTAGGTAACGTAACAGGAGGCAGAGGCCAACCGAAGGACACGCAGGAATATCGTTCGCCGGGTTCTTCCGCGCGTAGGGACGCGGTATTGATCCTGTTTGCCACGTGGCTTTAGTATTCGCCGCGCAAACTTTCGCGAGGACGTGTCCCGCATGCCTGCGGCGGCCCATAATTGTAGATTCAAAGGATATTATTCGGAAGAGAGATAGAGAGGAGACGCGCCGTGACGCGGCGCGCCGCGAGACACCATGGGAGAGAGACAGGGTCGTCGAGAGCAACGGGAGAACAGAAAATGCCGTTGCTTCCCGAGGGATACGCAGGGCGAGATGGGGTCCTGCGAGAGAGCAACCGCTCTGCCATGCTCTCCCAGCGACGCTGCCACCGGCGCCCTTGGCCTTCTAACGAACTGAAAATTGCCGGTAATTTTTCCCCGTCGAACGTCCGATTTGATCCCGCCACCTTCGAAGATCTACAGCTGCCGATGGGATCAAGACGTCACGGATCAGAGCCAATCGCAATACTGGAGATTCCGTTCCTGATTTAGAAAGCTACTAAGTGGGTTCGGTATGTTTGATGGATTTCGTTGCAAGTTGGCTCGTTGATTGATCCTCGTTTCTCCCTAGTTTCTACAGCTTGATCCAATAAGTGATCGATAAATATTTTCTGCGCGAACTACAAAGAGCTGGATAGATAGCTTTTCTTTTAATAATACTAATATCTTGAAGATAAGATAATTATACTATAGATACTATCTTTCTCGCGTGTTCATTGCATTGAAATCTAATCATTTATGCCTCTTTCAAATTTTTCAAATCCACAATCTCCTAATAAAGACTAGACAATCCTATGATAAAGATGTGTTCGCATTGTGTTTGACTGAAAGACTGCGATGAACATTAACCCTTTCGCTATGGCAGCTTCATCCGCCGAAGTACCGTCACTAAACGGAAACTCGCTCCGGAAATATGCGCAGTGTGCGTGGTTTCTGTATATATGTTGTTAAAAGTCTTAAATAATAACGGTGCTGAATAAAACAATCATTGCTCTAATGTAAAAAGTATATTTACATTTTTAATTTAAAAAGACTTACAAAGTTATATGTAACATAGGTATTTATATAATTACAAAGTCTCACGATTAAATGTTAAATATAATTAACAACGAGACAAAAATGATTAAAATATAATAATATGTAAAAACTAATAATATAATTCTGTGTGATATATTTGAATTTTTGCTACAAATTACACATCTCCGTCTTCTGTCTACACTTCATTTCGATGCCGCATATATGCGACGCCCGTACCCACAGGTCGTCGAGTGGATGCCGCATGTACGCGGCGCTCGGCGCGAAAGGGTTAAAGAATCATAACGCTGTTCTTCGACGATACACGTGTTTTCTCGCAGATCCTACAAACGCACGAAGACGGAAACGTTAAGAGGCGACTTACGGGATGATCTACCGCGCGCGGAAAGTCTTCAATCCAATTATCCAATGTTCGAGCCCGCTCGCGAGCCATTCAAGCCCATCGCCGGCGATCTCCAGATGTCTTTTTCCACGGGGAAGATCCGAGGCCGGCTAATCGGCCACTTTTCCACGCGTAGCCGCCTGCGATTCTTAACTCGGGCGTCGTCGTCGCCAAGGCTACAGACTACGTTCCGCACCCTCTTCGCTATCATGCCCGGAAAAGCGGGATTATTGGGCCGTAATTAACGTTTCGAAACAGCCCGGCCCCGCCCCGGCAGTGCGTCTCGTTAACAACAAGGGTCGCGCGCGACAGACTTATTGGCTTATGTTCCGATAATATACGCGATAAGCCGCGGGGGAGCTGATCCCGGGATTGGTTCGCGGGGGAGGAGGCAGAATAGGAGACGGAGGTGGATCCGCTCGCGCGGAAGAGGATTTCGCCTCCTTGGTAAAAAGCTGCTGTTGCTGCTGCCGCCTGCTCTCACGGCTGCAGAATCTGCGAGCAAATGTTTGCGCAGCGAGACACACGACTAGGATAATATTATCGGCGCGGAGCTACGTCGACGACGACAAGAGCCAGGCGAACAGGGACAGGCAACCGATCGTTTGGGAAACCGAGGAAGTCGCGTTCACACGGCCGTCTTTGTCCGTCGACCAGCCGCAGGAACAGGTGCGCACCTGTGTGTTTCGCGTTGTTTAAGTAGCACCTCTTATCAGCTTGTAGATGATAAGCGGCCGCTTTTGTAAGAGCCGCGCGTCGCCAGAGTTGTACCTGGTCGGATGGCCTGCCAGGTGAAAAGGAGACGTTGAGAACCGGCCCAGCATTGTCCCCAGAGGAATAGGGGAGTTTCGTTTCCGACCCGTCATCTCGCTGTTGCTTTCGAGGATTTATAACGAGCACTTCAAATATTTCCGTCAGCCTAAACATGAGTCGCGGGTATTTTATGGGGCGGGCTTAGCCGAGCTGGAATCCTTTGGACGAATGTCGCTGGGTTTGACATCAGTCTCGCGTACCTAACATCGCGACCCTAAAATTGCAGGGAAACGATGTTTAACCCTTTTCGTGCCGACCAAAAAAGGTCGCGTGTATCTAAGCGATAGATACCAAAATATTATAAAGGTAGCGTAAAAACTGATAATTGAAAAATTTATGGAGATAATTCTGTTACTGTTCTTATTACTATTTTAACTCTTTGAACAACGATTTCTTTCACAATTGCCTTTTGATCGATC
Source organism: Megalopta genalis (assembly GCF_051020955.1). Taxonomy (NCBI): domain Eukaryota; kingdom Metazoa; phylum Arthropoda; class Insecta; order Hymenoptera; family Halictidae; genus Megalopta; species Megalopta genalis. The sequence goes on from NC_135024.1 coordinate 7,872,015, forward strand.
TTTCTTCCTCCTTAATATTTTCCCTGATAGAACAAAACCTCCGTCCTCATTCCTAAACTTTGATAACAGAAGAATCAAATTTTGTTTCAGATCTAGTACATCATATATGAAACCTTCGTAGTACAATAGATCAAATTTCGTCTACTCAATTGTGCTGTAAATATCCACTTGTATTGTACAATTCGTAGTAAACAGACACAATAATCTACTCATCATTAAACTGCGGATCATTATGCAAAATAAAAACTATTTAAGTTAAGTGTAAAAAGAATATAAAATAGATGAAAGAATCTTTTCTCTATTAACAATCGTAATAAGTCGAAAATAATGTGATAATGTCTCTTGAAATCCTTTAATATCTTTTCGGTTCTGTATTTCACCTGTTCCATTTTTGTCGCGAATGCATGAAATCCGCAATCTGGTCATATAGAAAAGCTTCGGCCTACGATCTAGTTTCCCAAGGAAACTATTTCTCGTTCAAGAAACGGAGCTAGTAGAAAATCGGGGCACCGCAGCCACCGATATGAATTCATTTGTTCGACAATTTTACGTGGGACCAGCGCGATGCGAGTTTGTTGAAAACGCGTTGATTTATGAATATTTCATAGTAGACATTATATACGTGCTAACGTTGATTCATCGCTACGCTAACGCGTTCGCTAACACCGTGCGCTCACAGTTTATCACAGTTCTCGCCTTAGTTTCTACCTGGGAAAAGAATCGCGATTAATGGTGTTCGGGTGCGAATGCTAATCAACGGCACAGAGTAATGGAAAACGTTAAGAAACAGCCTATAAAGCGTTCAGAAGGTAACGAGACGTTTAAGTAGCTTGTTATTTCTTGTGAAAAGATAGAACGAGCCTCGTAAACCGTCGTGTTTCCAATGGCCTCGTGGACCGCTTGCAAAGGGAACGGTTACGGCTGTTTAATAAAAATGGGGCTATTGCAGTTTGTCACCGGATAATTGAGATCGTTGACATTTTTTTAACCCTGTTTGGAGCGCAGCCAGGATTCCAGAGTCACCTGGTGTACACGGTGCTTGGAAAAATTTCATTTCGCTCTCTCGGTTAATGAAGAAGATGTTTATGGCTTTCGGTTAACCCCGATGCGTTCGTCAGCGTGGAAATTCTCTCGTTCTAGACACAACAATCTTCTCCGGTACACATGATATTTTGCTTCGAGTAATTTTTCTTTGCGTTACAAGACGCGATTCTTCGATAATTTGTTGATTGAAGCAGTTAGCTGTTGCAATCAATTTGAAAAGGGTGCAAGTTACTGTTATTATACTGTATATATTTGGTTTTCTTCATATTTTGTTAAAATACAACACTTTTATAAAGTATATAATTTAATAATGTGGTAGCAATTATGCAGTTAGCGATTATTATTATAAATGCTTATTGTGTATCAATGATTATAATATCTTATTATGTATATGTGTGTTAACGCTTCGTGATTATATTATATGAATTATTATTATGATTGTTATGAACGAGTATGAAAAGATCGAGAAAGAAAACATATTCGTAATTTGTAATTATTATAAGTATGTTTATGTTTTCGACGAGCATGCTCGTCACGTAGAAATGGCTATGTTTTGTGTTACGACGAGCAAACTCGTCGAAAACGGCTAACTGATTAAAGGGCGATGCGAAACTTAGCGAAGCATTATTCCAGTATCTTTTGCGCAATCATTCTCGTGAAATGTACGAGAGCCGCTTCACAAAATGAAGACGCCGCGAGATATGGATGTCGACACCATTTCCGGAAGTTCCGAAACGAGCTATTACCGAGGTTCTATTTATAGATCCAGTGAAACCTTAAAGTACCCCAGGTGTCCGTAAATTCTGCTTAAGCAAACCCCGGAAAATTCGATTCGCTGGAACCACTTTAAGAATAACTTACGTAACTTTCCTCAAGACGTAAGTCAGAGAAGCAAGGTTAGAGTCTGGCGCACTTCGGGATACTTCGTTCTCACACGTCTCGAGGTTTTCCAAATAGTTCTGCCGTTTGTTAATTTACTTTAACCCGAGGAAATCGAACGAGAAATCTATCCCTCCTAAGACGCCGTATATTTTTCTTCGGGGCAGGCGCGATCGACACTTCACGGTCTAAATCGAGATCCTTTTGTTTTGAGCTTTAGTACATTAAAACGGAAACATATCGGTGCATATACCGCTTCCTAGAGTTAACTTCGATCTTAGAACCGGAACGAAGCAATATTTTCAAAATTGTTTACTTCAGTTTAACATCGTACATACATTTTAGCGATTCGATGTTGCATAAAAATGTAGTAAAGGCGGCTAAGTAAAAAATTCGTATAAATTCGTGTCAAAGGGATGCACTCGTTGCGAGTAATTTAGTGGTCAAAGGATGCCAAGTGTAATTACATTATGTTCAAATGATTCTTGACTCAAAGGCTGAAAATCGTTAAACATGCGCGTTGCCCGTCCCTCGCTGTATCGTCAAATATGAAATATAACTTAACTCTCAAAGAGAGAGAGTCCCACGGAATGTTTACAAATGCCGGGAAAACGTCACATGCGTCCCTTCGAGATGCATCCCGCGAAATTGAGCCGAAAGAAGGGCAAATAGCGTGGTCCCGTCTCTCTGCAATTGGAGCAACGATGTTCCAATTTGTTTTCTAATGCCGGCTGCCGGCGAAACCGGGACGCTGCTCGTAATTACACAAATTTTTTGTAATTACGCGCGCCACTTTCGACCGCGCGACTGAAGCCGAAACGAAGTAAATACGGCAGAAAGAATGCCGAAAGAGTTTTGAAGCAGAAACGAGCTTAATGAACATCGTCTTGTTGCAGCCTCGGGAGCCAGACCGTCCCGTACCCCCGTCCGCGGAGCATAAAAATGCAAATTCAAATGTAATAAGCGCGTCTCCCTCTCATTATTCCCTGTATAAAAGCATTACAATGGCGCTGTTCGCGCGCGCCCGCGGCCCGGGGCAAACGCAATCTAAAGCAGCCGGGAAAGAAGTTTCGGAATTCTTGTCGGAGAGCCACGATAGAATCGCCGATTACCGCACGTCCGCCACCGAACAACCAATTAAGCCAGTTTCACGAATGCGAGCTCGGACATTGACAAACAGCCGCGCCCCTTAATCCGACGGGAAAGTAATTAAAGATCGCGGAAAGATTTACGACGCGCCGGTTTACCGACTATTACTCCCATGCACCATCAGCATCGATCGATTCGATTCGACAAAGTTGAAACAAACACGCAAGAATCCTGGTCGACTTACCCCCAAATGTCACGAGGTCGCGCGAGAACCGCTACTTCCGCATTTATACAACTTTTATTATTTTGCTCACGTGCTTTAGCAGAAAAATGAAGACATTTTTTAAAGTTGATCATTTCCTCTCGTTTATATACTTTTATTCCTGGTCTATATACTTTTGTTCTTGGTCACGTGCTTTGGTAGAAGAATGGAGACACTTTAGTTGAAATAAAATTTACGTTAAAACAATTTTTTTTACAATTGATAATTGTATATCTAAGGCGGTAAGTTGTTGGATCTGCAGTAATTTTCTATGCAAGATATTAAATTGCTCGATCATTTCTATGGATGATATTAAGTTGCTGCTCTCGTTTAAGGCAACTGGTAAGATTCATCCAAAAACAATGACTTTAACAGTAGACCTATCATAGCATATTTAACAACCGTTGCAATTATAGAAAATAATTGTAGAAATTTCTTAAGTCAAGTGTATGTTATAATGGAAACGGCGAAAAGTTTAAATTAATTCAGTCTCATTATTGTAATAGTAACGTATCATACGTCAGTCATTTTTGGAGCGTGTTCAAATATACGTTAATTTCTTTAATTCTCAATTAAATCTTCAGAAACTCAATTTCTGTCTGACAGAATGATTTGGATTAATTTTGTACAATTTTACAAGCATTGTTTGAACAATATCATTTAATAACAATACAATACAGTTCGATCTTTTCCAATTTCAACCTAGAACACAGCTCTAGTCCAATTTGAGATAAAATAAAATTAGTAGAATTTTACTGTTTGTAGAATATTGTTTAACAACCAAACAATATACCACAGCATTTTTTCACGTCGTCTAGAACACAGCTTTAATCCGGTTCAATTTATGGCAGAGTAAAAAAACACGGAAGTCTCTCTGTATTCTATGCAATCAAGGCCTTCCACAGATTACCTCTATCCTGTCGAAAGTAAACGAGCGGACAAGGATCGATCGTAGACGATCACAGGGACCACCGAAACGACCGACCGAAAAAATTCGTCGACAGGGGTGCGACACGACACAATCGCGAGAAAATTGTCTCGTTAGACCCGGCTCAAAGGGCTCGGGTAAATCCTCATAAAAATCGCGAGGCTGTAGGAGAGGATGCTGATCGGCCTTTCATCCCCAGCCAGCCCCCCTCGGCGCAGCCCTCCACGGCCGGTGGCATCACCGGGAATCAGGTATCAGGCCAAGAGAAACGTTCCTTGATTCGACTTGCTAATTTCGGCAGGTGGACGTTCAACGAAGACGAGCAAACATTGACACTGGCCGGGAGCAAACACTCTGCGAGCACAGGGGCTATCCCTCTTTATAAAGGCACCCGGAAAGACTGATAGAGCGAGGACAGAAAGATAGAGAGCTGAAGATAAATAGAGAAATATAGATAGAAAGAGATAGAGAGGGGGGGAAGAGAGAGAGAGAGAGAACGAACTTTCATCATCGGAGCTGCAGAAGCTTCCACGAGAAGAAAATTCCTATTTTACGTCGCATAAAGCGTGCCAGCTGGTTTTCCCGGCTTGAACCGCCGCACAGTGGTCTAGGAATTCACTTTCTGTGGCTTCAATTATTTTAGCGTCGTTTCAAGGTTCAAGGTTATAATAGATCGATGAATTCGTCCAGACCCCAGCTGTCGAGTCAACAATATCTACTAACATTTTAAAAATGTAGGCGATTTTTATAAAATAATTTTTTTGAAAAAAGAATGTTCATTATATTTTTATATTGTAATAGACAGAAAAGCGAATACAGTCTAACTTTTGTTGTGAACATTCTTCGGCCAAATCATCGGAAATTCTTAAGTTACGACATAATTTCCCTAAGCAATTCGGTTTCTTCTATAAACAGTACATAACTTTTGCTGTATATTTATAGTTGTCCAAATATTCTTCGTTAGAGTTGGACATTTTTACTAATTTTCTGATATCGTTGTACGGCGGACATTCGATTAGAAGGTGTATGTAAGCTCGATGTTACACTTGTTGCAAAGTGATTCATCAGTTTTTGAGAGCATGCGCTATTCTAGTGTGCCCAATCCTTTTCAGGCAATCCCTTTCAAAATTTCAAACAAATTTTGTTCAAATAGAAAAATCGATAGATCGAAATTCGGCCAAAAATGATTCTTTCGCCGACCACTGCGCGCCGGTGCCGCGGACAGGGAGTAAGAGAGAAGGGACCCGTAGAAACACAGAGGGTCCCCGTTGGATCCTCAAGTTCAGGAAAGAATCGCGCTATAATTAGATGAGGAGAAGAAGCAGCGGCAGCGTGTTGGAACAAGAGGAATGTCACTTGTAATTCTCCCAATTACCGGGACCCGGGAACGTCTCTGTTCTCGTCGCAGAGAAAACGCGAACTGGTCGAGGACAGGGGGTGGTAAAGAAGGGAGTAGTCGCACGTTCGGCTAGAAGGAAGAAAAGACGCGTCTCCCAGGGCATGGTCAAAGAAAAATTTCATTTCTTCTCCCTCGACCCGGCTGCGGAGTGCCGGCTCCTGGAACAGCCCGGCCCCGTTTCCCTCATAAAGCGATAAACGCGGTGGAACGGACCGAGAGGAAGGCACCGGGGGAGAACTTTTTCCCGCGGGTGGAGCGTTTCTCGCCGCGGAAATTCCTTTTCACCTTTTTAGAGCCGCCGCCGCCGACGCCGCGCTACCTTTCACGGTTTCCCCCGCCGCCACCCTCCCCCTTCATCTTCTCCCGGCCGCCGTGTCTTCCGAGCGATACATTAACTCTGTTTGTTTCCGCCGCGAATAAAGCACCGGCCCAGATAGGAAGTCCCTTAACGAGACAAGGCTCCTCGACAACGAGAAATCTTCGCCCAACGGAAATGGCCTCGCCCAGAAAACCCGGTTGCGTGGTCCCGCGACCGGAACAACAGGATTGGAAAATTGATACTTTCCTTTGCTCCGCGCGGGGAAAGCCTACAGATCGCTACCGTTCCGAGTCCATTAGCGGACTACTAATGCGACGGGATACGAGATCGCGGTTTTGTAAGGGCGAATATGCGTTTAATTTATGCCGGCTGCGGGGCGTTTTCACGGCGTTCTCTTTTGCGGAGCGATATTTTGGGTCTGTTTACCGGGGACGACGGGATTAGCTTCAACAGTAGAAACTTTGCAATAGCGGTTTCGCAAATAGAAACCGAGGAATTTTATTGACGTGTTTGGCTACAGACTGAACCTATCGTGCTGGCCGAAAATAACCGGTCTCGCATTTTTTGTTTTCATAATACCGAAATTGCGAAGACTCTTTCTTAAGAAACGATGCTGTAAATTCCATTATTCAAGCTTACGTTAGAATCGAAATGGCGGAAAGTCTAAATAAATTCAGTCTTGGCAGTCTTACAGAGCAACACGTATTTAGTCGACTAAGAGATCCATAGGTTTAATGTTCATAGTCTTTGTTTTCGTGTAAGTGGACAACTTCGCAATTTTTTCAGCGAATCAGACGAATACAATTAGCAAAACAATATATGCCAGACGTGACATAAGAAACAGAAGATTCAATTGAAATTGCCGGGCATTTTGTCTTAACACTTCATCGACCGCTAGCCTATTTATCGGCTTTTCGATTGCCAATGTTTATCGATCGCTAGCCTATTAATCGGCTTTTCGATTGCCAATGCTTATCGACCGATAGCCTATTAATCGACTTTTAGCTATCGACGGTTTTCGCTTCTTTACTGTTTTGTTAGTAGCTGACCTCCTGTATGCTGACCTCCCCATATCCTTATGAATTATAATTATAATAATTATATTATTATTTATTATTATTTTTAAAGGAATAAGCACAACACAATGAATAGCGAAAATTTAGCCGGTACTGGGAGCAAATGCGCGCGCGACTAAGCCAGTCCTTACTGAGTGGCAGCCTCAACCACGACCGGACGATAAAGTGTTAACATGTTTTATCTCCGAAGGAACAAATAATCAACGTTTTCGCAGCGAATAATGACATATATAACTTAACAATACACAGAAAAATGGCATCAGACAGATCTTAATCCGTAAGTGGCAAGCATTTAATTTGATTACACACATTACAAAAAATCCCGAAGTATTGTCCATTCTTTTTATTATTTAAGTCTCTCTCTCATCATAATCTGCTTCTTCGAAGAAAATATTCTTAATACATACCTCAGGAACGCGTCCGCAAAAGGTTAACAAATATACGCCAGTAACTTCCGCATGGGGTTACTAAATCTTGCATACAGATCGTATGCGCACGGTTTTAAGGAAAGCAGTTTATCCGCTCCGGAAATAGGATGAAAATCCTTGGAAACATTGGAAACGTTCCTACGATTCGGACAGCTCGATAATAAATTCAAAAACACTTCGAGAGTCGATTCTATCTTTGCCCGGCCGCGAGAGATCGAAATGCATATATACGCGAGACGACAGGAATGCACGGAACACGGCAGTAGGCGGGCATCGAGTGGCTGCAAAAGAAATAAACAAGAACGGTTCTCTCCATCGATGGTGTTTTCTCGGAGTGCACTCCGGATGCAAGGCTAAATCTGCAATTCCACGGGCGGAAATAATGCCGCGGAAGCATCTATTTACTCCCGAGTTTCTTCGGGAACTTCGTCATCACGAAATTGGAAATCGATAAATCCAGGTGATGATAGAGAATCAATGCTCGCGAAAGGTATTTTAGCAGATGGGATCGTGCGGCAGCCAAAAAATTGTTTCGAGGCCTGAATCGGGGAATACCACAATAACTTCTTTCGAGATAGGACAAAAATAAGAACTAGGTCGTGGTTCTTGTTTGCTGGGAAAGATAAGAGAATGTCTGACTCGGGAACAAGCACGAGGCTCGCAGTTAGACCGCGGATTTTTCTGGAAAATAAAAATTGGCCGCCTCGTGTGCGACAATCTCGAGTGGAATAAAAATGTTCTGCATCAATTGCGACAAAATGGAGCGATACGGAAACGTTCTATATCAATTGTGACAAGCTAGACTGAAGATAAAAATGCTTCGCATCAATTGCGACAAACTGGGCCAAAATAAAAAATCTTCCACATTAAACGCGGCAAAATGGACTGAAAAATGTTTTACATCAATTCTAACGGGCCGCAGTTGAATACAAATGTTCTGCATCGGTTGCAACAGGTTATGTCGAAATAAAAATGTTTTGCATCGATTGTAACAAACTGCAGTGGAATAAAAATGTTCTACATTGATTGTGAAAAAATATATAGTGAAGAACGTTTTGCATCCATTGCGAACAAACCGCGATCGAATGAAAAAATGTTCTACTACGTCGGCAGCAATCTCGAGGGAAGTAAAAGTTATTTCCAGCCTTGATAAATTTAATAAGTCGAAAATAATTGAATAATCTTTGTACTATACCGCAGGCGCATAAAATCTGCGGCCCCCCGTATAATGAAGGCCCCGAAGATGAGGATAGATCTGCGAAGGGGAAAACGATCAGCACGATCCGCTCTGCGTGGATGGTTCTCTTATTTGCAGGCATTCTAAAAACGTGAAATGAATTTTCTTAATCCGAAAGTGCATTCGCCTGGAAATAAAGTCTGCCACAGAAGTTCTCAGGCTTTTACCGCCGTAAATGGCCGCGATCCCATTGAAGACACTCGGCCATCAGACGGCGTGTATTTAATATCTCCTTATGGGGACTATGGAGATGGAGGATCCCTCATTATAGAAGCATCGCTATTCGCTCGGTCCTTACGGGCCGAACACAAAGAGCAATTTCCAGCCGAAGGGAGAAAGTCTCGTTACCTAAAACGTAACGCGAGCCGGCACGGCGAAACGGCCGAGAGTGAAACGGCGAGCGGGAAAAGGGGAAAGAAAAGTGTCGATTTTTCCTGCACCAGCTGCAAGCCGGCTAAAGGCGTGTGCACGCGCGGAAAGCCTCCGCTCTTCTCTCATTCTCTCTCTCTCTCTCTCTCTCTCCCTCTCTCTCTCTCTCTCTCTCTCTCTCTCTCTATCTCTCTTTCTCTTTCTGTACAGTCTCTCTCCTCGGTATCAAGCCGAGGAGGCGATTGAAAGCGGAGAGACCAAGGGACAAGCGGCGTGTCGCGGAGAATTGCGAGATTTCCTGGTGCTCGAGTTACGGACGCTTTGTCCCGCGTTAAATCCGAGGCAGTTAGTGTCGGATTATGGAAGTCGGCGGCGGCGACCGCGGGCCAATTGTGATTTCAGCCTCTGCAGCTGCGACTTCTCTGCCTTTTACTTTCCACTTCGCGGCCGAAGAAGCCCTCCCCCATATGGAGAGCTCTGCCCCTTTGCTCTCTTTCGCCACCTGAGATATGCGGGGAACCACTTTCGCGAGACTAGCACACGTGGACCTAGAAACTCTATCCACTCCATTAACCAGCTGCTCAAGCATTCCCATTGTTCCCCGGCGAATAGAACTTAATTTACAACTATCCTTGCTGCACCAATTTAAACCAGAGAAACGAACTTGCTTTTGTTTACCTCTTTTGTTACACGAACGCGTAATTAACCACTTAATAAATATTTTCATCGATGTGCGTCGTTCCGGGACTCTAAATGAAGCTTCAAACATGTTATCACTCGATTGGCAGAAGAACATCGACGTGATTCGATTCCCTTGTGGTTCCCTTGCGCATGCTTCGAATTTAATGGGATTTATATGGTTTGAAACTGTTCTTTGTTCATTTAGTGTGCCCGTGACATACACCGGCGTTGAAGAGTTAAATGCTGACAGACCTAATTTATACAAGAGGATGATAGTTACGAAACGACTGATTGGGATTGAATCACTGACAAACGAAAATGGAAAATTACATTAACCCTTTGCGATACCATTATTTTCACAATTACAGAGTTCGACTGAATGAGAAACGGAACGTTTATGTTTCCCGTGAGCCTACATTGAATTATTAAATATTGATGACAAGTAGACTGCGGATTTTTATGCAAAATAAAAATTGTTTGGATTAACTGTAAGATACAGAAGCTACAAATAATGCAATAATATTTCTAAATAAATTAAATGTTTTTACAGTTTTGTATCTGACCTACTTATTTTCGTTATAAACGCATAATATCCACAATCTGAAGATAAGAGAATTTTATTCCGACTTAAAAGAAGGGAACAATGTTCATTCTTATCAGGTTATTATTAGAAACCTCCATCGCGAAGCAGTTTCGTTAATTTAATCTCGTCTTTGAATTAAGAATTTGGGAATATTTTTTCGTTGGAATTTTTTGCATTCTTAAGGTAGTTTTTGATAGTAATTTGGCGAACGTTCTCTGTTCAAATTGGCCGATTTCCGGCCTCGTTACTACGCTCCGCCAAAATATTCACCGAGGCACTTAGATACGAGAATAAGTGATACCCTAGCAACTCTTTCCAGCGCGAAACAACCTACGAGAGCAGTGTTGATTTGTGCGGAGCACTCGTAGTATGCACACGTTCTAGAAAGCACGAACAAAGGTTGTCACGAGCTCTGGTAACTGCCTACATCTACGAGCACTCTACACTTTAAGCCGGATCGCAATGGTACGACCAACCCCCTTTGTAACCGGAATACTTTCGCCGGAACTGTGCGGTGTAGAATGCAGGTGAGAAAATGCTACTTTATTGTTACTCCGTCTACGACGAAACGAAATTCTTTTCAATCTACCCGCACCGCCATTTGCTACTTGCGGAATATTCGAATTGAATATTCAATTTAAACTTCGCGAATCGTTTCCAACCAACTTGCATAGTATCCGACAACTTGCGTAGCTTCTACGGAACAACAGATAATGAAATTGTTTCAAGAAGAACATTATTCTTTTTTTATTCGGTTTGTCGTAATTTAAACATTTATAATATTGAACACGATCTCGGGTGTTCTTCCTTTGTTTTAATTTTTGTTTTTATATGTGGATATTATTGTTTTATTTTAATAGTGTTTTATAAATCTGAACTTTCTTTTCTTTGAGTTTGAACATTGTTCTCTGTGAGTTTGAACATTGTTCTCTGTGAGTTTGAACATTGTTCTCTGTGAGTTTGAACATTGTTCTCTGCGAGTTTGAACATTGTTCTCTGCGAGTTTGAACATTGTTCTCTGTGAGTTTGAACATTGTTCCCTTAGAGTTTGAACATTGTTCCCTTAGAGTTTGAACATTGTTCCCTTAGAGTTTGAACATTGTTCCCTTAGAGTTTGAACATTGTTCCCTTAGAGTTTGAACATTGTTCCCTTAGAGTTTGAACATTGTTCTTCAGACTCGAGCATTGTTCTTCAGACTCGAGCATTGTTCTTCAAACTCGGGCATTATTCTGTCTTCATAAAACTGTTTTTTAAATCTGAAAGTTGAACGATGTTTTCAAATCCCAAATACCATCGACGTAATTTTCCAAATTTGAAATGTTCGCACCCTTGAAGTGAGACACGAGCTACTAGTCTCGCACGAGGACAAGGTGTAAATGAAGTGAACAGTGGGGTTGATGATCGCAGAGTGCGTCGAGTGGTAACTTCCGTGTCCCGTGCTTCTATCGCGGAATTCGCGTCGCTCTTTTTCTACGACGAACGATGTATTAAATTACGAGCACTCCGGGGGTGGTGCACAGCTTCTCATCTCGCGGTGGATATGAATAACAAATTACCCGGACGGGGAATACGTTATCGAGAATCGATAGGTTCGTTCCTTTAATGGACGAAAGTGACGTTACGGGGTGTCGGAGGGATGGGGGGTGGTTCGAGCGCGAGCCGCAGGAGACGTGACGGTTTTACATAGTTCGCGTAATAAAAATGTCGTCGGCACGAGACTCCGACGGCATTCCCCTGCTAAGAATCCGTGAAACAAAACTGCGCAAATAATTTCTCTTCTCCTTCGCCATCGGAAAGTCTTCCATCGTCGCTTCGGAACTCTGTCCGTGCTAATTAAATTGAACTTTGTTTCGTATTTATTCAGCAAAATTTTCGTGTTCCTTTTGGAAGCTTGCGGAATGCGAAAACTTCGGATCTTTACGAAGTTTATGGCGTCAGCAAATTTTCAAAGTACAAGAAATCGCGTATACTAATAAAAATCAAGGATATCTTAATTTTATGTTTATTATGTGAAATTTTTTAGTCGACGAAAGCAATTTTACTCTTAGTTTAGTTTTTACAAAGTTGAGTATGAAAATGCAAAATTTGCATAAAGATCCGCAGTTTACTTATTACTTAGACGATATAGAAGTTTACAATACCGATAGATCATTTTATGCATTTATGATAATAATGAGTACGTGAACAAGATTATGCATCATAAATTCAAACAATCCGAAAAATGAATAATAATATTTTTATTATATTTTGTGTACGTAATTATTCGAAGAACATCGTCGTAGTATTTTCAACATCTCGAAACTATTAAACGATGAACAGCTCCTTACCGGAGCCGAAAAAACTGAGGGTGTAAAATTTAAAAATTTTCGATTATTTAGATTGTACACGTACAATTTTGGCGAAGTTCTTCAATTTATTTCCTTCGGCATGCATTAATACAAAAATCGTAACAGATCCGAATAAATATGTCGTTCCTATTTAAAAAAAAAAAAAAATGAAATAGCTGCTTATAATGTTCCGTAAATCTAGAGATAAACATGTGTGCGAAACGCTCATTAGCGGGGGCACCAATTTTACCCTTTTCCAAAGACTGGACGCTAAAAACTGGCCCTAGTTGAATCCAGAACTGGTCCAGAACCAGTTGCCATAGCTGCCGGCATGACTTCTTACGCGAGTTCCCATATTTAAACGTGGCTGTCCCTTGTGTTTCCCGTTTCCCGGCATCGATTCCTCAAAAATTCACCATGCAGCCGCCGCCATGGCGGCGAGACGGCGTTAGAAAAACGCTTTATACCCGGGGTTTCCTGCTCGACCGTATGCGCGCCGCTGTCCATTAATTATTCATTCCGCGTTTCGTAAATGCCGCGGTGGCGGCGTTACCCGCGGCGCACGTAATTTCAAAAAAAAAGAGAGAAAAAAGGAGGAAAAATAGAGGAAAAAAGAGGAAGAAGGAGAGAAAAACGAGAACCGGCCGGTGGACTGCACCGCTGCGCCGGACGGAGGGAAACGAGCGCGGTTTTCACGGTTTCCATCGCGTGACGTCCGGGAAATTGCGAAAACGGGGAAACCGCGAGGCGATGCGCCGCTCTCGTTGCTCTCCGCCGTGCGACGCGAGTCAGCCTCGTTCGGAATTACGCAACATGAATATTAAACGCGGCGAATCTATCGCATCTTGTCATCTCGGACAGTCTACCGGCTCCGCTTTCGTCGCGGCGGGCCCGTCGTTACTTCATTATGCGTCGGCGGCAGACAGGAATACTTATCGGCATCGATAAATGTTCTGAAATCCTATTTGGATATATACAGTGACTCGCAGTTATATTCGCACACCTTTTAAGATTCTATCCAAGCCGGCAGAGTCAAGCTACGTGCATTAAAGGTTGTGAAAATCTTTTTAGATTCCTCAGTCTTTGGGCAAACGTCGTAGAAAACTACGTTTATTACTATTTATATTATATATTACTATAAATATGTAGTACGTTATGTTACGTTATATTATTACGTAATATTATTACGTAATATTATTAAGTTATGTTATTAAGTTATGTTATTAAGTTATGTTATTAAGTTATATTATATTAAGTTATATTATATTAAGTTATATTATATTAAGTTATATTATATTAAGTTATATTATATTAAGTTATATTATATTAAGTTATATTATATTAAGTTATATTATATTAAGTTATATTATATTAAGTTATATTATATTAAGTTATATTATATTAAGTTATATTATATTAAGTTATATTATATTAAGTTATATTATTAAGTTATATTATTAAGTTACATTATTAAGTTACATTATTAAGTTACATTATTAAGTTACATTATTAAGTTACATTATTAAGTTACATTATTAAGTTACATTATTAAGTTACATTATTAAGTTACATTATTAAGTTATATTATTAAGTTATATTATTAAGTTATATTATTAAGTTATATTATTAAGTTATATTATTAAGTTATATTATTAAGTTATATTACGTTATATTATGTTATATTATGTTATGTTACGTTTGGTTACGTTATATTACGCTAGGTGGAGCGGGCGACCGATACCCCTTGCGTCGTTTAGTTTATAAGTTTACACATAACTAAGACGTGTATGAAAACTGTTTGAAAAAATCATATGATACAATATAAATATAGAAAAAAGATGTGTATAGTACGTGTGCAATGCAATGAAGTTAACCAAGATGCTAATTAGTAATTACAAATAATCACGTGTTATACATATTACAACGCTAGCCTATAATGTTATTTATACTGAAAAATAGGAGGAGGTCGTTCTAGGATTAAGGGAACATTTTTCTAATGTTCAGTGGGCATCGCAATATATTATTGCATATTATTATTATTATTATTACTATTATTATTATTATATATTATAGGTTATATAATATATAAGTTCAATGGCTCAGTATTTATTTACGTTTTTCAAAAATATAACACTGCGTTGCATTGCGAAAAAGATAATAAATGAACTTTATGAATCTACACTTATTTCTTGGAACACCATTTCTCGCTCGTCAGCAATCATCTGAACGTCGCAGAAACTGCAGAAGATTGGATTCTGCGACTAACGCAAACAAATTCGAAATGAAAGAGCACGTCCATCAGGTCCAATCAGAGTAAGAATCAAATAGAAGTAATTGAATTGCATTTGCTTCTCTAGCTTCTAAAAATAGACCACTTCTCCGTTTGCGACATCGGAGGGCGTCGCGGTGCTGTCCCGGCGAGAGGCTGGAGGAAGTCGTTAAGGGTTTGAAAACGGGGGTTGAAAAAGTCACGTCGAGCAGCTCGAGAGCGATAATTGAAGGGAAACGGCGCGCCGCGGCGTGGCGTGGCACGCTCGTCGAGCGGCATTTCATCGAGAAATATTTAATGTGCCGGAAAATGTTTCGCCGTGTTCCGATGATTTCATTTGTTCCGGTGCAATCACGCCGCACGCCGCGACGCGACTGCATAATAATAATGCATCGGGCGTTTCGCCGCGCCGCGACGCGCGACGTGCTTAATCGAGGGTGCAGCGCGGAACAAAGGCGCAAAGCGGCGAGCAAAACAACGCGGAATTATCCGACAGTGTTTTTCCAAGCGCCGAAGACTTACAAGGGATGAACTTGAGGGAGCTCGTGATGAGCGCGGCTGGATCGGTAAGAGGGCGGGGGATGCGCTCGCGAGCGCGAAAGAAGCCCCACAAATTAATTGAGAAAGCGAGACGACTCGAGAGACGCCGTCGCGGAAACAACCCTTCAATCTAAATTCAATTATTTAACCCCCGCTGGCAGCCCCGACACGAAGACGCGAGCTCTGTTAAACGAAAAATATTCCTCGTTTTGCAAAGAGCGTGGTTCCGTCGTTATTCTCTTCATTCTTTCTCACAGCTACGTTGATTAACATTTGTTTGTCACTAATAGATTCCTGCGTGAGACTGATTATTTATATTTATTGTTTCAAAGAAGTGAATAATATCACTATTTAGCAGGTCATGCACCAAATCTCCATAACGAGTCTAATGCGACATTATATACATATATTTGTTGTACGTTTGGAGAATTTATGGTTTCGTAATTGTAATCCTTAATTGTGTCCACTGTTTAGAAGCTTCGCAAAATTATTTTTTATGATATCTGCGCCTAGAGCAGGTTCTAGCACTAATTGTCATCTGGAATTTCATGTTGACACTGTTCAAATTGAGAAAATTAAACAACGTGCCTTCAAAGCATTTCAAGATTCTTGCAATCCTGCAAGAATTCGTCGAACTTGTAAAACCTTTTGGATTTCTGTTGACCAAAAGATTCTGATAAGAATGGAACGAGTGTTTCAATGCATTTTAAAAATTTGCTCATGGCATACATGCATAAACATCCACGGTGTAATCATTGTGAAACGCATGACGTTGCAACACAATTACGATTATCTAACAGTTGATAGAGAAAGAATAAAAAGTAGAGTACGATAAATCAATTTAGGACGTTTCTGCAAATTAAGATTGTTAATCGGCGATCGCTTAAATTGCGATTCGGAATTTATGACGGGGTATCATCGGGTGAAATGGAAGTTACAATGAGGATATGATTCGAGGTTAATTGGAGGCATGGAATTTCAGGTCGGCATTACACGTTCGCACGAAAGGACTGTTTTATGATGTACATTGGTGTGTGGAAGACTGTGATTTATTTGAAACACGAGTAAGGGTTAAACCGAGCATTATCGCGGAAATTCAGCGATTATCGTCATTGAATATTATGCAAATTAAATTGACCAGGGTAACGATAGAACCGTGCGTTCACTCGAATCGCCGACTATTAACTCTCGAATGGGGTCGAATATCTGGTACGAGACGGGTTAATTCAACTTCAATTAAATGGGTAGATACACGTTGTTTCTATTCAAGGATTTCCCGGTGGAAGTAGAGACATCCCCGCGACGGAGGTTCCTTTTTTTCTATTCTCGATGCGCTGAATAGCGCAACGTAAAAATTAATTAAAACGGAAAATCGACTCGATGCGGTTAAAACTGTATTCATCGGGAGACCGGTTGAATGTAAAAACACAATAAAAAAAAAGAAAAGAAAGAGCTATATTAAATTTGTAGCGGTACGAAGTGCCGACCAGTCGGAGTGCATTTCGAGGTACGCGAAATCGGGGGAACGGCAAATTGAACTGCTCGATACAAATGGAATCTGTACAGAGGTTCTCTTTTGGAACTGACCTTTCAAAAGTCTGAAAAATCGAATAAATCCGCTCACGTTACAACCTGTTGCGGTACACGAGCTACCTCCGCCGTGTCTACAGCATTTTTCCATCGGTGGCTCCATCGCATCGTGGAAACAATAGTTTATATTTAATAGAAGCGCCACTCGCAACATCGGGGAACCTGTCCACTCTTCGGAAACTAAAAATATATTAAAAATGAGCATCCACGCTGCAGCCAATATTGAATTTCTCAAAATTCACTCATACGCTGGAAATGAAATTTCTGCGGGCTAGACTGCAAAAGTAGTGGATCAATTACAGAAAACAGAAATTCTATCAATTTTACTAATTATTTGGACTAGAAAATATTACAACGCTTCGTTTTGCAACTTCGGAGATTTCGAAACAAAAATTGAGTCTCAAGTTTTTGTAATTCATTTGTGAATATTTCGATAAAAGTAAAACAATTCACGCAAATTTCTTCTACTTTACATAATTACGACTTTACATAATTACTCTTGTATATTACAAAAATAAAACTGTTTCTTTTTCCCACACCGAGTCTTCATCGACTGACGCACAAATTATATTTTCTTCGCTTGTGTAATTTCCTTGAATCCAACCTCGCTAAATATTTACGAGCTGAAGAACCACGCGAGACTTGTCAACCGTGGTGTTGACTATGAAAATAAATACAGTCCGCAAAGAAAACAATCCAATATGGAGGGGATATAACCCTCCACCAGCAACATGGTTTTTCCTAACAGCGTCATCCGTTTCCTAACTTCGTATCCTATCCTTTTAAACCGCGGAAAAGATCTAACAAAATTCTAGGGTACATACCCTCCAAGTAGCACTATAGTCAAACATTCAAACCTTCCATCAGTGTACGTCCAAATCAGCGTTCAATTATACAGTGGGACCTCGATTAACCAGGCTGTTACTTAGTGACAGTGTCACTTTTGTTTCTTATTCTCTAGATTGAGCTAATTACACGCGGTTGGACAATAAAGAATTCAAATATTGTAGGTTCTGCCGTGGTTAACACGTTCCGTGCCACGTGTACCATCGATGGTACACGCTTGCATGTTTACTTAGTGAACTGAACAAATTGTTTACAAGAAATTTAGAACCGAAGAATCAATTTCCACCGCAAGAATGGGCGTTGATAAGTTTTTGTTACGTTGTTATGTGTACGAGAATTAATAATTGCACGTAATACATCAAGTTTTAGTAAAATATCAAAGTGTGAAGATTCGAGTAAAAAAAGCTCGGCACGGAACGTGTTAAAAAAAGAAGTGCAAATTTCTCCGAAATGCAGCGAGCCACGGACATCCGCGCTATTGCAGAGCGACGAATGTTCGCGGGGGCGTTTCTTCAGGTCTGATTAGACCTGCGATGTGGTCGCTGACGAAGTGCATTGCCGCGGAAACTGACAACTTCCTAGCGGACAGTACGGGTCCGTAAAAATTCGCGTGCACGCAAACGGCGGCGCTCGTTAGCGTCGCCGGCAGCCGTCGCCACTTCGAACACGTGTTCTGTTTGGTGCCGGTGGCCGGGCATAAATATACATGGGATATGGTAAACACCGAGCATGTGACGTTCTAATCTACGCGAAAGACGTCCCCGCGTGCCTTCCACCCCCGCGTGTTCCTGTTTAGAAGTTGCACCGGGCGCGCCGGTTCGCACGTGAGACACGGGGCGTGGGGCGTCGGCGGCGTAACGCGTCGACGTTCCCGTGCGAGCAACTTTTTTAATCAGCAAGGGAAACGCGGTCCACGCCGGAATTTACGATCGCCCTAATTCGAGCCATTACTCTATGCGAGATAGCGTGTACAGCCGTGGCGGCTGCGAGACCCGCCGCCAGATTGAAGTAACTTCGGGGCCACGTTCGCGGGGCCGTCGATTACTGAAATTGTTCTCGCAGGTCGGTTCTAGCTTCCGGGTCCCTAGCAGTCGCTAAAAGATTCAACGGCCCGGCTCCCCTAGGGACGATGGATCTTTAATCTCCGGTTGACCTATTCTGCTCTAGTTTCTCCAACCTCGCCGAGGCGACAGCTACATGCCCGTGATCGTCCCATCTTAGACCCGAATACATACTGGAGAGATTGAGGGGCTCCCGCCGGCGAGCCCAAGATAGCGGTGATGAAAATTTCGAAAGGACGGCTTAATGTACCTCGAATGGAAGCGTCGCTGCAGATGGATTCCTTAATTACTCGAGAGCCGTGAAGAAATTCTTCGAATTCAGGTGCATATTTTACCTGTCCCGTTTACGGATCGTCTTCGGTGGCAGCAGCGTTGTTGACTGGGCAATTTAATTGTTATCTAAACAACTGGGACAGTTGCTCTCAATTTGTCTCTATAAACTTTGTTGATTAACACGTTGACTGCCGCGTCACCCGTATTCGGGTGACAGCAAAAGTTCTAAAAGTTCTCATCAGGCCACGTCACCCGTAATTCGGGTGACGCTGATTTGACTACTTACAAAGGATTTCCGAAAATATTTCGACGAATATTCTACAGGAGGTAATGAGACTATTGAATTCTTATAAAAATGGTTTATTAAAAAAATTATTCACAGTGTATAACATTAAAACATTCTCTGCAAAGTTGAGGTTGATCAGGACAGCTTGGACAAAAAGTTGTTTGTTTTTTCAGATATGATCGTGCCTCTGATCGGTCCATTTCGTATCTTTTATTTGAACTGTAGCTTCCTCGGTATCATCAACATTTCTTTCTTCTTCCACGAATCTTCCACATAAATCTCGTCAATAGTATCTTCATAACATTCATTATCACTAAGATTGTATTTATCAGTATCCGAATCAGAATCTGACGATGTAATTCTATTTATGCTTCTCCTTCCGGGCAATCCGATCTCTTTTCATTATTGAAAAAAAATAAGGGCAGAGATTTTAAGTTATACCATTCGGTACTCGGCAAAGATTCCAACTATTCATGCAGGAACAGAAACAGACATGAATTAAGAGCGCACGCTTCCTATAGCGGCACGGGTGGCCTGTAGGAGATTTTGTTGTAAATACGCGTGGCAGTCAACGTGTTAATAGACCGCGAATTTTTATTTATTTATGGCAAAATTTGGTAATCGAAAAACAGAACAGTGAAGACATTGAAAGCATTGAAGAGTGTTGTTATATTATTTTCGGTTTCTTAAAACTATTACCAGGAGAAACACAGGGTTATGTAACTCCTGTTTTGTATAATTGAAGGACGTTTTTATTTTGCATAAAGATCCGCAATCTATTAATTAATGCGCTACAAGATCGGGAAAATGATTAAATTATGCGTACATTTTTAATTACGAAAGTTCGCGATGCTATCGGTCGTTCGTTGAGAGTCGTGATAATTGTCGCATCTGTCGTTCTCGAATGGTTTAATATGTCTGTGTTACTTTTTGTTACGTAATTAGTTTTGTGTTTGTATTCCGAATATTCATTAAGTATATACTTGCTCAATTTTGAGCCCACATTAATTTACGCTTACGTTGTAGAAGTACAAACTGAAACAGTGACGATTACGATTTTACTAGACCTTTTGTAAATTTAACGTTAAAATTTGTTCATCTTAAATAAATGACATTTTAGAGCATCATTGATGACATTATGTACCTCGAACATACATAAACGAATTTCTAGAAAATTAATTGTTAAAATTCATGTAAATTCATGTAAATCAATGTTGCTGTGTCTTCGACAAACATAAATGATACACCAATAGATCCTTCAAACTTCGAAAATGAAATGATCGGCAAGCCGTGAATTTTTAAATTCCGATACGTTCTTTCAAAAGATGGGTTTCATGCATCTAGTATAAATATCACAGCAGTAAATCCTTCAATTTAAAAACTAAAATTACAGAGGGGCCATAAATAAGCGTTCTAAATCCCGATGCATTCTGTATCGTCCGTGCGCGTTGTTTCGTTTCATAAAAGCGGCGGAGACTTCTGGTATCCCGTTTACCTTGAATACAGAGTGGAGGTAGAAAGTAGATAAGAAGATTTGTGGATCCATATTTTCGTTTGCGTTTTGTGTGGCTGGTGAGAAATCCCTGAAAAATTCATGTTACCCTAGTTTCACCGGTCTACGAAATTCGTCAATATTAATGACTCTATCCACGGAGTGCGACCATTCTAAACGAAAATATGTTTCTCGATGCCGGCACATTCTGTGGTAAATAATTCATGTCTGCTCGGGTTAAATTACGTTTTTTATCCCCGACGCGGTTGGGAGTCTTATTAAGCCGCATTCCCCTTTATGCGAACAAAAATTTTAGAAATTTATGCTCCCTAATCGCGCGTATGTGCTGCGAGAAATAATCGGAAAATGCTATTTACAATGTGTACAGCAATATTGGGAATTAAATAATTAGTTGTTACGATCTCTTTGAAAAGTGCGCAAGTTACTGTAATTATACTGTATAACTTGATTTTCTTCCTACTTTGTTTAAATACGACGCTTTTATAAAATATATAATTTATAATTTTATTATAATAAGTAATAAATAATAATAATAATTTAAATTTAATAATATAATATATTTATATATATTTATTTATACATTTATATATATTTATTTATATATTTATTTATATATTTATATATATTTATTTATATATTTTATCATATATTTATATATATGATTTTATATAATAATAATAATTTTATTTTATTGGTGTAAATAATTACAGACTTAAAGTACCTTTTACATTTTTACCGACATTTAAACAAAAATTTATATACAAATATAATATTTTGTTAAAATTAGTAAGAGTGAAATATCAGTAACAATGTGAAAGCTACCGCATAATTATAACTATAATTATGCACACCTCTGTATATCCCTTCTTAATCTCTTAACTGTTTTTGGCAATATTTTGTATTGTGCCGAGTATACCCGTCAAAAACAGCTAACTGGTTGAGAGATTCGAAAGGAATTAACAGGGTCAGATTTCATCTTGCCAAAGTTTGCGACCGCGTTCTCAATAGCGGAGCGTATATTAATCCCGCTTAATTCAAGGAGCGGCGCTAATAAACCCGAAACTCGAAATTAGGTTGGGGAACCACCAAGATTCCTCCTTTTTTTCGTCCGACGTCAACGCGGGCGGCCGTTATTTATCTTCATTCCGCAAACACGTTGAAAACAGTTACAAAGCAGTTTTCCCGGGGCTCCGTAATTCCAGTTTTCCTCTTTGTGGAATTAATTGCTGGAAACCAGCAAACACTGTAGCCCAGGCCAGGTCAAAAGCGAGAAAATGAAAATGATTCCGTCGTAATAATCTTCAAAGCTAGTTTCGAACAATTAACTATTTGATGAATCGCATATTCGCCCGGGCATTAACAGGCGAACGTTACAGGTGCTTCGTTGCAATAAAACAATGTAAACGGCGCAGTCGCGTTTGCCTGATATTTAAACGCAATCCGTCGAAACGATTCTTATTCCGCATGTATCACGATTAGAAAACTGTACACGTGTATCCGAACTTAAGAATAACATCGATATCAGGTCTCTAAGAGATTAAAGAGTAGATCTGCTCGACAAAAAATATTTTTCGAAGATATGAATCAATCAGAAATTATTGTGTTTAAAATATTTTACATGAAAAGCCATATTCGAGGTTTTCATTTAATTAGCGTAAACTAGAATGTACGCCCAACAGTTGGAAAGAAAGGAATGAAAGAAATTTTGTTAATCATTTCCTAGCATGTGCCTTTAAAATCTTGTTAATAAAACGTCGCAGAATTTTCACATAAAATCCCTAAGCAGAAGAAAGAAATTTTTTAAATCATTTTCTAACGCATGTTCTCAAAATCTTGTTAATAAAACTTTGCAGAATTTTCGCAACACATCTTAAGTGCAAGCAAATTGAGAAAGAAATTTTGTTGATCACTTTCTAACATATGCTTTCAAAATCTTGTAAATAAGACCGGAACGTTCGCAATAATCTCGGATGTCAAATTTAATTTAAAGGTGCTTGATGGTATTAAAATTTTCATTTGACCGAGTTTCTGCCGAGCAATTTGCGACGAAGGGATAAATATCCTCAATCAGCCGGCAAGTGCCGAATTAAGTCGTCAAATGAGTGGAATTGATCTCATCTGAGGGGGTTGCGGACCGCCCGGAGTGCAGAGGGCTGCAGACAGCGCCGGAATGAAATGATCTTCCAAGAAGAAGGATTACCGAGGGAAGGATTATTATGTAAAATGAGCTTCGAGTCGCTCCAACTACGGCAAATACGGCGCAAAGCCAGGCGATAGTTACACTTTGGTATCCTGTTGTGCAACTCCCGGTGCCCCTTAGAATTCGGCACCCCAGAATTCCGGACGCTTATTACGCGGGGATTAAGCGGGCGCGCAAGTGTGTTAATTACTAAACGTAGAATGTAACACGGCTAATGTTAACTGTGGAACGTAGCCCGTGCGTATCGTAAAACGGCCGTCGAAGCTAGAATATCAAACCGGTTACGCGATGCCGGAATTATTCACGGCGAGGCAGAGGTAACTCAGTCCTCGGTGCAACATGAACGGACCACCGCGCCCAGAATCAGGATTGTTACGCATTAATCCCGGTTTGCATTAAAGATGATCCTGTAACCGTAAATTCGGAAAATTCGGCCGCGTAACAGGTGAATTCTCGATTAATTATAAAATATCCTATTCCATGAATAAATCACTCCGTGTGCGTCGGGAAATCCCTTCGGATCTCTATTTTCGTTCGACAAGCAGGCTTACGAATGATTTATTCATAAATCGATCAACACCTCCAGCGGCTCCTAGGCGAAAATCAATTATGAAAATTTATTAGTCGCGAACAGACCATCGAAATTTTACGCCGTGTAATTACTGCTAACACCGGCGACGGTGGAACGGTTAGGGTAGGTCGAGCAGCGGTGCTCTATTAATTATTAAATCGATACGCTCGAGTGCTCGCGAGACCGGCACGAAAAAAATCTGAACACCATGCCTTGAGTGCGTTTCTCTGTCTCGAATGACAGCGTTCGTGGCGATCGGGTCTCATGGGGGTGTCGCGGAGATTCGATGAAATTCGGGAGGCGACGCGGATAATCCATCAAAATCAACCCTTAACATTCTTCGTCCTTTACCTGTATACTTCCACCTCCCTCTCTCCCCCTTTCTCTCTCTCTTTATCTTTTACTGTGCGTCACATCGTGACAAGATGACAGGGTGTCGCGAGACGAGAAATTAAGCTCTATTCAGAAGAAACGACCCTAGCCGAATTACGGATCCATTCACGGGCCATGACTGCCGGCTTTTTGATCGCGACGCTATTAATTGTAATAAGCTGTTCTTCGAGTTCGACTTTCCACCGGTTCCCGCCTCTCGGAAGCCCTTTAAGTCCCAGCACTCCTTTTGCTACCTACCCCCTTGCCGCCACCTCGGTAAATATTTGCCGTCGCGTCCAAATAAATCATCCTTTTCACGGGACGCGAGTATTTGGTTTCGAAACTGGGCTGGCTTGCTGGCTGGATCGGCCCTGCCTCGAGGGTGTCTCTTCGTCCCGTCTTTAATTCCTCGGACGAGCCTTCCGGTGTCCTTGAAATTGGGGAGGAAAACGTTCAGGGTGCTTCCACGGTTGGCTAATAACAGGGCGTTTGTTAGACGAACTCTTGCACGCAACGTTGTTCTAATTATTTCCGCCCCTCGTTCGATCGATTCCTTTTGAAACTCTTCAATTTCACTCGTGGAATTTGCTCAGCGTCTGGCGATTATTGATATATAATTTTAATTTCTTTGGTTATTCGTAGGGTAACGCATCGCGATTCTTTGTATAATGAAGATCTGTTAGTTTACTTTGAGGTTAATGATGATCTTGGATAAAAACTGGACATTTTTGTGAACTACTTTTAATTAATGCACAATTATAGCACGTTTATGAGTATAATAAATGCGTAACACGCGATCATAACACGCGTATGAGTATAATAAATGCGTAACACATAATTATAGCACGCGTATGAGTATAATAAATGCGTAACACATAATTATAGCATGCGTATGACTGCACACACAATAAATGGATAACAAACAATTAGAGTACATTTATGACTGTAATAATTAGACATCGGATTTTTATGCAAAATAAGAGTTGTCTGCAGCGATTGCAATGAACAGATGTCGGAGAAAAGCGTATTCTATCTAAAGAATATAAGAATTTAAAACTTTTCAACTGATGTCATCTTTCGGTATTTCAACTACTCGTTTTCCTAATAAGTGCATAAAATCCGCTGTCTAATGATAACTTTGTTTGCAATATGCCTATTTAAGCATACACTACAAATTGAGAATATTAAAATCATATAAAAATCGTTGCGATTATCTTAAATTCTCGTTTCATGTCTTATTTTCCCATTTTTATCCTAAATGTATAAAATCCATTATCCAATGAGCTGTATCGCATACTAATAATAAAGATGATATATATGTACGGATAATAACAGAAAATTTTTATTAAAGCATGTGTAGTATATCTAAACTGTAGGTCTTTATGTAAAATGAAAATTCTCTGCATCTAGTACATTTTGGAACTTTATTCTTGCTTTAATATGTTTAACGTAACGAAAGTAATATATATTGACACTTTTCAATTCTTTGAATGTTTTTGGAGTTTCAAATTGAATTCGCTCATTTTTCTTGTAAACGTATCAAATCCGCAGTCCAATTAGAATTGAATCCTCACGAAGTTTAGAACAACTGAAATCTGAAAAATCGCGGACAATACCCTCACGACATAAATCGTTAAATCAAATAATCCACATCACGTCAACCCCGATTCGTCACAAAGTAAATAATTTTGAAACGAACTAACTAAACTAACAACTAAACTAACTAACTAACTGAACTAACTAACTGAACTAACTAACTGGACTAACAAACCAAACTGTAGATAAAATCATTCGGTCAACTCTAAACGAAATAATCGTAACCGTCTCGAGCAGCAAACGGTTGTGGATTAAAATAGTTAAAAAGCGAGTTTGCCGGAGTAGCAAACGGAAGCAGATCCGGCGAGCTATACACGGTCGATCTCCAGCAGCAGAGAGCCGCCCCTTCGCGTGTCCAGCCACCGATTTTTCCCGATGCCGTCAAGAATAATCCGTTTCGTTTATTCGAGAGGGCTCGCGAGCCCTGGGGCCGGTGCACACGGTACACGATATTGTTCATTAAGCGAAATTTAATCCCTCTCGCGGTGCAGCGATGCAATTAATGCGATAAGCCTGGAAAAATACCGCGGCGAAATTAACCGAGCACGTCGGGGGACGGAGGAGAGTGCGGATGAGCGAGGAGAGAAAGGGTGGGTGGTCGGCAGAGGGAAAGGATGTAACCGCGAACAGATCCAGGGATGAACGTTCAACGTAATTTTTTCTTCTTTCAGCGGAACGTTGAGGAGCGCAGCGAACGTAGCTCTCTACTCGAGAAGAACAGAAGCATGTACAACCGAGGGCAGCAGGGAAAATAAATAAAAGGTAGGACCTCCCACCGATAGACACGAAAATGGAACTCGAAAAAACGTGGTATCGCGAGCTGCTCCAACCGGCTGCCACCGTGTGCAGCTTCGGCGCTACCCTTGTCCCAGCTCTGCGGTTTTACATTATACGCACTCGAATTGGTCAGGCCTCTTTCGTGATTGCTGCTCGACTCCTCCGTCATCGTCTTTCGCGAACCACGTATCGAACTAACTGGGAGGAACTTTAAGGAGACAGTCTATTGACGTCCCAAGGCCGTCTTTTCTTGTAGAAAGCGGTTGATAGAGTTAGAGGGTATTGGATTTAGGGGCGCAACCTGCTCTTTTGTGTACCTTTCTTAGTCGATCGTCGCAG
Source organism: Megalopta genalis (assembly GCF_051020955.1). Classification (NCBI taxonomy): domain Eukaryota; kingdom Metazoa; phylum Arthropoda; class Insecta; order Hymenoptera; family Halictidae; genus Megalopta; species Megalopta genalis. The sequence continues at coordinate 7,898,870 of NC_135024.1, forward strand.
CAAACCCGGATCAGAAGTCGATACCCCGCTTATACGGTTATAGCTACACGCGAAATTCTATTCACCGTGATCGACTCTGTATGATCAGTCAGAAAATGTCTGATTTCGACGTATAGGAAATATTTTATACAAATTGTTTATTGTTGATAATAATTAATTCGCGAAGTATGAAGCGAGGCAAAATATTATTACTTTGTTCAATCAACTCTCTTCAATCAGTCAAGAAAGAAAGTTTATTTGAATGTCATTAACCAGTCAACTGTTTTTTATAAGCACATGTATTCGTCATGATACAAAATGTTGCTATTTCTTTATGGTGACTATACTCATTCTTTATTAAATTATATATTTTATACAACCGTTGTATTTAACCAAATATGGAGAACATCAAGCATATATATAGTTGCAGTACAACTTACACACTTTTTAAAGAGTTACAACAGCTAACTGCTTAATATTTTGATCGACAACCAACGAGCTTTCTAAATCACACAGAAACTTGAAGAACAAACAGCGCCATTCGGTTGCTAACAAATATGCGAATACAAGATCAATCACTGCACTATCTTTTGTAACTGGAAGAGTGCAAAAATTTCACTGCGTAGGAAAAGTGATTGAAAACTGTTAAATTCACTCCACAAGTTAATGATTCTGGCTCAAGTCTGCTTAGAAATTCTTTGAGAACGTACGGAATTACTCCTTTAAGTCTGCAGTTAAAAACTACGAGATCCGAATGTTCGAAGAAAGTCGAGGAAACTTCCTATCATCGATAAACTTGAATCTCGACTATTAAAAATTGATACAGAAGCAATCAGGTTGTAGCCGTGAGAGACTCGAGAGGATACAATAGCAGCCGAGAATTGAGTTTCCTGCCATCAAATTAACAACAATGTACTACCAGTTTTATGATCTGCGAAGAGAACGCTCTGCTGCAAAGTCCGATAAAAACGGTAGACGTTACAGCAGAATTTCTTCCACCCGCTGGACCAATTGCCGGTCTCCATTAAAAAGCATTGCTCCAGGAAATTGCTACAAAGACGCGGCAAGGCGTGATCGTGCATAACTCGGTGAAAGAAAGAAAAACTGTTCCAACAGCAACCATTAAGAAGAAAAACAGCGAGGAAACGCCTCCCTCGTCGCGAAGATGCTAACAATGTTGATCCCTGTTTCGGTCGGCTGCGTTCCACGCTGGAAAAAGGAACGATACTAATGGACCGAAGTGCATCGACGTTTCGAAAGCGGGACATCGCTAACGACACGTGAAAAACGGGCAGGAAATGATAGTTCGCCGGCGTAAATCGACCGGCTAGTACACGGGCCCGAATCCGGGAAAGTTTGTTCGCAGGATGGAGTTCTTCAACCCTTTTATTAGCCAAGTTCCTCGGAGAAGTTCTGCTACTTAGCGATTCAGTTAATAATAACTGCGGCTCTGGCTCTGTCGATGGAGAATTAAAATTCTAGAGACTTGGGCCTTCATTTGGAAAATCTTACTATGATCGCTGTGTCGTAAAACAAACGTTGAAATCTACTTTGTTACTATAATTTTAATAGTTGTGGAATTCGTTGACCTCTGGCACTACGTTTTCTATCAAGTACTGCATTAATTAGCACTTCTTCGTCCTTAATAATTTCACTGATAAACAATTTTTGTTTCGATTCAAAATAATAATATAATGTCCATATGTCATCGCGAGTCTGAGTTCTTATAATGCATACTTTAATACCGACGGCAGTTGATAAACTTTAATAGATTCTCTACTTGTAGATAAATATCCATAGTGCACCAAAAAAGACAATAAAACACTATATTTATCAACATAATCAATTTTAATAAAAGAAACGTCTGACATTTGACCCTTTTTCCAACCCGCATCTCTATAAAGTTATTTATTCTAACTTTATTTTAAAGTTATGCATTCATACTATTTTCAAAATAATTATGATTGAACTGCGAATTTTATGCATTTATGGTAAAAATGTCCAGATAAAAGAACAAAGTGTACACACATTTGAAAAGTTTAAGAAAATTGCTATCTCGTCTTCGCAGTATTAAAATTATTCGAAGAAGAAACACATTTTTATTTAATTTCTGTTTATAAGTTATTTTGTAGTTATGAGTTATCAATTTGAGAGATTTATTAAGGCAAATAAATGCGACAATTGTTCTAATACCGGTTACTAATAAAGTTGACGGTATTAATTTCAATCTGCGATACTCCCTGAAAAAATGTAATAAAATGCGCTGACGAATGATTCGCTGTTTCGCAACGTTCCGCGCGCTATTTTTAATAAAATCCCTTCCAACCCATTGTGCGCGAAAAAATTCAATTACCGATCGGTGGAAACAAGCGAAATGGAATTCGAATCCCATTTAGGCCAGCCCAGCCTGCTCCTCTCCCTCGGAGCCCTTCGGTAATTTCGTTTAATATCTGCACAGATGAAACCGCAACTTGTATTCATACATATCGCGCGGAGCTAGGCGATTGGCCGCCGGAACCGCTGATGTGATTAATAAATTAACGCGGACGCGGCCGGTCGAACGAGTTTCGCAATTATCGAAAATTCACTCGCGGGAGCAGCTTGCGCGCCGCGTCGCGATGATTAAGCTCGCGTTTTCGTCTACGTAAGTGGACTCTTTCGGTAAATAACGGTCCGGCCGTGTTTGTCCTGTCACGAATTTCACAAATGAACTTCAAAGGCTGTCTCCGCTGCCGATCGGTCGTCCTTTGATCATTTCTAGAATTTTCGATTTTCAGACTAACTTACGCCAGTTTATGTGTTCACCGGCACATTGATCATGCTGATGCGAATTTCGAGTGCGTTGTGTACCTTTTGTCTCGTTGCGGAACGCACCGCTGTTTAACAATTCATTTCGTAATGCATTCTTTGCAACAGTTTTACAGACAGTTTGGGAATTCGTTCGGTGTCATCATCGATCATACGAGAATCGTATTGAAGATGGTTTGAAAAATTGTTTTAGTTTGTCTCGCGCTGTAAAATATTTTGAGGAGGTATAAATATTAAAATTATGCTTAATATTATGCTAAATATTGTTACGGAAACATATGAAAATACGGAGATTTAAAACGAAAAAATTATAAAATAACAGTGTAACTCGTACATTTAAATATAACAAATGTACGAAAATGTATACAAATCTCTTCTGAGATTTTTTAACTAAAAAAAAATATATAGGTACGTACAGTGATTAGTAGAGTGCGGATTTAAAGGACAATATTTTACACAACACAAACACGAAGGAATTAAAAACTGTACTCCATCTAAATGTGGAAATGTATTTTTAAGAAGTACATTCTGGAACCGAAATAACAGTTAATAAAAGACTGAATGGATCAAATAAACCGTTAATGAATGAATGTGGAAGGATTACATTTTCCAACACGGACAAGTATCGAGTGGAAAGGGTTACAGATTGCACCACGGTATCCAGAAACAAGAAATGGATGAACATCCATCCTGAAGAACAAACGAGGGTTAAGGAAAAAACATCTGAAAAATGACCCCGGTCGGAAATCCTCGGGTCGTGTTCAACTGTAATTAGCTGTCCAGGGATAAAAAGAAACACAGAAACGGAAAAGAAAAAGCGGCAAAACTGAGCCGGAAAGATGTGAAGCGTGAAGGTAACAATATACAGATTGGAGGTCGCCGCGTAAAACAGGGGACACACTGGCGGCGTATCATCCCCCGGAATCCCAGCCGGGTTTCATAAAGATATCCGCTCGTAAATGAAATTCAGTCGTAACAGGCTGTAGACGCGGCGGACAAGGGTGTGTATACGCGGCTCGGTCCGGTGCCCGGCTCGCGAGGGATGGCGGCAGAAGGGTGGCACGTGGCCAGAGAGAGCGAACGTCGCAATTTTCGATCGATTCGCGCGCGAAAACCCCTGTTTTATGCAAATCCCGCTAGCCGGGTACCAGTAATAAATTATTCGGCCGGCCGAGTCCGTTTATAGGTACATAGGTTCATATACGCCGAGGACGAGGGAGCCCCCCTGTATTATTTGTCGCTGTTGGCGCCGTAAATGCGACCAAATATTTGCCGGTAATAGCCCCGGGCGAAGGATAAATATTTATTGGACGTCACGGATCCTCCGTTGCGGCACGTTGCGCTCGATACCGTTTCGTGGCCGACGAAAAAAAGATAGAAACACAGAGGGCCGCAGAGAAAGGGAGCGCAAGAAAAAGAGAGGAAGAGAGAAAGGTGGAGAGAGAGAGGAAGAGAGAAAGGTGGAGAGAGAGAGAAAGAGAGAAAGCATAGACAGAGAGAGAGAGAGAGAGAGAGAGAGAGAGAGAGAAGGCGTAGAGAAAAAGAAAGAGAAAGAGAGGGGGGAGAAAGGTGTAGAGAAATGGAGAGAGAGAGAGAGAGAGAGAGAGAGAGAGAGAAAGAGGGAGAGGGAGAGAAAGGTGTAGAGAAAGGGAGAGAGAGAAAGAGGGAGATGAAGAGAAAAGTACAGAGAGAGAGGGAGGCGATAGCGTGCGTGAACCCGGCATAAAAGGATCCGTCGTTTGTCCACGTTTCCGCGTTTTTACAACCGGGTATAACCGTTTCCGCCTTTATTTTCGGCCAGACCGATGATATCCCACTCCCATATTTTTACGACGCGATAATTAAAAGGAAGTTTAGTGGAATCGGAAGGAGAAATACGCGAATTTCCGCGCGCAAATGGAGATTTAATTGTAATCTCGTAGATATGCTAATTCGAGAAGGATAAGTTATGGTGACCAACGGCGATAAACAACAATTTATTGCCGGGCTTAAAGCTTCCACGGGGTAAGTGCTTTCTCGGCTGCGTGAAATTTCTCTGAGACCTTTCTATTGCCTTTTTCCACGTGCAGAGCTCGTACGTGGATTCGTACGTTTATCTGCCATGATTTTATATGACTTATAATATGAAAGAGTTGACATGTGTTTATAATATATATGTAGAAAGCATCATCGTTTTATTTCTATTATTTAGGAAAAATTTGATCTACTGTAATCTATTTGATTTACTGTGAAATACAAGTAGTAAAAACTACCTGGCAATATAATATAAAGTTATGAAAATAATAACTCCATTTTCATCCGCGCCGAAAGGGTTAATACATTTATAATATATTAAAAGGTTATTTATTAATGAATAAAGGTTATTTATTTATTAAAATAAGGTTACTTATTTCGCATAAAGATTCACAATTTAGAGAATAAATTAAAACCAGGAATGTATTATTCTTCCTTATGACATTTCTCAATGTTATTCATCAGTTTTTCGAAAACATAGATTTAAAGATACTTCTTGTAGATTTATTAGCTCTTCTGTAGTTCCGATTATAACACAGCAATTTATTTCACGTACTTTCTAAAAACTGTGCAATTTCGTGGCGACTTAAACAGTCTCAGACAAAATAACTTCCGCCGTCCGAGGGTCAAAGAAGACATCAAAATGTGTCCCCGGTATCGCGCAACAGACGCGGAAAATTTGCACAAGAATCTCGGTCTCCCATCAAAACAGAGCCACCAAAAATAATTCTAATTGCTGGCACCCTCGTCTCGGGAACTCGGTGCAAGCCCTGCAAGTTTCCAGGTGAGCTATATCCACGAATTCGCAACAGGTTTCGACCGGAAAGCGTTCCGGAGACGGCGCTGGTCGGAGTCGCTTGCACGTAAAATTCCTTCGCAAATAAAGCGACGACAAACGGTCGTGGCAACAAAAAAAAAAGGTGGACGATGAATAGTGGAGCACGACGGCGTCGACCGCGAAAAGAGAAAAAAAAGAGGAAGTGGAAGGAGGCAGTTGCGTGGGGGGATCGACGGGAAAAACAGCTCCGTTATTTCACGGAATTTCTATCGCGGGGCGGGACCGAGGCAGAGCCGGCAGAAATTCTCAGAGTCCCTTCGCGCGTGACTGATCCACGAGCCGGCGAGGAATCGATCGTTGAATTCTGCATGAATGAAGACACGTCACGGCGATTACGATCGCCGGGAGAGCGGCCGGCCCCGGCTCGGCCGTCCACTTGTCCCTGAACAACAATATGCAACCGGTGACATTTACCGGCTCGTGTCTCGAGTGCTGTACTCTAATTATCTTGGCTAAATGCACCGGCGAGCACAAGCGGGAGAAAGAGCGAGAGAGAGAGAGAGAGAGAGAGAGATCCAATAAGCAGTCTACGTCTATGTCGTAGGAGGTTCGCTGGATCCAGCATCCTGAAACGGTGACGAGGCTGGAGGAGAAAAATCTCGATTTTCCGTGGCGTTCATCAGATAAACGCGGAACCGTTCGTTACCGGTCCTCCCCACTAATAAACGATCCCGATTTAAAAGTCCTTCCACCCTTATCTCGTGCCTGGGAGGCTGGAAACCAGTGCGGGAGGATCGAGGCTTCTACTTAGAATTTAAATAGACTTTAAGATCCAGACGACTTCGAGCAGCCTGGGAACAAGTACTCGCGGGCCTGCAGCCGCTTCAATTTAAATATAAAACGGGATCTCTGCGCGCGAATCAGCTCCTCTCTGACTCCGTATTTCTCTCTCCCTCCCTCTCTCTCTCTCTCTCTCTTTCTGTCACTTTGGACCAGCTTGCTCGATGCAGGCTCGAGTGTCCAGAACGATCCGCGGGATGATATCTAATCCGAGGAGAAGGATCCAGACGCGACGTGTGCGATGCTGCCGGGGATTTCACGGCGCGACAAGCAGTTTTAACGAGCCCTGAGCCTGCACAACTGACCCTAAACCGAGACGAAGAAAAGAGAGAGAGAGAGAGAAAGCTGAGACTCGTTATCGCGATCGCCCGCCGATCCGGCCTGCGATCTTTTCTTTCCTCGTCCGTTATGCCGATTCCCACGGATCGTTCAGCCTCAGGACTGAGTAGGCCAGACACCAGACCTGTCCGAGCGGACTTCGTTCTAATCCAGTTCACGCGAAAACGAACCTAACGGAAGCACGGCCAACGGAGCTAGGGTGTCACGGCTGACCTGCCGCTTTAACGACGGAACCCTGCGCGAAGTCCCATTACGATCGCAAGGTGAATCTCCCACTGCCCCTCTTTTTACCTGGGACGCGGGCCCAGGCAAATATAGACGTCTTGTGACTCTTCGACATTATCGGACCACTCCGCGGAGTGTTCTGTTGGCAACTATCGGGGAAACTGTGGGAGACAGGTCGCAAGACAGCCGGAAATGATGGAAGAGCTTGCGAGAAATAACGGAGGAATGCCCCCGGTCCCAAGCGTTTAAGTTGTTCGGCCTCGTTCAAGTGCCGAAGGTTTCGACGCTAAGATCCTTTATGCAACACTTGATACCTTTTCCCAAAAACTTGGCCAAAATGCAATTTTCGAAGCAGTTGCGTCCAAGCACTATTGTCTTTTGGATTCGTTATTCTTTGCATACAATACGATTTTACCTGTTTCTATTTCGCTTGTCGTTTTGAATTAACCAAATTAAGGTGCCTCAATTTTCGAAGTACATTTTTATCACAAAAGGCTACTGCAATTCATACAGTGGATAAAAAGTGTATTCGTACACTTTTTAAAATGGTGCAACCTATTCACTTGAATTTTTCGGAAATGTTAGAGGGTCTAGTTTAGTGTGCAATAACTAAAATACTCTTTTTAATTTTCTTGTTACTTAGACTATAACGAAAATTTAAAAAATGTATTTTGTACATCTCGATATCTTATATGCATACTGAAAATTTTGTTATATTTTTACTTCGGAACTTGGACAATTTTAGGCAACGCCGCTGTTCGGCGCGACTCGGGTTGTTTTAATTATTGTAAAAGGAGTTTGTACTTGGCTTGTAGAACAGCTACACTGTCTAGAAACATTTGCTACAGACCTAGTAAGCGAAAGATAAGAATGACATGATTTAAGACGTGCTTTGCACAAGATGTTAACGATTAAACTGCGGATCTTTGTGCGGCAGAGATATTGTTTGCCTCAGTTGCAGGAAATGGGAGCCAGGTGTAAATTACGTTCTCCTCTTAATGATTCGAATAAACTGGAAGTAATGCATTTATATTCTTAAATGTTGCTTTAAATAGTAACCGTTCTATCGTTGTAAAAAAATGCATAAAATACGCAAAAGTACATTCTTTATTTAAAATAAAAATGCACTTATAAAAAGTATACAATTGTATTAAAGAATACTCATACTTTATTTTCGCTCTTATTTTTATTTACACGATTTAATTATTTCTGATATGTGTATTATAAATTATTCTATAGACCCAAAAGTGTGTCAGTCAATTTATTCTGGATTTTTTAAAAGATCCCAATACTACGATAAATAGACAGCAGGATCTTTGTGAAAAACGAACAATGTTTTCATTAATTGTAAGATGCAAGCATTACGTAGATGTTTATTTATTTTCTTACAATTGTAATGAGTTACACAATAAGCGATCAGTGATACGATAATACTTTCAAATTGTTTAATAAAGAAACGCTAAAAATTATCTGCACGTTTCACGCTTTTCGAAAACGCTTTTTGAAATTCTGAGATATACCGCATCAAAGAACATCGTGTGCACCGTTAGACAAACGATCGGCACTAGATTCCCAAGTGTCCCGCTGCTGCAAGCCACCTGGCACTAATAAAATCCTCTCCAATCCGGAGGGTAATAACTTTCCTGATTAGTGTTCCTAGCACTGTTCGAAATCTCGTGGTGTGAGTCCTGTCTATTGGGAAATCGATCGGCGTGTTTCACCGACGTTACGGCTGTATTCATCATTGTGGGATTACAGCGGGATAGTCGGACTCCGTTTACCCGCGCTCCATTTAATCAAAAGAATCTTTGTACGCGCTGCAACTGATTAGTGATCGCCTCTTGTAATCCGAACCATTGTCTGGATATCGGTGTCAGTCCGCAAACTCGTCGGCGCTTGAAACACAACAAACTACGCTGGTTAGAAACGCTTTTGTCTTCTGTTGTCTTACATAAAACACAGGAAATCGAGTCGCCATTCAGTCATTGGATGCTTCTTGCGATCACGATATCTGAAATTTTCTAGCATCAGAATTGAACTAGTTTTTCACATAGTTTATAATCTTTTTTAATCGGACAGAATTGCAGATGTTTCTTCGGGTTTCAAAAGTGGTTTCGCAATCGTCCAATTTCTATGAATAATATTTAAAGGTCCTTTAAACGCTAAATCTAAAGAAGACTGAATTTATTTAAACCTTTCACATCGTTTTTATCATAATGTATGCTCGAATTAAGATACTTATTCAGTCATTTTTTTATTTATTCATCCTGTTTATTCGTCATCATCTTTTATTTATGAATTCCTATCAAATTTCACGGCGGTGCGATTTTTATTTTAATTCGACTTTGTATCGTAAAATCGCAACTTTTGCATTTACCAGAAAAATCTTCCGAGCGACAAGGATAAAAGTAAAAGGTATGAAACTGATTCTTTTGGCCGGCACGGACGGTTCAGCGTGAATAACATAACATTTAATTGCAAAAGTTGAAGTCCATCGCGATCGAAACAAACTGGGAAGAATATCCAGTTTCTAGGACCGATTTAATCGAGCAAAATCTGCGGAGCAACTTACGATCCCGCTTAGGAGTTCCAATAATAGTCCTGATCCTGTTGGTCAAACGGTAGCGAGAACGAAGACGGAGTTTCAGGTAACTTTCCGAGGGAATCTGAAACGATCGAAAGGCCACGCGAAACGGATTCAAGGATCAAGGATTCGCACAGGATTCCGTACTACTGACGTCGGACTGTATTATAGGAGCAGCCCGTGACATGAATAGAGCCACCCTGAATACATTTTGGAGTCAAGAAAAGAGGCGCCTTTCTGCGCCATTTCGTCGAATAAATCTTACCCGGGGCTCTATTATTTCTGCGAGTAAACCGATCTAAATCTTCCCGGCCACGGGAAGCTCGATTCAGTCCGCTGTGATCTTCCATTAAATGAAATTACGGGGAAAAGGAAGCCTTTCTGCTCCGTTTAACGAACAGATCTAAAATATTAGGTCATCCTGCGAGCTGTGTCGCGTTTCTTATCGCAGCCCGTGTACGTAAACATCCGTATTTTGCTCGTGTGCATTCTCAGGAATTCTCATCGGTCTATCCTGTGCATTCGAAGCATTTGGAACGGTATTTTCTATTCGGAAAAGGTTATAGATCGTTGTTGAAGAAGTTCGTGTTCGATGCTGCATTCTGCACGAATATGTAGAAGCAAATTCCTACTTTTCCATCAGACGGTTCATACCAAAAGGATTCATCCTCGAATCGCGGGCGACGCGGAATGCGCGTTCTAAATACTTTGTAAAATTTCAGAAAGGAAACAAAGTGTTAAATATCTTCTGTTTTAGATCTTATACAATATTTTTATTTTATTTTTGTTTCTCATACCGAAAAATCAATAACTCGACCGCGATTAACGGGTTAAAATTTATAATGGAAATTTATGAATTGAAAATCTCAGAAATTACCTGAAAGTGAAATCAAAACTGAATTGATGAATAAATTAAAACTAAATTGATAAATAAATTAAAACTAAATTGACGAATAAATTAAAACTAAATTGACGAATAAATTAAAACTAAATTGACGAATAAATTAAAACTAAATTGACGAATAATTTAGAACTAAAATGATGATTCATTGTAAACATACTTAAAATTTTATATTTTCTTAACCAGACCTATTCTTAAAAAACAGTGTTTCCTTAACTGACATGAATCCAACTTTACTGCTAATCAGAAACAAAAAATTAGACATTTTTGAAAATACATGAGTAACTATCGCTCACACTAGGGCGAATAAAATATCTCGTTATTTAGGAAAGTTGTGGTTCAAATTTTGTTTTTATAGTTCGCTTTCTAATTCTCGGCATGTAGAAATATCACAAATATCAAGATAATAGAGACAATAGCGGAAAGTCTACCGAATATCGTGTCCAAAGGAATCGATCGGATAACTGTATCTTGAGATACCGTATCAGAAAATGTGATTACAAGAAGAACACTTCTGCAAATACGTTTTCGAAACGATAGTACCACGAAAAAGTATAATAGAAAATCGATCGTTTCAAACTTCTCGACTAGAACATCCCCTTGAGACACAAGAGAGGTCTTCCTATTGATTCGTCCAAAGTGGACAGAGGGAAGAGAATGGAGGGGTAAAAACAGGATTAAGTATCGTCATAAAGTTCCAGTACAGGTGCGCTGCGACCCGACAGCAGGCGCAATCAACGTCCGAGCGGACACTTTTACGCCTCGACGGTGAAATGATCCGCGCACCGGTAAATCCCGATTTCCGCAAGGTAACTGTACAATGGGGCTGCCAGCTCCGAGCTCGAGAGACGCTATGGAAATATTCGGGGACGGGAATAATTTATCGTCCTCGTAACCTCGCGCGCCAGGGGGAGGCTGACCTGCTTAGAACGCGAGGCAGTCGGGTAAGATCGCCGTAATTTTACGAATCGATTCGGTTCTAACGAGGCCAGGTGCTCCCCTCGAAGACATTCTAAGTTTTGGCAACGAACAAGCTAAAAGAGTGCAGAGCGAAGAATATTTTCCAGAAAGCTGTTTCACACGAACGTTCCTCTTTGATTGTGTCATTAAACGAAGCTTTCTGGATAATTGAATCCATATGGATCCCGGGGCAATTGGATTTCCATTGCGATTCTAGCAACTCCGTTGCGAAATTGTACGTTGCTCGTAGAACGTTCGAATTCTCGTACGATCATCGTACGATCATCCGTTCAAGAGTAAATAATGGTATCTGCAAGGATATTATGCCGATTTACGGTGAACTATTTGTGCGCTCTATGATTGATTCGTTTACAGATATTCGCGTGACAGTAAATCTCGACTTTTATTGCCGTAGCACGAAAAGTTATGGCTGGATCGAGCGTGTTTGCACATTTATATGAAATATGAACCAGCCGGATTTAATTAAATGCGAATTGATGTTGCTTTTCCCGTGCGCGTTTACGTGCTAGAATCACGTTTATGTGGAAATATTAAAAAAATTTTCCTCCGCTCGTAGAACGCATAAACTTGTTTTCAATTTCAAGCTTTTAATCACGAAATGATTCGGTCCACGGATTAATTTTAAGCAATCCATTAACCATATTCGTTATACTTTTTTCATATACCATTAGACTGCGAATTTTTATGTCAATAGAAACCGGATAGCAAGTTTATTCTTTATTTCATCATTTTAATAGACTAAAAATAATAAGTTGCCATTCTTAAATTCCTCCAATCTTAATACTATCTTAAATTACAAGTATCCAATTTTGACATAAAATCCACAAAAGCAGATACATACTCTTTATGATCTACAAAACTAGACAAATTCGAAGGAAATTATTAGTTCCTTGAGGCAATGTTTAACACTAGATTTGCGGAGCATAAAAAGCAGCTGTTTTATATTAGTTTGTAAAAATAACAATAAGACGGTTTTTAACAAGTGTTATTGTAATATTTGCCGTAAGTAACATATGCATAGAATAAATAACTCACAAATGTATCTTTACAATAGGAATAATAGTAAATTAAAAAATTAGTGACCTGTCATTTTGACGGGTTTCGTAAACCTAGTATTTGTCTACGCGGGTTTATAATGGGAATCGTATCTTCGAGAGAAAATTTCGAACAGCTTTCGGCGTATTACAGAACTTCCAATATCACTGCAGATGATCGTCTCCGCAGGTCACCCGGTACATAACGGTAGACCCCGGCTTATCCAAAGGAAAAGGCCCGAGGTGGTCGTTGAAAAGCCGAACAAGGGTCCCTGAAAAAATCCCTTTGTTCGTACAGGTGCACACGGCAGGTTGCTGGCAGAAACCCAAAACAGGTTTTCACAAAACCCACGACCGGACCTCCTTTTTCCTTTCTATCTATCCCCTATCTGTCCCCTCCACCACTCTCTCCCCTTTACCGGCTCGATTCTTCCCTCTTTCTTTCTTTGCTCTATCATCTCTCTTTCTCTTCCTCTCTCTCTCCCTCTTTCTCTCTTCCTCTCTCCCTCTTCCTCTCTCTTCCTCTCTCCCTCTTTCTCTCTCTTCCTCTCTTCTCCTCTCTTCTCCTCTCTTCTCCTCTCTTCGCCTCTCTTCTCCTCTCTTCTCCTCTCTTCTCCTCTCTTCACCTCTCTTCACCTCTCTTCACCTCTCTTCACCTCTCTTCTCCTCTCTTCTCCTCTCTTCTCCTCTCTTCTCCTCTCTTCTCCTCTCTTCTCCTCTCTTCTCCTCTCTTCGCGGTCCGCTTTGCGCTTTTTTCGTTAACCGTCCGAATGCGTCCGTCATTCGTCCCGCAGCCGCGTCTCGTCATTTTGACGAGTATTCAAATTAAGCGGCCCCGAGAATCACACACGTGGTCTCCCGCGCAATTAAGGGGATAATTAATTTTACATTCTGTGACAGAGACCGCGGATGTCGACAGTCACGTGGCCCCTACTGCGGTCCCATCGTAATTGGCCAATTCGAAGCGCACAAAGAGTCGCGGGAAATAATGCGGCCGACCGTGTTTGCTGGGTTTGGCCGATTTGTGGATCACGGAGTCAACAAGATCACTGGGTCGATCGATCGATCGATCGATCTTACTAGAAATGATAATTTTTGTCTTACTTTTATTTTGTCTTAACACATGTTTGTATATGTTACCAAATAGCAATATTGCTATAAGTTTGTACTGTTTTGGATAATTATGAAGTCGTTTAACTATCAGGGATAAAAATATACGCCGAGAGAAACTAGAACTTCACAAAGTTAAAGGAACGTTGAACTATGACCGTACTATTTTGATATTTGAACTCTTGTAACTTTCTGCAGAAATATCTTACAGTTTCTTCCAGATATCAGCAAATTTTATTCGAGATGGAAATAAAAAATTACTATTTCAAATAGTTCATTTCGGACCGTCATTTCCAATGCTATTATTTGAAAATATTATCTACCCATTTGAGATAATAGCAATCTCGAAGAATTAATTATTTCGTCTTCTTTTTTATTTCTGGTATGACAAAAGGAGTAATCCTCAAAATAATATGCAACGAAAAGATTTTACTTTAAAAAACCTTTACATCGATTGGCTTGAAAAAGATTCTACTAAAATACATCTTCACAACAATTTGCTTTGCGAGTGAAATCTCTTTTCTGAAAAAGTTTATCTTTAAGAGACATCTAATATTATCGCGAAAGAAAATAATGTAAAAAAATAAATGAACCAAAAAAAGCGTAAAATAGTTTTCGCAATTTCTTTCGCTCGATCGATCCACCATTATCGATAAAGCGCTTCAACAAACTCGAGTGTGAATATCAAAGAGATCGGTTCAGTTTTCTTTGATGTAAAACAACGACGGAGCCTTGGTTTCTGCTGGCTGAACATTAAAAACTACTTAGAAAAGTAAGACTTCTCAATGGTCATTTCGCCTCGGTGAGAACTCAATGGACCTTAAAATTAAAGTAAAGCAAACCGGCGAACGAAAAGCGTAATAGTTACACTTCATTGTACGCTCTCTTAATAGTAATTCATTGCCGCAAGAACTCTCAACTTTTTCCACGGTCCAGCTGAAAAACGAACAGAAAATGGGCACGACTCAAACCGACCAAGGAAACCTTATTTAGCCGCAATAATGAGCGTTTAGCTTTCAGAGGTATGTACTTTGAAAGCGAAACACTCGAGTAAATTCGGTTTAATTAAATTTCTCGTGTTCGTGAAACTTGAATTTGTTGGGAGTATGAATCATTAAAATTCCCTACGTGCGTTCCCGCGATTGCGGAAAATATGTTGAACAATTCTGTTCAAATTCTTTCGAAACAATCTATGTCCTCAAGCAGAGATATAAATTACTATGTCAAAAAAAAAAACCACTGCAATAAGTAGAGAAATTTTTGTTCAAATTTAACGAAACCCTATATCACACGAAATTGATGCAAGATATTGAAAAAACAATACAGATAAGCACCAATTACACCCCATTACGTTGAGAGAATATTTTCGGTATACAAATTAATCTAAAGCGAGAAAAGACATCAACTTACCGTTTGAAATATGGAAAAAAAATCGTTACATATTGCAATGCAAGTTACAAGAAACAATAAATGGAAATGTGTATCCATTGCATAATTGGTACATTATTTCATTATTTTGCATATATATTGCATGTGTTTTTGCATATGTAGTGCATATAGTTCGCATATATTTTGCATACATTTCGCATATGATGTTGCATGTTTTGCGTATGTTGTTGCATATTAATTTTGCATAAAGATTCGTTGTCCCGTTATAAACAATCAAAGAATCACTAATCTATTTTAAAATTCGTATCTGTAACAACCGTAAGCTACTAGATATGTTAGTCTCAATTTTCATACTTTAACAAAATGTAAGATTGTACGTTAGAGCCTGAATTTTCATAACTTTAACGGCTGTAAGACAATACGAGAGACTGAATTTTCGTGAATTTTGTTATTAGAACTTTGATGGACGGAAGAAAAAATTAATTTCTGCGTCCAATCAATGAAGAAGATTGATCGCGACGTCCCGGAGACATTGTCTCCAATCCCCGGAACAATAGGGTTGAGCATCCCTTCGCTCCGACAACGGCGAAGGAGACGCCAGAAGACGTCACCTGCCGGGAATATTTTAATTAAAGCCAATTTCTACGATAACGATTTTTCCGACGGAACGAAGGGGTGGTTTACTTTCGCTCGTCGGTCGGCAGACGACTCGAAACGCTCGTGAAAAAAAAAAGAAAAAGGGAGGGAAAAAAGGAGTGGAATCGCAGAACGCCTCGGAGGGTTTTAAGAACCGTAATTTGTCTGGTTCGCGAGAGCGCACGATCGTAAAGCAACCCGCGGGCCATAGCCAGAAATATTCCGGCTGGTACGACGTTTACGCGATACGTCGCCGTGCTTTATGACAATGTAAAATGCGACCTGCCTCGTCCATACCCTAATCACGCCTGTCGATCGTAAAGCTCGCGACCCCCCCTAATAAAACATCGATACTAACGAATAGTAATTGTACGCGAGCACGTATGAAGCCATCGCTTGTCATGCGAAAACAATCGCTCGATACGCTCATCAAAATTGACGCATCACTATTTTACGAACGCTTTCGTATTTTTGGAATCGGTAATTGAGACTTTATGATGCGAACTGGAGCGATGTGCTCGTTAATTGCGAGAATGAGTTCGAAAAAAGTTTGAGTAGCGATGTGCTCGTTAATTGTGAGAATAAGTTCGAAAAAGTTTGGATAGCGATTCATAGTTTCAGTGACCGCTGTAATAACGATTAATTTATATCAAGTTTTCCCTTTCCTCACAATCGGCGATCATTAAATTTTAAAGACTAAACATCTTGAAACCATAAAGGTTTAAATATTTGACGACTGGGCATTTGAAAATTGATCGCCAAGGATATGAGGGTTTAAAAATTGAAGATTTGAAAACAAAGACTTAATTTGAAGACTTAAAAACTGGATGAGTTAAAAACTGGATGAGTTAAAAATTGAATGAGTTAAAAATTGGATGAGTTAAAAATTGGATGAGTTCAAAATTGGATGAGTTAAAAATTGGATGAGTTAAAAATTGGATGAGTTAAAAATTGGATGAGTTAAAAATTGGATGAGTTAAAAACTGGATGACTTAAAAATTGGATGACTTAAAAATTGGATGACTTAAAAATTGGATGACTTAAAAACTGGATGAGTTAAAAACTGGATGAGTTAAAAACTGGATGACTTAAAAACTGGATGAGTTAAAAACTGGATGACTTAAAAACTGGATGACTTAAAAACTGGATGACTTAAAAACTGGATGACTTAAAAACTGGATGACTTAAAAACTGGATGAGTTAAAAACTGGATGACTTAAAAACTGGATGAGTTAAAAACTGGATTAGTTAAAAACTTGATCACTAGATCATTTAAAAACTCGGAAACCTTAAAAATTGTTACTTATAACTTAAAGAATATAAATATTCGAAGCTCCAAGAAAGGGATCACCTGAGCATACAAAACTTGAAGATGCTGAAGATCCAAACTCTTAAAATTCCAAATTCGCAGTCGCATTAAACTTACAGCTTCAAGAATCCGTTTGAAAATTCGCTAATCGGGCTCGCGTTCCGAGGGCGCAACTCGAGTTTCCCGGAGCTCGGCGGGGAAAATTGCGAAATGGAAAGTTAGCAAAACGCAACAACGATCCCCGGGCTACAGAAGTTTCATCCTCTAAAGGCTCTTGAACGGCTAACAATTTGTCGGGCGGGTCTCATCGGATCCGCGACACGGATCCGCGCGCGTTCCCATTGAGTCGTTTGCGTCTCGAACTATTAAGTTTCGAAACGAAAGTTGAATGCGTCTCCGTTTAAGGGGCTTATTCAGAACCTCGAACGAGATAGTGCGATGCTCCCAGTTACAACGTTTCGCGCCCGGCACTTCCGGCTACTGACTGGAAACACCGTCAGAATAACGGCCGCGTTCCGCGACGGAATAATCGTGCTCGCCCGCGATTCCGTCCTCCGACACACAATCCCAGTTGTCGTAGTGAGGAGCGGCGAGGAGAGGAGAGGAGAGGAGAGGAGAGGAGAGGAGAGGAGAGGAGAGGAGAGGAGAGGAGATCGAAGGCGAGAGACTACACGCTTCTTAACGAACCAGAGGATTCAATGACGTCACTAGACTCAGTTCGTAAGATTAACTAGCTAAATACTTCACGTGAATTAAGCCGACGACGCCCACCCACTGGCTTCGCCGGGAGGGAACTCACTAAAATAACGATCGCTGTTATTTAATCACGCGGAGGCACGGAGTATCGGGGATTATGCTCGCCACTGCTGCTCCAAAAACGGATAATGCGCCTTTGTCTTGCTCTGTTTGACTTTCGGCTCCGGTGGAAGTCGTAAATGGACACGGTTCAAAAATCACTTTAACGATGTAATTCCCCGGCGACGTTAGTTTCATAGCCGTGTTCACAGGAAGGCCCTACATTTCGTAGCCCGATCACGATACACTTGTTTCACTTGTTTCGACACCGTGCTCCACTTGTAGAATTTTCGCGTTCACGGCTTGATGAGGACATTCTGCGAGTTTCTGCGAACGTGTCACTTCCGTTCGCGGAAGGTTCCGAACGAAGGTGAAGAAAATTACTTGTCAGACGGGATCAACGCGAATATCTCTGTGACTGTAAGGAAAAGTGGCACATGTTACAATTTCGAGAAATTTCAGTTTACCCATTAATTGAGCAATAGAATATAGTATTCGCGTATTTGTCAGAAAAGTATCATGAAAACAAATTCGATGGGCTTAAAAAATGATCAAAAACAAGGAAACACTAATAAATATTTGAAATAAATAAGCTTAAAATATTGTAGACATTTTGCTTTTACACGCAAAGGTTAAACATTTAAAGGTTTTTAAGGTTGAACACTTAAAGGGTTAATCTTATCTCGTTCTTTTTATTAATCAGTTTTAACTCATTACTCTGATATTTTTTATCGCAATTGCATTGCTTCAAACTTCTTTGTTGTTAATATAATAATGCTCTACCAGAAATTAATTTAAATGTACTGTTACGTCAGTATTCTCTAATCCAACAGTCAAATACTACAAACGGTTTATTTTAGCCAATTAGCTGTTAGAATATAGAATTAAACTGTAATGAAATGACTGCTTTATTTTTTAATTTAATTACAAACATATATTTATTTATTTATTTATTTATTTATTTATTTATTTATTTATTTCGACGAGTACACTCGTGATGAAGGAATGCCAACTTTCTCTGTTACGAGTATGCTCGTCGTAAAACATTAATTGGTTAATCAAAAAGCTGACATCGATAATTACGATATTCCAGAACAAGTTATACTTCAAAATTGCACACATAAAAGTGACACATTTTAATTAAAAATGGAAAAAAACACTGTGAGCTATGAAGCGCCTAGATCACGGTTTCTCAAAATGAGAAAAAAGATCGCGCAACCTGGTACAATACCAAGATGAAGTTTTTTTCATATGCGCGCGAAGTCGTTGTTGCAGCATCGGACAATGAGGATCTATACGGCGGATCAGGGCAGAAGATGAATTTCCCAGCTCATCGTGGTTCCCGCTCTAGGTCAACGATTCTCGACGCGATCTTCAGCGCCAACCGGTTGTGGCATCGACCTTGCGCTTTCGCTGCGAGCAAAAATTACATGATCCAGCGCGCACGAAGATTACAGAGGAACGTGATCCGAGAATTCTCTGCGTTCGCGCGGAAAGGAAGACACGGTTTCGCGTGGCGAGATAAACTTCTACGATCGTGGGACTAATACGAGTTCATTCGTCGGCGGGAACACGCCTCTCCGGCAAAGAGCCATTAACTCGGCGAATCAGGTTCTTCGGATTTCGATTACCGAACTTCAGTCTCCCCGGTGTCTTGACAATGACAATATTTCTCTTGGCTCTGCAGTTATATCTCGAACGACCGGCTCCGCGAATTGCTCCGTCTTTGAATAATCAATGTGCTAATTGACGGTGATTGAGCGCGCTTCCACTTTACGTTTTGCATTACCGGATTTTGCATTTCATTTACTGAATGATTCAACAACTCCGAATTCTACGCATTTATTGCATAGAGAGAGAATCCGACGAAATAAATATCCGAGAAATCGATAATCATTGTCCGATTATTTTTAGCGTAGAGCGATCGTTGAAAGTAGAAATGAATTTTGATGAGAATTTCCAGTTCGCGCGAAGATTCGCAGATCGTTGATGAATGGTATAAAATAGCAAGATCCAATGATATTTTTATTTTACTTTTCCAATCGACGATCTTTAGTTGTCGAAGAAGATGTTATCTCATTCTAAGTTTAGCAAAACGATGTATGCAAATGAGAATTTGCATAAAGATCTGCATAATGAATAAATAGATTGTGGATTTTATGCATTTATGAGAACAATTGAATTGGTGCAATTTGAAACAAGAGAAATGCTGAAAGAATTGTGTCCCTTTCAAGCTATCGAAGCTGTTTGTGCAGAAAATAAAATTCTCTTTCACGGCGCTGCTACAAAAATTCGAAAAGTGAATATTTGATGTTTGACATGTAGCCTTATCTCCGCACAGGTGACGCAGATATCAGGCTAAATCCAAATATTGACCTTGCCAACAAAAAGAGGACGTTCTTCGGTGTGACACGATTAATTTCCAAATTAACAAAATTTCGTAACAAATGATTAACGTAGTTAATTTAATACAGTAAAATCTAGAATAAAAATTGAACCAGTGTGTCACGAAATAATACATAACTAGACAGTGAATCATTTTACGTTGAGTCATTTTATCTAACAAGGAAAAATATGTTCCCCTATCTAAACGATAACAAGAAATTACTAGTAATAGTTTACGAAAGCAAGGACGATATGAATGCATGAAGATTTGCAGTCTAATAATACGCCTAAAGCGATCGGAGCTAATAGTATCGATCGTCGATTCAGTATTATCACAGCTATCGGTCGTGATGCGCGGCTCTGTCTTGATAAGATTACGCGGACAGAGCCATTCGGTGGAATCGATGATTTAGCCGCGACCGAGAACAACAGGTGAACATTATTTCCCGTTCGTTCCGAATTTTCGCTGATGGTACCAGAGACACGGTTGATTAATGCTCGAGAGGCCCGCGAATTAAACATTCCTCGTGGACGAACTCCGCGGCTCGCCGCGAGCAGAATATCGATTATGGATCTCGGAGATCGTAATTAAAAACGTGTCACCGGGTGTCAGTCGGTCGGGCCTCGTTGCTCAGACGACGACGGTTTAGCGGCGGCGGTTATTATCCGGCGCCGGGTGTCTTTATTAAAAGCCTCCAGGAATTCGGAAGGAAGTTCCTCCCGTCTTCCTATCCTTTATCCCGATGTTTTTCAAGAATCGAAACAGCTTGTCGGCTATTAAACCGGATTAATCATGGCAATTACTCAGATTCTGCAAACATGGCGGATATTAAACTGCGCCGAAAGAACGCGACGCTTTCCAACGGTTTCGGAACATTAATTGCGTCATGGGACGGACTCTTTTTGCATTACATTTTATGCATTTACGATAAAAATTGCCAAGGAACCTATCGAACTGAATTTACGAATTTATTAGAACTGTTAACAAAAGAAATGGATTTCAAATCAATTTATACTGAGACAATTGTCTTAGTAAATTTTACCACAGCCTAAACATTAAGATCCTACTATAAAAGTAAAATATATTCTTATTTGGTGTAACAAAATTTCGATTGTCCGAACTGTTTATTATTCGACCATGTTTCACACGCAAGAATGGTCTATATACAATATTATTTAGATCAGAAATCATAAAAGATTTGATGTGACACTGTAACCAAGTACATAACTAGTTCATTATCTGAACAATGCTTCTGAAGAATAATATCACTGAATAAAATGGATACTGGACTCACGTTCTAAAGAACTTCGAAGTATTTCACAAAACGTCGAAAACACTGGTGGTTCAAATTTTCATAATCAAGCAATACCATTACCCGCAACCAACAGTCAAAGATCGAAGTTCGATCATCGACCGTTACAAGTTGCACCATTAATTTCATGTTCGAACGGAATGTTCAAAAAGTTGATAACAGCTGCAGATTAAAAGTTCGCCGGCCCAGTTAACTGCTACTAAAAATGCATCGTTACCAACCAGTAAATTATCGCAATGCCGATAATGTGTGTTGCCCAGCGAGAACCTAATTACACCAGGGTTCTCTAGCCGGAGTTCTCGGGCTCGCAGCAGCTCCGAAAAACGCGGAGCGTTACAGTCTCGTTAAGGCGGGATCAGCACGCGAATCGCGGTTAACGATATCGCGGCCAATAAAACGATGGTAGCCCGCGCGAATTACAGGAAGAACAAGTTCCGAATTTTTTCGAGGGGGGATCGTGAAAGGGCCGCAAGACCATGCTATCTCGCTGTGAAACGCGCGAAACACAAACTCGGCGTCTACGGGACCACGCCACAATGGCCTGTATTATCGAGGTCGGTGAACGAAAACAGCACGGTGAGAGTGCCCTCGGGCATTGTTAGCCGAACAAGCTGCACGATAATGGCCGCGCAACTTCCCGATACCTGGAACAGGCTGTACATCTCCGGTGTGTATGCACCTGCAAAGACGCGACCGATTGCATCGGGGACGAGCGCGAACGAGCACACCGAAAATTCGCTCGGTCGCGAATTCTGGCAGAATCAGCGAGAACCGACAGTATGTCGCGTAATGTATAACATTGAAATGCCTGAAATGTTTAATTTACAAAATCTTGTATCGTAAAGCGTTAAGAAAAGAACGTAGATTTTAACGATACATTTTATCAAACCATTACCGTTGCTGGAACGTTTATGTTTTTAATTTGATTTTTACAGATTATATTAACTACTATAACATATCATCGAAACTGCCATGTCGTTTTTTGAATACATTGACATAATCTGCACGAATTTTTTCAGCTAAATGTCGTCGCAATTTGTCTGGCACTTCCACTGATTTGTATTACAATGTTTTGAACGAAAGTCAATCAGTATCCAAATGGCAACAAATTACAGTAGCAAGTGTTAACAAAAATTTTCTTTCGTACATAATTAAAATTTTTAATTCTTTTTTATTTTATTCTCTTGAAATAAGTATTATTAGTCGAAAATTAATTGATTTAGAAGTTATTAGTTCGATCCTCAATGCGGATATACGCGACACACTATGAAGACCTTGAGAGCGTTTCCGCCGGAAATGGAGAATGCGAGCATTTTATCTACGAGCATAATTTCTCGCGCAATATTCCCGTTTATTTTATCAGACGGCGTTGAATCGAGCCCGGCTCCTCCATGTTTGCTTTTCATTTCGTACCGAAAAGTCGCTAATTATCGGACGCGAATATGCAAAGCGGCCCCCACACGTCTGGTGCACTTTGACTTTCTATCCTTTTTTCCCTCGGGTTTATTTGCAGCTCCAGCTTCTCTGTCCTCTTTTCCAACGAAAGGACCGCGCAGTTTTATTTATACGAAGAACGTTATTTAGTTAGAAACAAGAGGGAAAGAAATAAGTGTAGAACAGAACAGGAACCGCTGCGACTCATTAAGCGGCGCCCGGAACAGTTCATCGGTTTCCGGACTGTATTTTTTCGCAGGGGATAACCATAATCAAGGGTTTCTCACGGATAAAACTGGACTCTACACGGCCGGAACACAGTCGTACTTCTCTCCCGGTATCTCGCGCGAACCTCGGCTTCCTTCTTCTTCTTCTTCTTTGCTTTTCTTCCGTACTGTGGATACAAACTTGAAAAATTCACCGGTTTATTTGGGCCGGTTCTCGTTTACCCGGCAGCAGCTGAATTAACATTAACCGACCGCGCAATTGTGGCGGCTGATTAATTAATTTTCTGAGGAAGCTGCGCGGTTTCTAAAGATTTTATTCTAGTCCGACCGTAATTTCCTTTATTCTCGTATTCGGCGTTACAAGAATTGCGTGTCTGCGCGGCGTATACGCGTAATAACTGCACCGCGGATTTTGAGACCGCGAAGGCGGAGAAATGAATGTTTCATTTCTCTTTCTCACAATTGGCTGGGCACATTTCTATTTTGCATGAAAGTCCGCACAGTATGGTAGCAAAAAACTGCCCCGGACGCTACGTTCGTTTCTAGCGAAACATGAGCATAAACGTGAACCTTAGCGTGTAGAACTTTAGTGCACATTTATGATTTCGGAAGGAATGAAGCGTTTTATAAACGAAGAGTTACTCAGAATTTGAAATCATCGTGCATTTTACTTTCGACGAAGAATGTGCCAAGAGGATTTCCGACAACCAGGGTTCTTAAGATACTTATCGTAACATAGCTGTACTTAATACAGCTCGATGTGCAAATTCTCATTTTCATAGGTCACTTTGCAAACAGTAGAATTCAAGAAATATTTCCTTCGTCGACTGAAAGACTATTTACTGTCGAAGGCAAATAAAACCGCTATTTCACCTTGCTAATTTATACATTTTTCTTGCATTTTGCAGTCTACTTATCAATGAACTGCGACACTTTATAATCATTACATCCAATTTTTAACAATCACTTTCTTTAATATTCGTACCGCCCCATTTTACATATACAGTAAATGCATGAAGATTCGCAGTCTACTAATTACACATAAAATATAGTACTATTTTAAAAAACGAAATTGCTAAGAAAATATCGAACAGCAAAGGTTCTTAAGAATCTATCTGATTGATAATTCTCACGATTTAGAGGGGGGAACGTGTCAAGGAAATATTGAATTGCGTGGATTGCACTAAATATCGAAACGCAAGAATCAATGATAGGAGCAGAAATAGTTCACGAACCATTTGTTCGAAAGCGTTCGGCGCACCCCGCAGATTAGGCGGGCGCATAGCAGCAAGTCAGAGAAAGTCTGAAAGGTTTAACGACTGTTTCGTTATATTTATGCGCGACGATAATGGTAAAGCACGAGAAAGGAACTTTAATGGACGGGGAATGCAACGCGGTCCACGGGGATGGGTCACCACGCAACAATGCAACAGAAAGAAAAAGGGGCTCGGTGACCCTCGCCGGCGTTCATTCGTGCGCCGTGTGACGAACCATCCGAGGAAAAAAAGGAGACGAATCCACCAGACCAGTCGATTTACAAGAGAAACGAGAAAAGGTCAGCCACTTGATATTTATCTTCGACGCGTCTATACGTCGTTCTCGCCACCCAATGGCGAGCCGTATATTTTCCTCGAGAAACTCGCATGGTAATCGTGAAAACTTCTCTATCACGAAACTCGGGAAGCGTCCAGACGCATCCGCAACGTTAGGAAATACTTCGCAATCCACTAAATGTCTGAATGCTGCCGTTCGAAATAGTTACTGCACTCTAG
The DNA here is from genome assembly GCF_051020955.1 of Megalopta genalis. Classification (NCBI taxonomy): domain Eukaryota; kingdom Metazoa; phylum Arthropoda; class Insecta; order Hymenoptera; family Halictidae; genus Megalopta; species Megalopta genalis. The sequence continues at coordinate 7,923,722 of NC_135024.1, forward strand.
GAAATTAGAATTGTGAAATAATGTGTGCAAGGAGCACACACGCTGCACTTCTACGGGTTGTGCAAGGGTTAACAACCGAGCGTAATTTTTATTAAACCACTGTATACTAAGTGAGAGTCACTCGAAGATTGTAATAAATGTTTCTCTATACACCGGATAATTGTGGAAAATAAGTAACTACCAATTTCTCCAGAAGCTTCATTATTGGATTACGGATTCTCGAGGTACGCTAACCCTTTGCACTCGAGCGGCGATTCTGTGGCACCGCTAAAAATTGTTGCATCATGTACCAGAATAATGTTTACGTTATCAAATTTATTTATATTAAACCACTTTATTTATAAAACTATTTTGGATTTATAGCTAAAACGGCTTCGAGTGCAAACGATTAACAAACGGTAAGAAATTTGTTGATCGATAAATCGAGTCTTGTAAAATAATTTATGAAAAACACTTGACCAAAACCCGAACTATTTAGCAGCTATTTCTGTTAAATCCGGCAAGAGACGAGCAACGCTGGTGGAATCCGGAAGAATTAACACGGGCCGAACCATGGCTGTGATGAGAAGAAGGCCAAAAGCATCGGCTTTGCGAAGGTTAAATTTATTTCGCAAAGTTCTCCAAGGACTCTCGGGTCCGCTGACCCGAAGGCCGCGCAATTGCTGAGAGCTCGTAGCATTTGTCCGTTCCATTGTAAGTAATCCTTGCTCATCTGCTACCCGGAAAGATTTACACGGTCCTCTATAAAGATCCGCGGTCGGAAAGGGAGCATTGTCGCGGCGACACTTTCTCCGGCGGACGCCATTCGCCATTGTGACTGCAAAAGCATCCCGGAGGGCAGGCGCGTACCCCGGGGCCCTTGTAAGTCATAGCCGGTCCCCGAACAATGACAAATAAATTTCCGAAGGAAGTTACGACTAGCGCGGCTTTCTCGGAACGAGTTACGCTGAGTCTACTATCCGTCGCGAAAGTGAAACGGTCCAGTGAAACGGTACCCCGTGTCCCGTGCCGTTTCCCTCCCGCCCTCTCGCGACGTCCGCGGCCATTTATAAATTACAACCGGTGAGCGAGCAGAGGCACGCTTGTAGAAGCGAAGGGACAGCAAAAAGAACAAGAGCGCCGAGCGAGTCGAGTCGAGTCGAGTCGACGCGACGCGACGGAACCGGACTGAGCACACAGAGTAAAAGGGAACCTGGTGGAGCGAGGCGACGGGTCGAGATAGAGATGATCCCGAAGAAACGGAGACCGGGGAACGTCTTCGAGGACTCCCTGAGCCGGATCATAAATGAGCGATCGAAACGGGAAAGGGAGAACAGTCCAAGTCTTCTTCCTTCCTTTCTTTCTTTCTTCGGACGGGGCAAGGGCAATTTGCGCGAGGCGTTCGAACAGGTATCCGAACACGACGAGGCCGGTGCAATTTCACGGAAAGCGCACCGGGAATACAAAGCCGGCGCAACGGAGCCTGACTTTTTCAGGTAACGTTTCCCTGGGTCCCATTCGCCCCCCGAGGATCGTCGACAGGCTCCCCTGGAGGCCAGGTTATTGTTAGCCCGAAAGCCGACTCCCCGCGTAAGGTGCACCTAGGCGCCTGTACAGGTGCAAGACGATCGTTTGCACAGGTGTCCCCGGGGCTTTGCTTAGGCACCGCGCTCTCGCCCAAGCCTTTCGTTTTTCGGTCGTTCTTCTGCCGTGCACACATTCCCGGCGAAGAGATTACGCGGAATAGTACGGCCCGGATCCCACGGGCTGGCTAATTGGTATTTGCACCGATTTTGGAACGCTAAGCAAACGTGTCAGCCAAGCAGTACTAGAGGAGTATATACTGCTGGAAGATTGGTGGAATAGAGGCTGGGCAATTTTTTTTTTAGCAAAATGGCTAGGTAATGGTAGTGGCCTAACGTGTGGGATGGTGTGCAGTTAGGTGATGATAGAAGTCGTTGAAGTTGTAAGTGTTTTACATGTCCTATTTGAATGAGAAAATGTGATCTACTTGATGGGAAAATTAGTCAGTAACTAAGATGTATGGTTTCACAATGGGTAATATATACCGCAGGAAGCAAACTGTATGAAGATTTGTTGATAGAAACTTATACTTCGATGTATAATTGCAGACTGTATGCATTCGAAGCAAGAATTAGCAGGTGAAATACGAAACTCTAGTTACATTAATCCATTTGTAAGAAAAGCGCGAGTGGTGAAAGGGTACTCGACTTATTACTTTTTATTGGTTCATTGAAATTATAAGAACTTCGGAGGAACAAGTTTATGCATGATGATGGATTGCGTCGAAGATGTGTGAAATATTTAGGCAGCTAATGGGGAAGTGTCTAACTTATTCAGGCTTCTTGGTAAACTAAGGGGGCGAGCAAATTATAAGAAAATGGGATACCTTGTATCAGCAATAGCCTCAAGTCAGATGCCAAAGTTTATATTCCCCAGACTAACTATTAAATTAAGTTAGACTTTCCAAATATAAAAACATTAGGAACCAACCATTAACATACTCAAATATAAATGAAACTGCTACTAAAAGAATCCTTGCAACAAGATTTCATAATTTGAGCAAAAGGTTATTTTATAAAATTTTGTTCGCAAACTAATTTTTTATCCTTATCAAACCCAACACAAAAGACTAAATGCAAATAAAGAATTCCTTCGTGTTTTCACTTACTGGACTCCAAGAAATAATTCTACCCATTGTGTCCTGAAAAGCACCCACCGGAAGTTCCTGCGTCCATAGTACTACTACTCGACTCGACACAATTTTTTTTCCAACGTTCCAACCATCCGAATCGCATGAAAACTCTGGACAAACCACAAATCCGCCGCATGAAAAATCCGGAAATTACAGGAGCATCCGGCAGATCTAGCGATTTGAATATCTGGTATCGCAACAATCAATTACAATCAGATTTCCTTGGTCTCTGTGTCGCGTACCTGCGCGCACCTAGCAGAGAGTGACTCATTGATAGATTACGCATACGATACGATCTCTTTCACTTACGTTATCGCGTTTCGCGTTTTGACATAGCGTCTGACGCCGGAGGATGATGAACCTCCCCCACCTCTTCCGTGGACAACGCAGGTGCACCGAAAACCTATTCAACGGACAGCGCGGACAAAAGTCACGCGATCGGGAACGGCAGGATGACGGTTGGAAGGTGTAGAAGCACGTCGCGGGAACGAAAATGGCACCGCGGCGTCCTCTCGGTGTTGAGCGGCGCGCCGTTTGAATTTTCGGACGCGGGCCCGCCGGTCGACGACGGTTACGCACGGATAAACGAACAAGAAAGAAAGATTTTCGATCGTGTCCGTGTGGAATGCCGGGGTCAGCTTGCACCCGGCCCGACATTTCGGTGGAATTCCACGGCAGTGCGCGCTGGTTAACCACCTGCTGAGCGATCGCGTGCCAACGCGAATACCGGGCGTCCCTGGTCCCGGGGAAAGCGCAAGAACGTTCGTGGGAACGTGCACGTGACCCGCCGTTAACGTGCCCCCGGGACGGTGTTCGAATATATTTGAAAATACGTCACTCACCGATCGACGGGAACAATAGGAGGAGGACGATGGTCGCAGCAGCCGTGTGCCCGTGGGCTGCCATCGTGACAGTGAGAGATCCTCTTCTTTACACTGGTCGCGAACGGTTCTCGAGTCAATCGTTTTTCGGGCGATTAGATCTTTCTCGAATGATTTTGCACAGATTCGTATATCTATTATCTAGTCACTGGCACACTGCACTCGTCGTTTACTCAGTCGTAATCGATGCAAACGGCGGAATTTAAATGTTACAAGGCATCGGATCCGTTACCATTAAATGACTCTCGCCGCACGTCGTAACGTCACGCTAGCCGATTTCGGACTGTGGCGGGGAGCAGCTCGTACGAGCTCGGCTCGGCCTTCGGACGCGCTCGGCGCTGCTCGGCCGACACCGGTGAACCATTCGGCACGCAGGTACGACCGAGGCAGCGAGTGGGAAAAGACACGATCTCGCGGGGAACCACGAGATCAACCGATTCTTACTGCCGGTTCCTCTTCCCTTTTCTCTGTTCTTTTTGCACACCGTGTTTTAAAAGCGTATCCGCGCATTTTTATGCCCTGCCACTGGAATACGACGGCGTTCCTTCCTTCCAGCCTCCGCTGTTTATCGCTGCGAGCTGCTCCACAGAGTACGTATAATACTGCGCGTTCTTTTCGCAACGCTGAATACTTCCGATGTTCGGGGCGCCTATAAAGATGCGGATATTTTGGGCGACTTCACCTGAACTTTTCAACAATAACATCTCGCGAAATTTCTTTCCGTCTCGGTCGTATCTTTGAAGTTGTAGTTTTCAACGCTGCTTGCACGACCTCTACCGGTCAATTTCGGTAGTAGCATTGTAAAATGGAGTGTTCTGTGAAGCGCGCACCAGAATTTTTAGATTATGTAAGAGCTCGACATTAATACTTAAAGTGAATTTTCGTTTTCTTTTTTAAATGCATGCATGCAGGCAGTGGGTTATGTGGGTATTCGCTATATGCATAGAAAACTGTAAATGGATAATGATGCTGTTTACATATAAGTTGATTTTGTTTTCTGCAATGTTTAACAAATTTTTTTTGTTCTTTTAAATTTCTGGATATTTGGTTGGAACTCTTAATACTTTGGTATACAAAAGAGTAACTTGCTAATCGTATACTTCATAATATAAGTAGATTTAATTATAGTATTTATTGAATTTCTATGGGACTGCAGTTTTACAAACTTCCTTATTGTTTTAAATATATTTAGCAATGGATGTTTCGGATGTTTTGTAGGAATTTTCAGTGCTTCCAGTATTTAGAAATATAACTTGATATTTCAACTTGGATTCTATCAATTTTTCATTTCTTCTTCAAATATGTTTAAATGAAGAATGTTTGAGGCATTTCTTTTGGGAAGCTTTAAGTTGTTTTCTTACGACTTAGAAACAAAGTATTAAACGAAAAAGAAACAGAATTTTACATAATAGTTAATGAAACTTTCCAGTAATGGTATTTTCTATGAAATGCTGACTTAAAAATTTGTATGCTGTTGATTCTTTAATATAACAAAGTTTGTCATATCCTGCTTTTATATTACACAAATTTAAGTACATTTTAAAAATTTCTTTTAAAGCTTCATAATTACGTCAGAACTAAATGATGAAGATATCACTGGTGACATTTTTAAAAATACCTTTGTCCATAGTATTCTTGAAACCATGCTGACTTTTTTGTCGTATTTAATATCACTTTATTAGAGTCAACGACTAAACTAGTATCCGACTGGAATGCGATATCTGTTTAATTCGCACACAGAATTCTCATTAAACACACGAAATAAAAATCTGTGTCACCTTGATTGCGTCTTTATCAAGATGTAGTTGCACCTCGTGTGTAATACACCGCAATACACGGTGATTCAAACCACACCGGCATAAATTTAAGACGTCGTAAAACATGATAACGTCTTCACGAACCGGTGCCATATAATAAAATCGCGCAGTTCGCAATATTGAAATAGGTGTCCGGACGCTTGGAAATGGGCGATCTGTCGTCATTTACCACATTCAGACACACAATTCTTGCTTTGAAACCACATTATTACCTATCAAGAGAACAGAATTATTATTATCATCGTTTTCGCGGTTACCTATTTTCATCATTATTATTTTCCCATAAAACGGATCGGAGAATGCGAACAATCGATTCGCGTATGACCCTGCATCATAAATAAATGTATCTCCAGCACGAGTTAACACTCGCGCATTCCTCAGAGCGACAATTCATTCATATTACTGAGAATGTATTTATGTTTTACATTATACGAATGGTATGTTTTTCCTCTACCAATTGCGATATCACAACTGGCAAACACAGCTGTGCTAATAAGAGTTGTATGTAATTGTAAAAAGACGTTCCTTTTCATCTCCCTTCTAATTACCTTACAACATATATTTCTCGAAAATATAACAATTCTTTTTATCAATTTTGATAAAATCCACTTTTTAAGAAACATTTAACATTTTCAAGACTAACAATAAGATCTTTAGAATTTCAAAGAGAGATTCTTTCAAATACAATAATAAAATTTTGAAAAGAGTTATAATACCTCTCCGCACATAATATTTTAATTAACACTAAAACTGTCGGTTTCCGATCGTTTCTTCCACAGTTGCTAAAACGATAAAAAGAGCTTGGTAAATTTAATATTAACGTTAAGCATAGAGCAAACATGGATGTCGCCAGCATCTTTCTTGCGAGAATTTCCGAAGGACACGCTAGAATCAAATAAAACCTAATCCCTGCGGACGTCTACTTAGCTTTTCGCGGAACTGGCAGAAAATCGGCGTGAAATCTGGGCGCTCGGTGTCCGTAGGCAACCCGGCTGCGAGAACATTGCAGCTTGCATCTCGTCGAGCGGATGCTGCACCGTCATGCGAATAGTTATGTACACACGGCATTATCACGCGTTTCATTACGGCCGGAACTATCGCGACAGCGATATTCGGGCGTCTTTCGAGCGTGCACACCTGCCCCATTAATCTCGCGTCCTCGGAAGGATCGTCGCGTTGCCCTGTTGAAAGTGCGAACCGCCCCGATGTGTCGAGTGCCATAAAACGGGGCCCTTAAAAGGGGCGCAGGCGGATGGTGGCCCAGGGTTCGCGCGTGATAAAGTGCTGGAAACCCGCCGGTCTTCTGCGTGTACGTGGCCAGATCGTTTAAAATTACTAATTCTCGGTTATGGCGCGATAAGAACGTTAATTGCCATCGAAGGGAGCTACGAGGCGCCCCTCTTCTTCTTCTTCTTCGTCTTCTTCTCCTTCTTCATCTGACCCCCTTCTCAGTTTCCGTACACGATTTTCCTGGCATTCTGAATTCTGTTATCTCACGGCCCTCTGTTTGCCTGATAATAAGCGACACGAATTTGATTAAACGTTAACACGCTCCGCGCGAGTGCTAACAGACCGTTCTCAACGGCCGCGTCACACGCGAAGACATTGTCTGAAAAAGAGGTGTTGACACAGTCCCGCGAGCCTCTCACGGCGTCAACGTTCATTGTTCGTTAAACCAAACCGCCTTTATTATTATCACCGTTGGCGGTTCCTTGATCGATTGATAGTGGCCCCGTATTGTTGGCGGCGAACCGTTGCGGCGAATATGTTCAGAGTTCTAGGTTGCTTTACATGAAGTTGGAGCGTAGACCGGAAGTCTTGTTAATCAGTCGGACTTTTATGCAACATTTACAGTTTCCCGCTGGTTAATCGCTTGCCGTACTTCGATGAGTCAAAGCTCGTGATAGAAATTTCAAGCAATAATCTGATAATCTGAGAGAAGGCATTTAGCTGAAAACCAAGTATGTACTAGTAACTTTTCGGATAAAATTTTGGAAATAAATTTTTTTATAGCTTTGTTTATGCCGAATCGAATTATGTAGAAATTAATTTTCTAACTTATATTTTTGTTATTAAAAAAGATTATTCTTTTGTGAAGAAATTATCGGATTGAAAAATCGATAGACGATTTTTTTTCGATATCATGTATACAAACCGCGGTAAAAATTTCAGCTTGAAAACTTCATTTTTGTTCGAGTTCTATTAATTTTGACATTATTTTCTGAATTGAACTTCTGGATCTCCTGGAACTTTTCTAGAACTTCTGGAACATCTGGAACTTCTGGAACTTTTCTGGAACTTCTGAAACTTCTGGAACTTTTCAATCTGATAATTTTTTCACGAAAACGTAATTTCGATTCGAAATTTTATCTGAAAACTTATTAGTAGGTACATACTAAGTTTTTCATATCATCAACATTTAAGCATTCGAATAAGTGTAGACACTCGATAAATACAAATTGTTTTCTTCTAAGAAATGATTACAATCGAAAAAGCGCAAATCGCGAAGACAATGGTACAGCAATGAGTTAATCATTTTCTTACTTGATGTATCGGTACCCTTCAATTCTTTTCGTCTTTCTATTGTTTCGAGCTGCAGTTCCTAAAAGTCCATAAAATCCATAGTCTAATAGATTTCGATGTTCTAGGTAATTTGTTATACACGAACTTCATTAGAGGAGTACGCTATACACAAGTGACGTCATTTGTTAGCAGTCAAAGCAAAAGCTCGTCAAGCAATTCTTTTTCCCCCGCGGCGTTGCTAGCCACGTTCTTCAGCATTTTGGGAAAGCTACTCCCGACTAGGGGAGAGTCCTAGATAATTGATGGGGCTGGTGACGATAAGATCACGGAGCAGCTTCATTTAATCCGGGGTACCAGCATCAAAGATTCAATTGACAATACCGGTGACGCTAATAATTTATTTACTAGGGCACTAAAGCATATTACTACTAGCTATAACACATTTCCCCATTTATCACGCTGTTTGCCTTTAGATTCAAAACAATTATTACTCCGTTAACCATGCGTGAAATACAATCCCTGATCAAACGACCTGAGCTTGACACCAAAGGGAAACATACTGATGCAAAGCTCGCCTAGAGTTATACTTCAGCTCTTACCTTATCGAACAACATATATAGTAACACTATCAGAGAGAACACTAACCCCAGTGTCTGGCATCAAATTCAACCGAAAATATGTTAAAACATACAAACAATCGCCCAATTCTTATCGCAGGGCGCCGCAACGATTTCTAAAATTTCCGAGCAAACCCAATAAACAAGCTCGGCCCGGTTCGTCCCGAAAATTCTCCTTGGGATCCCGAGAGACCCGTGGCAGATTCGATGAAGGCAGAGGCGTAAAGCTTATCCACGAGTCCTCGAGCAACGTCAGTAGTCTCGAGTGTCTTTCTCTTATTTAGAAAAACACACCTCCGCGAGGGCGCGCCCCGTCTCTCGAGAGGACCGCTCTTCAAATAAACCCTGTGACCCCTTCCTCGTGGTTTACGTCCCGGGCCGTCTTTCGTCAGGCTGGAAAACGCGCACTCGTTGACCCTTTTTTCCACGCGGTGAAAAAAAGAGAGAGAGAGAGAGAGAAAAGAGAGCAGCCCCTTTGCTACATGTTTGTCGTTTGTCATTGGCCTGTTTACGGCTGAATGAATTACACGGACTGGCATTTTCTTGCGCGTTGCGCCGCCCCGTGGAAAGATACAAGTGAACGCTATTTGTTTTCGTTGCGGCCGCGTCGAGATGCGGGGATGGCGTTTCGCTCGTCACGGACACCAAACAGATTCACTGCCCGGCAAAACAAACGTTCGCTCTCTTAATTAAAGCCGAATAGGTTTTACCGTGCGAACCGAATTCCCGGGTTAGCTCCGCGGCATCAATCTTTGTTTTTTGGGACACCGAGTGCACGGCGCGCGTTGTGTCTTTTCATCTTCTGTGTCTTCGCCAGTTTTAGAGGTGCGCGAACATTTTTGGCGTAATTGTTGCACCATAATGTGGGCCGTATAACGTGGCAATGTTCTTTTTTTAGGGTTTTTGAGAGTTTTCAGAAATTTCGAGAATTTGACGATTTTGGCTACAAGATCGTTTGAGAATAAATAGCACCACTGCGACGTGATGCATTTTGATCAATGCTACGTTGGCATCGTCCGGTTGCCGAAGTTTGCACGTTTCTTTTCTGTTTTGCATCACATGTTGCAATGATCCATTGTTTCGTATTTTGTATTGTTCTTTCTGTAGAAGTTGTTGAGCGTACAGAACCTCGATTATCCGAACCTCCGATGTTAGAATTGTTTAGCATTTAACCCTTTGCACTGCGATTTATTTCATAACTGCGCTGGTTGGCACTTCTTCGTCCATAATAATTCCTATAATAGTAGAATTAAGACATTTACGGACATTTTTATGATACTATAATATATTCATGAATAAAGTAGTCTGTCCAGAAATTTCTCATGCAAACATATCAGGTAAATGAAAAAATGAGAAATCAAAAATGTTGACTGGTCCGGTAGTTCTAGTATTAAAAGCATAGTAAGCTAGAGTCGACCATCCTATAACACGATAGATTCGTTCCGTGTTCTATCGAAACCGTGTTAAAAGAAACCTGGGACTAATAGAATTCAGGGAAATCCGTTTCGTTTTATGACGAAACCGTGTTTTCGGAGCGTCGTATTATATCGAAATCGTGTTAAAAGAAATCTAGAGACGATATAAATCAAGGGAATGCGTTCCATGTGATACTGAAACCGTGTTCGCCGAGTGCTTCGCCATATATCAAAAGAAATTTCAAAACAATAGAAATCCAAGAAACTTATTCGAAGTACTTTTTACGATTTCATACAACAAAAACAAACATTGAACATTTTTGTACATCTAAAAAGTAAAAATTATATCACAATTAATACTGTCCAACTGTGAGAATGCGAAAATTGTAGAAATCAAAGGTTCTGTTTTTCCCAATGATTACATTAACCCTAGAAAGATAACCATATGACAACGTACGTAAAAGATAATCATACGCTTCAGAGGCGCATGCTTTTCTAAGGCGTCAATTTTATACTAACAATGGATATTTATTTAAGTTAATCTAGTCATTTTAAAGGTTTGGCATTATTGTAAAAATAAAATGCATTTATATTATATTTTTTTATATTTTAAGTAATTTTAAACTTAAATCACTAGACCTCTATGAAAAATTAACAAAAATCAACAGTCTTCGCAGGCGCCTCTGCGACGTAGGTTATCTTTCTCGGGTTAATACACGTCTGAATGAATGTGGAAAGTGACTAGTTTTCAGTAAAAACAAGCTACGCATTATTATATGTGTAAGATGAACGTCCTGCTTATGTCAACAAAAACCATGACGCGTTGAAAGCATTTCTGTTATCAACATGAATTGTGGCAAAAACAAAATCGTGTTACAAGAATACCGCGTGGAGAAGGACTGTCGCAGTTTTCACACCGTGTTCGACTGTGTTCTGAAAAATGACGATAACTTGACATTTCTAGAATCAGTCCAACGCGAAGGCATGACCAACCTTTGCATAAAAGGTCCCTCGAAGTCGCTAAAAATATTGATATATAGGTACGCCTTGTATAGTCATCGGCGAAGTTCCGTCGAAACGGAGTGAAGTTACTCTTCATTCCCGCCTCTCTCGGTTGCATTCTCTTTGCGCCGATTGTTCGCGAAAGAAGCTGCGACGCGATTCAATGGTTTTCCCGCTTCGGGACTCCGCAAACACTGAAAGTGGATCTCGGTTTGCCAAAGTGTCTGGCGTTCTTCATCGCGATACCGAAGGTATCTGGGGATACTGGGTGAGGAAGCTTTTAGGTCGACGGAGAAGGAGGAACGTTGCACCCGTCAAGGAGGCTCCAGAGCCTGGAGGAATATTCCTCGGGATTCGATCGTTTCTCTTTCCTCCTTTTTTTTTCTCTCCTATCTTTACGTTTGCATCTCTCCCATCCCCACCAGGGATTCGTTCCGTTTCATTCCGACCCGTTCCTGTTGGCATCGTCGCGCGTCTCAACGACAGCCGCGATTAATAAACGTTCGAGCCCGTGGAAATTCGTCGATTTACGCCGAGGCTGCGAACGATGAGGGTGACATAGATACCCGGGAGTGGTTGAGCAGTAGAGGGAAAGTCGGAATCGAAGAGAATAAAAAGATGCGCAAAGACAAACGCTGAACGATGCTCTCGAGATGCTTGTATCCCCTCTCCCCTCCTCTCTCTCTCTCTTTCTCTCTCTCTCTCTCTCTCTCGTCGAGGGAGGCCGTTATTAAACACTTAAATCTTCCTGGTCGGATGGAGAGACGAAGACGGGCAGGGAGAAAAGAAAAGAACGACGAGAACAGCCGGCAAGGAGGATAAACAAAAATGAATGAAAGAGATGGAGAGGCGTAAGGTCGTGAAGGGATAAGTAAATTTATGAGGGACAACCGATGCGCTGTTCTCCGGCCTCGAGTGCTACCGAATTAAATGTTTAATCTAGCCTCGTTTCTGCCGCGCCCGTGCATGCATAAAAAAGCAAACACAATTTAACCGGATCCATTATTCATACGTAGAATCGGATAGATTGGAAAATAAATTTAAAAATAATACGCGTGACCCCGTCGGATTCGATAGAATCGAAGATCCACGGCTACGATCTTTCCACGAAGCCTGTAATTCAATTTTGTTGTCGCAGAAACTGATACAATTCGCTGTGTACTTTCGATATCACGGTGCACGCGGTGTTTATGCAATCAGTAGTTTTGTTGCACGTGTTGTAGCTTCATTTTCTGAAATGAAAGCGTACCTCGTATGCTCGAAACAGATACTTGCGTAAAACGAGGTAGACGGAAAAGTTGTTCATAGTTTACGGAGGGATGTAAGAAAGATTTTCTGCTGTTTATGCACTGGAATTGTTTACAAAGTTGAAATTTTCAAACTACGCGACATAGTTTCGAAAACGGTGCAAAGCAAAACGTAATCGTTCTCTAATTTTTCATTTCTCGTTCCGAATCTGACGTAAAACCGCAATCTTGTAACATAATTTTGTTCCTCGAATATAATTGTCTTCAATGAATTAATTTACATTTATTAGCAGTACATATTCAAATTATTGTGTGCCAGTGTTGGGCATCGATCGATCGAAATTTTTTATTTGATTAAATGATTGATGAAAACGAATGATATCATTAATTGTGATTGACGATTGAAACGAATGTAATTGATTAACGATTAACTGTAGTAATTCAATCGTTAGTCGTCAATTAATTTTTTGCCGAGTAGGTATAATAATTCCAATTCTTCCAGCAATTTGGATCAGCAAGAAATTGGATCATCTCGAAAAGGCGAAAATAATTGCTTAGACAAGGATTAAGAAACTTCTCGACGACGACAGATCGAGAACGTATTAAAATTCAATAAAGAAACCCGTTCAGCGGCCAGGGCTTGAATAATTCTCATCGGTCGGAAAGTTGAACGGTCTCGTGTCGCGGTAATGCTCGGCTGTTAAAAATTTCGGTAACCTGTGGATCTCCAGACAGCGTGAAAAATCGTATTTCCCCGCGAATTCGTGACGCCGGGCGAAACTTATCCAATATTCGCGAGAACGTGGTTTCTGTGTCTCCCTCTGTTTCTCTGTCGGTCGCCGGCGCACGAACGAATGGAAACAACGAGGAGTAAAAAGCGCCGAGGGGAAAACAGATGGTCGGGAGTACAAGATAAATCATTTCCGAGATCAATCTCGAAGGAGCCGACTGGTAAGAAATTCGATGAAAAACGGCCGGCGTCCAAGAAGCGGTATCTCGTGTGCTTTTCGAGTGTACCGCGAAACTCTCGAGTGAAATTCCGCGAACGGGTTCGGGCCTCGAGTGCGAGTAAGTCGGCGGGAGAGATTTAATTAAAGCCTCCGATTGAGAAAACTCGCCGCGCGTCGTTTCGAAAGTCCATCCAGACACGCCACAAGTTAATTCGCGGAAATTGAAAAATTCGCACGGGCCGAAGTTCCGCGCGAAAAACGAGAAAGAGAACAGGGCGGCAAAGGTACCTCGGGTTGTTTGCCGGGGCTCTCAATTAACGGAACTGTGATCTCAGATTTTACCGGAACCGTAAACGAATCGCCGGGAATTCCAAGATATTTTTGTCAAACGCAGGCGAGCTCCGTCTGTTAAACCGGAAGGAAAAATTGCTCGCAGCTTCGCCGGGGATGAAAGTTCGTGTTAAATTCCCCGTTGCAGCAAATTCTCTGAAGTTTTCTCTCTTAAGCAAATACACTCAATATTGTATCGCAGGTGTTCTTGCCAGTCGTCCGCTAGTGAAAAATAAACGCGCGAACGCTTCCGACGTAGGAAAAACGATGGGGAAGCGCGGAAACGTCGTGGAAAAGAGATGGTTCGGATCTTGAATCAAGAAAAAGCGCGTGCCGGGCGAAATTTAATTAAAACTATAGAAAATTTCAACTCGTTGGTAAACCGTTTTGCATTTAACGGGGCAATTTACGAGATTAAAAATTCTTACGAAGGAACCATTGCTCTCTTTTGCCCGACTGTTAACCGTTGTTTCGTGTAAAGGAGCTGCTTTTCCATGGGAGATATAAATCTCGACAATTGAAGGACGGAAAACTGTCAAATTATCCTGATTTTATATGATGGTAACACGAACTGCATCTTCGGAGTGAGTAATGCAGTTGATAACTGTGAAATGGTACGCCAGACTGGTAGACCTGCAGATTCGATTTCACTTTACCGCGATACCGAGCTCCGAAAGAAATATGAAGAGAGCCGAAGTCTAGTTGGAACTTCTTTCGCGGAACAAATGCGTTGCTCTTTTTCTTCCAGGATAGCTGGAATTGCAGAGAAGTGGACAGGCCGATACGGAGATACGATATATTATAATTCAGTTTTATGCACTTATAGGTATTCTGAAATGGCTTCTGAACAATTCATAATTACAGAATCACTAAAATGCGCACTCTGGTTGACGCACATTTCGAGGCAGAATTAAAAAGATTCATCCAAATTCAATCGCATTAAGTTTAATTAGAGAATTCGCCTTGATCTCAAATAAAATTGATGAAACTCCGGGAACCCGGTTGAACGTGACGCCTCCAATTTTTCTTTTATAAATATTAACATTTCCGTCCGCTGTTCCCTCATTCGTTGTTGTATTACGAATGATAACATACGTGCTTCATATGTATAGTTACATTTGTAAACCCCATTTTATCAAACGTGTGCAAGAAAATTAATGCACAAGGGCTTGAACGGATTTAATTACGATTCCCATGAAATCGTTGAAAGCATCCGATATTAAATATTAATTAACTATTAATATTACCAAACATGAGGACTTTCAAAAACAACTAAAACACTAGAGATACGATTTTCCACGAATTTTCTAAATGCTCGTCACGGTTAAAATACCGGAGAACCGGATACAGCTACTTTTTTAAGCTCGAAACGAGTCTGCCCGTCCTTCCCTCTTAAACAACCGTCGTTCACTAAGCGTTAAATAAAATTTGCCGCGGAAGTTCGCCGATAAAGAACAGTGCCCCCAGCACGCAATAACTCGCGGCCCTGGGATCCCACCATCAGTCTTTCTTTTTCAAAGGGTTGCGACCCTCGGTTCCACCTGCAAGAAACCAACCGGTCATTTCCATTGTGGAAAAAAAAGAAGGGGCAGGAGCCGCGGCTCGGTAAGAAAGCCGGTGCAGAGGAGAGGAAAGGTCGCATCGAGTTAGGAAATGAATGATGAACCCGATGTTCGTCCTCGACTGTCCTCCCGCACCATCGCCGCCTCGTCCGCCGGCGCGACCGTTCTCTATCACTATGTGTCCTTGCGCGCGTAGTGGAGCAGGTCTGCTGGCGCCGCGACGCCAGGCAGCCAGGCGGGCGCCGACGCTGAAAAGGGTTTCACGTTGCCGGAACAAGGACGGCGGCCGCCGTCGACTACGATCCGAGAGAAACGGGGCGATCGAACCCCCGGGGATGGAAACAGTGGAGACGGTGCGTCGGGATCGGGGGACGCAGACGCGACAACCGGGGCGAACCGCGGAAAGAAAAACCAGCCGATCCGCTATGCGTCTTGAAACTCATGTTGCCGAGGCCAATAGCCTGGAATACGGGACGGTCTACTCCTGTCCATCCCCTAAAGATCGACTTCAAGCCATCCAGGAGCTTTCCGCTACCCTCTGAAATAGTCGCGTAAATTGTACTGAGATGATATTGAAAATTATTGGATTTTTACCCTCCGCCGGCAACCTGGGTGTTTGACACTACTTTCACCGATATTTTGTATTAATTATTTTGTATTAATTGTATGCAATTTATAGAATTAATCTTGTGGTGATTACAGCGGAAATCGAGAAGCGATTACATAGAAAACTGGAACGTTACAGTTTGAATTAGTTTCATTGAAGTTTAGAAAAAATTAATGACCACATTTAGGAATAGATGTTCTTATCGATCCTCAGAGATAGTAGGTCACTGAGTGGCCTAATAATTTCATGGAGGGTACCAAAATAATCGTGGAAACTATCGGATTCCAAAGAGGTTCTTTCGAATCGATTTTGAAACGCTTCCTTGTCGATATCTGTTAGTCTTTGGAGGCTCGCGTGAAAACTGGAACTTGAGATTCATTGACATTTGAAGGAAATTCGCAAGCATAACGAAAAATAGATAGTATTACCGATCCGTAAAATTAATTGCGTGGAAGGTAGTAAGATAATATTAAAATTGATTGGATTTTAAAGAGGTTACTTCGAATCGATTTTAGAACACACTTTCGGGAATACTTGCTAGCGTTTGAAACTGCAAATGAGAACTCGAAGATTATACGTTAAGAGAGGTTTAGTCTAAAAAAGATTCGTGATCATGTTAATAAAAATAGATAAATCTGTACCGATAGTTTGGATTGCAAGGAGGTAATCGGTTTTAGAATATATTCTCGTGGAGATCGTCATATCTTTAAGAACTCGAATTGAAACTGGAAGATTACATTTTAAAATGAATCTGGTCGAGTGGAAAGGAGATTAACCTGATTATAAAAAGTTCATTTGAATCGATTTTCATGATGTGTTCTCGTGCAAATTTTTGGATGTTCGAAGATTTGAACGAAAGCTGAAAGATACTGTATATTTTAAGATAAATTTCTTCTCGGAAAGAAAAATTTGTGATTATGTCGTAAAATTGATTGTTTCGAAGAAAATTCATTCCGTTTTAGAAGATACTCTCTAACAAAAATAAATCCGACCGGAATTCTTGCATCGCATGTTATGATAAATCCACTTAAATTGCTAGACAAATTGAAGGTCCCGTTGAAAACTTGATGAATTGATATTTATGTGTCCGCCGCGACCTGGAATTTGGAATTTGAAATCACGAAAACGAAGAATTGCTTGTTGTGCAAGCATAAATGCATAGAATGTGTACATCAGACATGCATAGAAAATCCCAGCGTTGTTAACAACGAATTCGTTTCAATCCACGTAAGACCGCGTTCGTTTCAAGGGACTTGGCAGGGTGGAATTTGGGAAAGAACTTAACATTCCTATGGAAATAAGAGGGAACATGCGGCGCGCCCTTACTCTGAAGAATTGCACTCTGTGAATTAGAATGATCTCGTTCCAGCATCCTTTGTCCCTTTGCTGATTAACCGCAGAGAGGCTGCGGGCCACTTTCGGAACAATGAATGGAAATTGCATCGAGTACTTTCGATTTGACAGTTTTTAATCAGTTAGCTGTTACGACCTCTTTGATTCTGTACTTAGAGTGTGTCGCAAAAAGAAAGCGATGACGAGAGTGCCACCTAACCCAGACACTGTATACAGTTTTTTCATAACAATTCTTTGTTCGTTACATTTCTTCGCGGCCTCCGAATATGTAAAACATCTTGCAATTTAAACAGCAAATTGTAACTACTTTTTAAGCACGACGAGTATACTCTCATAATATTGCAATTCCTTCGTGAAAAGTGTGCTCGTATAATATTGCAATTTCTTCGTGAAAAGTATCCTCGTCGAAAACAGCCAACTGGTTAGCATAGCATAGAAATTTATCACTATTTTTCCTCTCGGACTCGAACTTTATCGAAGCGATTGGAAAACCCGTATGCATTGAAAAGCTTCGCAAAAGTATCGAAAGAATGTTGTTCCACCATGACGTTCGAACAGATTAAACGAATTTCGCTCGGTACGAAAACGCTGGGATCGATCTGTGACCCGGATAGCTTCTGTTCCCCGCATTCATAAACTATTTTCTGATCGCATCGTTAGCATTCCAGTCGAGAAAAAGCGGTGCACACGGGGCAACTTGCCCTCATAATTTAACGTTTTCGAATGACTCAGACGTCCGCCGAATAATGGAACCGGAGGGATTCGCAATAACTGATAATGGAATGTGCATCGTCGATTAAATGAAACTTCTCCTCGAAGACGCATTGCCCTGAATACACCTCGGAGAGACCTCTCCATCAATCCAATACGAGAATGTGCGTAATAGAGGGAGAGAAGTTGGGGTAGTTTGTAGCGCGAACGAAGGAAACGACGGAGCGTTGCGTGAAGAGCGAAACAGCGATTGTTTATAGTATAAAAGGTGAACAGCTCGACAATTGGGGAAAGGGGGAAACTCCGGGAACGTTATGAGAGAAAGCGAGAGAAAGAGAGGGAGATATATATATATATAGAGAGAGAGAGAGAGAAGAGAGATGCAAGAGGGCGGAAAGAAGCTAAGAGAGTAATTAGGGTGAAGTGCGATTGTGAATCAGCGAGGAACTTAAGAGAATGAAATACCAATTCTTATTTACTCGAGGAGCGCGTGCTCGCGACGTTCCGTAGAATTGTTTGTCGTTCACAGCCGGTGCTTGGATCATGCAATGGACATAATATAAAACGATAATGGGAGAACAATGTAGTCGCGCCCTGCCGCAATTCGACGAACTATCAGCGCAACGGTTTATGCGTTTTACGATTTAATGTCCTCCGTATGCATGCATACTAAACGCGTACCCCGGAAAATTGCACCAGAACAGCGACCCTGTTTAATGTCCAAATCGTGTTCGGACTGTTCTAAATTTATTGTTATTAAAGATTCGAGACGATTAAACTGTGCAATCTACCGTGCGATCTTTTCCCACATGTCTGCTGATTGGAGCATTCATTCTGCCGTTTTATTTCCATTTGTTGTGTGACATAAACTAGGTGGATTGCGTTCTATTATGTTTTATTCAAGTCGAAGTGTTCACTGTACGTTGACTCAACTTTTTAAAAAGAAAGACGGTAGTTTCCGGTTTACTACTTTTTTTTCTTATTTCCAGCGGTGATCTGTTATGTGCATCAACTTCACACATTTCTGCAGACGAAAATTATGGTTTGTGAGAAATTGTAGATGATTTTAAGTTTGAATGCATAACGGTATCGTTTTTCTATTCTGGATAGAACAGGCTTATCGTATTATTTTATCTCCAAAGGACAAATTGAATCTAAACAATGTCGCATTTGTTCATTCTGCAAATAATCAGATCATAAGATTATTTTTGTGAAAAACAACTGAATAAGTTTACGTATTCATGCACAAATCAAAATCGCGACAGATCTGAATAAATTCGGCGTCAACATCTGCACAAAACAATAGAAAGTAGTTCATTTAAACGTCATACAATTCACTCACCAATAAACTTCGAATCTTTACGAAAAATGAAAATTGACAATCTGGATTGCAACACGCTAAAATAAAATAAAAGTGTGTTTTGTTCCTTACTGGATGCAATAAATTGAAAATATCGTAACAGCATACTTAATTCACTTAATATTATCACTGTATTGTGTCTCGTCTACAAAATTTTCGTCGTAAGTGCATACAATGCATACAATTCACTGGCCTAAGAAAAATTGATCTAACAAGAACTGAAAGAATCCTTCATCAAAGAAGCACACCATTGAAAATATCGTGAACTGCGTCAAACGCAGAAAAGACAAGATCCAGCCGGAAAAGAACCAAAGAACCCGGGGAAAACAGTAATAAGAGAAAGCAGCTTGCAACCGGATATCGAATCTACCTACAAATAGGATAGCCTCGAATCGATCCCGGGGATCCGGTAAGAAGATATCCCGAATCTCCTCGAAGCTGACAGAACTCGCCGAAAACCGGCCGGTTTATCAGGGCCTCGAACATCCTCCGATCCGTCACTCTCGATTGCTCTTCAGCTCGCGTTCCCGCTCCCACGTACCGCGCGCGTTCCTTCCCGATGCTGGTGCTTTCATCTCGAGAACGTCCTCCGTCATTTCCCCTCGCTCGCCAGCCAATATCCAGGCCCGTTCTTCATCCGACATTCGCGCGGAATCATCGGTTCCATATCGAGCACGCGGATTCCGTGTTCCGGTCCGAGGGAGAGCAGCGAAAAAAAGGAAGAATTTCATCGAGGCATCTCTCGCGGCTGACGAGAGCAGAGCAGAGAGAGCGAGAAAAAGAGAGAGAGAGAGAGAAGAGAGGAGAGAAGTGAAGAGAAAACCTGGCCGAATCGAGCCGAGCCGGTTCCGGGCGGCGATCGATGAATGAACGTGCGCGGAATACGGCGATACTTGAAAAAGCAAACCGTCTTCATTGGTGCTTCGCCGGGCATACCGAAATAATACGCGGGAACAAATCGATAGGTCGGTTGGCTGCGAGGAAAATCAGCCGCAGGGGCGGACCCGGCCGCATCGCGAAATATTTCCTCGTGGCGAGTTTTCGTCGGCTGCGGAGGGACCGAGCGGACGGGGTTGGAGGAGGGAAGAGGCGGAGGCGGCAACGGCGGCGGACTTACGTTTATTTGGTCTCCGGGAGAGCAGGAAGGTGATATTTTTCTAAAGGGGAAAACTTTCAAACGCAGACAGTAACTGCTTTTTACCTTAAAAGGCCGGCATTGTCTGACTTACCACGCCTCGCCATCCCCCGCGTCCCTCTTTCCGCCGCAGTTCGCGTCCTCGCCGGTATAAACACTCGACGACGGCCGGAAGTCCGAAGTTTGGCTTGAACCGGCGCGGCGCGGCGCAGAGGACGCCGAACGGGGTAGTCGGGATTTATTTCTCGTCCGTTTCGTACGCCGATAAGCCGGTCGAGCAGACCGGCCGCAACGGAACATCGTAAACTCGAGACGTCGACCGTAACTTACTAATTGACGAATCGCCGGGGCCGCCGATTCCGCCTCGACCCCTGCTACAGCTGTAAAGCACGAGAACTTACGTGAGCATCGTCTATTCCTTCGGATAGGGGCTGCTTTAAAGAAACGAACCGTCGCTCTGCTCCGCTCCTGCGCACGCTTACACCAGTGGAGCGGGTTGACGATTTTGCGGCCGTGGAACGCGGTAACACCTGTCGGATCCCGCCTGCTGGAAACCCGGAGCGAGGCAGTTGTAAGGCCACCCGCGTGAATTGTTCCATTCACGGAGACCCTGGTTCTGTTGCCCGCCCCAGGATACTGTTATCTTTTTACTACGACCTACACCTTTTTCGAGATCAGCATTTTCTGAGCCGGTTCCCAGATACTGGAGATACGGGAGCAGCTGTTCTCTCTATTGATCATTTACGGAGATTGGAAGAGAGAGTTGTAGAACAATATTCTCGCATTTCGCACGATATCTTACCGTAATAGATTACAGACCCTTAAGCAGATTTTTATTTTCATCGGTTGTTTTATAAACATCCGAGGAAGGGGCACGTTTCTTATATCGACCAGAAAATTCCTTGCATTAAATATAGAACAGTAATACAATTAATATTTGCTGATACGCGTGTTTCCTTGCATTTTGTAAATTTACGTTGTCGTGCCATCGATGCGTCATAATTTGTATTCTATTTATTACTATTGGGTGGTTATATATATAACCTTGTAATCTCTCTCTCTCTCTCTCTCTTGCTTTTAGAACTTGATCATTTTTCTGGAATAATTTTTCAAGGTGAATTTAGGAAACTGGAGATCGGGAAAAAGCTGTTCCTTTCTTTCATCACTTTCGTAGGTTAAAATTTGTAGAATAATATTCTTGTACTTTTCTTGGCTTCGTATTTCATTTATTTAATTTTATTATATAAAATTCGCAGCTATATTCTTGCGTTCTTCATAGTTCTGAATTTCATCTGTTTTGAGGACATGATGTGAGTGATATCTATGTGCATATGATATGGATTTGAAACTCTTGCTATTTTTAATAAAAAATTATAGGAAATTTTATACGAAATAAAAACGCGTTGCTGTACAATAATATCAGCGTCGATTTGCTGCGATGTTATCACAGCTTTGCAATATAAATTTAAACCATGGAAATGAATACAGAATTTATAAATATGATACAAACATTCAGTGAAAACCACGCTGCAAAAGATAACAGTAAAATTTGAATCTGGGTCAAAAAATAATTTGTGTACCAGATAAAAACGAGTGACTTTAAATGTTCGATTGTTTCAGATTGTTTTAAGAACGATTTTAAAAAAAGCGTAACCCCCTTATACCGCATTATAATACGAATTACTAAAGTACAAATTTCAATCAAATCATTTCAGCACGCATACAAACACGTTAAAAACAGCATAAATTAATAATCTAAATACGACGTGAATTAACGCGCGTACCCAATAACATCAGCGTCGATTTGCCGCCACATTAATAAACAATTCCCCTAAAAATGTAAACCATAGTAACGAATACGGGATTCATAAATATGGCTCTCGCAAAAATTCAGTGAAAACCATGCTGCAAGAGATAACAGTAAAATTTAAATCTGGATAAAAAATATTTTTCCAACAAGTAAAACTGAGAGACTCGAAATACTCGCTAGTTTCAGTATTTCAAAAATGTTTTCAGAAAACATAGCCCCTCGACCCACGAAATAAATATTTAATATACGCGGACAGTGAAAAAGTGAATAAACGAACGCCCGTAACGAAACATAAACTAACGCAATATGTATTGATTCGCGGCTATCTTGGCCAGGAATCCGCAGCTTCTGATCGATCTCGACCCACGATTCGCGGCATCGCCGCAAGCTCCAAGTCTCTCGCGTGTCGACCAAGGCCGTTCTTTCGGCGAGAGCGTCGAGCACTTGTTCCGGAAGATGAAAACGCAAAACATTAAGCCGCAGCGAGTCTTCCGAACGAAGTAACGTGCATCGGTCCGCGTCGGCATGTACCGGTGCATCCTTCAGCAAAGCGTGAACCCGCCGGAGGCGCTTAAAGCGCGCCAAGATTTCTGGTCGCGACGGAAGGACGACTACAGGGAGGCCGGACATATGCGCCGGGCGCAGCCAGGATAAATCTAGCAGATGGAATCCGCGCGGAACGTTACACATTCGCAGGAGCATTGTGCTGATCCTAATCCGATTACACGGCCCATTGAAGTCAGAAGTGCGATCTTTTAAAAGGGGCAACGTAACGCGCTTGTTAAACGCCGCCCGGCTACGGCTACAGAGGACCAAAATGCCCGAGAGGAAGCGAAACAGAGGGAGAAGGGGAAATCGATATTTTCCGCGATGCGCCCGCCCGGACAGGACGATACACGTTGCCAACAACCCCTCCGCCACTGTCGGCCAGGCGGTAGATAATCTGCCAGGAACCTCGTTACCCTCGTATCGCGGAATTACCGGAGTCCTCGAATTTCCAGCACGATATCCGCGCGGCTTCCAACCCCTAGCCACTAGCTGGACCCACCGAATCATACGCCGACCTATCTCTCTCGATCTTTCAATACGCTTGTCCCTAGCGCGAACACCGTCGACCTTGTCCCCGTTCGCCGCGAGAAAATTTCTATCGCGTTAAGATAAAGCGCATTCTTGTGTTTACGATACTGCGACGATCGTGTTGCAGCGCGAGGGAAAGTTTCCTGCGTCTATCGATCGATCCTCCGGAGATGAACGTGACTGGGGTTGCTCCTTGACTTCAAGGAGGAGCATTGGGGATCGAATTCTGGCCAGATGCTCCGCAAATGGATTCGTGCAATTTTGGAGAATGCGTGTAATAGGATTGTGATTTTTTCTTTTTCTTTTCTTTTTGGAAGCTGATGGACTCGGTGTTGTACTTTTGTGGAATCGTGTAGCAGCAAGTTGAGAACCGCGTAGGGAACTTCAGATGTTGGGATCGGGTGACCGTGATGTAGACACTGTGTTACACGCACTGGGCACTACAATGAATCACAGGGCGGATGCGGCTTCGATTTCCATCTACATTTGTTTACCAGCTGAAAGGTGGATGAACTCTCCTCGGAATTCGTGCTCGATAGAAATGGATGACAACATTCTGTAATATGCGACTATTAGGATCGAAAACATGCCACATTTTATTCAAAATTTTTTAATCATCCGACGAGAGAAAAAATGCACGAAAATTCAACTACCCTTAAGGATGAGCTACAAATTTTGCGCAGAAATTGGCATTTAAAATTTTGATCATCTGATTCGGCTAGGCCCTTTTGTAAGTCCCATTGCTAACAGACAAAACTCTATTGCTTCTGAGTTAATTTTAACTGCTTTTGCGAGCATTTATTCTAACTCGAATTATAACATGTTATAATAATCACAAAATGTATTGTTAATTTCGTATATTTCCCCTGCATACCAGCATATTCTTCGTGCATATTGGTACATCTTTTGCATATAAATAGCATATATTTTTCACGTATTTATTATGCATAAACATCCGGAGTCTAATGATCGCATCTAAAATATAGAAGTTCTGTGGAACTCAATATCGTGAGCACTTCAATATCAAAACACAATTTGACGTCAGAAATTATATGGAAAAAGTTCAATTTCACATGGAAATCCGCTAGTCGATAGACATCGCTGCATTTCTATGCAAGGTCGTAATCTCTCGGAGCACTTAAAGTAGATAGAACCAACAGTAACGTTTATGCCCGTTGTTAAAAATTTTAGTACATTGTCACTTCTTCAGAGTTTCTCGCGAATGCATAAAATCTAGTTATTGGTGCGCGAGGGTAGCACGGTTCTCGGCATGAGAAGGTCGCATTCGACGATATTCGTCGATCGGTCGCGGATGGAAGAACACCGTTGGTGCACTTAAATAAAGGGTCGGCCCTTCGCTCGTGGACGTCTAAATAGATGGCCAATGGGTTCTTGAATTATGAGCCTATGTACGGCGGCCCGCACGTTGTAATGTAATTATTGCTCCCGGGGAGCGTGTTCGCTCCATTTCTGTATTAAAATCGACTCCGTTTACCGTGACTACGCCGGTGCTCTATATACGGTTCGATTAAATGGACTTTAATTCACGTAAGAGGCGGAACGAGGAGAAGATCTCGCGACAGTTGCGGCCCGTTCTTTCTTCCCTCAGAAATTTCGCCGTAAATCATGCGCGCCGAGTTGCGCGGATTTCGCCCCTTGTCGCTGATTTCAATTATTCGTGAGCGGTAACGTCGCGAGAAACGGGTTTCGGATATTAAAGCTTTAGCGTGCGCCTCCTTGCCGCGATTCAAATGACTACTCGCAATGCGAATACTTAAAATTGTTGAATTCTGCGTACGTCATTGGCGACTGGCGCTATTGAAATGCTTGAAAATGCCTGTGCAATAGAAATTTTCTACATGTTTCAGGTTAAACAGGAATCTGATGGAATCGAATTAATTGAAATTAATATGATAATATTCGTAAATTAACGATGTTCGTACTCTTGCATTTTAGTCATACCTATATAAAATTCACAATAATGCCACTAGAAATTACTATCACTGAATATCGATTTATTCATAGAACTGGTATCAACTAGATTATAATACAAAGTGATAATAATTATAATAATTATATAACAATTATTCTTAATATGAAACCTAGCGCTAGAAGTGAAGGGCTGTGTTACTTCGTACAATGAAATGGAACGTATAAAAAATTGTGAAGACTTTTCACTATTATTACCATAATATATGCCAGAATTATTGATTCAAAAATTTCACATGAAAGAGTCTTTACGTTTTAAACAACTTTCAGAGAAAAGTCATGAAACCGGTCGCTTTGACCGATCGTTTACTGTTAGCAATGACCGATCGCTTCTCCAAATGAAACAGGATGATGCATAAAGAGAACAGTTCAGAGTAAAACTCTTCGTTTCCGGAGAATCTCCAGCCAGCCTCTTGAGTGACGTGCGAGATTGACAGTTGCATGTAAGAGCGCTTTTCGATACTAATCCCGGATCAAGTGTCATAACTGTGATTACGAACCTGATCTACCGAAGTCTCGACAGACAATTTGGGAGTGTTCGAAGAAGATTCGCCCTCGGCTCGGTCATGGAACCCGATAGGGACAGATGTCCGAAGTCCGAGGTATCCCTAGGTCTCGGTTTAGGGTCTAAGGGTCGACGGATCCGAGGGTTAAAGCAAGTTATCCAATAGTAGCTCCAACCCTCGTGCTTCGTCGTGCAATCAATGATTTCGGGAACTTCTTGCCTTTTGTGCACGGAGGACCATCTTTCCCTGTTGGAACACGAATCAACAAAATCCTTAAACTCGCCTGCTTGTACCAATTCAATCAGAACTATCGTCCGAAATATCTTGGAGATGTTCAACCCTCGGATCTCCTTAATTCCTGTATCTACGAAATTCAACTTCTTGCGATCAATTTAATCATTTTTGCTAGTATCCATTGCCCTGCGATTTAATTCTTGTTGTTCTTTATTCATTCAAATGCCCCACCCCTCTCTAGGACATCGATGACTTTTTTAAAAAATTGCTCTGTCTAAAAGTTGTTAAAGTAGTGGAACCAATTTGTATATGTGTATAATTTTATTTTGGTTATTTTTTAAATAGTTAACAATTGTCAACAACTACAAAAATCGTATCTCTTCTATCTAAATTGTCCATTTTTGTTTAGAAGCTGAAGAACAATTGGGGAGAATTTACTGTACCTCTAAAGAAGATGTGCAACCCCCATGAAAAGATGCAAGTTCTCCCAAAGGATCCACGATTTTGGAAATCACTGACCTTGGAAATTGGTACACGCTGCATTTAACCGCGAGATAAGTGATCTAAATGCGTATATAAATGAGAGAATAGATGAGAATCTAAAAACAGTGAAGTTCGATGGGAGGTTGCCGAAGACATCACAGTGCGTCATTATAAAATCAGGGGTTAACGCGGAACTTTCGAACGACGACGCATAAGAACAGCATCCGGCTATCAGCGATCGTGGGAACGAGCTAGCTGTAAGATCCTCTCGCCATAACAGGGAGGCAAAGGACGATAAACCGAAACTGCGCGCCGCGGCGGCGGCTGCTTACAAGGCGCAGTTGGCTCCGGGTTGTCTGCTCTGGTATTCGGGTCTCGGAGTGGGATGGAAGAGGGCTCGTCGGCTCGCCGCGATCCTGAAGAGGATTACGTATCCAAGATGCGGCGCAAAGTGCTGCCTTTTTTCCTAAAAAATTGACCAAAATCCAATTTTCGAAGTACGTAGCTAAAGATGACGAATTCTTGTGTTTCATAACACCATCAAGATGATAACATTTTTATTATGCCATGCTAAAGTTTATCCCTAAATGTCCACTTTGATATTAACATTAACGCTGTGCAGTTTTCAATGAAAAATTTATAATTAAAAGTTTATAATCGCTAATATTAAAAAACAGAGGAAGCAGCGTTCCAAGCTCGTCAAGAATTTAATTTGTCAAGTAAAAAGTATGCAGAGTACGTGAATATGGATCGAAAGGAAAAGACATTACAATGTTGTATATAGCATTTCCTAGTTAATTGCAAATGTAACAGTAAATATAACTGTAAGTATAGCTGTAAATATAATTTCATACTATAAATATTAAAATCATTTTGATTATAATTATAGTTCTATCCATGAAGTGGCACTTTCTATTTCAAACAATATCTATCATTGATTATATATTATTTATCACTATCTTGGACGACGTATTTGCACCACGTGACTCGCTACACTTTTCCCAAAAATCGGGAAAATAAATATTTTCACCACGAGCAATCGGAAAAATAGTTTAAAATTAAGATCGCCGTATTGACCCTTATATTCGAATTATATAATTATCACGAAAATCGGAAAGAATAAGTAAAAAACAATATCTGCGTCGGCAGCGTCTGATTTTCCATTGTTACATGTTCAAATACGGCAATCGGAGAAACATAAGAGTACCACTGTGGGGCGATTCGCAGAGGTCCGATCGCATCTCGGCACGAATCGTAAGCGTTGTAACAGCTCGGGGGCGAGAAAATCGTTGGTGATCCGGGACAGACATCGGCCGACCGGTGTCTGGTCCCAGGGTAGGCGGCAAAAAGCTTCTCGTCTATTTTCCATGGCGGTGGCGTTCCCGTAGTCCGGCTCCGGGTCTCCTGGCAACCGCGGCCCTCGCGGCTGGACCCGTTCCAAGGACGACGATCTGGGTTAACGTCGCGAAATTGTGCCGGATCCGCGTCTTCGCCGCGCCCCCGCGAATCGGCTTTCAAGCTTAACCGGCGAATCGATACGCCTCCGCTTCATCCGGCGGCACGCCGCGCCGCGGAAAAGGATCCGTCTCTTTCGCGCGGACTCTCTTTGTCCGCATGCTCTCGTCTCGGTGAATCGCGTCCCCGATAGTAATCCCGTCGGTAAATAGATCGATACTCTCGCCCTCTAACCGACCCTCTCTCTGCTCTATTCGAGTCTATTTAGTCTTAAGTGGTTTTTATTTGTTTGCGCTAGCCTGGCTTTCACACGCGGCGGGGATCCACGGAATAGTGGAAACATCTTGGCACTTTGAAAATGTTTTCGTGGATATAGGGGTGCCGGTTTTAATCGACCAAATTTGATTTTTATCCCGATGCTTTCGAACGAACCGGATTTTATCGGGGCATTTAGAATGCGAGAGAGTTAAAATGCCATCCGTTGTGGTAAAGTTTAACTTCCTAGATTCAGTTTTATTAACCCTAGAAAGATAACCATATGACAACGTACGTAAAAGATAACCATACGCTTCAGAGGCGCATGCTTTTCTAAGGCGTCAATTTTATACTAACAATGGATATTTATTTAAGTTAATCTAGTCATTTTAAAGGTTTGGCATTATTGTAAAAATAAAATGCATTTATATTATATTTTTTTATATTTTAAGTAATTTTAAACTTAAATCACTAGACCTCTATGAAAAATTAACAAAAATCAACAGTCTTCGCAGGCGCCTCTGCGACGTAGGTTATCTTTCTCGGGTTAATTAAATTACTTTGATCTTGTGGGAATTTTAGGCGTCGACTTGCTACACTTAATGCAACGTTAATTCTTAACGATGCAATATCATCATATACTTCGGCGAAAATCAATTAAAGCGTAAAATCTGGTAGGTATCTTTGGAAGAACAGACACGATGATTTTTATGAAAATATATCAATGAATTTTTATTAAGAAATACATTTCTTTTTCTATATTTGACGTAAAAATCTTTACCAATAAAGTAATTTCTTGGCGGTGTGTAAAATTGAAATAGTTCTAGCCGTTAAGGGTTAGCATTTAGATTATAATCGAGGGTCTATTCCAATTAGATCAATACTACAAATTGAGAACGTAATTATGTATTAGGAGAATAATTTCATTCTCATTCTGTGTCTTCTGTAAAAACGGACATATTCATTTACATATTTATGCTTTCCTTAAATTCGTGGCTGTAAGATAAAACGCGGCGTGTCACAAGTTAGATTCGTGTTCTTCAACTTTGTGCAATTGGTAAATTAACTTTGGCTCGGTGATGGATTTTTGAGGTCCCATGAATATTTTTACAGGATCGGCGGATATGGTGGAATTCGTGCCACGGATATAAATTTTTATACTGTGCTTCGGAGAAACTGGAGCCGAAGAGAAACTTTTACAGCTTGTTAAGAGCCCCATTGGACTTTGTATAAAATAAAAATTCACTCGAACGTATCATATTGCTGGCTACGTGGAATTATTACGTAGAAAGCTGCGTGTGCCGTCAATGCATGAAATCCACGGTGTATTTAGTAGAAATTATATTTGCTTGAAGATCCGTGATTTAACAATGACAGGTAATGTTTCAATGACAGGTATGTTTCCATGGTTTTAGAAAATCATAGGTGCTATAAATACATACATGTATAAAATCTTACATATAAATATATACAATCTTATATACAAATATTATATATAAATGTATAGAATAAATATATAAAATCTTATATGAATATATAAGTTGTTCTTATTATATTTGACTGTGAAGGACAGAAGGACAGGAAGGTAGGACAATAAGGAAAGAAATGTTTATTAAACTCCAGTTTTGCACGACTGACTTAGAAACTTTTCACTTTGCAGTAAATATGCGCAGACTGTTTAATCTAATAACTTCGTTACGTAAATTCACAAATGCGTCAAACCACATTTCTTCAACAATTCCAGCGTGCGTTGCCTTCGTCAGAGCAGAAACGCCGGAATAGCTCCTTGAAATTTGAATCGCCGAACCGCGAAACCAGCAGGTGAAAGCGCCGGCGTTCCCTTCGATAGAAACTCAAAGAAAACAATCGGCGCGGCGAATAAATTAATTAATCAATTCACGTAATCGCGTCAGTACCTCGGAACTTTCTAAAATCATCGTAATTGGAATACACGCAAAAACGAGCTCGGAGATGCGCAACGAGATTCGTAGGACCGAGACTGCCAACGAGAGATGAAGAAATTCAGCACGCTCGCCTCCTTCCTCGCCATACTAATTGCGCAACCTGACATATGCACCGAGCAATAACGCCGTCGCGCGTAAGGCGTACAAATTAACATGTCGCTGAGATAACGATTCGCAGCGGTAATTGGCGAAACGACAGTTTCATTGAGACTGTAACGATAACAGCGAAGGAGCGGACGACGGTGCTGCCTTAGGGTCGATACACATCTACGTGCTAGGCTCGGGTCGTGCTAGCAGCGTGCTCGATTGAGAATGTTCACATTAGATGTGCGAGCATGGTGCCAGACAGGATCGATGACCTCGAAATTAAAGTGCCTTAGATCGAGATTCGAAGTTCAACTTTATCTCTTTCGGGTTTGCCAATGCAATATTGTGAGCTTTTGCTGATTAAAATAAGACCAAACACGATATAATTTTCGTAAGATTATAATGATTTTAATGAAAAATATAAGTATACTTCTTATATCAATATTAACTTAATTATTTTAGAAAACCAATGAAACGTTATCCTACACAAAATTTTTATTTTTGTAGCTTAAACACCCTCCGTATCGAAATGATTGTCTGATTTATAAAGTGACAAAATAACATGCGTCGTTTAATTATATAAAATGAAAGTTAAATAAATACTTATTATACTCGTATAGCTGTATCATATTTAGTTATGCCAAAGTTTTGCCAAAGTTATGTCAGGATTATGTCAGGGTTATGTCAGGATTATATGAGAGTTATGCCAAAGTTATGCCAAAATTATGCCAAAGTTATGCCAAAGTTATGTCAGGGTTATGTCAAAGTTATGCCAAAATTATGTCAAAGTTATGTCAGAGTTATGTATTAGTTATGCCAAAATTATGTCAAAGTAATGCCAAAATTATGTCAAAGTTATGCCAAAGTTATGTCACAGTTATGGCAAAGTTATGCCAAAATGATGCCAAAGTTATGCCAAAGTTATGCCAAAATTATGCCAAAATTATGCCAAAATTATGTCAAAGTTATGCCAAAATTATGCCAAAGTTATGCCAAAGTTATGTCGAAGTTATGCCAAAATTATGTCAGGATCATGCCAGGGTTATGCCAAAGTTATACCAAAGTTATGTGTTTCTACGTTCACTTGGAAGCTTAAAGAAAAAGACGTATGTATTTATGGTTTTATTTGTTTGTGCTTGAAAGCTTAAGTAAGAAAATTTCTATTTACGTGTGTCTACATTTACTCGAATGCTTAAATAACATGATGTATGTTTATTGCGTCACATCGTACTAGTTGCGTATTCCGTCTCGCTTTGTTTTGATTACGGGCGATGTAAACCCGGCCCGGGCCTGCCTGCAAGTTTGAACACGTTTGGACGTTGCCGGGCGGCCTGGCACGCTGGCAGCACGGCACGCGTAGTGTGAACACTCCAATGCAAATGAAATGTAAGAATAATTCGGCCCTGGTCGGCCCTGGAGCACGGCCTGGAGCCTGACCCATAGATGTGAATCGACCCTTACCGTTCTAATTAGACGCGATAGCTGCGAGAACAGGTGAATCGACGCATTACGCCTGCGAAATTGAATCGTAATTTGTTGGCAGAACTTTCTGTGTCGATAAGGAATGCGATGCACACCGTAATCGCGTGACGTTTTGACGATGATTTAGATATCGGCGATGTCGCTGGCTTCTACCGGGAACGTCGCCGTTTATTTGGATTACGATACTGTCCTGATACACG
This sequence comes from Megalopta genalis, assembly GCF_051020955.1. Classification (NCBI taxonomy): domain Eukaryota; kingdom Metazoa; phylum Arthropoda; class Insecta; order Hymenoptera; family Halictidae; genus Megalopta; species Megalopta genalis. The sequence continues at coordinate 7,955,469 of NC_135024.1, forward strand.
CGTTAGTTTCGCCCGAGTGCTGTCATCGTTTCTTATTAAGCAGAGGATAAATATTTAAAGCGATCTTGAACGAAGCGCTCATTATCTTGATAGTAAATCACAGCTCTTGGTGCTTTAGTAAACTTCGATGATCGATGCTTCCATCAGTTTGTATTATAGTTTATATTATAGGAGATGATTATTCAAAGCGATCTTGAACGAAGTCTTGCTTGTAAATCAGAGCCGGCTCTCGACGGCATTAACAAACGTCGACGATCGATGATTCTGTCGGTTTGTATTATGGTTTTATACGTATCTGCATGATACTTTGTTGCTCAATTTCGCCATACTTACAATGCTTGGAACTACTTCGATGGCAATAATTTTTTAGAAGAAAAAGATAATTTATGTTCACTGTGTTTCTACGTTCACTTGAAAGCTTCAAGAAAGAAATTTATGTATTTATGGTTTTATTTGTTTGTGGTTGAAAGCTTAAATAAGAAAATTTATGTTTACGTGTGTCTACATTTATTCGAATGCTTAAAGAAGAAAATGTATGTTTATCACGTGTCTACATTTAATTGAATGCTCAAATATTGGTGACAAAAGCAGAGAATCTTATTCTGACTTAGAAGAACGAAATATCATTATACTTAGCAGGTTGTTACTAGAAATCTCCATCACGAGTCAGACTCGTCGAAGTACTGCAAGGAGTTAACAATCGTTATTTCCACTGCAGGTACAGTAAACTGCATGTTCATTTACCAAATTGCAGTTCTACTGCAGTACCAAAGCTACAATTTACGAAATTTATTCGATTCGGATACAATCCAATTTAACCAATCCAATATTTCAGACAAACACATTAAATTTCTGAACTATGTAACACAATAGTACGCGAGTTAAGATAAGGTCGTCACTAATTAAAGATCGATGCAAGATATTTCTGATGCATGGAACCGGAATCAACGATATTTTGCAAGTGAAAATTCCATTAACGCGTCTATTGTCCGGAAGTGAACAATTACATCATTGTAAGAGCAACGTTCGCTTAACAATCGGGTGGTGGAGCTCGGGTCCATTTGAACTCAGAATATAAATACTGTTATTTGACTGTCTAGTTTTCGACAATCAGCTTAAAAATTACATGTTTTATTAAAGTCTATAGACAACTAAGGCGTCTAAAAGAAAAATATAATATATTTATATATATATGGACCGTTTATTTTGAAAGTGGTGCAAGTCCACTTTCTTTCGTTTCGAGAAAATTGAATGTTAGCAGATCTGACAATTAAAAAATATAGGTTAATTATGTGAAGTCTGGGAATGTTTGTACTAATTTATCAATATGTAATTTGATTATATAAATTTCTTTTAGGCGAATTTAACTAAAATAATATACAATTTCCAGGCTGCAAATGGACTTACACCACTTTCATAATTAGTCAATTGTAAATATCATTTAATTTCAATTTTGAAATAACAAATAACACTTAAAGTATATCTCAGATTAATCCAATTTTGTTTATAAATAATAACAAGAAATAAAATAGGATTAGCATTTTTTTTTTAACGTTAATTATATTTATATATTGTTAAACTTAACACAAGATATTGGTATTATTAATTATTTATGCTCTTCATGTGGCAGTGTTTTGAAATATTCATGATGCACAGGAGGTATATAAGGTAATAGCTGCTGCATATCCTTATATGTTTCGTATGTAATAGGCTTGGCATCGTGATGGAAATTGGACTTACACCACTTTCATAATTAATGGTTACGCAATTTCTTTTACCGGCCAATTTTAAATTGAACAAAACATTGGCATTTTTTAAGATATTAAATACTAACTAGTTATAAACAAAAAGTTTACACTAAATTAAGCATAAATTACGTGATATCTCATTTTTTTTAAAAAAGGACTTACACCACTTTCAAAATAAACGGTCCATATATATCATATATAAATATGAAAAATATGTTGAATAAATTGATAAATAGAATTGCAAATGATTCTAAGCATACTCGTTACATTTTTGTGAAAAAGGTCCACCGTTCAAGCTTTAACACGAATTGAGACAACAAGAAACGTATGAGCATTAATAGATACACGTAAATGCAACGTGCAAAGGATCAGATACCGTGAATCGCAAGAGTAATAAATTCGCAGCTACGATAAAACTCCACTAATTCATGGAAGTCAAACAGTTTCGTCAAATCATTCCGCTCAAGGAGACTCCGCATCCAACCGATGCCGACTGATAAACGTATTTAAAAGCGTCTCGTCTCCGAAGGATTAAGAAACTTCGTCGAGAAGTTCCAGGTTGCTGGTAGCAGCAGCCATCGACGTGGCTCGATTAGCCGTCGAGAACTGTCGCGTTGCACAGCAATACATACCTTTTCCCCCAAAAATTGGACGCCGTCCATAATTTCATACAATTTTTATGAAAATGGTATGTAATCGAAACTGCAAAATTAAAAATGGAAAATTGGACACAATCACTTGAAAATTTAAAAATTTCATTGAAATCTCTCATTGAAAAATTTAAAAATTATTTGTTTTTGGTTGGAATTCGTTATTTGTTAGGTTATTTGTTAGGTTAGGTTGTTATGTTCGTTAATTTGTTAGGTTATGTCAGGATTAGATTAGGTTAGGTTATATCAGGACTAGATCAGGATAGGTTATGTCAGGATTAGATTAGGTTAGGTTATGCCAGGATTAGATTAGGTCAGGTTACATCAGTGTTAGATTAGGTTAGGTTACGTCACGTAACGTGAAGAAATATCCATTATATATTATAATCAAAGAAACATCAATTGTATTCAGTACATGGTAAATAGATGTGCATACAAGTCCGAATAGAATTTCACAACGATGTTCCCGAAAATAACCTGGCCGTTTGTATTTCACTTAACGCTCCAAAGGCGATCGATCTCGGTAATCTCCTGTGCGCCGGATTTCCTTAAACCGTTTTCTTTCTTTGATCGACGGCCAATAAAGATAAATGTCGGCGATCTCGATTTAAGATCCTTCGAAAGGAACAACGGATGCACAATTTAACGCATATAAGTGAAAAACGAGATTTCTCTTATTTCAAGTAATTAATTCAAAAATTAAATAGGGGAAACTATTTTAGTCATCGTGCAGTGAACTAGTCCCTCTATCATTTACAAAAAAGTTCAACAGATTTAGACCAGTTATTAAAGTGTCATACCGTTTTAAAAGGTGTGTGGACAGTTTTGCTCTTTACTATACATCGTGTACTATAGCAGTTTTTTGCTGTTCGTTTCAAAAGTTGCATTTTGGCCGACCCTTCGTGAAAACATACCACTGTGCGTCGCACGCGTCGGCCTCGTTTGCGAAATGTCGCGTGAACGAGGCCACGGTCCGGCAAAAGGCGTGCGCGTATTGTGGCCCCTCGGTTTTTGCACGACACGGCCGTCCACGCCATTGCGCCGTGCTTCTATTTATTATATTTGCCCGTGGCCGATGCGCTCGCAGTCGATGTAGCGCAATAATTCGCAATACCGGTCAATATGGTTCGCGCTGTTTGTCCCGAGCAGGGAAAAGGAGGAGGGCGACTATCACGAAGTGGAATTACGCCGATTTCAGCCCGCGGAAGGGTAAATTTGACAGATGCAACGGTGATATCGATTACAAGCCCCTCCTCTTGCTCCCCGCAGCGTCGCGCTTATTATTACCGGCCGCGTTATCGGCGAACGCCATTCCCGAATGAAATTGCTTAATCAATCTCGCATAACCTATTCTCCACGTTGCAATTCCAGGCGTCTATTAACTTAATGTCTCTCGATCGTTCGAGGAGCATCCGGCGGCTGAATATTTTATTCGTCGACAACATAGGAAGCAGCCAATCCCGCCGTTCAAACGATTAATTAGCGAGCTCAGAATCGTCAGAATTCTGTTTTCTAAATTTACATGAACGGATAATCGCGACTTGTTACCGCTGTCTAGACAGTTTTAACAACGCGAATGCTAGGTGAATTACGTTTTATATTTCGCGGCGATGACCCCTTTCTTGTTATCGATCTTCGTCGGCTCGCGCTATGATGTTACTACTATTGCTATTCGTGTAAACTAATAAATTAGTCATTTGTTCGATTGCGCCGTCGACGTTGTTTCCAAGTTCTATTTTCGATCGTACGAGATCTGCGTCTGTTGCTGGAGAGAGAGGGCACTCGGCAACGGAATTGGGCGGAAAATAATCTGATCAATGATTGAACGTGAAATCATGTTCACAATTCACGATCGTGATTACTAAGTAATCAAGTAATCATGATTAATGAATAACTTAAATAATCGAAGCGGGATCATAGCAGCGTAAGTCACATTTCCAAAAATTTTTGCTTATCTTATCTTTCAAAATGTTGAAAAGACAAGATAAATACATTTATTATAGAGTTACTATAAATTATCTTGACAATATATTTGGTCAATGTTAGCGAACAATAACGATTATCGTTTCACAACGAGGAAAATGTGACCTAGGCCGCTGCACGCCGCTATGTTATTGACCCAGTGAATTTTTTCTCAGTTTTCGTTCGCAAGCTATTATTCGTTTCCAGAGCAGCGTGCGCGAAAAATTCGCGGACTCATTTTTCCATCGATGCCCGCCCGATTTAAAGGGAAAGATTATTGGTCGGACACGACGGAGCACACGAATAAAATCCACCGGCCGGTTACACAGTCCGCGTACTCCTTTAAAAACGCTTTCAATAACCATTCGTGTCAGCGAACGGTGGCGCGTTGCGCAACGTTCCTGTTCCGGTTACGGGTCGTGGGCCGCTAATACGCGTATTCGAAAGCCCCGATTTCCATCGTTCTGCCCGATAACAGACTAATTCGCCGGTCGTGCGCGAGTATGGCCGAAATAATATAGCGGCGCGAGGGATTAGCGACGTCGGCGGAACGAAAGGTCCGCCCCGTGTGTAATTCACAGGCGACGCGACGTGCGCGGTCCACGGCGATCGTAATTAGCGGTTTAACGACGCGTCATTACGTTAAGCATACCCGTCGAACGCCTGTCGATGCCGAGGTTGCGATTTCTTTTACACGTGTTCAAGTTGATTCACACTGTCGGATCTCGATCGGCTGCGATCTCGGATTTCACCGAGGCGTTCGCTCTCTATCGTCGAATCTTGTTACGGTGCAGTCTCAACCTTGTTCATTTACTTCGTTCACTTCTTCAAGCATAATTGTGCCCATAATTATGAAAGTGGTCTAAGTCAAAATTAAAAAAAAAATGAATTTATCACTTATTTCACACGACACGATTTTAAACTAAATTTATTCAATGTAATTTTTACGATATCGTCAAAGATGAACCTTTAGATAGTAGTTGTAATTACAACGTTATACGGAATTCATTTAGTGTTAATTATGAAAGTGGTCTAAGTCAACAATTTGAGGAAATTATATAATAAAAATTATATGATAAAAATGGATTACTTTTTAAAAATGATTAATAAATGTTTATGAATTATTTCGTTAAAGTTGTTGTTTCAAATGGACCGTTTATTTTGAAAGTGGTATAAGTTCTTTTTTTTTAAGAAATTCAAAATGCCGAATCTGAGCTTGTATTGTCTAAATACCCCACGCAACGCCACTTACAATTTCTTTCGATGACATTGGACTTGCACCACTTTCAAAATAAACGGCTCAGATAAAAATCACAATTTTTTATTACTTTAAGTCAATTATAGGACATTCAGTTAATTTTGAAAATGGTCTAAGTCAATTCAAGCTTTAAAACCAACATTTTCCTACGAAATTCACACAAAATTTCATATCTATAATAAATTTCCATTAATCAAGACTAATAAAATTATAAATTAAAATGTCGCATAACGTACAAATATTTTTTAATTTATTCAAATGCGATTCATTAAATATCTCGAAACAAAAAATATATGACTTAGACCACTTTCATAATTATGGGCACAATTCAGAGTTAGGCGTTATTCGGATTGTTTCGAATAATATAAAGTTACAAGAGAAACGGATTTGGTGGTCCGTTTCAAGCGATACTCCCTTTATAATTACTATTGGGTAATATTTTGTCGTTCGGTTTCGTTTAATTTATTCGATTCCCGGCTTAGAAAACTTCACGAACGCCCCGATGAGAATATTCTACATCGCGCTCTTTATTTCCACGATTTCGCCCGTAATTGCTGCTTATCCTATCCTGCTTTGAAAAAATTCTAACTCGTGCTAAAATACCGGACTTCTCAAATTACGTAAAGTATCACATTGTTCGATGTTCTGCAAGTAGGTCAAAGCAATTTTCGAAAATGTGGTGGCACGTGGCTTTCAAAGGGATGGAAAAAGGGGCGGCGAAATGTGGCTTCTGTACTAGTAGTATATGCATTTCGATAATGTTTCTCTGTTCACGTTATACTTGTACGTTTGATAGCGACAAAATAGAAAGAACCTTTTTGGATTAGTAAATTTATTCATCCTATTATTACTGATATAGAATGGCTTAATTTAATAGTTACATTATTAAATTTTAATATAAGCATAAGTATAAATACAGTATACAAGGTTATATTATAAGGTACAAATGCAGAAACGCGTACGATTGCCAATGATATTCAAGCAACGAATGGCGAGAAAAAAATTATACAAACATTAGTATCTATGGAGCAAGTACGGAGGCGCCACATTCAATAAATCTCCGGATAGCGCAGCTACAAAAACAAAATAATGGGTGCGCGGATTGCACATTCCATTAATTACCATATTGCGCTCCTGTTATGATATATTTTGTTGCGACTTTAGTATCTTTCTCAGTAAGACATAACTTCCAAGCTATAGTTTCTTCGACAGTATTTTCCGAGATAATTGTTACTTTCTGATCCACCCCGTAAAAATGTTCAAGACACGTAAAAAGGAGGGCGTGCTCGCGTTCGCGGAACCACCGGTACCCCAATGATTGATCTTAAAGACACCGGTGGTCCAAACTCCATCTTGAAACTCTCATTTCTACCCTTTGATATCCCCCCGCGGCGCATCGAGCGTTCTTTTCCTTTTGCTCTTCAATCGGGGCACGTGTCTCTTTGCGGCGAGACTAGAAGACTTCGACAAAGAGGATGCTCGGCGAACGTGTATCGGAAGAAGGGCTGCGGTGCTGTCCCGGTGGAACAATGCCGTTCGGCGACGCCTTTGTTCGTCGCCGAGGAAAACCGAACGGGTCGCCGATTTGTGTCGCGACTCGCAACGCCCGGAATCGGCGAAGCTGCGTCTTCATTTGTCATCGAACCTCGTTATCGTTAGTTGCGATAAGACTGTGATAATTCATCTTCGCAATCACTGGTACTCGAGAAGTCTTCCAGCGACTAAAACGATACCGTTATCGCAGCTCCGCCATAAACATCACGATGAAAGAAACGTTTCGCAGCTTGAACAATATGAATGTGTCTTATCCAAACGGTAACGAATATAGACAATGATATATTATCACGAAACGTTACATGGATTATAGGTAATGATAACGAGAGGCTTTACGGTAGATATAGAACTTGGAATCATTCTTAATTCTTCGTACTACTATTCTTTCCTTCACAGCTAAGTTAGTCAGCACATTTTCGTGCTCGACATTGTCCTCGATAGAACGAGACAATTTTTCCTTGTTCGTATTACATGTATAATTGTCTCGAATAATTATTTTAAATAATTAGCGCATAAAGTATCGCATGATTTAAATTAATATTTCGAATAATGTTCTTTGAAAGGCGACCACGGGCATGGAAATTATGAAATGAAATAACACGTTATTCGCGAAATAATAATTATAATAACCTATGTGATCAACGTGGAAAAAGTTCCTGTGTTACAATAATATGACAATATGTCGCGAAAGTGGCACACCAAAAGGAAAGAGAGAAAGAAGCGATACGACAAAAAGGTACAACAGAACGGGAAATAAATGATTAAGATAATTAAATAAAGTGAAGAAATGGAAGAACTAGTTCAAATATTAGATCAAAAAATAAATGATAAAAAGGTACGACAGAACAGGAAATAAATGATTAAGATAATTAAATAAAGTGAAGAAATGGAAGAACAAGTTCAAACATTGGATCTAAAAATAAATGATAGGTCAAAATATTTTAAATAATGTCATTTCAAATGTGCCCAGGTCTGCGTGTAACACCGTGCTCTGTATAAAACACAGAGTACAGAATAATAGAAAAATGTTTCCGAGTAAAGTAAATCGCGGAGCCATGGGAAAGGGTGTCCGCCGATGCACAAATTGCGTAATGGACACTCGTGTCTTTTTTGTTGGATCGCGAGGGTCGTCATCGATATGCGCGTGCACGCGGAGATTCACGGAGAGCCCTGGCGCGAATTGCGGAGCGAGGAGAGGAGTACAAGGAGATCGTCGACATCGGATTCGACGGTCTCGCTCTCTTTCGACGCGTTTTTGCCCGATCCGTTTTCATAGCGGCTGTTTGTGCACAGGTCGGCCGACGCGAGGCGACGACGCGACGCAGCGTCGCGACGACGCCGGTTCGCATAAGAACGCTGAAAAGAAGCTGTTGAGGCGAGGTTCGCGCCTTAAAGCGCGCACTTCTGGGCCCTTCCCGGCCCTTCTCGCCCTTCGGCTTGTCACTGTCCACCGGAACCGCGGATGTAAAACCGGAGGAGGCGGCGCAGCGGCGAGTTTTTCGTCTCTAATTTACAGCCTGTCAAAGCTGCGTGCCACCCCATCACTCAGCCACTCATATCGCGGAAAATATGCATAATTCATAGGCCCCACCGGTGCTGTATATAATATTCCGTCGAGGTCGGCGAACGACGCGCCGGCAGCCGTGCTTTCGCGATCGACCACTCGAATGCTCGTCTCGAACTACCCCGCGGAAAACAGGGACGGATCTTCCAGTGTCGATTTCGATCGATTTCGAATGGCTGTCCGACTATTCAATTCCCACTGTCGGGTCAGGCGGATGCTTTCCGAGCGAGAAATTTATTTATTGATTAAAAAGCCCCGCGCCCTGCGAGGAAATAAAGTTCGGAAGAAAAATATACATATACACGGGAGCCAACATGCGAAAAATTCCCTGTTGCTGTCCCAACGAAAATACACCCTCTACGCTGTTGTTTTATTCGAACGGCTTCTCTCGCTTGCTAAAATATAGTCTCTGAGTTCGGAACGGATATTTTTGGGAAGGACGTCTAGGGAAGAACATCTAGAGATTATATTTATTTCGCAGGACGAAAACACCGACGAATTTACCGAGCTACCGTTTTGACACTCCTCTGGCAGCCTAGTGCTGGATAACGTGCGCTGCGAATTTTTTTGCCAACGTAAACACTGCCTATCTCGCTAACGGAATGCCGCAGAGCCACGCCGCGTACGCCAGATTTTGATAAGTCACCGAAGTTTGCAGATTGCGCTCTGCGGCAAGTAAACATGAAATTGTATATTTCCTGCGAGTAGAGCGCGAACAAAGGTGCCGATTTCTTACAATAGGACTTCGAGGCGAGACTGTCAAATATAATAGAACGTTTGAAAAAGTCGCGAAGAAATCGTGATTTTTCAAAACACGTAAAATGGAGTCCGCGCGGGTGCGCAAAATCTGCAAGATCCTTTCATAAAATACCCGGAATTTGTAAACGAAGTGCAAAGTACTTTTATTCGTGAAAATTTATTTTGTCGCCATGAAAATAGCTTCTATCCGAGGCAATAAACATACGCTAACGCTTCTCCCAGTCCTCAAGCCATTCTTCAAACGTTAAACAAGGTGTAGCCTGTGTGTTCTGCTATAAACTCAATGGTTCGTGGACCGCGATTGATCCAAGATCGACGACAAATGGTTTCAGTGCATGCACCGTTTGACTTTAGAATGAGAAATTCCGGGTACGTTCTTTTTATACACGACGTATAATGCTGATACCAAAGAAATTTAGCAACACGGCGCAAGGGTGAAGTGAAAAGATGAACGGCGCCCAATCGATGGCCGCGATGCATTAACGAGTAGCAATCGGTAACGCGACGTAATGAAACCGTCGTCGTCGGCTCGATAATAAAATACAGGCAAACGAGCAAACAGCTCCGCACCGGCGAACGGCCGTCACTTTTTCGGCACGATATGTAACACCAATACGGCCTGCAAACATCAGACTGCCGGACTGTAAATACCGTCGCAAATAGACGGCCGCCATTTTCCGACTTCATCCGGTTATTGTCCTTTCGGCTCGGTAAATTTTTATAGCGGCTACTGTTCTGTTCTGGTCGGCTCGGCCGCTCTTGCATTCATTCGACGCGGTTTTTACGAGTGTCGCGTGTTTGAGAGCAACGGGGTCCTCTCTCTCCCTGGATCCGGCCATGAAGGACGGATAAAGAGGATCCGCTCGGAACACGCCGGACACCGACCACCACGACGAGCCGACGACGCGGTTATTACACTAAGGGTCAACGAATTTCCTGGCCGAGCCGAGCCGAGCCGTGCCGTGCCGCGTCCACCCCGTGAAATCCACGGGGAAATGCGCCAACAGCGGTTGCACACGCCGTTCGATACGCGACCGTCCTGCCATGGTGTCCCCTGAACGGTCGCTCTGTGTGATAGCCGACTCCAAAATCCATCTCGCCGACTCGATTTTCTAACCAACCTCGCGCCCACCATTACTCATCCGTCGCGTCAAAACAACCGAACTTTAACCGGTCATCCCTTACTCGACCACCCCCGTTCACGTTTTACTAGCGGAAACTAGCTGAACATTGGACACCATTTTGTTTCGCCCGGCGCTACAAATCAAACGAAACTATTTTCATTTCCTCGTGCGCTGTTTTGTAGTTCGAATGCGAACGGGGCACTTAGATCCTTGGGTAAACAGTTGAACACGGAACACCATTTTGTTTCGCGAGAGCGATAAATCGGACGCAACTACTCTTTTTTTTTATTATAAGAAAATCTTTCGTGAGATGTTCTTACAACGTAACTACATTGCAGAATATTACAAAGCATAGTGAGTAGCGAGAACGTTAATAACATTGTGGAAACAAAAGGCCCTTAGGCACGCAGGTACAGTAATGTCTCCCTAACTGACGCTCAGGTTGTGCACAAAAATGAACAAATTGGGAAGAGAAGATTCTATTATTCGAGCCTTGCAGCTCGTTTTTATAGTTGTTGACAATTCGTGACTATAAAAATGAACCGCAAGGATCGAATAATCATCTCTGTTCTCCCTAAATTGTCCATTTTTGTGGACGATCTGAGCGCCAATTAGAGATACATTACTGTAACACGATTTTTGTCTACTCGATCATTTTAAGATCCTTATTAATAATTGCAGTATGAATCACGGATAAGTAGGTGTCTAATATAAATGAGGCACTCAAAATTTTTGCATGATAAAAAACTTTAATCTTTCGATCGAGAACGGAAAGGATCGGATTTAATGTTTGATGTAATTTGAAGGCGAAAACGTAAAAGTCCTTTCCCAGGCTTTGTTTCCGGGATAATTGATTTCGACAGTTTGTCCGATTCGCTTGGTCAAGTATTGACAAGTGGAAACGGAGCGTCATGGACAGATATACTATTACTAGCTGGAAAAGAGATTGTATTGTCGAATGAACAAATTTGATCCTATGTCTCTTGGAGACGATATGATATAATGAAATTGAAGACATGAAACTGTAATATAAAATAATAAAGCGAAATACTATATTTTTAAAGAATCGTATTTATATTAGTTGTACAGTCTGGATTATTTAATAATTAATATAATTGTCTCAATATAATTGAGACTCTCAAATATAATTGTGCATTGCAATTTTAGCATTTGAATCAATTTTTAGTTAAGCCCCTTTCTTAAGATACCTTGTTACGAAAAGTCTTAAATGTCCATGATAATTTACCTTTTTTCTTGAATCATTTAATTCCTTTGAATCAAAAATTACTGCAAAATTACTTGCACGAATTTCACCCGAAATAAGGACCGGCTTTCTACGGTTCTCCTAAAATCAAAATAATTTTATTCCTTTGAACATTATTCGAAGTAAAATGTTCCAAAGCCTGTTGCAGATTGTACAATTTACTCAAAATAGCTAAAAACTGTGCCAAATTAAAACAGAGCACAATGCTGGATGTTCCACTGAAAGATTTGTCTCTAACAAACTCGTGTCACATAAAATTATAATTTCCTAAAACTGGAATAATCATTTTATGCACTTCTGGCAAAACAGAGTAGTTGGAATACGAAATGGTAAAAAGATTAAAAGCATCTCGAAATATTACTTTCAATGGCGATTAAAATTATTACAGAAAGAAAGAACTTGCTATATATAGTTTCTGTTTCTCGTAATTGTTGCGGACAATTTTTGTTTTTCGCGAAAATCTGCTGCTACGACACTGCTCGTCGAAAGCGACCGTATAAAATTGCAACAGATTTCGCAAGCTCTGGTGACACGAATTCGAGTCGCTGGATCCTGGTATCATGCTATAGTGTTCCTGTTAGCCCTCGTTCCGCATCCTTCGACCGGCGGGTTCCCGTAAACAACGTGTCACCGGTGGAACACCCTCTTCATCGTCAACGTTATTGACGACGCGAGGAGAATTAGAGGCAGCCGTGGTGCAGCCGCCTCGGCTTTATGCTTCGCGGAACTTAATCGCAGCTCCGGCTGTTGTGACCTACTCCAGGATGAACAAGGATCAGAACCCGGCCCCGGGCGCGGGCCACTCGATGCTGAATTTTTAATGGCGTTGCTCCTCGCTGCCGTGCGACCGTGTCGCGTGCAATCACCCCGACCCCATGAATATGTTACCCTGAATCGTTCGGAGAGCGAGCCGAACGAAAGCACGTGCAATTTAATTAGCGCGCCCGGCATCTCTGCGGAACACGGCGCATCGGCGTGTGCATCGCATGCTGCGCGGAATTCGCGATCCTGATGGATATGATCGGCTTTTTCCCGGTAACAAGGTCACGGAGACCTAACGATTTTACCACACGTCGTAGTTTCCGTGGGGAAAGCTTATTTTTCTGGATAATTTTTATGCATTTCAGAGTGGATTGACTTGGCCACGGAGAAGGGAGCTTGTAATTGGACTGCGGATTTTGTGCAATTTTCGGCGAGATTGAGTTGGCGAAATTTAGCAGGCGAGATGCAATGCTGCATCAACCGCTTTATTATTGACAACTCGGTTAATTTGTTCGGACGTGAAATTAATTTCTGCATCACTTTTTTTTACATACAAACGATCCAGGCGATTTTTACTTTACAACAGATTGTGATAGGATCAGAATTGGGCAAAATTTTATTCGGATGACGGATAAGAAATGAAGACTAACGAACCAAACAGTCGACAATTATTTCCATTATTATTCGAATAATTTTAGTCTCTATTCGAATAAACAGATAGAATAATTTGTTAACGAATAATTTTTATTCGAATAAAATGTTCGACCGAAAGTGCTTCCTAGGAGTATATTTTATAGTATTGTACGGCGTATATCCGGATTGCACGCATTTGGGTCATCTACATAGTTCCATACCGAATGAATGTGACAGGGCATAAAACTACGAAATCCGGTCGTATTCAAAGTATTCTAGTCTCGTCCGCGGCATAATAATATTTCATTATGAATTGGTGGAGCAATACCCGTCATACCATTACGAGCCCACTGTAATAATTGTCAATCGAGTGGCCAGTAACTCAGTTTGAATATTTCAAGACTAATAACAGTGCTGAATGTCACGTATCGCGTGGAAACGGATCTGTCTATTAATAATTTCCTAGCTAAGCTAGACGCGTTATCGCTAATCCCGAGACATTATTCCGTCTTGTCAATTATCGTTCGACCGGTAACAGCGTAATTTGCAAAATTCCTTGTCAGATCAATTTCCGAACGATAAAATCGCAGTTGAACGAAACTGAAATATTATAGCCGATTGAAGCCAACTGCATAATGCAATTTTTGCCTAATGCTGCACGGCGGGGGAACAGATTCGCCAATAAACACTGCCGTGTCCGATGTACAGACATTCGGCCCGCCTGCAAGACCGAGCCTTCAATGGGAATTATACTTTATAATGGACACTAAACGAGGGTAGCATCCCGACCTCTTCGCCGGAAGATAAACGATTCAAGAAGAAACGGAGGAAATATTTGGCCGACGTCTCTCCCCGGGTCAGATTCGACGGGTAACAGAATTGAATAATGGAAGGTCGTTCTGAAGTTTCGCGGAGCTTAAACCGGAACGACTTTTTCAAGTCGTTGTCTCGCTGCGTCGCCGCACGAAAAACGGTGCACGGAACAGTTTTCCTGATTGGCTGTATGAACGGGACTCGAGATTAAATTAACTTGACGAATGAAGCATTGTAAGCCGGAAAAGATAGACACGTCGGAGATGTTATTTGAATAATTGCGACACTGCTAGTAGAGATAAGGTGGCGGAATTAGATATCCACGTTCTAAAATTACAACCAACTCATACTTTTACCTGACATTTCCAAGGAGAACATAAATTCGTGGAATTTCTATTTTTGTATTTTACTTCATGAAAACTGAACCGAGGATAATGTTTCTTTCGCTAACTAGGTAAACTGTGGTACCATCTAGTTTTGCTAATGTACACGTTTTCTTAAAAATATAGATCGATATATTTTTATGCAAACTCATCTTTTTCTATCTTACTCTGCAAAAATTGAAATAAGGGTCACACTCATTGTGATAGCTGGAACAGTGTTCATAATAAGAATGAAATAAAGGTGCTGTTAATTTTCTCTAACAAAAACGTTGAAAACACTGAATTGAAATTTATAGTAATTATGATAAGTAGAACATTTCCATTGCCACCTAAAGCGTTTCTCACAGTAAGACTAAAACAAAGATGCTAAAGATATATAACGAATAAAATTATATTCGAAATACTATTCGAAAAAAAATGTCATTTGAAGAATTTTTTTGGAATAAAACTTTATATATTCGAATAAAACTTCATTCGAAAGATAAGTGTAACAAAATTTTGTTCGTAAAATTTGTTCGAAATAACGAATAACGAATAAAATTGTATTCGGAAGATTAGTGAAATCAAATTTGATTCGGAACATTTTTCGGAACGTCGTTCAAGTAAAATTTTCGTCGAAATATTATTCGCACGTGCCAGAAACGGATAAAATTCCGCAGGGGAACTAGGCGGCGGTAACAATGGCGACGCGACGCGACGACAGTCAAGTGCAAGTTCATCGGATGCAGCGTTGCAAGGGTCGCCCTATTAACATTTCATCCCCGGCATCGGCGGGTCAGTTATCTGACATTTATTAAAACGGGCTCTCGGCTGCGTCATCGATCACGAAGCGCGCGTCGGTCTCGGCCGACCGCAAAGGTGGAATAAAATTCATCGACTCCCATGAGCCACGGAGTACATCAAAGCCGGCGGGAGGGTGGGTTCCCAGCCTCCGCGCGCCTACTCGCGGAGGACACAGCCTGCCAGGGGTTGCTCTCGGCTAAATGTAGCGTATAATTTAGACAGCAGCTGCGCCGCGCGACAAATATAATTCGACGCATCAATCTGCGGCTTTAGGGTCGAACTTCAGGAGCCCTTGGACCGGCGCTAACCGTCAGACGGTCGAGGCCAGGCAAAAAGATCGGACCCGCTGGTTCCACGGCCGAAATTTAATTGCTAAGAAGTTATCTGCTAATTGGAGCACGTACCGCAAACGGAGTTTTACGAATATTCCAGTTAGAAAGTTATGGTCCACGAACAAACTCTCATGGGATACTGGGATAAATAATTTCGTCTACGGTAAACTCAATAAATCTGAAAATTAATACTTTTTATAATTTATTAGGTTGTCTAAGTTAAACAATTTTTAATGAGTCACATGTGAGATTTCAATATTAAAAAAGATATCCTTCAACTACAGGGATATATTTGTCGATGTTGCATTTGTTTATTTACTTAATGAACTGCGGAGGATCAGCAAGAATACTGCTTAATTATCTTGAAAAGAAAACGTGATTTAATATAGTATTAATATAGTATCAATAAAAAAATAGAATGAGCTTTATTCGATCACTCGATTAGTTTTTGCCTTAAACCAAAATTTCTTGAAGAATTTGTTACATTGGATTGTGGATAAAATGTTCGCATAATTCGCCGTTTATTGCAAGTATTTAGCAACATGTAGCAACAAGAAACAGCAAAAAGTTCGCCGGCATTGCGTCATTGTGCACAAAATGTTTGCGTAAGTTGCGGTTCATGGGAAACATTTGGCAACATGCAGCGACAAGAGGCAGCAAAAAGGTTACTCAACGTTGCCACAGCATTGAGAAAATGTTAGTGCAGGTTACAGTCGATTGGACACGTTTTGGAGCACTTCTGGCGCGACAAGAAGCGCGGAAAGTTTGTCGTCGTGGCTTCGGCCGCGGACTTTTGGTTCTTGTCGCGGGTCGACGCCCGTGAAAATTAGAGACGGCTTTCGTGAAAAACGCGGCTGCAGATTGATGATAAATAAGGAATTAAAATATCGGTCTGGGAAAGCTTCGGGTCAGCCGTCGCGGCGCGGTAATTTATAGGGAAAGTTTCGGCGAGAGGGAAAGTGCGGGCCGGCCGGTGTTTTCGCGCGTTTCCGTGCGAAAATCGGCGCGGAAATAAAAGAGTTTCCCGTCGGAAAAGTAAATCGAGTTTTCGAAATAAATCTTTCGCGTCGGGCAGATAGGAAACGCGTCTGTTCCGCAGCCCCTAAACGTTGTTTTCTCGTTCGGCCATTAGAGAGAATTGATTGCCTTGGAAATCGTTTTAAAGTGACTAAAGTGATCAACGAATCGGTCGAAGGAGCCTCGAACTGCTCCGAGGGAAACAAATATTATAAATTTTTCAAGAGCAAGCGAGATCGTTTCTCGGAAGATCTTCAAGGGATTTCCAGCGAACGAGCCGTAATTGGATTTGCTCGAGTAGAATATTAATTAGATGGTCTTTAAAGCAGTGCCGCTACCTGCATCAAATTATTTCTGATAAAATATATTACGTCACTTAAGCGCGTTACCATTTACAAGATCCCGCTTTGGAAGTTGAAGCTCAGACTGCTTTAACGTGAATTCGGATCGCTTCTTCCAATGAAATTCTGCGTTCGCGTCGGAAACAGTTTGACCGTCAATAACAAGGTTTGTTAAATCGAGTTTAAGCCAGGTGCCCGCATATTTTAACGCTATCGAGCGAGTATTTTTCAGAACGCGGCGTTAGAAAACATTGACACTGGAACAATAGCGCGTTTCAACTAATTTCACACCTCGCAGTATACGATATTTTAAAAAACGAGAGCATGTCACTTTAATAGACATTTGAAAACAATCTTCACATTTTAGACGCGAACATTGAAAAGAGGTTATTACATGTGTTTTTTCAAAAACGATCACCAGGAATGCATTTACGATAAAAGTGACTAGGCAAAACACCGATCTGTGAGATCATTAGACGAATTGAAGAACATTGTAAAATTCGCGAGTTTTACAATTGATTTAAAAAGTTTATTATCCAATGATCGCGAGTCCAATGAATACATATGTGAATTCCTAGGTTTTCTATCTTTCAATATAAAAATCCAGAGGCTTGTCGCGGAGTTGGAAGAAACGATACACGGTCATTTAAACGTGAACATTTCAATGTGAATCATTGTTTCCGTTTCCGTATTCGACGCGCGTTACGGCGCTGCGATGTGACACATTTTCGATACGCAGAGTCCGCTTTACGCGAGAGGAAAAAAAGAAGGGAACGAAAAAAAAATATATATATATATATATATATATATACCCGAAAACGTCCCACCGCGGGTCTAAAAACGTATGCATAAAGAGAACCTCATGAATACTTAATGTAACCGTTTGTTGTGTTGCGGGGGCGTTTTAAAGCCTTTAACCGCTTCGTTTGGTGTTTCCACGTTGTACACCGCTCGACGCCGGTTCATTATGTATGCATCTTTTCCTATTGAGAATTACAACGTGCGAACGAAACAATGAACCAGTCAATGGCGCGCTCGGCCGAGCATTGTGTTTTATAAATGCTATGAGCCGAACGTGACGAAGAATTCAATCCTAGATCACGTCGTGCCGGACGGTGAAAGATTTATGCGAGTTTACACTTCGTCGGGACATTCCAGAAAAAGCGTTCAACGCCGTGGTACATACTTGTTGAGTCAGCTTCATTTTTCAAGACCGGCTTTCTAGAGGCGCGTACCACCGCCGCTCGGAAACTTTTAATTCGAGACTACGCCGGCGAAAGAGTTTACAACGCCGAAGGCGTGTCAAACAGCCAGGCGTTGAAAAATAAGAAAGCTACGAGTCGTTCACACGCTGGTCTTCCGAAGAAGCTTGCAGAATGTGTTTTTATAACCATCTTTTTTGTTTTGGAACGACGATAGCGACGGACTCGATAGAATTGTACATATTCATTTAATCCCTTTAAACACAAAATAATTTTCGTCTACACATTTTTTAAACTTGTTCCCGCGTGCATGAAAAATGGAACGCAGCTTCGAATTTAATAAAATTTATGCGGTTTAATATTGTTCTTTTCGACGCGTTAAAGAAAGCATGCAAATACGTGATCAGGGGTGTTACATATAAACACTTTTTAAATATCTCTGAAAAAGGATTCGTACAAGTTCCAACTTATTTGCACTCTCAAATAAGGTACTCGTTTAACGCTAGCGATGATTGACTCAAAACGACAGCTTCAAGAATATTTAATTTACCAATATTCAGATTGTATGCGTACATTCATGAAGAACTGATTCGATAAAACGGACACATATTATCATAAACTCGCTAAAAATCTGAATAAACATATTTTCGTTTTATCAAGCAATATAAAATACTCGATTTTACCGCTTCCTAAACCTAGTATTAAAGAAAAAGTCTAAGGATTTATACAGGAGGAGATCTCAAAGATTACGTATTGATGGAGCGGTCTTCAGGATCCTTCCAAGGTCGATTTGTATAGGGTCGTTGTCCTCTTTGCATCCCCCGAGGTTCGTCGTCCTTCCCCGACAAAGTCGACAAGAGAAAGTGCCCCAGCTTCCCTGTGATTTCACCATCTGCAAGGTGTCCGTTAGTGTTCGCGCTGGCGAAGGACACCCTGGACAGCGAGCGTGTCTTCGTCTCCCACAGCTCGATCATCCCCCACTCTCGCTCGGTCTCAAGATGCTGTCGCGAGTCTGCAACTCGCCCCTTTGTCCCGCTTCCTATTGTTTCTTACAGTTCTGTCGGATAACCCTACGTTTACCCTGACTGAGATTGTTTGTCCCTCGGTGTCTGTCGCGCATCCCTAAACATCAGTCACCAGAATAAGTAGCGGCAACTCCGGAACGACTTCCTTTAAGTCACCGTCCACTTAGCGTTGGCTCGGGAGTCTGAGGCGCCGTTGAAACTATAAAACGAAGAGCACACAACAAACACCAACAGCTTACAACAATCCTACTCGCACAGCATATATTTTTATCGTGCAAATAACTCGTACGGAGGAGTTGAAAATTCAAGCTCGTGGATTTTCTGATATTATTTTTGTGATCACGCACACGAGACGTTCAAATGTCACATTAACGATGTTAATCATTGATATTAGCAATTAACGTGTTTTGATGCCACATGTGGAATATCCAGGTTAATGCGAAAAGAGGAACACTTGGTAGAGAATTTCGCTCGATATAGACATCGAATCTTATTTCGTGAACTCACTATTCCTAGAGCGAATAATCATGATGTATTTATAGTATAATATAATATATAGTATAGTATAATAGATAATATTTATCGTGCATAGAACGTCAATTAGGAAATTACTCGAACGTCCAATTTCTATAATTCTTCTTTACACAACAGAACGTGGTAATATTCATCATATAGTAATTTATTTATCTATTTATTCAATATTTTGATGCGACGAACCCTTTGCATTACGTAATTAAAATAGAATGTGATAACTGTTGAGCAGACAAGTAAGAAAAGATGAACAACAGAATACAGAAATAAATGCGTAAAGTTAAAAATATATAATTGCTGCTATCGATAATAATGAACGTGCACAAAGTTTAACAAAAATCAACGATTGTGGAGTCAAGAATCGCAAGTGCTATATTAAACTAACTGCAATGCTCACAGTAATTAACAACGTGCATACCTCCGCACGCGTTCTCAAGCATTTTACATTTGAAATTCTCAAACGCGGGTCTCGCTTGGCGCCGCTAAAAGGGAACTCGATGGAATTGCAGTCGTCTGGTAAGCAGATCACGGCATCGGCGTAGTGTACGGTCATAAAATTTTATAAACTCGTAGGAGCGAGCCCGGAAGTTCTCGGAGGCTGCTCGCCGAGATCAGCGAAATTTATTTAACGGGACAGATCGGACCTCCGCCGATACGGCGTCGGTATTTACGAGGCCGGTCGCGGGACCGAGAACGGGCGCGTTTCCCTTCAAAGTTCCCGCGAGACCCACGTGACAGATAGAAGTCGGTCGAACAAAGTAGGAAAAGCGTTAGTGCGGAATTAAGGGTCGTCGGGGGTCGTTCGATAAAAGGGGACCTGGCCTGGTCTCTGGAGGCGCATATACTTCAGGAAGATCTTCCTCGGACAGCTCGTCTCACACGAGCGTGTATCATCGACACGTGGCATCGTGTCTGCGCGTTGCAACTCCCCCTCGCATACCTGCTCGTCTCCTCTCCTCCCTCTTCTTCATCTCACCCTCCCTCCGTCTCTCTCATTCTCTCTCTTTCTCTCTTTCTCTTTCTCTATCTCTCATGTATATTCCATTCCGCAGTCGCCACGCACCCTATAAAACAAGGAACACGCTTACCGAGCTATTATATGACTTTTTTCTTGCCGCAATAAAGGACCCTGGGCGTTCGTGGCTCGTTATAACGCGGCTACGAATAACTCCAGTTGTTCCCATTCCGGTCGCGGAAATTTCAATATACAGGGATAAATGAAATTCTTCAACGAGGTTCAATTCTCTGACGGATGCCGCGTTTCAGACTCGGACGCGTGATATTTGTTTCCGGACACTTGCCGTGCGGTTTGCGCTCTTTTATTGGACGTCCCCGGTTTAATCCGGCTCGCATCGCGGAGAACCCGGATCGCTGACAGAAAATGCAATTCCGTCGGGAGACAAAGCCTTCTTTAACATTATCGATCAATTTATCTGCGGGCATGCATCTGACAAATAAAACGCTTCGGCCAGACAAATGTTATTTGATCCTGAATCCGATACAGTGATCGGCTTCGTAGCTTTAGCGATAAAAATTGTGCAATTACTTGCTCGAGTCTTTTTGCTCGACAAATGTCCACAACTCGGAGCGAACTGTACGATCGTTTCACGGGAAATTCACGGATCGTCTGTCACACGTGACAAATTATTTGCCACGCGTTCTATTAACATTCCGCTAACACTCGAATGGCAGACCTTTTTGAGAAAAATGTAACACGATATGCTTAGGTTGATTCATAATTTTATTTATCAGTTCAGTCAATATTTTTTTTAATGTACTTCTCCTGATCACGTTAATCTTTTTATAAACCTTAATTAGACATGTGGACATTTAAATTAATTGTCGGAAACGAAACAGTCAAATAATATTTATACTGTGGGTCCAAATGGACCCAAATCCCGCTGTTTGGGTATTTATTATTTTTATTTATTATTTATCATTAGGATATTATTATTTGTCTTATTAGTAGATGAACGGAGGATTTCTTCGATGAGAACGTTGCTTTTAACTTTTATCGTACTTTGACTAGTTAAATTGCTAAGTAGAATGTTATTTTTTAATACGGAATACAAATCTGTTCCGTTTTCATCAATATTTAAGCATTTAAGTAAATGTAGGAACACAATAGATATAAATTGTTGTGTTTATGCCAAGAAATGATTACAATCGAAACAGTTCTAATCACACTTTTATCTTTGTATTAAACGGTTTATTTTGTAAAAAAAACCTACATCAGGTAAAATGTCACCACCTGCGCTTTATAATTCCATCGAGTGATTCATCCGTTCTTGTAAAGTCATCTCTACAGAATCAGTTCATCATCTTCTCATTGTCGAATACCTAGTCTACCTCAATTAACAACCAGCTAAATAATATTGCCAACTCGTCGGTAGTTCCGAATTGGATGTTATCAATTTGTAGGCGATTTGCCGGAAATTAATGAACGAGCACGAAGGAACGTAGTTGTGTTTTCGATGGCATTCCATTGCGGTCGATTTGAAGCAATGCGGGACGGAAACCAAAGACAAAGTGAGAAAGTGAGAAAGAGAGAGAGAGAGAGAGAGAGAGAGAGAGAGAGAAAGAGAGAAAGAGAGAGAGAGAGAGAGAGAGAGAGAGAGAAAGAGAGAGAGGTAGTCGAGGAGCTTCGTGCAATATTCGAGACAGGAGAGGAAAGTTTATCGAAAGGACGATAAGCAGCGAGTCTCGACGCTGTGGCGGATATGGCGTCATCGGTTTTGCCATAGGGATCGATGGTGAAGTGCTGCGTGAGTGGTTCTTGTCGTTGTTTAGACTCCGAAAGACGAGGCTGGTCACGTTCTCGATATCAGAGGCGTAGCAGCGTTTTGTATACAGTCGCACCCTCCTTTCAACGCCGCTGAAATTATTGGCGTAACGAACCGGACGACACGACGTCTGCTTTGATTTTTTCACACAATAGGCAGCCCGTTCGCGACCCACGTCCGCCGATGTCCCAGCATCCCTTGCCCCGTTGATACGTTTCGACGGGCCTCTCGTTACGCTTGTTTAAACCCGACCGGATGAAACCCCAAATTCCGACAGCCTGAGATGCGAGCAAAATTTTTGATCCCATTTTTCCCTTCGTCGAATATTCCTTTGAAACAACAATGCGATAATTTGAAGCTTCAACCCTTCGGCACCGAGAATTTTTCCGCGGCGTCAACGAGCGCAGCTGCTTAAATTTGATTTGTTTTATTTATGTATACAGGTAAACGCCTATTTTTACGATAACGAAAACAAAGGTTGGAAATTTTTATTCTGAACAGAGAAAACTTTTGCTTTCCCTACAATTTTTTGTTTTCCTTATTTTAACACGTCGCTCCTAGTTACAATTTTCCTCGCGGAAATATTCCCGCCAAGAACAGTTTTAATCGATCAAGCTACACGTTGCAGTTTTTAGAAGCATCAGGTTAATGAAATGAAACTGAAAATTCGACAACAGCTTAGCAAGGTTTAATTAAATTCATGATCCTCCACACATTTTCAGCTAAGTTCCTCTCAAAAACCACTTACGCCGGTGCTAAATTACTCCTCCGAGTGCTTGTTTAACCCTCAGACAGTTTCTAAATCTCTCGCGCTCTCTCTCTCTCTCTCTCTCTCTCTCTCTCTCTCTTAGCCCTCAACAAGTTTCTCTTCAATCTAAAATCAATTTTCGAAATATTAAACACTGTCGCCACAGTATTCCAGGCGTTTCGCTCTACGATCGATAATTACACCAAAACTCGTTAATGGTTCTAAAATAGTTTCCGTAGCTCCTGTAGAAAACACTCTAGAAGTATCAACGACCTAACCACCCCTTTCGAAATAATTGTACCGGGTAACGAGAGCCACTATACATAGACTAACCCACTGAAATTATAATCGCGTGCCAAGAAGGCATCAGGCTGACCTAAATTTACCGGAGATAATTCATTCAGCTACGAGAGGCTACCTTGAGTACGAAATCGTTAATTGCTTTCCCGGGGCGTGGGGGGTGGGGGAGGCGAATCCAATCGTATCGATTCCGGCCACTTAATCGGAGCGCTGCACAGGGACAGTGAAATTCGCGACTCTTTTAATTCAAGAACCACCACCGGCAATACCATTAGAGCCGGCATGTAAACAGAGAAAGAGAGAGACAGGTGGCTCGTCAACGCAGACAACAGGGTCCGGACATTCCGTTGGTGTTTAACGAACACTCGAAATATCGGCTCTTTTGATAAAATTACATCGTCGTTTTTCTCTGTCGCCGAAGTTTTCCCTCGGCCGGCTATCGGCCGTTTCGATGCTCTCGCGAGCCGATGGAGTTCTCGAGCAATTAGCCTCGTTAAGGAGGCCGAAAGAGGACCGGCTCTCCTGGTCCCTCAGCCGGCTTGTAGTCGCCTTTGTTCTCGGATTGGCGAGCAGGAGCGAGAAGGTGCTACGGGACAAGATGTGGCGCGGCCCGACAGCGCTCCTCAACTTCGCAATAAATAGCTTAATTTCCTTAATTAAAACCCCTGCCGGCACGAGGGACCGTCCGATCGCGCCACCTGGAGCATTAGGTGCGCAGATTAATCCGTAGCCCTTTCTTCACTAATTTATTGTTCGCTTACCGACAACCAAAATAGGGTCCTAAAGTTGGTGAAACGCCTAAACATTTTCATTTTGCGATACGTGTTCCAGTTTATCATTTTAATTTCGTTTGTTGTTTTATCATCATTGTCATTGCGTGATTTTGTCGTCGGTTTCTTCACAGCTCGGGATTTCGAAGATTAAGGTTGTTTAACAATTTTTTACTACCGCCTCGCTCATATGTGGGCCAGAGAATTATTTTCTGAGTTTTTGGAAGTAATTCTTACGTCAATTTGTTATACCTTCCTCATTTCATTAGGATCTGCGAAGCGTAAGAATGTTGAACAAAGTTATCTCTGTCGTACATCTGAACTTTTTAATTTCAATTTCATCGAATGTAGCACTTGAATTTCATAAAACTTTTGAGATTATTGGCGTATATATTTATTTCATTCTTTTCATTATTAATAACATTATAAGATTGACTTAAAGAATTTATTCGATCATTTCTCACAAAAGAGACTTTACAAACTAAACAATTTTTAACGAAATAATGTGAAATCGGTTATTTTGACCGGCTCGGCAGGTTCAGCGTTTAGACTGGGGATCTTTATGCAAAATAAAAAGTTCTCACAGCAAATGCAAGAAATAGAAATTAAATGGAAGGTCGTTTTCTGTTTCAATAATTTTAGTAAGATGACAATAATGTATCAGCGTTCTTAAAATCTTCTGATGGTTCTCCCGATTCGTATACCACCTTCTCATTTTCAGCCGTAAATGCACAACATCTGTAGTCTAGTTATAACTAACACCTTCACGTCCAAAACGTCTCGGATACATTCTGAGCATCCTACATCACTCTGTACACATCGCCGAAATTATCTTTCATTACTGGATCATCGTCCTAGCAACATATCCTACAATCTGAGCAGAAGCTCTTCACCCAAGCGGCAAATTCAAAATTGAATAATATCTCCGTTCGCATCGAATTACATGTAATTCGTAGGCCAAGGAGATTAACAGCGAGGTCGAGCAATTAATTAGTGTACCTAATAATTCATGCTGGCCAGTCCTCCACTTCCTGCTGCAAGCAGCCAGTGCTGCCGACCGCGCAGCCGAGCGAATGGGTCCGCGTTACGCCTTCGGGTCCCGCGATTATGCGAGCGCCTTCAGCAGCCGCTTTCAACGATGCTTGTTCACCGATACGTACAATTCGTCGTTTGACTGTCGGGCGACCCCCCTTTTTCACGAGCAATTATGCGCTGGCCGTCGGAACGCTTAGGGAAACACAGAGAGGGGCGGAGGAAGGGAGGGCCAAGTCAGGAAACACGCCGCCTACGCGACAGAGACGGGACGAGACGACGATTATTACAGAGTTAATGAGAGAGCAGTAATTGGTTGCGGCAAGCCGGCCACCCGGCTGACCGACCGCCGATCGTTCGCCACGCTCACCGGCGCCCTGGGCACTGATCGTCGCGCTGAATATTACAGAGCACGTGCGTCTGCGTGGCCCGCGCGTGTCTATGTATCACGGGGTAATTGTCGGAAAATACGGTGGTTTAGCGACACCTCGGGCAGGTCAGGGACGCGTGTCAGTCGGCGTTTACTACGCGACCGAAACCGACGCGACGCGCCGGGCCCGAGAGGAACGCGTATGCTCGCGTATGCTCGCGATCGATCCAATAACGGTTCCTTCCTCCGAGCCGCCCGGAAAACGTTCGATCACCTGTTCAACCCCTGCGCGCTTGCTTCTCGGCTACCTACAATCGCTCCTGAAAGCCTATGTATATTAAACTTCCGATTTTCGATAAATTGTCGATATTTCAGCCAGATTAGGTCTTTACGAAGAGACACTGCAGGTATCCGTTTACTATGTTTAGGACCGAGTACAGTAAATTCTCCTTAATTGATGCTCAGATTGGAAACAAAAATATACAATTTGGGAAGAGAAGATACAGTTATTCGAATTTTGCACCTCGTTTTTATAATTGTTGATTATCTGCAACTATAAAAACGAGGCGCAAGGCTCGATCAATCGTATCTCCTCTTCCCAAATTGTCCCTTTTTGTGTACAATCTGAGCGTCGATTAGGGAGACATTAGTGTATCACGGTTCGATCTTCATTTTTAAATAGGTTAGTTCTGGAGATACTGGTTCGTTCTTTGAAGCTGTCTGGAACATATTTGGTCAACTATTCAACCCTTGCGTACTTTATTACGGTGTCTAGGTATAGTAAATTCTCCCTAATTGACGCTCACCTGGTACAGAAAAATGGACAATTTGGGAAGAGGAGATGCGATTATTCGAGTCTCGCGACTCGTTTTTGTAGTTACCGATTGTCAACAACTATAAAAACGAGCCGCAAGGCTCGAATAATTGTGTCTTCTCTTCTCAAATCGTCCATTTTTGTGTACAAACTGAGCGTCACTTGGAGAGAATTTAGCTTATTAATATCCGCTTTAGTTTATTAATATCATTATTAATATTATCAATATCGCTTTAGTTTATTAATATTATTATTAATATTATTAATATCGCTTTAGTTTATTAATATCCGAGTTCAGCGTAAATATTTTCTCTGCGTGCCTCTATATTACATCGTTTTAAAGAAAAATGCAGCCGAGGGTCGTCGTTTACTTATGGAAGTTTACAGCGACAATGCCCTGTCTGATAGAAATTTTATGGATTAGTTCCAACGATTCACCTCTTTCCACTCGAAGGATTTGATCAAATCACTTGCCAAAATCTTGAACACATAATATCTGCAAAGCAGAGAGTAAACGCTTCGAACAAAATACGAAATGATAGAACGTTGTCTGTTTAAGTAAAATTCGGTAGAAGGTTTTACGAAACGAAAATTGTTAATTTTGAAAGTACCACAATTTTGCAAAGGATTTCGATACGTTAGAAACAACATGCGTGTCTTGTTTATTAATAGATTTTTAGTAAGAACAGTGGTATATATATATATAATAATATATATATATATATATATAATGCGGTTTATTACTTTTGCGAGAGCAACGAACCTTTCGTCTTATTAATTGAAATTAGTGCGATCCACGGCCGGTATTGATCGAGCCGAATTAATTGCTGCGAGACCAATTAGCCAGAACATAAATACTATAATATTAGATCACTTCATAAATCCGTGGCGCGGTTTCATCGGATATTACTGTATCAGCAATAACTTCGATTGTACGCTGCTTAAACGCGTGCATTGCCCGATCCGTTTAATCGAAATTCCACTTTGAAATACTTCATACATCATAAAAATCTGTAAATTAATCTACCTTGCACGATCCATTTGCAATATACCTACAAAAGTACATATTTATTCGCGGATAATCGTAAATCTTACTTCCACGGAGTACATTAAAGTACTTATCTCTGTAATAATAAATATTTTATTATTGAGCTAACCCCTTCGAGTCGTTAAATTTACAATTATCACACTCGTATTACAGTACTTATCTCTGAGGTAAATATTTTACATTCGAGCGAGCCTTTTATGAACAAAATAATTTCTAGCTTAATATGATATTATTCGAAGAATATCACAAGCTTTCGTCCCCTAAAAATTGCGAAACGTATTCCTGCATAGAATCGCAATGATTGAACATGAAAACTACAATAATGACAAAGCATATGAACGTAACTCGAGACTCGGAGAACGAAGCTGGCCTCCAGATTTTTATGGGGCCCCAGGCATCCGATGCACTGTAAATATTGTTAGGGCAGAGGGTGCGCTAGCAGATCGCATATCATGAATCGCGTTAAACGTTCGATTGCAGTCCCCGACTGCCGACGACAAAGTTAAAATCTCTGACGCGTGTCGTAAGGCCATAACAGACTTTTCGTGTAATCCTCAATTAACCGGATTAATGAGGGAACGGTAATTGGCTGCGGCGAGAGCTCGCATGGACCGCACCCTTACAAAGCAGAATACGCAACCCGGTGCATAGTATACATATACATACATATACATAATACATACAGAGGCGTCCCGGCTACGTGACGGACGTCGCGCTATTAATTTATTATCACCAATTACGTGACTTACATAACCTGGAATTTGATTCCCGACACCCTACGTTGCATCATCCTCTGGCATTACGATGAAACGTAATACTCTAGGACAGAGTGTTTAACGTGGAAATGTCGTCCTGTCAATGCCAGAAGATTCCAAGAGACCCTGATAAACTATTTGTAAATAAATTGAACATTTTGCGCAGCCACAGAATTTAAATACAGTTAGCTATTGCTTACGAGATTTTAAAGAACGCGATCGGTATTCTGCTGTCCTCAGTGAAAATTTCTTATATATTAACCCGAGAAAGATAACCTACGTCGCAGAGGCGCCTGCGAAGACTGTTGATTTTTGTTAATTTTTCATAGAGGTCTAGTGATTTAAGTTTAAAATTATTTAAAATATAAAAAAATATAATATAAATGCATTTTATTTTTACAATAATGCCAAACCTTTAAAATGACTAGATTAACTTAAATAAATATCCATTGTTAGTATAAAATTGACGCCTTAGAAAAGCATGCGCCTCTGAAGCGTATGGTTATCTTTTACGTACGTTGTCATATGGTTATCTTTCTAGGGTTAATTTGCCACTTTTTAGGATATCGTATTAAAATATTTGCAACTTCATGTAACTTTTACCTTTTAAGCGAAACTAAAATATTATACATGTATATTATATATGTATAGTTCATAGAGTTCCAAATTCCGTTTATTTGTTTTCACTTATTTAGAAGTGATTTTATTAACTTCAATCGTCACATTTTGGACGGTTAGAAATGTTAGTTATTACAATTTAAATAAGGCAGTATTTTAGGTGAATTGTAGAAGCAGACGAGTGGACATAATCTAATCTTCTGAAATACGGAAATTATTGCAAGCGTAGAAATGTATATCTAACGCTAGAATTTGTATTACTACACCTTCCATGTCAAGAAATGTTATAATTGCACAGAGATCCACCGTGCAGTCATTAAGCAATTAGGAAAGAAATGAAAAGCCTATGTATCGACCGCCTTGAATACAGTTTTAATAATTCCATACTGCTAATACATAGTTGCTGCAACAGCGGGAATAACTAAAGTCTATAATTTGAACTCCCCAGAGCTAGAACTAACCTGGAGAACGTAATTAATAAAAGTTCCCAGTCGTGTGCAAAAATAGCCTGCAATTGTTTTAAATAAAATAGTATTCAATGAACCAGACGGCCATAGACTCCGAGCTTGTGGTACAAGTTTCAAGAGTCTCGCATTTCTAGGTACGATACCGAACCATATACATTACTAATTGTCGCCTGCATGCACTACCCAATAAGCACTGAACGTCTTAAAGACGTCTATTTTACGTCCATTTTAAGTTTGAACGTCGTGCGCCCTAAAATGGACGTCTTTAAAACGTGAAAACAACGTCCAATTTTTGGATATCTTTAAAACGTGAAAACAACGCCCAATTTTTGGACATCTTTACAACGTGAAAACAACGTCCAATTTTTGGACATCTTTAAAACAGACGTCTGAAATGAAATGTCACGAATTGGACGTCCATTTAACGTTTGAAACATGACGGCCAATACATAAAATGTCATAGATAATTAATTAACGATGAATTAAAGATTCTTCAAACGTTTGTTTCAGGTTCAGATAAAAAAGTTAAAAAACGCGAGTATTTCATCTTTTGTCATTTCAGGTACTTGCAATTTTTGATAGAAATATTTTAGACATTCTCTAATAAGCTAGACCCTCTAATCCTAAAGGAAAATTCACGTCATGTGGTCCATTATTAAAAATGTTATTCCGTTCTAAAAAGTGTCCGAACACTTTAGTGAGCCACGTGACACCGCATAAAGAGTCCGGTTAGGTGAGCGATAGACTAGTATCATCAATAAAGAATCTCGCCGAACAATGATTGATTCGCGACATTATCGTCGGCCACGAGGAGCGCAACGTTAAGACGATAATAGAATTTTCATGTAATCCTTAGTAATTCCCTTGCGGTTGTGCAGGAACCCACGGCCAGGAACCCTTGGCGTGGCCCCCTTGGGACACATAAGCGGGAACCGGGCCGATACTCCCGCCTCCCGCTTTTAAATCCCCTCGAGGGTTAATTGCCCGGTGTTTTGACGCGCGAGTTATCCGCAAAGGGTTTTTGCGGGCAGCCGCGGCTGCGGCCCGGCCCGGTCCGGCCCGACCCGACCCAGCCCCCGGAACAATTTTCCAGAGCAACATTTTGCAACGCGCCACCGCTATCGGACAGATTGCACATCACCTGCAAATGGTCACTTATGGGAACGTGGCACAAAAACATCTGTGTCCGTTTGTTTTTGCTGCGAGCGACGCGCGACGCAGGCATGTTGAAACGTGACTCTATCCCGGCCGGGGAAATTTATGATTTTTTTTTTTCCGTTTGTCAGGCAGATCCTTAACAACGCGAGCACGCCGAATTGCCCTGCACGTTTGTCACTTGGACCATTTGTCCTGCGAATGGTGTTTTGATACGGTCCCGCGAAACCAACCGGATCCTCTTTTTATCTGATGCCGCTACATCGCCCGAATTTCTACGATCCAATAAATATGCTACTAGTTTGCTCTTTAACCTGTTAACCGGATATTACGAAATATTTTGTCATACCAGAGAGGCAACTTCAACGGACATGACGACCTTTCTCGTCCCGAAAATTTTTAAACTTAATTCTGGAGCACATTACGTTCTTACTCACATGAAACATTTTTGGATATAATATATTAACCCCTTGACATACCGTCTTCTTCGCAGTTGCTGTAATTAGAAATTTTTCAATTGCAATAATTTCTTAGAAGGGAAAGAAAATTGATGCTTATCGTGTGTGCCTAAATTTACTCGAATGCTTAAATATTGATGACAAGAGATTAAAATTTTATTCCAATTTCAAAGGACAGAATATTATCTATACTCAATTAATTATTATCAGAAATTTTCATGACGAGTCGGACTCGTCAAAATACGGCAAGGGGTTAAGGCTGTCATGATACACCAAAGAAAACTGTGTAACTAACAGGATGTACATATAATATTTAACAACGATTCAACCAAGGGACATTTTATATATTTAATTTATACATTATCTGAGAACGTCATAAAACATTTTGTTAAAATAAATAATCGACTAGCAAAAGAACGCCATTTTTTAAATACTTTAAACGTGATAATATAACTTCTCATTGCGAAGACAAAAGTTTCCATTGTAAAATAACTTGAACAGAAGTTAATTCCCGGGTTAACAGGTTAACGAAGGGAGATTAAAAGGGATAGTGCTGTAACTATAAGTCATGCATGGGCGATAACGATTTCTTCTGGTGAGAATTTGTTAATTCATTTTTATGCTGGCTCCCTCGTGACTGCTTGATACATTCTTTAGTGGTTTTGAATAGATCAAATGATCTGTGCAGTGGTTTGTATTAATTGTAAAAGCCGCGGATACTTTTGTTTCAAACTTCTTTCATTTTGATAGAGTAGTTTTATTCTTTCGTTATCAAATAACGTTACTCTGATTACATTGTGGATCTTTGCGTAAAACAAAACTTGTCTATGTTAATTCCAAAGTACAAGGAGTTGAATGTATATTTTATTCATGCTTTAATAATTTTAATAATTTAAAAATGTCTATATTCTTTGGTTATTCATATCTTCCTTCTGCTTTGAAGTGTACTCTAAGTCTAATCGCCGGTACTTAACTGAAATAAAATTTACCGAATGACTGAATTTACTTAAATGATATTTGAAAGACAATATTTCTGAATTTTATTGGAATCAGTAACAAGAGAATCTTACACAAAGGATTACACCAGAATCAAATAGAATTTTGTCAACTATTTCGCACCCTTTCATGTGCTACAAGTGCCACTAAGTACTAATGCTAAACATTATAATAAAAAAAAAATGTATCCACCGTACAAAGTATCCTGTTCACTTCCAAACAAAGCAAAAATCGCAAAAACTTCTACCAGATGCGCAAAATTTACGACTCAGCCAACGCTATATAACATCTTGCCTCTTCAGTACCTGTTTCAAAGACCCTCTTGTTACTTAGTAAACCAACTGCAAACAAAGAACCTCTTTTCACTAAATTTTCCAAGAAATTACGCTACAAAGAGTCACCTACGAAAGAGTCCCGATCGATCATCCACCCTGACTCCATATACCGCCGAATTACAGTTTACCAGCGAGATAAGCCTCGTAGAACTGTCGTGGTCCTCGTCAACCCTCGGCAAACCGGGGCTGCACTTCCTATTTCTTGTCGGGGGGTCTATAACCATACACACAGCCGATAAAAACTAAAGCGGATCGATACTCGTTCCCGTAACTCTTGCGATCTCGATATCTCGGCCATTCACGCAGGGCTCTCGGGTTTCGGGCTCGGTTCGTGGCGAGCGGGTACACATCCTGGCTCGTGTACCCGGGACCACCCCTCGATCTCGCCTGGTTCTCTCGGTTTTATGTGTCCGTCGGCCGCGAATAACGCCCGCTATCGCGCGCCGGCTAAAGCCGACTAACACGGGCTTTTCGTGGGTGCGGATGGCGGTGACCGGGTCGCGGCGTGTCGAGGCAGGAAACAAGAGGAACAACGCGCCGTTCGCTCCCCTCGCATCACCTTTACGCTCGGCGGTAGGCTCGCGGGTTATTTATTTTTATGGGGTTTCTCCTCTCCTCTGCCTCCCGTCTCCGGGACGCCTTCTTCCCCGGGACAGCCGAAAGTCCTCGAGGATCCGCAGCCGAGCCCCTCGCGCGCGTACGCGGCCGCGGAATGAGCGAAAGAGATGAGAGGCCGAGAGAGGAAACGAGAGAGAGTGACTGGGACAGAGAGAGAGAGGGAGAGAGAACGCTCTGCTCGGTGCGGTGTTCCCGTTTCCACGTGGAAACCCTCGCCAGGAGAAACCCTGTGCCCGCTTAATGGCGTTACGGGGTTGCCATGGCGACCAAACCCCCATAGAACCGACGGCACCGTCGGCACCGCGCCCGCTGGAAAGCCCATTTATTCTGGAAAAACATTATAAGAACGAGAGAGCCAACGCGGCGACCCCGTGCCGCGGCTAAGTCGCGCGCACTTGCATCTCGCTAACGTGCATCGCTTGGACCAAGCCGGTTGCGTGCAATCTTCCGCTAATCTTGACTAAGTACGCATCCTCTAACAGTATTTGGTACTCGGATAGTTCATTTGGAAAATTGTCGCGAGTTTTCAAGTAGAGTCTCAAGAACTCTCCATTCGTATTGGGTTAACTCTAACAGCTTCGTTTCATAAAACTGTTGATTTACCTCGGTATGGTCGCCGTTCTAACAGACCTCTTGAGATAAGGAAGAAATAACACTGTAAAAAATGTTGCCGCATTTTCAGTTAATTTATTAAGTCCGCCTCGTGATGAGGATTTCGTACATGATGCACTATTGTGTACATATCACAATCTGATATAATAATTATCATTTGTGATAATTAATCATTTGTGAATGTTATTTAACCCTAGAAAGATAACCATATGACAACGTACGTAAAAGATAACCATACGCTTCAGAGGCGCATGCTTTTCTAAGGCGTCAATTTTATACTAACAATGGATATTTATTTAAGTCAATCTAGTCATTTTAAAGGTTTGGCATTATTGTAAAAATAAAATGCATTTATATTATATTTTTTTATATTTTAAGTAATTTTAAACTTAAATCACTAGACCTCTATGAAAAATTAACAAAAATCAACAGTCTTCGCAGGCGCCTCTGCGACGTAGGTTATCTTTCTCGGGTTAATTCTGGTAATTTGAAACAAAAATTGATTCTTAGATCATTAAGGTTATGTCAAGGTTAGTACACGAAGTACAGTACACGAAGTAAAGTACACGAAGACATACCAGAAGTAATCGTTCTATTAGGAGCATTAATCAGGACAAGAAGTGCTAATCAACGTAGCTGTGCAAGCAATTGCACAGCACGGGTTCGTTTAGTTTAACACCCAACGTCGAATTACCTGAATCCTATATCTGATATGAGAAGTTATTTTAACCCTTATCGCTCCAAGGTTGCCAGTCAAGCGGCTCTGGTGTCCGGCGTTTCTACCCCAAGTGTGCCTGCAACCACTCCTACTTCCTTAAACGTTATTATTTGCATCTAATCGTCGCATGCGAAGTGTAAGACTTAAAGTCGAAATTGTCGGTCGATAATCGCTCTAATCACTGGAGGAACAAGTCGTTATGCAAAATAAAAATTAGGTTCTCCAGTAAGTCCGTTCGTATTTTCTTCGAAGAAAAAGTACTCAATAGTCGTCTGGGTTTCGTCTATCCATTTTTGCTACAAATGCATAAAACCCTTGCTCGAATGTGTAATCGATGAAATTGGATACGTAATTCTGTCGACGGCCAAAGCTAGACGACGATCTAAAACTTGAACCAATAATGGAAGCTGTTACGATCAAAGAAAAAGAGTATCCGAGTAAAATTGCGAATTTCCGTCGACCCTCGACCGCAAAGGCTTAATACTAAGAATCATTCGCAGACAATGCCAACTTCCAATAAAACGCGCGCGCTGTCTGCAATGCTACATCCTCTGTGTAGGTATCTCGACGCGTTACAATATGGCTACACGGTCCGGTGAACGTTTCCAACCCCTGCAAAGACACCCGGTTTTTCCTTCGAGATACACCGAGCGGATAGCGACCCTCCAGTAGCAGCTCGTGCAGATTGCCCGGAGAGCAGGGCGAGAAAAGTGGCACGCGAAGTCAGAAATCACGCGAGATGCCCGAGCCGATACCGGCTGAGAGAGAACGCTCCGATGGGATCGATTCAGTTTATTAGCGAATGTCGCGCGTTTGGGGTCCGCGTGTTTGCGCGGTTGTCTGCGATTCGCCGCGGGATTGGCTGCGTTTCCAGCGAGCACGTTTGCATTCGCGACACGCGCGAAGAATGATTTCGAACAGACATAGTAGAGTAATTTCTCCGAGAAATGTTCGGAGGTCGGAATTGAAAGCGGCAGATCCGAGAATACTAAGTCGCGATTCTTCGGAGACCATGTGCCGCGATTCGAAGGCAATTCGAAGACCGCATGCCACGATTCGAAGGCAATTCGGAGGCCACATGACACGATTCGACGATCGCGTATCCAGTATAGTAAATTCTCCCTAATTTTCCTTCGGCTTGTAAACAAAACTGGACAATTTAGGGAGAGGAGATACGATTTGCACCTCGATTTGAAATGCAACTATAGAAATGAGCCCCGGGGATCGAATATAATCGTATCTCCTTTTCCCAGATTGTCCATTCTGGTTTAAAATCTGGAGGAAAATTAGGGAGAATTTACTATACCGACCACGTACGGTTTTTCTTACCTGTTTCAAACCCAAACAGATCATTTTGTGTTGACCTCCAGGAATTCGCGTCGCATGCCGCATCACACGCTTAACCGACTCCGTCGACCCTTGGCATCGACGTAGCAATAAATTACATAGGCGCAGGACTAGCACAGCGAAATTCACAGCAACCCGATCTTTGGCATTTCCGAAAGAAATTATTGTACTATGGCTCGAGATGTCGAGATCCTGCGACGAGAGTTCTCTTTGCTCTCGAGAATCATTCAGGCATAGAAGATGTCGTTGACGATGGCGCATATGCGTCGTCAAACGCAACTGTCAGAGATGCATCGATTCCGTTGAGGACGTTGCGTGAGCCATTTATCGTTTGCGGTCGATTTTGGAAGTCGAAGTGTGTCTGCCATAGCTTCTGAAACGGTATTAATCCATCAATCGTTTAATTATTAATTCCAATCGTTATTGTCATTCTCTCAACTTCTTCTACAATTCTTTTACATCATTTAAAATTTATATCTACAACGTCACTATTGTTCGCAACCATCCTTAATTATTCTTGATCTTATCGTTATTATTGTTATTACTATTATTATTAATCTTATTATTGTTATTATTACATAGCATTACATGGCACCATCCTTAATTATTCTTGATCTTATTGTTATTATTGTTATTACTATTATTATTAATCTTATTATTGTTATTATTACATAGCATTACATAGCACCATCCTTAATTATTCTTGATCTTATTGTTATTATTGTTATTACTATTATTATTAGTTTTATTATTGTTATTATTACATAGCATTATCCCTCCTATTGTAAGAGTGTTAATGTTACTCATATTACTACAATCTATACTATCTAATTCTCATATTAGTATTGATTGTTTCCTCCGTTCATTGTTATCTTGTTATTATCACTGTTCTGACCCTCTATCTTCGTCTCGTGTGCCAGCTATTATATCATGCTCCGAAACAAAGGGTCCACTCCGTTGACACAGTAAACATTATTATTATTATTGTTATTACCATTGTAGACTTAATTTATCCAGATTGAAACAATTTTATCGAGAAAAACGTGGAGCCGGTCATTTATTACGAAAGAGAAGAGGAGACACATTTATTATCGTGATAACTCTGAAGTGGCTTTGCCGGCTGATCGCTTCAAATAATTCTGTATAAATCAATCGACGACGAGATCGTTATGCTTCATCCTTCCTTCCGATGCAAATTGATCGATGATTACGTTAAAGTTTCAGGTTGAATAGGACAAAGGAATCTGTGAAATGTCTATTATCTAAATACGCTTTACCTATTATCTAAAAACGATTCAGCGTATATAAATCAATCAAAATTAAATCTAACAATATAACCAAGTAACAGCTCACTTTGCTCTGCAAGGATAGTGATCGTGGCTCGCCTGTGATCTTTATTCATTGAAAGTAGTCCACCGATCACACTGAAGAGGCTAGTTATCATAAGTTCCCAAAGGAGATCCGCACGGATTTCGAAAAATTTCCTCGAATATTTGCATAGGTTTGGTATTCAAAGGTGGGATCAAGCAATCGGAGAAGCCGAATGGCAAAGACGCGTCTCGTCGGCATCGGTGGCGAGACTTCTATCGGGAGAGCGATTCAGCCATTTAAATCGCGGCGGATGAAGAGGGCAAACAGATCGAACGTTCAAGTGACACGGTGACAATAATTTCACAGAATCGAGCCCGGGCGACGAATCGATAGCCGGCGTGTCGCGCGTGTAATCGAGGAAGCCGCTTATCCGGCCTGTTGCGAAACAATAATCCGACAAATAATTGGTCGATAGGTGTTACGGCTGTCCGGTCAATCTCTCGTCCGGCTCGAGCCATAATTCGAGCGTGGAGTCGCGTTACAATCGCGATTAAGCATCTATTAACGCCGCTGTGCCGGCTGTCATCGCTGCGTATCCGCTGACATAATAGATTAAACTAGACTCCGACAATGGGGCACGGTCGAAAGAACGGAGAAAGCCGATTTGCTTGTGGGAAACCGTGCATCTGACGCGCGGCGCACGTGCGCACACATCGGTTGCTCCAGTTTCGAGATCGCTTCTTGATACGTGTTTTGTTCGGTTTTCCACGGCGGCGACAGGACGCGACGGTCAACAATGACGGTGAAATTAGAGTGGACGCAACATGTGCTGGGCCGGGTCCGACAAGATGGGACACTTTGGACCGATTTGCCGTACAATATGCTTTTGGAATGCACGTGGAAAAAGATTTTGCGGACGACGCACAATAGATTCGGAACAATGGTCGGTGGTCTGCGTTATTATTAAAGTTGCGATAGTCTGTTTAAGCGTTACAGATTAGATCAAACAGTTTGTTACACAATGATGTCAATTGCCTTTTCAAACGGAATAATTTCTTTTTTAAATTGGTTCAAGGGACTTGAATATTTTTGAGATATTAGACCGACTAGTTTTTGATGGACTGAGTATGCAAAAAGTTTTTTAGATTACAATTTATTGTAATAGAAAGTATAATTAGTTCAAGAGATATTATCATTTCTTAGATTGCAATTGTAATGATAGATCGTGATGATACCATGTTTAAATTTCCAAAACGCAAGAATAAATAAATATCGATGATTAGACTGCGAATTTTATACGTAATGTAAGAAAATCTGTGTATTATTTTATGATATCATGAAGTACGTATACATAACTTATTTTCATACAAATACATCCACCATTTTCAACTCGCTGACATGATTTACAAAAGAAAGAAATCTCGACATATTTGTTGCACAATCGATGAGAATTATTTGTATTCTGCAGAAAGATCCGCATTCCAATAACGTCTACTATTGTATGCATTTATGCCAGAAACGTGTCGATGCAATTCAAAACCAGTAAAAAGATAATACCGGAATATGTTGATGTATAATATCGTGAACATCTTTTAGCAAAGGTATGAACAGAAAGGATTTTTATGACCTTTTTATAGTGATGGATTTTATGCAAATGCAGCCGCTAATCCTGCAGAGCTTAACGGACACGCAGAGACCGATAAGGACGCACTATTAAATTTCAACACGTAACCTTTATCAAGAACCGCGGCGCAGTGATTCACGCACACGTGGATCAATATTTACAGTCAGCATGATCGCGTATAAACCATGCCATTCGGATCGAATTACCCTGCACATTATCCAATAGCACAACAATACATTGAAGCGAACCAAAGTTCACTTTTAAACGTCGACGTTTTTCTTTTTTTTTTTTTTGAGATAAATGTTCCTAAACGATTGCTATTTTACAGAAACAAATAAATCGGACACATACAGTGGCGCTAATGAGATATTCCGAAAATTAACCGAGACTCTCTCGCAGCTGCAGACGGGGCGTCATAACTCCTCGTTCCTTTTTAAAAGCGCGTTTCAACGGTGGATCCATATTTCCGGCGCGGTAATTGGCCAGCGAGAGCCCGGCGGTCTCCGTAATTATTTTGGAAAAAGAAACGGTACTATTGGCCGTTTCCAGCATACCGTCTATTGTTGTTTCCCCGAAACGAGAACAAGGTGAAGCCCCCCTTCTCTCTCTCTCCCTCTCCCCCCTTTCTCTCTCTTTCTCTCGGAGCACGCCTAACCGTTTAATTTCGAGAAGCTGCGTGCGCTCGATCGTTTCCACCGCGAGAACATTTATTTCCGGGAGGGGAAAAGCCGGGGCGGTGTAGCGGCGGGGAGCGGGAGCGGAGGGGTAGGAAATCGATAGAACAATTACAAAAGTTTCGTATCCTTCGGGCGACCTACGTAATCCCGGCTCGAAAGTTCTCGCATTCAGGCCACACTTGCCAACTCCGATTCCAGGGCCAATAATTGTCCGTCGAGTGACTCGGCACCTTCTTCGGTCGGCCATCTTCGTGGAACGACGACGTCGTGTTAC
The DNA here is from genome assembly GCF_051020955.1 of Megalopta genalis. NCBI lineage: Eukaryota > Metazoa > Arthropoda > Insecta > Hymenoptera > Halictidae > Megalopta > Megalopta genalis. Next base: position 7,995,004 of record NC_135024.1, read on the forward strand.
CAGCGCGAGATTCCGCCGGCAATTATTCTTATATTATAAAGTTATAGCTCGGACACGCCGTCGTTTCTATTATCCGCGATTCACTGCAGACAGTCGCGGCGTAATTGGTCGACGTCGAACCAGCTTAATCGCTACGGAACTTTCTACCCCCATGAACGCGCGAGCTTCAACCCGGAGGATAATTGAAGCAAAAAGGGGAGAGGAAGGAGACAGCGATTCGTTTAAGTGTGTACACTCAATTAATTTTCGGGTTCCCGGATGAGGACGGAAAGCCGTCGGCTTCGACGCGGGGACCTGGTTCCGTTCTGCAATTAAAATATTATGCTATCCCCTTAGATGGAAATGCGCTCGGTCGTGTTCAACAAATTATATGATAGGAAAATCGAATACGAGCAAAAAGATACGGTAGAAGAATTAAATGCGAACAATTAAATGTGATAGAAAAATTACACAGGAATAATTAAATACGGTGGACAAATTAAACGTGAACAATAAAGAGAATAAAGAAATGAAATATGAACAATTAAATATGGTAGAAGAGACAACAATATTTATACGTAATATTAATAAAATACATTTTCCTTCTTACCAGATATGAAATCATCGGGCATCGAATCAAATTATTTTCCAAGCTCGAGGAAAGTCGTACAAAAAACTGAAACCGAAGAAATTCTATCATTATATCGTTAAAGGAGCTTTCTTATATCGTTGATAGCGTCATCGGGATAGCGTCAGCTTCTCGCATTAATCATAGTGCCATACTTTTAACTGGCAATGCATTTTTCAATTTAAGTTTAACCGCTTGTTTTGCGATTTCTATCGCAGCTTTCCCGTGGAATCTACTTTAAGGCTAATCGTGTTTCCGAGAAAGAACAGAAATTTATTCTTGAGATTAATTATAGAAATCCGTTCGCTAAAATTGGCTAGAGCAGACAAGAGGCTTGAAATAGTAACGTCTGTCATTATCCTGTCCAATATTTGTCTATTAAAACGAAGCAGTCGTATCACTGTAGGTGTCTCATTAATGTTCAGACATGTTATTTATAGTTCGGAGTATCCAGAATAGTATTGAACAACTTAACATAGAACGGAGTATTCTCATTTGGATCATCATATATCTAGATCGAACCATGTGACTTTAACAGTCTCGACTAATTATAAATGTTGCCTAAGTTCCGATCTATCCATGCATCTTGTACGAAAGAAATATTAACAACATTACTGACGGTTGTTGTAGACTAGAATTTGTAAATTATGATAAACCCCTTGCGTTATGAGAACGAGTTACGTCCATAAACTACTAAATATGAATGTCACTCGTTGGATCGTAGATTTATATACACTATTATATTGTATTATACATACTATTTATACACACTTTACATACACTAACAATTTTTACACGATTGTAAGATTCAAAAATTAAATAAAATGATATTGTCTCTTTTAATAATCTTGATAAGTTGAAAATAGTGTAACAATATCATTAAATTTTTCTTCATTAGATCGCAGATTTTATACGATTATAAAGACATAAGAAGCATTTAACGATATCGAATCGCTGTTTTCAACTTAACAAAATAATTAAAAGAAGCGATATATTTTGATTAAATTTCCGCATCTTACTGTCGTATTAGAGAACGTTTATTCTGCATAAAAAACCGCACCCCACTGGTGACAGAAGAACTCCAAAGAAATACTAATCAGCACAACTGAATCGAAAATCGTAAGGTCAGAGGGGAAGTCAGTTATCCGACATTGAATTCTGGGCCAATGTGCGCCGCGTGCTGTTTCCAGCCAACCAATATCGCGTTAACACGGTATTTGAACAAGCCCCGACCGCTCGATACGTTTCTCAATTAAAAGCCGATACTTTCGCGGAGCGACGTCATAACGCGCGGCACGAGGGCACCTAAGAGCCCCGTCGCTTCCATTGGTCGTTGCCGACGTCGTCGTAGGTTGGTCGCGTTGCTCGTCGATCCCATTAAACTCGCCGGGCGAAGTGGTTGTCGAGGACAACCCCGATGTTGGGGCGGAGGGGCGGAAACTTGACGCAGCGAACTTCTCCGCGGCACGCGAGTTAAATAACAAAGCGAAGAAGGAGAGGGTGGCGGTGCAACAGGAAACTCGCATTAGCCGCGAACCTAGCCGGACCAGTCACGGCTCGTTTCCTTCGCGATCCGTCCTCCCGGGATGCGTCATACGGTGACGTATACGAGGAAAGAAGAAAGTGAACGCGCGGCGAAAGAGTAAGACGGGCGGCGAATGAACAAGATGAATAAAGCAGAAGCGAGAACACGCGCGCGCTCGAGGGGGATGAAACGAACCGAGCCGCGGCGACGACACACTATTTAATTTGTTTTTCCTAGGGTGTTACGCATTCTACTACCCCATTAGGCGAGAATGGCCCGAGCGATTTATGCCCGGCGAGATTATCTCGACGAGATAAAAGCAGACAGCCAGATAACCGCCGGAATTTCGGGGGGCGCTTCCGTATGGAGGACGGATCGAATTTATCACCCATCGACCTACTTAACTGCATTGCAACCGGGGGTTGGCTCTGCGCTTCTTGGGCACCGTTCCATCGAAGAGAATGGGCACAAGATGTGTTTTGTTACTGTCTGCAGGGTGGCTTTCGAACGAATGCTAAAACAAACCATTCGAATTCAAAGCAATGTCCGCAACCATTGTGCCACGATGTTTTTTACAGTTACGTCGATTGGCAGTTTTTTTACAGTTGCAACGATTCGAAGTGATTCGATTGTAATAAATTCTTAGTATAGAAAAAACTTATACGTATTTGGCGCGTGTCCACGTTTACGCGAACGCATAAGTATCGATTAGAAGAGAGCAGAATTTTATTCTCACTTGAAAAGACATAATGAGACAAACATTAGGTTTGACGGACCCAGCTCCGATGACCACGACCTTGAAATATGTTGTCGAGATCATCGTTCCGAACAACTTTTTCCTATAAATGTTACCATCGCTCGGTCTTCGTGTAAAAACGTAATATTTTCAACTGATCAAAATTAGTGACGGAAACTAATCTTTAATTTCATCGCAAAACAGTACATAAACGATAAGTGTCGATACGGGGAAATGGATCTTTTTTGTCAAATGAACAACTTTCCAGTTTCTCTGCTATGTCGGCGTCTCGAAGTAAAGGGTAAATGGATCGAACGTGCGCTGCACTGAAATTGGGATGTTGAACTTTTGGATGATGCACCGACCACGGAGGTCGATTGTTTTCGCCGGTACCTGCAGTTTAAAGATCTAATGTTGCACGGATGAAATACAACCCTACGCAGGAAGCATTCGATCAAATAATATAGTGCGTTTGTTGCTCGAAATAGTCTACAAAATGGCGAATAAAAAATTATGAAGCTGGTCATACGTATCAAGAAAATATTAATGTTAGAACTGAGGGCTCAGAAAAACTGGACTGAAAAATATCAACTGTCCTCTGGACCGACTCGGGTCTCTTATTTATATTACGTCCCCCAAAAAGGCCACGCCTGTTTTGGGGGACTCGCTGTCTTCTTTTGCCCCCGCTTAGTTTAGCGGGGGAGACAGCCATCGATGAACCCTCGCTGTAGGGGTGCGCTGGCCGTTCGGCCAGGCAGCGGTACGCGGCCGGCGGCTTTCTCCGCGACCAGGCATGCAGTACATCTGGCAGTGATAAAAAAATAAAGAAACAAAGGAATTTCCGGTTCTTGCAAACGTCAAGGACGTTTTCTCTCCGTCGACCCCTTGACATCTGCAAGCGGACAGTTTTATGGTTATTACGGTCGCCGGCCGTGTGCCGCTACAGAACTAACATGTTTGTGATTTTGATCATTTAGAAGTTGCCGAACTAATAATATATAACTAAATCAATTTATTTCACAAGTTCGTTTGCTCAACTAAGAGCTCTAGCATCCCCCATGGCGGGTTAATTGTTACCGAACTCTGCGTCCTTTGGTAATGGCGTTCACCTGCTGCCTAATTTAACCTGTGCGTGGGTTTGTTGGATAGGCCGTGTTCGGATTAAAATTTCCATCCGACAGTATGAATGGTCTAATATATTTCCGAAGTTTATATAGGGTGTCCCAAAATTATTGTACAAGCGAGAAATGAGAGGATCTTGAGGTCATTTGAAGTAACTTTTTCCTTAGCGGAAATGCAATCTACGGCTTCGTTTACGAGTTATTACCGAAAAATAGCGACCAATGAGAGGCGAGCTCGACTGACGCGAGGCAGCCGAGCCAATGAGCGGAACTGAGCTTCGTTCACTCGTTGGCTCGGTCGCCTCGCGCCAGCTGATCTCGCATCTCATTGGTCACTGTTTTTCGTTAATAACTTGTAAACAAAGCCGCGGATTGCATTTTCGCTTAGGAAAAAATTACTTCAAATACTCTCAGGAACCCCTCATTTCTCATTTATACAATAATTTTGTTACACTCTGTATTGTCGCCTGAATGACAGCATTTGCTATTCTAACACAAACTTCGCTCGCACTAGAAATCAACTGCATTTTGGAGAGCTAGCACCTGTCGATGCAAGTTAATATTTGCGAAGTGAATTTACTTCGAAGTGTTAATTAAATTAAAATGTTAATGAAATAATAAGTAATAAGTCGTATTAAAGGATATATTAATTTTAGAATTAGTCAGTGAATCGCATCTCATTTTAAAATAGCCAACTCTTTAATTTACTGCTGCTACGAAGATAACGTAAAGCGCTGATGGAATTACAGTTGAATAACTTTTGCAAAATCCCATAATTCATTCGGACCGCTTCATAGACACGAAGTCGATCATTGGCTGGCGCCACCTTCTGACCCAGTCTTCCAAAAACTTCGTCGAACTTCACTCCCCGACTATTGGCAGCTGACACCACCTATTTCGCGAAGCATTAATAAGAAGTTTGAAGCTGCATTTAACTCTTTTGTAACCAGATAACCACAGCATTGTAAATTGTTAAAAACAATTATAAAGACAATTATATATAAAATTAAAATATACAAATATATATATATATATATATATATATATATATATAAAATATTAATTACAATTTGGAGGAAGTGGAACAATTTGCAAGGACATATAGATAAATATGTGCAATATATTGCAAGGCATATACATAATTATATATGTATATATGTCTAGGTTAAATTGTTCCACTTTCCCCAAATTGTACTCATTCCGACACCGGAATCAGTGAAGGTTCTGGGAACTTCTCGATCACGCCTCGTAAACATTTCGATTATCAGCTGCGAGGAAAATGAAAAATCGAGGAGCGAATAAATCTAGCCTAAGAAAATCGAGGGTCCGCCCGAAGGGAATCGATAAATTCAAAGTTGTCCATCTGAGAGCCCGAGGAGCGGAAGGAAGATCCTCGACATAAAGGCGCGAACGGCGCCATTGATAGATGTAACACCGCGCTCGGCCGAAAAATATGGAAACCGCGGAATCGGGTGGCTATCCATAAAACACGTTCTCTGTCAGCAGGAATAAAGGGGTTATGCCATGGGCGTCGCGAGACGGTGGATCTGCAGGAGGATCCTTTGAATCCTTCTCATCCATGACCCAAATCGAATCAGGATGGAGGAGCGCGCGATCGAAGGGTGGGAACCCCGGGGTTTTGACTTTCATTTATGCGACGGCCAATCTAACCATAGCGATTCCGGCACGGAGCGTATGTGACGCGAGAGATCTGTATGTATGGGGTCGCTTGCAACCATTCGATAAGATCTCGAAGAGGCGGCTCCTCGCGGCTGCTGGTCTCTCCTTTCTAGAAGGGCGAGATCGGGGGGACTCGAATCGCTATCAAAAGCGAGAGGAAACGGTATCCGCGCGATTAGTCCCGCAAAAGTTTCGCGGATCGTTGAGTCCAAATAGCGAGTTTACCGTCGGGGCCCTCTTCGGCACGCGAGCCTCCTGTACGTATGCGAGGGAACATTAACGTGTCTCCCTCAATTTGACGCATTTCAAATCTCGAAGGGAATAGCAAAAAAGAAAACGTAGCATGAATTATAAGCATTTTATACTATGAATTAAGGACTTCGTTTAAACATCCATCGATCGGGTGACCGGAGTTGAAATTAACAATTCGACTTTGGACGACGATTACGCAAAAACTGTTACATTTGCAGCAAAATGTTTCGTGCCAAAATGTTACCTAGTTACCTAACATTATTTAAACATGATATTTTTGAGATTCAACAAGTAATGTTTAAATTGACAAGGGGTGGTTGTACCGCCTTATAATGAATTGTATCACTTTCTCTTATCATTCGGTTTAATAAATAGTGCGATTTAAGAAAAATATTATGTTACTCAACAGCAACATCTAGTAACGTTACTATTAAATTACAAATTTGACTAGATGCTTAAGAACGACGATCCGTTTAATATTTTTAAAAATCAGGTCAAAAGTCACTGGGGTGAAAAATGCAATTACTGGCACATCATATAAATAATTGGTAAATAAATACAATCGATAAGCCTTTAAGAAAAAGTCGCTATCACCAAAGGAGACTTCGATCTGATAAAAGAATGTTTAAAATAAATCATAGTATCGTGCTACGACCTTAATTCTTGAAATGACGCTAAAATAATTATGGCCACGAAGAGCAGGTTTCTAGCCCATCGTGCACTGGGAAATCCAAGGCGCCGGTCGCGTTCTTGCCAGTCGAAGAGAAACTAAGCTCCGTGCTGTTCACAAATTGCTGCAACGCCGCTCCGATACACCTGCAGCTACCGGCAGAATTTATTGCCGAGGTCAAACTCGTTTATCAGATGGCGAAACGTTGTCGCGCGCTGTCCACGCTTAAAATTCAATCGAACGAAAACCTCTCCTTTCGGGACGGTGAACCTCGAAGTGCTTGGATCAATCATGCATTAGGCGTGGAAAGAAATTCCTTCTGATCTTAATGACATATAAATTTTATAGAGAAGGAATATTACCCCAAAAAAGATTAAGGATATTGAGGAATATTAAGGAAGAGACAATAAGTAACGCTTTAAAGAAAATATTAAATGATAGAACGTTGGATATAATTAAAAATATAGAAGTCTGTATTGATACAGATTTCATTAAACAAAGATTGGTCATTTTGAAAATACTATAATTTGAAGTACCATAATTATCAGAGGATTAATTTCGTGCGATTCTTCCATCCATCTTTTGTGGCATCTTAACCCTTTCAATCTTCATTCGCATAGTAATAAGTACCAAATTAAGACAAACTAAACATAAAATGATATAACGTTGGAAATGATCGCTATATTTAAGTAGAATTTGCTATAAAAGTGATAAAAATGTTGCATCTTGCCCGTACCATAATTAGTGACAATTGTATTCTGTCTCCTGTGAGGGAACATCCCAATGTTATTTAATATAAAAAAATATAAAAATATAAAAGCGAGGATGAAAGATCTAAAATCGATTATTCCATCGACGTCGATAAACAATTTCGTAAAGAAGAATCGTACAGTCATAAACACGGATTCATTTTAAACCTTGAAGCCTCTACTTTCGACGTGCATTGCACATTTTCCTCTCGGATGACTCCGTATGAAACAACGAATGAAAAACCGAAGACACTAATCGGCCCGTCTCTGAAACCATTGCTTCCTGAGCACATGCTGAATTTGACGTAACGCTACTAGCTTCTCGTGCAGCAATTTTATGAATCGGACTGGAATTGGCTCGAACGAGTTATGTCCCGAGCATGTACAGATTGTGGAACCTCTAACCTTGTTAGAACGCCGGATACAGATTTCGTGTCATAAAGCTTCCGCTGACCCAATTTTTCTTGCGCGCGGCGAAACTTTCCACCTTGAATCGGTGTTCGGAAGTGTTCTTCTTTCGTGCGGCCGCGTTTGAGAAAGTTTCTTCATAACTTCTATACATCGAAGCATAGAGAAATGTAAACACGCGCGGCGTGAAGGGGGGAAGAGTATAAACTACTGGCGAAATGAAAATCAACGGTGAAATGAAAAAAGTTCGAACATTCGGCCAGTTAAAAATGACTGGGCTGCGAAACCGGCAATCCCCTTCGAACGTTTGCTGCATTAGTCATGGTGGTTCGCCAATGGTGGTAACAGTGTTCAAACTTTATGGCGGATGTGCTCGGAAGCGTAATCGACTGTTAAAAAGCATTCTCGAGAAAAACTTTTCAGTTTTCCACCTATCACGTAGATCCTAGATATCGAGCGAATCTTACTTCCTGCATCAGAGTAAATTCATTTTTTTTTAAATAGCAAATTCGTTGTTAAATTACGTGTAAAGATCGCATTGCTATATTCACCGGTTTTAAGTTACATCAGTTATTTTAAATTCGTATAAAAATGTCGGGCTATAAAGGGTTCTAACCCTTTGCGAACGAGAATTTGATAAAGTAGCAAGAACATTTTCTTCCGAAAACTGTACTGTGTATCAAAAACTTGAATAATGGAAGAAATGAACAATATGTATTGATCTTTTGTAATGTAAATAAACAAATCACATGCTTGCAACTCTGGAATAAGGTGTCCAGGTCCGATGTCTTCAATATATCGACATTCTTCCTGAAAGGGTTAAAGTTGCAGAAAAACTGAAAGCAACGATTAAAGAAAGAAAGGAAGAAGTTGTTTGTCGCAATTTATGCGAACAATTTTTATTTTGCACAAAGATCAGGACTGTTATTATTACAGTCCAGATCTTTATGCAAAATAAAAATTGTCCGCATCAATTGCAAGAAGAGGCAGCTAAATTGTTATATTCTTCTTTCAATAATTTCAATAAGTTGTCAATAATATATTAATAATATTAAATACTTCCAATGCTTCTTTCTTCCTACATTTTACCTATTTCTGCCGCAACTGCATAAAATCCGCAATCTAGTTGTTATCGATACTCCGCGCCGAGGATTCAATCTCTCGCCTTAAGTTTCGCCAGAAATGCATAAACTCGGCGATCTAATAATAACATTCTCGATGCAGATTTGCAACCTGTAGGGCGCAGTACACGGGGCATCCAATCGTGAGGTAAAATCGTTTTCCACGAAAGTCCTCCGGCCCCGGGCGTCCCCGGTCGGTCACCGAGTCTCGGGTAAAACCGGAATCGGATCAGAATCTCCATTAAATCGCTCACCTGTCAGCAGGATGGAAAATCGATGGAAGTTACCGGATCTAATCCGCCATTAAATCCTGCCGGTCCCTCCGACATCGTCCCGGAAGGAAATGCTCAGGCAGAAAGTCGGAGTTCTTCGGACCGGGCAGCGTCCTCCGGTTTACTTTGCCGGCATCAGGAAGTGGATCCCAGAAAAGTGCAATTACACGATGGTCCGTGCCGCGTCGGCTCGATGTCGCAAATTCCTTGGACAAACACCTGTTTGATCGATGAGCGGCGGAAGGGCTCGGAGGACACGCAGGGAGAGGGCGAAGGTAAACGAGGAACGGTTCGATCAGCTCCTTGTTCGATAAGGTGTACAAAGTTAGCCGAGGATCAGCTGGCTTAACCTTCCATTAGCGGGCTCGAACTCGACAAGCCGCGCACGTTGAACCGCAGATTAAACTGTACCACCCTTCACGGGACCTCCCTCTTCGTCCGGCAACTATACTCGTCCTCGCTCTCGTTCTTGCCCTCCCGAGGTCCGCAGACGTATCGGGCGCGCGTGTCCTCGTTCCAGATGTCCCGCCACGAACCGAAGACCGCTGGGACCCGGCCCGGCACATGGTAAACTTGAAACTCGCCGCTCCTGCGGGACTTAGGCGAATTTCCCGTTTATTCCTCCGCGAGTCTCGTTTTCCTCGCTGTTTACCGTGGCCGCGCGAAATCCTTTCAGACGTCGCGTTTTAAGCGAGCGGACGTGATCGTAAGGACGTGCACAGAACAACCGCCAGGAGGACGATGCCGGCAGCGTAGAGTCTCGCCGGTTCGAGATACACGGCGGAAATCCGTTCCGATGCTCATCCTTGTTCCACGGTTTACGACGTCCTTACAGTGTCCCCGTGATGTGCAGACGAATATGGCGCTCACGACGATTCCACGGGACGAGGATTTAAGGTAGACGACGGAATCCCGGCGTTTGATGCCGGCTCGAGTTACGGATTTCCTTGTTAAGCTACTTTTGAATTCTGTAAGGTCTGCAGCCTCTTGGCGAGCTCCTTGCGTCCCGGTTCGAACGGGCTGCGAGACGTTGTACATTCGGATTAACTTTTTTCTGACGGACCGGCTACGGTAATTTGTTTCGTGATTTTGTTTGCCAGGGATGAACCTGCTTTGGGCGATTTTGTACTTTCGACGTCGTCACTCGGCAAGTTCATTTGTTCGATCGAGTATGTACTACTTTAGCAATCCTTTTTTCAACGATATGATCGAATACTTTGCGTTGCTTTGCTCAGCTTACAAGAGACCCTGGTGATTGGGCCGCGCGCCGGTTTTCATGGAAATTTGCAGAAACGTTCGTTTGGCCTTTCCTGAGAATTTAGTCGACTTCATGTCTGTTCTCTCAGTTAGCTGTTTTTTACGCTGTTCGTGAGACAAAGTTTCCGTTTCTTCTCGTTAGAGACAGTTGACTGGTTAAATTATATATTTTACTAAAGCGTTGTATTTAAACCAAATATGAAGGAAATCGAACATAGACAGTATTGGTTCAGAGAGAGAGAGAGAGAGAGAGTAACTTACATATAAATATTTTAATTCAATTGAATATTCTGCCTTTCGATTTTCCTTTTATATATAATGATATCATTAAACAAACTGCAATGAAGTTGTAGTTTGTTTTCTAATTTTTTAATTTTCTAATTTCCCTAATTTTTATAATTATTGACAATCGACCACTATAAAAATAAGCCGCGAGGCTCGAATAATCGTATCTCCTCTTCCTAATGTCTGTTTACAAGCTGAAGGAGAAAATTGGGGAGAATTTACCGTAGTTCGTTTCATAAGTTTGGTCATACAAGTAAGTTGTAATCTGCAGCGCATACGACGAAGCAACTATTACCGAACCCTCCACGCTTTTAACAACAAAGTTTCTCTACTATCTGACTTCATCGATGCACGACTTTATTGGATAATCCACGTTCGATTTATATAAATCAACTTCATCCAGCAACACGACTAAACAAACACTAAGCCAATTTATTGATCAAAGTCCTGCTTTAGTATTCCGTATGATGAGGTAATTATTACTGAACTCTGTGTACCTTTGTTAACTGGCTCTACCTTGTGGCTAACCTAACCTGTGCGGGAGTTTGCTGGAGAGGATATGTTTGGGTTAGGGTTGAATCCAATTGAATATACAATTGAATATTGGGTAGCGTGAAGGGTAGGGTATATATCTGCTGGATATATCCGTTTAAAATTTGTGTACGAAGTGTTACACCGTATATACATCAATCCTTTGTACACAATAAATTCTCAATTTATGCATAGCATTCAACGGTTGATACCCTTAGCAGCCGAGATAATCTTAAAATGGTTGTTGATCTTTATAATCATTTGTATAATACAACTCGGTTTGCTCCTTTGCTGCTGCTAGAACGAGGTACGCCAATGCGGCGACATAAATACATCTCCGAGGGATGAAAGCGTAGATGAGGTTCTATTCTTAGCGATTAAACTCGTTTACTATTAATTTACCTCGTTGAGGTAGAATTTGTACAGGAATTCAATCATGTACCCAATAAGACTGCGTCTAATGGAAAACATATTTGCTTCTGTAGAAATTAGGTATTACTCTGATCGAATTAAATTGAGACAAAGAGTAGCTTCAAACCGTGCGAAATTTATTTAATTCGAAATTATGTTGCGAAATACAAACTGCAAACAAACTTACGCTACCACTTGTTCCATAACTGCGTTGATTAGCACAACACTTCGCCCTTAATAATTTCTCTAATCGAACGAGATTTGGAAGAAGCGAATAAGGGGTGAGATGCAAGTATTTCCGCGTTGAAGTGTACTCGAGGTGATCAAGCTTCTATCAATCTACCATATGAAACATCGATGAAACGGCACGGTGTATGTACGTGCACAAATTTCAAAAAGGAAGTGCCGCAACCCCCAATCGCGCACTCGACAAATATGCTGCTAATGAAAACGAATCGCAACACAATGGACCCGTACAACCGATGATCCCATTCCCAAATAACAAATCATCGGGTCACCGGTTTTGTAAATCACTCTGGCCCGGCGCTGCGGAGTACAGCGCAGCCCCGTGCAACGGACAGGACAATCAAGATGAATGCGGAAACGCTCCAAAGGGAAGAGCGTCGGAATAAATTGCAGGGAAGAGAGCTCCGCTGGATTACAGGAAACTACATCCTAGAAAATAATTTACACTCATTAGCATGCGTCTCGAGGATCACTTTCAAGTAATTCCAGAATCTCCTCGGATCCGCTTTCCGTCGAATAATTCACGAGCCCGTCCCCTGTGGGAGGAGGCGAGGGGGCGGTCGGAGGCGAGGGCAGAAAAATGCCGGAGGAAAGTTTCCGTCCGGGATTCGATACGCTGACTGGCTTGATTAAAATGAAATTGCTCGGCCTGTCCCGCGGATCGATCGGAGGTATACATAGGTAGGCCAATTACCTAATTATCCCCGCCCAGCCGCCCCTTTCCGTTCACGCTTCCTCCGTGGCCTGATCTAATTATTGTCCCGCAAGGCCCCCGCCGTGCCCGAACAACTCTTCCAAGCCCCGGCGGCTGTCGCCTTTGTTCGAACGCAACCCCCGGACGAAAACAGAACGCCCACGCGATGCAGCGTCCTCGGCCGACTTCCTTCCGCTTTCCTTTCCCTGTGAAAAAACATGTATCGCCTCTGGGGAACGATTTTCCGGCGGGATGCGACGCGTTCGCTAACCTGCTACCCTAATCGCGGCTGGGGTAGTTGCGCCAGTTACCGCGAGATAGCCAATTGCTGGGCCCTTTGTCTATTTTCAAGTTTAATTCACTTTATATTTATCGAACAAGATGCTAAAATTTTTTATTTCAATTCAATTCATTTGTTCGTTTGTTAAAAAATATTTCAGTTATACAGGGTGTTCCACAATTATTTTAATAGCCGAAAATGAGGGGTAGCTGAGGTCATTTGAAGTAACTTTTTACTTTGCGAAAACGCAATCTGCGGCTTTGTTTACGAGTTATTAACGGAAAACACTGACCAATGAGAGGTGACGGCGCGAAGTTCGAGAGCCCGCAGCACGAGGTTTTGACAGATGGTCGGGACGGACTCGAGCCGCGTTCGAAGTATTGAACAAATCACGAAGCGAGAAATTTCCGGACTTTTTTTACTACGTAACAGTGATATTTTTAAGAAAAACGCTGTTCACCTTTACTTTAGAACGTCTGAAGAATATTTACTAATTTTTCGGACACGAAATAGTACGTAATTTAACCGTGACGGCCGTTTTAATTTTCTAGTGTGCATGACACCTTGTGTGTAACATATGAAATTTTTAAGCAAGGTGTACATTGAAGATTAACGAAGTATGTAAATGATATTTTAATTTAAATAATTCCGTGTCCGAACACAGTTCAACGAATGATTCGCAAAGCTAATTTAATAAATAATAATCGTGTTAAAGGACGTAAGGGATATGTTTGTTAGAGAAGTATGAAGAATATTATCAATAATAATATTACCAGTAAGAAACACACCCATTTAGTTGTAAATCCACTTCATGCCCGGAAATGTGTGCAGGATAGTCCATCGACCTCGTACAATGTCAAGGTTATGACAAGGTCATGTCAAGGTCATGTAAATGTTATGTCAAGGTCATGTCAAGGTTATGTCAAGGTCATGTCAAGGTTATTTATTAAATTAGCTTTGCGAGTCATTCGTTGAACTGTGTTCGGACACGGAATTATTTAAATTAAAATATTGTACAACTTGCTTAAAAATTTCATATGTTGACCTTGACAAGACCCTGACATGACCTTGACATAACCTTGACATAACCTTGACATTGTATGAGGTCAATGCACTATCCTGCACACATTTCCGTGCATTATTGATAATATTCTTCATATTTCTGTAACAAACATATCCCTTATGAAAAAGCTTAAAAAAGTAGTGAACGAACGATGATCGATATTCAGTACAATAAATTGTTCTAGGTAGCATATCACAATGATAATTGTGATGATAATGATAATTGCATTGATAAAACGTATTAACCCTTCGCAGTCGGAGCCATTTTATCTGAAAATACGAAGTAGTTTTCCTGAGCTATAATATTTACATTTCTTATACGTATGAAAATAATTTTGTCACACGTGCAAGATTTACGCAATGTTAAAATGATTTTGAAACGTGATATAATAATTTTTAATGACGCTGTAGGGAAGCCCGCCAACAGGGCACAGTAATTGACTCCCCTACCCTATAATGCCTGCTGAGAAACAGCGCAGGCAAATTATCCTCGAGACACTACGACGCGGCCAAAGTTTGCTCAGATAACAAATTGCGAGTGGAAAGTGAACGCGAGCACTCCATCCCGATTAACAGTCGTCAGGAGCTTATGCGTTCGCCACCCTTAATCTGTGAAACTAACTGAATTAACAGGCCTCGCTGATAATCTGAAAAGGCAGGACTTTTAGGAATTTTGTCAGGAAACCTTTGTGCACTTTGTATTTTAATGAGTATCTCGTTCGAAATTGAATGTACTGTTCGTAGCAGTTTTCTTGCAGCAGAATTTCGAGAAACAACCGAGTTACAGTTTTTTCTGTAAGTTGAAGATGCTGCCTCGTGAACACGATTTTTCGAAGCTGAAATAGAAAGTTTATTTTTTAGAAATTCCTCCTTCCAGATGGTAATAGCGTCAACTGACTTCTAAGAAACTTTCAGCGGGCGTGTAAGTTGCGGGGACCTGCAAAACGCATTGTGTTAACGAGTATAAGCTCGGAGAAAAAAGTTTAAAAACTCGAGTTTCTTATTGTTTCTTATTCCGACCAATCGCAGTTTTTAACCCTAGAAAGATAACCATATGACAACGTACGTAAAAGATAACCATACGCTTCAGAGGCGCATGCTTTTCTAAGGCGTCAATTTTATACTAACAATGGATATTTATTTAAGTTAATCTAGTCATTTTAAAGGTTTGGCATTATTGTAAAAATAAAATGCATTTATATTATATTTTTTTATATTTTAAATAATTTTAAACTTAAATCACTAGACCTCTATGAAAAATTAACAAAAATCAACAGTCTTCGCAGGCGCCTCTGCGACGTAGGTTATCTTTCTCGGGTTAAACAAAGTTGTGTAGACATTGTCCAGTGGTCTTTCTAACATCTTACAAGAATACAAATCATTTCGTCTACTTCTGAAAAAGTTGTTTTGTTTCATGCGAATATTAATGCGAATATGTACATTTTTTGATTGCGACTGCAGCCTTTGTTTGTTGTAAAAGTGACTTTATAATTATATAATATATAATTAATTATATATTTATATACTTATGATATATAATTAATTATATATTTATATACTTATCATATACTTATATAATAGTTATATACTTACAGTTATACTTATATAACATACTTATACATATTTTAATATACTCGTATAACAGTTACACATATACTTGTAGTTATATAACTGGTTTCATAAATTTCGAATAAAGGTGTTTCCAACATTGATTCGCGGCGTCGCGAAAATATCACTAGAACGTAGTAATAAGGTGGTCATTTTTAGCGTTCGTAATTCCAGTGTTAATATTGACGTGGTCCGGGAAGGCACATGTTGGCTCGCACAAGCGCGGAATCAGCTTAACGCGGAAAAGCAGCCGAGACCCGAACGGGTGATTAATGAAGTAGACTAGGTGTCGATCCTCTTTCGCTCAGCAAAATCCCCCGGGTAGAGGCAGCGTCTCGTGAGAACGGGAGAGAGAGAGGAAAAAAAAAGATCGATATCCTCGGCGTTTCATTAACAGCGGCGCAAAGTGCCATGAAATTGATTGTTCCGTGCTGACGTGTTTTGACGGCTTTCAACGAGACAGCGGCAGCAGTTGCAGTCTAAGACGCGCGGGTTAATTGTGATCGCGTGATGATGCTAAGTGAGAACGATTAAGTCGGCTTATGGCTGTTGAACAGGTTGGCATTGTCTTAACCGGAATGCGACAGAAGCCGATGAATGGGCCGCCTAAAATTTACAGTACTAATTCAGCGTAATTACTAATTGCTGCAGTTCTTATGATTTCGGCGTTTTTGGCCACGTCTGATTCTTCGATCCTGAAAAACTTTTTACATTTATCTCGTATTATCTCAAGGAAATATATGCTTTAAATTTATTCCGTGATCGAGTTTGGTTCGGGTAGGATTTAGTATCAAAAATATAACAATCAAATCTAATTCGTAACCAGAGTGGATGAAATACTATTTTATATGGTAGATAGTAAATGTATATTCGAGACTTTCCACCGTGCATGTATTTTTGGAAATAAAATATTTTATTTGTTGTAGACATTGATTAAGGATTTTATAGGAAGATATTTGTGTTAAAATTTCGAATCTGTAGCGAACTAATTTTCCTCTGCATTAAAAATATATACATACAAATAGATAAATAAAAATATATACATAAAATGTACGTTAAGACAAATAATCTTCAAACACAAGAAATCTTAATATTAGCAAGTTATAGCTCTTTCATATTTTATTTTATATAGCTTATCAAAATAATATATATTATTTTATGTTTTAGATTATCAAAATAAAATATTTTATTTACTGAAGATTCATTTATCATTTGAAATACTATTTTATTTCAATTATACAGAATCGATCGTTTAAAATAGTAACAACCCACATTTCAAGCTTCCCAAATTCATCGACGAACCACTAACATAAATAATGACTTCAACTTGTACGACATAATTAGACAGATCGCGTCAAACAATTGTACTGAATCGTTTTTCCAGGGATTCGCCACGATCAGCAAGAATCAGCCAACGTTGACTGCCATAAACACGATGAGCATCCCCGAATCCAGCCGAGTCCTCGGAAACGGCCGCAAGACGTCGCAACGCATGCGTCGCGCCGGCAGCTAAGCCCGACAGAAAATACGATTACACGTTGAATTGACACCGATTCCTATTTAATGCAGCCCGCCACGAAATTTCATTAATCATCGACCAAGTGTACACTAATTAGAGGCGTCGTTACTCCAGGATATTTACGTAATTCCCACGGGAACGCCTCCTCGCGGCGGAGCATCATTAAATAGCGTCTACGCATTGCTTGCTTCGTTTATCGAGTTACCAGCCACCGTCTGTCGAATTAGAGGATGTATCAGCCGGTGTGCAACAGGATGCACTCAGAATAATGCAATCACGATCCCCGGGAATCCCGAGTATCGAGCCAACGGAGCTTGTTGACGAAATTCAAGACATACCGCGCGGGAACGAGCGACTTCGCGACTCCGTTTGTTCCCGGCTCGACGATCCCCGTCGTCGACCTTTACCCTTGATCGACGGTCCAGCGATCTTGGGATCTGGTCACGGGATCGAGCATCAAGCTCGCTGGACAGATGCGTTTTTTTTCACGCTGCGGCGACGCGTTGCCGCAAATATACTCGAAACGATGCTTCGAATGAAGTGCATTTTATTCCAAGAATTTCTTTCTTTCGTCCTAACGAAAGTTAGGAAATTCGTCGACTGCCACGTTCCGCGTATCTGGAAATTTAAAAAAGTGGCCAACGAAAGGTTCTGTGTCTAATATGTCGATATTTGAATCAACCATTTTGCGTTAAAATGCAGTTGATGGGAAATCGAGCGACGTACATTCGCGTTAACGCTGCGACGAAGGCGCGTTCGCCCAGGAAACGCGATAAACATTTGCACGCTGCATGAACGTGACGGTTCCGCGATTGCTTTTTAATAAATTTACATCCTCTAATTTAGACTAGAGTACCTCGGCCCGCAATAGCGGCAAAGGGGCGTTGCCTAAAGAACCGTGGCAAAATTGCACGCAGCATGAACGAACGCGGCTCGAAAAAAAAACGCATGTGTACAGCAGGCCTTCGCGGAGGCGGGCCGGAAACGCGGCTGCGATCGGTACCTGCTCGCGCGAAATTAAAGAGGAAATCGAACGGCCACGTGGCCGCCGCTCATTGGCCGCGACGCGCTCGCCGCGGCCACCGGGCGCGGCGGTTTTGCGGCCGATTTTATGGCTGTCCCTTGGAAACTTTACGACCTGACCCCTGATCCTAAAACATACCGAATTACAGCACACGGCCACGGCCCGTTCGTCTGCCGCCGCAGAACACTCCTGGAAACAGACGAAAATTGAGACCGGCTATCGATCCCCACCCAGAGACCCCGACTCCTTTGGAAGCCGACCAACAAAGGAGAGCTCGAACCCGACGCGACACCCGCGTACGCCGAATCTTAACGATTTTTATTCGTCGCGACGCTCTGCCAAGTGGCGCGACCCAACCCGCAGCCAGCAAGAACTTGTTTCGGCACGGTGCACAGTGTTCGATCCTACAACGGGTTTTGCGAGAGAATTAGTGACTCGTAAATTAATTCGTTTTCGATCCAGGATCCCTAAACGTTTTTTAACTTGTTAAATGCCGAAAATCAACTTCAAACATTTCTACGGAATCTAAGCAATTCGCTTGATGAAACGGAAACTAGAAAGTGAAAAATCATAATGAATGGTATTCGAACTGTTTTGCATCTTAAACGTCTTACGAAAATTCTATTTGTTCGTATATGTTACGATAAAAATTGATTTTGAAAGCTAGTCAAAACTCTATCAGTTCACGAACAGAATTTGATTTAAAAAAATTGCAATAATCTTAATTTTTGTATTAAATAGAAAGTTTCTTGTCGATTTTATTGTTGTAATTTGTTGTTGTACAATTATTGTGCAACTTCTGTTTGGACAGTATTTTTTACAGTTTATCGCTGATGCGTGAAAAATCGAGATGACACAGGAGAATGAAAAAGACATAATAACGTTGTTTGAAAAAAAATGTTTACTCAGAAAGTTGATCAAACAAAAGTTGCTCGTTAATTATACGACAACAAAATGCAGTAAAAAAATAATAGAATTGTATTTTTTTTGTTCGTCGATTGATAGATCTTCATATGCCCTTAAAAAAAATGTATTCGGGTTCTTGGATCGAACTTTCGGCTTTTGTCATGCGAATCGAACACTGTGCGATGTCTCGCGATCACTATTTTCGCTCGTATCGAGAACATATGCTAGACAGAAGTATTTCTTTCTAGCCAAAGTTTCCGCGAGGTGCCAAGTTAATATTCTCGGTAATAGATTGTCAGGAATTTTTGAGAGACGCGGGAATTCGCTTTCCGATTTAACGGTCGTAGCTTCGATAGCTTAAATCCGTCGGTGCGCGGCTTTGAATCGGTACTTCAGATTCTATTCACCGCATCTGGAACCGGCGGAACTCCCATTATCTGAGAAGCTCAAAAACCAGATGGGAGAACAACAATTTTCGAGCGTGCAGGGAATTGCTGCGTCTGTTGGGTGAAAAGGAAGCGAGGAAACGAAGTTAAATAAAATTTAATCCTGATTTCGGTTGGATTTCGTCTGCATGAATGTTGTAACGTTAATGTAGAGCTCGCAGAGGCACGTATATTTCCTTTTTTGAATTGTTATTCTATCTTGTGTCGTTCATCATGTCGACCGAGCTGTATCGATTTCATCCCTTATAAATAGTCGGTGGATTTTTATGCAAAATAAAAACTGTTTGTATCAATTACGAGACACAGGAGCTGCGAAGACATTAATTTATTTGCTTAATAATTCCAACAAGTTGATAATAATGCCACAGTATTTGTAAACTTTTCGAATGTTTCCACAGTTTTGCATTTCATCTTCTAATTTTTCATCCGCATAAAACCCTCGGAGAATACCGATTTCCTCGTATTATTTTTAGAAAGAGAAATATTTCAACAGGATTGTGGTTAATGTGGAAGCGAAATTTTCTGCTTTCGAAAGATAATATCGTCTAATATCGAAGAATTATGCATTTTTATGCATTCCTGGTTTTAATTTGAAAGCAGACACTGTTTCATCGGAAACGCTTCAATTTAAAATTCCCATCTCTTGAAACTCGCCTATAATAATGCCCGAACAATTGCTTCCATATCACCTGAAAGGATCGAAAACCGAAAGGATCGATGATTTTGAAATTCAAGCCGAAGTACAATTTCTGAACAAATGTCCCAATCAAGGCGACGAATAAATCAGCAGTAACGCTGGCGTTCGAAGGCGCTCTCGGGCGCCTAAGCTTCCAAGCACCCATAAACGAGCGTCGCCGTCCATAAACGTGCGGGAACTATGAAAGATCGCAGTCAATCCCAAGTTCTAACGAGAGCAAAAACCGGGAACGGGCTGTTGATGGAGCATGGTGAATTTCATCGAAGAAGCTCCGAACAATTCCAAAGTCCCAAAACTTTCGCGTTAGCAGCAATTTATGCCGGGGACCGGCAGCGTGCTCTGACTGGTAGCATTGTCGACGTCGGATAGATCTCGTCCGGCCGATGACAGTGATTCTGAGCGAATCGACGTCGCGAATAACAGAGGAGGAAGAGGTGTGCTCTCGAAGTGTCTAAACTTCCGTGACCTCGGGGAGGCCTTTCTCGGCCGGGCCTCTCTCTTGTCTGGTGTCCCGTAATCAACGGACTGCCGACAACGACGACGGCAGGCTCTACCCCCTTATGAGAAACGTGTCTGGCATGAAATATTTCCGGCGGTAATTAGATCGTTGCTCCTACATATCTGTCCGGCCCTGGTAAGTAAGCTGTCGGCGGCTTACGCGGGATATATCCTGCGCCCTCATTCGGAATCAATTCACGTGGTGGTACCCTAATTCGAGCCTGATTCGTTCCGCGATACGCCCTATCCACGGCGGATCCTCTTCGACGTCTAATCCTCCCCACCGCATTTCTCAAACTCCGAGGAATTAACGATGCCCCGCGGAGAATCTGTATTCATCGATTCCGACGGCACGCCGATCAACAGCATCCGATCGGGACGTGATTGCTCGCGATTACCGGCTAGCCGCGGCCGACCGCCATACTTTGAGTGGACCTCGATTCTACTCGAATTAATCCGGTGACGTTCTGCTGCACCAAACAAGTTTGCAATGGAAATCTTACCGAGCTCCGTTCATCGATTTTTCTGCACTCGTCGTCGGCCGACCCCTAATTAACCGCTCGGAAATAAGTCCCCTGTTTTCGTTTGGAAAACCTAGCATGTCCTCGACGTCGATTTATTGTTTGCGAACATATTTTCATACCGACTCAATTTTCCGCAGCTTTTCATATTTAAGAAATTGCGAAACTTGTTCTTAACCCTTGCTTTGGTCGAATTGATATGTTGGAATTTGATATTGCGTTCTGTGATTGAAACGCTCGGTGAAACAATTGACAGAGTAGATTATTTATACAAAAATTTATTAAGAACCGGATAAAAAAATAATTGTAACCGTAACTCTTGGAATTTATATTTTATGATTTTTTTCTTTGGCCAGATATAAAATTTCACTCGGCTTCGATAAATTTAAATGTCCATTTACGATATTAATTCTTATGGTTGCGACAATTCGATACCAAGGAACTAATTAAAGATTGCGAAATTAAGGATCGAATGTAGGTTAAACAATTGGGGGAATCGTCTGATCAGATTTCAAAATCAAATTCAGTGTTCCGCAATTAGCCCAAAATAAGTTTCATGCAAAAATGGTGGAAGCTAAGATCGTATATCTGTTTTAGGTCAGTCAGGCGAAACACTTTGTGTATCACGATATAAAAATGACGTAGCAATGATTAATAAAATGATAACAGTAAAATCGTTAAAAAAAAATTAAATTGACGTATCTATCTGGAGAGCATTCGATCTTACTTTAGCATATTAAACTTCGTCGACCCGATGCACGTATTTCAGGATCGATAAAATTGATGAAAAGTTGATACAGGAGTGCGCACTTGATAATTAGAAACGAAGATCGAGCACGACGGAACGTCGACGTTGGACGTGTCGTGTTCATTGACTCGGGTATTGAGTTTATTGAAAATCGTCGGTTCCCATCGTTCTCAGCCGTTGATCGGCGATATTTTTCTTGAGAATCTCTCGGTGAAAGAGCTTGTCCAGTCGCCGACATTCTGGCAAAAAGGATCAATACCGACTGTTGTCCCGGTAAAGCTCCTTTTATCCTGTATCGGGATCCGTTCTATCAGGTGGCTGCTGCGGCTGTAACAACTGACCCAGAGAACACCGCGGGAAGCCCGAGATATTTTCAGTTATGCTTTTCGCCGATAGCCGGTCAGTCGGAAACTCATTTTGCAGTTTCCCGCGAGAAATTCGATCAAACTTTCTCGATCTCTCCGCTAAATCCTCCGGGGAGATAACGTTATTTCTAACTTCCCGATGAATCGGGCTGTTCCCCCGCGCGAATGATCTCTTTATCTCGCCATAACGCAAACACACGATCACGATATCCGCCTTAGAACGCTGGAAATCTTCGACAACACGAAGTTTTTTCGCAAATGAGATTTGGCTGTGGACTTTAAATTACGTTCTTGGTCGCAGTTCGCGTCTCGCTGCTCCTCGAAATGGCAATCCTAAATATTATTAAACAAAAACATTATCCAAACTATATTTTCAGATTATATTAATCGTATTTTATTCAAACCATTATTTCCAAACTATATGCTCTTTTAAACGTGATAACACTTTTTGAATACTAGATATACATAGACGTAGTTTATAATAATGCCTTTACTCGCAGGAAACGTTTATTAAAATAATAGAAAATTGTAGAATATTTTTATACGAATACTACAAAAGTGATAAAACTCTACTTTTAATAGAGAAATACATTTGACGGTAGTTTATAACGATATCTTTACCTCCAAGAAACGTCTATTAAATAATACGAAATTCTAGAAAATTTTTGTATGAATACTACAGAAATGAAGAAAATCTATTTTTAAAGTAATTAATCTTTTCTATTAAACTCTATTGATCCTGTCGAATTTCTACGAATCGTCTTCTTTTAGCACGACCTCCGGAAGAACAGCCACAACTTCGTAATCGATAAATATTTCTAGACAAAACGATTATAATATATACTTCATACTAAAATCCTTTAAACGCTGCAACAATTTTTTGAATAAACTTTGTCACAGTTTTCGAGAAGAAAATCCGCACTGGTTCGTTCTCTCGACAACCCTTTCATCAAACTGTGATTTTCTACGTCGAAGTTGGCTCGCTATATTTTCGAAAAATTCCTAAACAAAACAATTATAATATATTCTCCATACTAAAATCGTCTAAACGCAGCAACAATTTTTTCAATAAACTTTGTCACAGTTTTCGAGAAGAAAATCCAAAATATCGCACTGATTCGTTCTCTCGACAACCCTTTCATCAAACTGTGATTTTCTACGTCGAAGTTGGCTCGCTATATTTTCGAAAAATTCCCTTCGGGTCGCAGTTCGAACAACTAAATATTTTGCACGTAGCAGCAAAACCGGGATCAAACAAGAAGAGGCGCGATTCAATTCCGCGCGGCGACGAGATCGAGTGATAGAACGTTCTTCGCGGCCGATTGGCAGCCGAGCGATCCCCTAACCTGCGATTTTTTCTCCCGATTCCCATCGTAGTGTCAGCGGTATTCCAGTTTATTGATTCCTGGCAAATACGTAATGCAGATTGCGGAAGGCGCCGCACGTACGGATTTTCTCTGATCTTGTGTATCAGAGGGGGCGGTCTTTTTCGCTGGGAGAGCGAGGGTGGCTCCGAATCAACCCCCTTCACCGTGTGCCCCCCTCCCCTCCTACCTCCCTCGGGAACACCGAGGCGAGCTCGTACGGGAACACGCGGCGCAAGCGGCCGGGTCCGCACGTACGAACGTTTCCCGGCAAGAGCGCAATGAGCAGGATAGGACGATTGAATTTTGCCCGGAGGCCGTGCCTTCGCTCGAGGATTAGGCTTTAAGCCCGTGCTCGCACGTATTCGCTTATTGGAGATTCAATTTTCTTGTCAAAGACCTTCGCCGACGATTCCCGGCCGCTACGCCGACCCGTTTTTAATGCGATACGCGGATAAGCTCGGCAAATAGGAATTTGTTTGAACAAAACCTGGCGACGGCGAATGCGAAACGGGATTTCAGAGACGCGGATATCGCCGGATGCGTGGCCGGGAACGCTAAGATGAGCAGAAGATGATCTTTTGGCTTCTTGTTGCGATGCTCCTCGCGAAATCTGCTGCAGGCTTGATTCTAGAATCTGGGAAATCTGGGATCGCATGAATCACGAGGGCTGGGAATTGAATAGAAATCCGTTTCTTCTTTGAATTATTTTAATAAGTTGTATCTTTAGTCGAATGCCGATTTGCAATGCTTCATTTTACAGAAATTAGAATCGCAGGAACGTTTCATCCGTTCAGTGAAAGTTCACTTATTGTACGAAGAAAATGAAAATGCTAGTTGACTTTATTAATTTATGCGTTCTCTCGCATTTTAAAAATCTGCCGTAAATGTGTAAAGACCTGCGGTTTAATAGTAACATTCTAGTTCTTCATAGAACATTGCCTCATTTTTACGCAGATGCATGAAACCCGCTGGCGAATAATAAAAACACCGATCGCGACACAAAAAAATAGCTTTGTGTATTCATCGATCACGAAAAGCAAGAGTCGAATAGAAACGTATATTTCTTCTTTCAATTACTCTGTATGAAACAATTCCGATATATTAAATATTTTGTATTTCATCTTCCAACATTTTTTTTTCTGTTAATGCACAAAATCCAGTGTAATCATAAAGGATCAAGAGGGAACCGACTGCTTTACAGTTTATATCAAATGTTTGACGCGAGTGTTTTTAGTGACCGTCATTTGTTGGTGAGAACGAAATTGGAGCAATGTATAACGCAATTAGCGCAAAGCGTCCAGAATCGTTAATTTATAGTTTTTCAGATAGGCGATCGCGTATGGACGCGAAGCGCCGCGCCGCGCCGCGCCGGCATTTTTAGCGGCAATTTCACCCGCTGAATATGAATGATGGTCGCTGGAAAAAAAAATACGTGCGAAATATTTTGTCGACTTCTATCGTAATCCGGAAGTCGCATTAAAATCCGACAGGTGTGTGTCGGGCAATAATTTTCGTAAGAACGGTAAACGCGATTAAATAAAAGTGCTAAAAAGTGCTTAAAATCATCTATGTGAATCAAAAATAGATTGATACATCTTCCCATTCCCTATCAAATTCCTCCGACTTTTAGCGACCCAGTTCTCCTGACAGACAAGTGATAAGCTCGTTCTACGGATAAAATTTTAGTCTTCGCATCAATAAATCAAACCTCGCTTCTGCGGAATCCAATCTCAGTTTTATATTCAGCATTGCCAGCAGAGGATCGAAGATTATAAATTATGGTCGACGTTACGTCTCGTATACCGTCAATATGATGATATTATTGAACGCTGGATTATTCGTTATTCAAATTCTACTTTTCTCGAACGTTCACGTCAAGTTTAAATATTTTAATAATATTTTGTCGTCCACACTGTTCGGACCAATTTAACGTTGCAAGCTGATCCAAAGTTCTTTTTCAAACCACAACACATAATAAATGTGATAACCATCCGAACTACGCGCGGCAGTTAATCCTTTACACTGGAAGCCAGTTTAGCTTCAAATCCGAAATAGTTTTCCTAAAAAACGGTACTTCCGTTTTATATGACTTCGCTTCACTTTGCTTCACTTTGTTCATACAAGTTTGTGTCGCAACGCAAACAATTCTCCCGGTTGTCTTAGGCGGAACATGTTGGTCAAGTGTCACGGTTATGTCAAGGTTATGTCAAAGCTATACCGATGCCTCGGATTCGTTGCTCGAGTACAAAGGGTTAATGTTCACGATACCGAAATCGTCCTCGACGGTAATAAGCTCCGAGGGAAGCGTTTAAAAACCCGCAATTCACGTGCATCACACACAGTCCCATTACCCTATTTAAACCTAAATTCAATTCAATCTCCCAGATGCAATCAGCACTCGGACGCGCAACGATTGATCGCCTGTACAGGATAAAATACCGTGGAGAATCATTTAAAAAGCTAATGCTGCCGATAAATCACGTGACACGGTGAAACACGCGCAGCCGGCCAATTGATCAGAAATGCGACGAGGCCGCAGCACGAAATAATTAAACCGAATGAACAGCAGCCGGCTTATCCGGCGAAAGAGTCGGCCGGCGTGTTAATACGGGGGACCTGGTCGAGTTATTGAATTAATAACGCGGATCAACTAGGAAAATTTTCGAGCTGTTGGCGTTGAAAAGCGTGTCGCGCAAACCAAAGCAAACCGTGCCAGGCCAACTGCTGCGAAACTTTCGTTCGCGATTAATGGCCCCCGAATACGCGTGTCGTTATTAGCTGGCTCTCCGGGGATGCAGGTGGTGTGTTCACGCAACGGTACGTAAAACGTCGACGGTGCTATCGAGTTAACTTGCCGCTCGGTAGACACATAGCACCCTCCTCCCCCCGTTCCTCCGTGGGTAGGGGATGTTGCGAGCAGCCTGTCTCGTTACCTGGGCGCGTAGGTTCCCTCTAAGTAGCTTTGCAGCACGCGGCGAGTGCTAGATCAAAGATCCCAGCTGCGAGCAGCCTTACAAGCACCTTAATGATTAAAACAACCAGCCTTGTCTTCGGATAGAGGGCGACGGCTCTTCCCGGTAAGCTTCCAGCTATCCGGGACTGGCTCGCGCGGTGATCATAACCGAGGAATTCGCGTGTCATTTTGCATTACGAGGTCTGTTCGAGAAAGTAATCGATCTTTTTGAATTACACGGCAACGGAATGTCCTGGAAACACGTGGTACGCAGCTCTATGTTCTGGTTTGCTGAATTTTCGCGTTTAATCGGCTCGATCGAAGGCAATCCATATGCAAAACGATTTACCGTATAAGTCAATAAAGATGAAATCTGACTGGCACAAACAACGAGCCGACGTGAACTAATTATGCACTTTCGGCAGAATTTAACGAATCAGTAAACTTGGAGGAACAACACTCATTTCTTTTCTCCTCTCGCTCACTTCGTACAAGAGGCTTGTTAACACTGAAGTGCTAAACCGAGTGCTAAAAGCGTCTGATGACTGTGCGATGCTTCATAAAAATAACAGGACAGAATTTATATAAACTTCTCGCAATTTTAAGATATTTATTCGATCACTTTCTACAAAATTCTCCCCATAGTTATAAGTTCAATTGTAAAATGAAACATGCGCGACAGATCATTTTGGACGTCCGTTAATAATCCTCTTGCACTCGAATGCTGGCTTTGAATCATCATTAAAAATTGTTTTGTCATGTTCCAAAATAATCCGTACCTTATCAAACTTAATTATGCTTTAATAAATAATGTTTTAATATCGAAATAATAATAATAATAATAGTAATAATAGTAATAGTAATAGTAATAATAATAATAATAATAATAGTAATAATAATAGCAATAATAATAGTAGTAATAATAATAGTAATAATAATAGTAGTAATAATAATAAATTGTAATAAATAATGTTTTAATAAAACCTATGAGTCAGAAGTCTCAATATCATGTAAATTGTAGGATCAACTAGTTAATATTTGTATTTAACTTGGGTTCAACAGTTTTAAAAAATATAAACGAATCTGTTACAAAATTATTTAGAAAAACAGTACAGCAATTTTTAATGGCGTCCCAGATTCGCCACTCGAGTGCAAAGGGTTAATTAGGGAGAATTTACTGTACACGCTGAATCCACAAAGCCCACTTGCCGTGCTATTCGAGCATAGATAACGTTTGGTCACGGCACAAGGATGAATCTGTCCAATCTCCAAGTCCGCGGACCCTCGGAGCCAGCTCGCACAATGATCAATATTTCATCGAATGATTTCACTGTCGCTGATACATTGACTGTGACATCTCGACAGCGTTGAAGTCCGCTCTCAACGCAAACCGAATCGATTCGGTGGCTAGACGTCGCTAAATTCTTCGATCGGAACCGGCGTGCCCGTCTCCCATGACCTCTCCGCCAGAGAAGAGGGACCCTCCCGATACAGGAGATCAGAGGAAGCCCGGCCATGCGGCATCGTCCGTAATCTGTATCACGTCTTTCTCCCGCGGCCGGTCCTCCCCTCCGCTCCTCGTCTTCCCAAAATCGATTTCGGTCGGGTGCGGGGCCGCGCCCAGCTCAACATACCGAGTTCGACTTGAAGAGAGAGGGAGAGACCGAGGGAGAGGAAGAGCGACAGAGATAGAGAGAGAGAGAGAGAGAGAGAGAGAGAGAGGCAGTGCGTGCGAACGACGGAGAGACAAGGTCCGCCGGGGTACAGCCAACACCGAGAGAACGGGAGGGAAACACCGGCAGCATGGGGGTGAGTTAGCCTCATTTAACCGAGAAGGCTCCAGCTCCTGCCACGTCGTGCGTGCGATACTCCTCCGTCCTTGGCTCCCCTCACCGCTCCCACGACTTGCCCTTTTCGTGGCTCCACGGGCCTGCACCCTACCGGGTCCTCCGAGGACGCGGACTCTGCGTGGAGAATGTGAAATCAACGGAGCCACTTCGCAAGATCGGCCCTCCCCTCCGAGTTCACGCGACATCCAGAGTGTGCCGTTGCTCGCCTCCCGGCAGCTCCTCCAAGTTTTCTTGCCGTTTCTTGCACGGGAAACTTGCCCATCCGGGACGAGGGAATGTTTGCTCTCAGATGCGGATGGCGGGGAAACGGCACTGTTTTCGAGATAGTGAATTATGGGCCCGGAGTTCGCGAGTTTTCTCGCGATCCGGAAAATTGGACGCCGCGAGCGCGCGCGCGCGCGAACCGCGCTGCCTGACCTAGGATAAGAGATCTCTTGATTAATGTTAAGTGCTTTTTAATTGTGCACCGCGAGCCCGCCGAATGGAGCCTTTTTGGGGCCGGTGGAACTGCAGGATTATCTTCGGTTCTGATGCAGGGAACGTTAGTTCGGTGTTGAGCAAACTTTGCGGTCGATTCTAGGTAATTGGCAAGTTCAATGCTGGTCAAATGCTCGGTTACAATGGACCTGGTGCCGCCGTCCTAGTTGTTGCCAAATTGGTACATCGAATTGGTGAGCGATTGCAGGATGCAAGAACATTAATAATACAACGAGTTTCGATCGAACATTGCTTCTATTCCGTTCTTCAAATTACTATGTTACGTTCAGCGTGTTGGACGCGATGGCAAATATTCGTCAACTACGCTTCCCGGAAGTTCTCTGCTTAGAAACGTTTAATTTAGGGTCAGCTGCAGAACGAGAATGCTTTCGTTTGAATCGTTACTAATGGGAGTGCCGATACACGGAGTGAAACTGTAAGAGAGTGGAAGGGAGGGGGGGATAGAAGACGATAGGATGCAACTGAAAGATGCACGCCGGATTACGTGCTACTAGAGGAAACAGAAATGGCGACAAAATTGTTGGCGAATTCGCGGAAGAAAATGAGAAAGGGTAAGGAGAAATGAGCAGCGCGAAGGAAAGAAAATTTCAGCAGAAATGGATCGAGCCAGGAACGGTTGAATTTACTGAGAGGGGCAAGAATTGATGTGGGAGAGGAACTTGAAAGCAGAGACGTAGAAGTACAGTTACAGAAACGACGGAGACAAATAGGGCAATCTTAGTACAATGGGTGATATAAATTTATAAAGACCACGGAACGGCTAAAATATTAGAAGATAGAGACGAAAGTAAGAGATTAGTAGCTCCGGTATGTGGCGTGGTGATGCAGAGAGATGGAATAATTATTGGAAGAAAGAGGAGGAAAGGGGTTGCGATCTGTGCGAGGGTGGCTTTGTGACGCTGGAATGTCTAGTTCAAGAATGTAGAAAAGCACGAAGAGAAGTCAAAATACAGATGCCGGTAAGCGGAAGAGCGAATGGGAGGATAGAAGACTCGCTCGAAAAGTTAAATCGAAGGAGCAGAATAGAGAGAAAAAAATAGAAAATATACAAATACGTATAGAGTAAAGGATAAAAACATCGGAAGCAAAGATATGAATAAAGCGCAGAATTTTAGGATTGGAAAGTAGGCGACGAAATGAGTGGAATGGGATGAATCAGTCGATTTAAATTGCATTTGTGAGACTATAAGTTCAGGAAATAAAGAATTATTATTATTATTATCATTATTCTCTGAAGTTCTTCGAAGAAGAGATCAAGGGACAATATCGTAAAACACTTGCAGAATTATCGATCACAGCAAATTTTCACTCGATCATCTGTGAAATTACATTTGTTTGGACGCGTTTACCGGCGTGAGGTTTTATCGTTTTTCGGGTACACAAAACAGAGGAAGCTACAGAGGGAGGAAAGTGAGCAGCTCGAAACTTCCGCGAATGGTTACAAGTCGCCGGAACTTGTGCAGGATGAGGGATTCGTTTCATCGTGGAACGGGAACTTCCGGCACTGTTGCGAAACGGTTGAACAAAACTAATTAATTTTCTGACTCGCGGAAGAAACTATTCCAAGGTTCCAAAGGCAACTGTTCCATATCGCGGCGCGTTCTGATACGAAGCAGATTACTGAATTTTCTTGCAGCTCCGGCCCCCTTTTTTGCGATCCTCTGGAATGAACCGGGGCATCTCCGAGAATTAACAAGTTACCGAATTTGCGTTCCGTTTTAGTTTTTCGTAGAGTATTTACACGACCTATCATTTCCATTCGAATCTTTCGAATAAAATCCTTTGGAAAATTCTGTGACCGTTAGATGCTTTAATGGAAAATAAAAATGTTCTGTATCGATCGCAAGGAATAAAAACTATTTTGAGTTACACCTACCGATTTCTGTCGCAAATGCATAAAATCCACTGGACAGGAACTGTCAATGAAGAAGATAAGAAGTAAAAAAAGTTGCATAAAATTACATGCATCTCGATTATAACGTGCAAGTAAATCTTAAGCATTTAGTTGATTAATCCGTTCACAAAAACCGTAGAAATCAGTATTATTAACCCGAGAAAGATAACCTACGTCGCAGAGGCGCCTGCGAAGACTGTTGATTTTTGTTAATTTTTCATAGAGGTCTAGTGATTTAAGTTTAAAATTACTTAAAATATAAAAAAATATAATATAAATGCATTTTATTTTTACAATAATGCCAAACCTTTAAAATGACTAGA
Organism: Megalopta genalis; assembly: GCF_051020955.1. Taxonomy (NCBI): domain Eukaryota; kingdom Metazoa; phylum Arthropoda; class Insecta; order Hymenoptera; family Halictidae; genus Megalopta; species Megalopta genalis. The sequence goes on from NC_135024.1 coordinate 8,026,128, forward strand.
TTAACTTAAATAAATATCCATTGTTAGTATAAAATTGACGCCTTAGAAAAGCATGCGCCTCTGAAGCGTATGGTTATCTTTTACGTACGTTGTCATATGGTTATCTTTCTAGGGTTAAAAACGATGCTTTACATTGGATTGGAACGAAGCAAAACGTTGAACAACAGCAAGTTTCCTTCCGACGGATCAATATTGCAAACATCCATCGAAATTCGACTACCAATACCACGAATTCTTTCAGTGGAGCATGTCCCACGAAAAGGAGATTCCCAGAATGCACGTGGAGTTATCGGCAGCGAGGAGGCACGCGGCGCGGGCATGCAAGCACGTGTCTGTCTGAAAAGTAGAATATTCAAGGGTCGGGCTCGAGAGCGGTTCTTGAAGACGCGGTTGGTGCTCGTCAATTGAGAGGAGTCAAGAGTCGGAAAACGCACGAGAACTGAATACATTAACACCGTGATTACCGAAGTTAACGAAAGAAACGCCGCTGCGACACGGTCGCGGATATTTTGAAAAATTTTCAATTTCGCAGCTCATTTCACCGGAACGGGTTCTAAATCTTCAGACGGCGCGACGGTACACTCGACTTTCAACACCCTTTGGCCGACCTTCGGGGGGGTAGAAAAATGGCCGGGTCATTACCCCGAGCGAATATTAATTCGGGGAACGTACACTCGGACGATAAATTTCTGTTGACGCCGGCGACGAAAGCTCCGAGAACCGGGTCACGAAGATTTATCCGCGTTGGACAGATATGAAGCGAGCGGAAATCGACCGAGACGTTCGATGATTCCAGGAGTCGCAATCGCCACGCAGTCCTCGTACAGTGTGCCAAACGCGAATGTTTTTCCAACCTTGAATATTCGTCTTTCCACAGTTGCTACCAACATTGAGAAATGTTTATATTTGCTTGTTTTCACCTCTCAACGACAGCACACGTACGAAATGTGGACCCGTATTTTTCATACTTTGATACGAACGTAACGTTACAATCTTAACACTTTATCGACCGCTAGCCTATTTATCGGCTTTTCGATTGCCAATGTTTATCGATCGCTAGCCTATTAATCGGCTTTTCGATTGCCAATGCTTATCGACCGATAGCCTATTAATCGACTTTTAGCTATCGACGGTTTTCGCTTCTTTACTGTTTTGTTAGTAGCTGACCTCCTGTATGCTGACCTCCCCATATCCTTATGAATTATAATTATAATAATAATTATTATTTATTATTATTTTTAAAGGAATAAGCACAACACAATGAATAGCGAAAATTTAGCCGGTACTGGGAGCAAATGCGCGCGCGACTAAGCCAGTCCTTACTGAGTGGCAGCCTCGACCACGACCGGACGATAAAGTGTTAAAATAACGTTGACATTATTACCTTAATTTTATAACATTAAGATAACACTATTATCATGTAAATACGTTCATAAAAAATGATAAGGTTATATTGTATAATATTATATAATAATATAATAAATTATATTAATATAATTATATATAATTATTAAATGTAATATATACATATAAGTTAACTATCATTATTATTATCATTATTGTTGCGCACGGCACAAAATTAACCGCCGGAAGTCGTGAGGAGACGACACGATTTATTGGTTTGGACTCCACAGTCCTCGGTTTACAATCCTTGGAGCACGGCTCCGTTCGACGTATCAAGTGTAGCACGGCTACGAATTGGTTGCAAAGTGAAGCACGGCTTCGCACAGACTATAAAAATGGAAGCACGGCTTCGTATGGGCGCAAGGGCGCAGAATAATACGAGTCTGTATGCAATCACGTTGGCTACCAAAATCCGCCGTTATCAAATTTGCGGCAGTATATATAGACACCTGGCCGATGTTCAAGGAGAAGCATCGTCAGGCGTCGAAGGCCGGTCATTGCCTCCTAAGGCAAAAACACCGCGTATACATTTCGGCCGAGGCGAGCGTTTGACGGTCGGGCCAACGCACGTCGATCGTGTTATTGTCTTGCCGCCTCGCCGTTTATTCGACAAAAACGGCGAGACGGCGTACATCGAAAGTCGAACGCGCGTTGACCCGCGGTCCGCGATTCGACCGGAATAATTATTAATGTAATATGTATATAATTTACATATTCTATATAATTAACACTTTATCGACCGCTAGCCTATTTATCGGCTTTTCGATTGCCAATGTTTATCGATCGCTAGCCTATCAATCGGCTTTTCGATTGCCAATGCTTATCGACCGATAGCCTATTAATCGACTTTTAGCTATCGACGGTTTTCGCTTCTTTACTGTTTTGTTAGTAGCTGACCTCCTGTATGCTGACCTCCCCATATCCTTATGAATTATAATTATAATAATTATACTATTATTTATTATTATTTTTAAAGGAATAAGCACAACACAATGAATAGCGAAAATTTAGCCGGTACTGGGAGCAAATGCGCGCGCGACTAAGCCAGTCCTTACTGAGTGGCAGCCTCGACCACGACCGGACGATAAAGTGTTAATATATATATAATAATATATATAAGTTAATTATTATTATTATCATAATCATTAATTTAATATACATAATTTACATATTGCATATAATTTATTATATAATAAATTAAGCTATGTTAAGCAGTTTACAGTTTACAATGGCGCTCCAAAAATTAGTGTACGATATTTCTCACTCGTTCAGTGGAATAAAAATGAAGAACAACTATGGTTCGGTCAAAATGCATGTAACTGTAAAGTTCGCCTTCCACATTCGAAGCTCAATAAAACGGCCAAAATCTCCACAAGAAAAAGACCGATGATGTACTACGAAAGCAAAGATTTCAAGCATTCTAACGAATCCAAGTTTGCTGTAACGCGATCATCCCTTACGAAATTACAAAAGCCGTAAAACGGAAATCTACCATTCCGAAGCTTTTAAGGCCGTTGTAATTCAAGAGACTCGCAAAACACCTGAAAAATATTCCTCGCGATGTAAATCACTGCGTATATGCGAGCTGGATGTTCTCTCTGCACGATGATCCCGTAAAAGTTGGAACAGAAAGCTGCTTCTCGCAAGTACGATTTTTTGCGAGCCGTAATCGCAGTTTGGCCCAGTGTTCGTCTATCGAGGAACGTCGCAGGCGCGGCGGGGGAGGGGCGGTTGTTTTCGTGGCAGCGACGAAACCGAGGGAAAAAAAAACACCGGGAAAACGCTCGATTTCACAGTCATTGGCTCGGGAAAATTCGCCCCCGTCACGTGCACGTTCCAGCGCACACGACTGCCCCGTTTACGTGTGCACCCCCGCCGAATGCGGATGCGCTAGCATCTATACGCGCGGCTTTTCTATGCACACGCCGCGCCGAGCCGCGTCGGCTTGCACACACGGGCCGGCGCGTTTTCTTTTAAACTTCCCTACTTAGCGGGAGTAGCTCGCAAGAAGGGGGACACCACGCCTGTGACACCTGTTTCGGACTCGGTCTCTTGCCTCAGGAATTTTTAATGGAGCCCGCTTCGGCGCAGGCATCTCGCCGATCTAGAATTCCGTGCCGCCGGGAACGAACTTCACTACCTGCCGGTTATTTTCACTACCTAGCCGGCCTCTGTATTCGATTTTGCTGCAGTGCTGCAAGTTTCAGGGACTCTGCTTTCGTGGTTCCGCGAGTCCCTTGCATCCTGAAAACTTTATTTCTTCCTAGTCTGCTTTGTTTCTTTTGTATCTGCTCGCGTGGCGTCGCGATGGATCGGTTATCTGAGACAGAGTCGGGCATTAGTCGATTAAAATTTTTAGTTTGACTGGTCGGTCAATGCTGACGATTGAAAACATCGAGCATCTCGAAATTAGCGATCGATATAATTGAGATCTATATGTGTCGTGAGTGTATGGTTGTTAAAGACAGAGTGAGTGTCGCTGTTAAAATATTGGATCAAAAAGATGGTTTTATTTTATGTAAGATTAACAATTTTATTACTAATATTTACTTATTCACTTAACATTAACGTATATTACTTTCATAATAAACGAAAAACGCAGGCAAAATCAAATACTTGTAAAAGTTACAAATTCAAATTGCTGGTGAAGAATGGCCTTGAACAAAGCAAGGAACGATACGTAATGGCACTTTGCATGCTGGACACCAACATCGTGATTCTTTTCTAATCTTATTTTTGTAACAATGTAAACACCTTCGTGTAGGATTGGCTTCGAAATATTTTAAACATCTCGAAATTTGAAAATATGTTTTTGTTTTCACTAAAATTACAATTTAAATATCCAATGGTCACTACTTTTTAAGCACGACGATTATACTGATCATGGAGAAGTGGCAGTATTTCCTGTCATGACGGGTGTACTCGTCGTGCGTAAAAAGCAGTGACCATTGGATATTTAAATTGTAATTTTAGTGAAAACAAAAACATATTTTCAAATTTTGAGACGTTTAGGATATTTCGAAGCTATATACTCGTCATGACATGAAATACAGTAATGTCTCCCTTACTGACGTTCAGATTGTCCATAAAAATGGACAATTTGGGAAGAGGAGATACGATTATCCGAGCCTTGCGGCTCGTTTTTATAATTGTTGACAATTTATAGCTATAAAAACAAACCGAAAGGCTCGAATAATCGTATCTCCTCTTCCCAAATTGTCCATTTTTGGGGACAATCTGGGCGTCAATTAGAGAGACATTACTGTACTGCCACTTCACCGTGACAAGTCTACTCGACAAACACAGCTTTTATCGCACAGCAAATTAAATAATAATAAATATAAATAATAATAATAAATAACACAGCAAATTGATCGTCGAAAAATCGGCGTCATGTTATTTAGACTTTTTAAATATATCATTGCAGGTAAACATATCACGATAAATTAAGTTCTATATCATTTTGTCGTTCGATCCTCTCTAGAAGAAAAAAATGCACGCAAGTCTGCACAGTCTACGCGACATATAATTCCTTAGAAAAGTCGACAGGTAAGACAACGAGCACCCCGTCGATGCAACGTCTCCCTCGCCATCCGCCGACGGCGTTGAAAGGTCCATGCACGGCATCATACTTAATTCAAAGAGCGCGTCATCGGTCTTACTCCGTGATAGTAGCTGTCGATGGAACCTGTCAATTCATGCATGTTCCCCGTCGGCGGAGGAAATTGACCCCTAGCGAAAGGGGCTCGCGAGCCAAGTGGGGAGAAAGTAAAAGGGACGAAAGAAAGGGAAATGTACGATTAACGGTGCGCGTAGCACGTGTAAGGGTTCCTGGCTGAAAAATTAATCGACGAGCGGAGACAACAACCTGTAATTCCTCGATCTTGAGCCACGTCGACCGAAGTTATTCGACAAAGGAGAAAAAAATAGAGAGGGACAGAGAAATAGAAAGAGAGAAAGAAGGGAAAAACGGAAATGCACCCCAGGGGCTCGGTTTAATAATTCACCGCGCGGGGCGCTAGCTGGTATCGATAAATAATGAAACGCGAGGAGAGATAGAAGATTCCGCGCCCTTCCCCCCCCCCTCTTTTGAGGCGACGTTTTTCGCTTCAGTTTCGTTCGGGGGCAAATATTTACGGGAACGTCGCCGGGCCGTTTATTAATAGAGAGACGGAGGACCGCGGAAGGATCGTGGGAGGCGCAGACGGCAAGAGAGAGAGGAAGAAGCGAGTAGCAGCAAGAGAGTGCTGGCTCTTGGCGAAATATAAAACTGCAGGACGCGAAGCGCGAAACGCTCGGGGAAGAAAGGAAATGCGATTTCTCAGGGCTGCACAGTTTCGACGTTCCGGCGACGGCATTGGAATCCTGTACACGGGCTCGAAGGCGAAGGAGCATCGGGGAATTTAAAGTACGTCCCTCCCCGTTCAGGGTTATATTTTCAAGCTCGCTGCGGATCTCGCCGATTTCGCGATCTACACGGCGCACCGGAGCTTTCTTTGTAAAATATAGCACGCTATCAAATTGCCCGAGAACCCTCCGCCTTGCTCTAACATGTACTGGGTGGCCCGCCGGGAACAAGATACCGGGACCCGAAGATAAAAGAAAATATACTGGGAAAGTTTTTAGCCAAATTGTCCCGTCGTTTGCGCCGAATTCGCTTAATTCGCCGGTTCCGGAAATATCTTACGACGATGCTACCGTGAACATGCAACGATTAACGTTCTTGCTTACACCGTTGCATTGTGCCAACTAACAAATGATGCCGCCTTTTTCCGATGCTCGATTTACGAAGCACCAATATCAGCTGTGTTTCACGTTGCGAAAGTAACAAGCATATATTTATTCAGATTAGAAATACGGTATAAACGTGCTTTTCAAATTTCAATGATGGTAAATTACAAAATTTGGAACCTGTCGAAGTGACAATGTTAATCCGGAAGTAGTATGAAATTGCTTTTCAAATTTCAATGATGGTAAATTACAAAATTTGCAACCTGTCGGAGTGACAATGTTAATCCGAAAGTAGTATAAAATTGCTTTTTAAATTTCAATGATGGTAAATTACAAAATCTGGAACCTGTCGAGGTGACAATGTTAATCCGGAAGTAGTATAAAATTGCTTTTCAAATTTCAATGATGGTAAATTACAAAATTTGGAACCTGTCGGAGTGACAATGTTAATCCGGAAGTAGTATAAAATTGCTTTTCAAATTTCAATGATGGTAAATTACAAAATTTGGAACCTGTCGAAGTGACAATGTTAATCCGGAAGTAGTATAAAATTGCTTTTCAAATTTCAGTGATGGTAAATTACAAAATTTGGAACCTGTCGGAGTGACAATGTTAATCCGGAAGTAGTATGAAATTGCTTTTCAAATTTCAATGATGGTAAATTACAAAATTTGGAACCTGTCGAAGTGACAATGTTAATCCGGAAGTAGTATAAAATTGCTTTTCAAATTTCAGTGATGGTAAATTACAAAATTTGGAACCTGTCGGAGTGACAATGTTAATCCGGAAGTAGTATGAAATTGCTTTTCAAATTTCAATGATGGTAAATTACAAAATTTGGAACCTGTCGAAGTGACAATGTTAATCCGGAAGTAGTATGAAATTGCTTTTCAAATTTCAATGATGGTAAATTACAAAATTTGCAACCTGTCGGAGTGACAATGTTAATCCGAAAGTAGTATAAAATTGCTTCTTAAATTTCAATGATGGTAAATTACAAAATCTGGAACCTGTCGAGGTGACAATGTTAATCCGGAAGTAGTATAAAATTGCTTTTCAAATTTCAATGATGGTAAATTACAAAATTTGGAACCTGTCGAAGTGACAATGTTAATCCGGAAGTAGTATAAAATTGCTTTTCAAATTTCAGTGATGGTAAATTACAAAATTTGGAACCTGTCGGAGTGACAATGTTAATCCGGAAGTAGTATGAAATTGCTTTTCAAATTTCAATGATGGTAAATTACAAAATTTGGAACCTGTCGAAGTGACAATGTTAATCCGGAAGTAGTATGAAATTGCTTTTCAAATTTCAATGATGGTAAATTACAAAATTTGCAACCTGTCGGAGTGACAATGTTAATCCGAAAGTAGTATAAAATTGCTTCTTAAATTTCAATGATGGTAAATTACAAAATCTGGAACCTGTCGAGGTGACAATGTTAATCCGGAAGTAGTATAAAATTGCTTTTCAAATTTCAATGATGGTAAATTACAAAATTTGGAACCTGTCGGAGTGACAATGTTAATCCGGAAGTAGTATAAAATTGCTTTTCAAATTTCAATGATGGTAAATTACAAAATTTGGAACCTGTCGAAGTGACAATGTTAATCCGGAAGTAGTATAAAATTGCTTTTCAAATTTCAGTGATGGTAAATTACAAAATTTGGAACCTGTCGGAGTGACAATGTTAATCCGGAAGTAGTATAAAATTGCTTTTCAAATTTCAATGATGGTAAATTACAAAATTTGGAACCTGTCGAAGTGACAATGTTAATCCGGAAGTAGTATAAAATTGCTTTTCAAATTTCAATGATGGTAAATTACAAAATTTGGAACCTGTCGAAGTGACAATGTTAATACGGAAGTAGTATGAAATGTTTAAGAAGAATGTACAGTAATGTCTCCCTAACTGACGCTCAGATCGCGCACAAAAATGGACAATTTGGGAAGAAGAGTTACGATTATTCGAGCACTTACAGCTCGTTTTTATAATTATTGACAATTCGTAACTATGAAAACAAACCGCAAGGCTCGAACAATCGTATCTCCGCTTCCCAAATTGTCCATTTTTCTGCACGATCTGAGCGTCAATTGGAGAGACATTACTGTAACACCAACAGTTTGCATCGACGAATAATGTGTTACTTATTTAAATTAATTATTTATTTAAAAAATATTCATTTCATCTGGCAGAATATCGTACCTTGTCGTGGATAATAAATCGGCTTACAATTTGTAACTTTGTTTAAATAACATGGGAACTGTGTCGAAAACAATGGATTAACAATGAACGCACGTTGTTGACGAGGAGGATTAAATTTTGTGGTTTAAACCAGTTGAAAACTATCCCAGCAATCTTAAACTGCAGCAGACTGAACGATGTCTGTCCATGGCTGGCCATTTCCACTTAAACTGGTCTACCGTATCATTAAACTGTGGACTGTTCATTTGATGCAGGTTCGAATCTGGTGTATCAATTTTCAACGTTCAATTGTGGGCAACAAATAATACCGCAGCCCGATCGACATTTATAAACATTAACGTAAATAGAAATGATTATTAATGAATTTCACAATATCCAGATTCAATTTAATTACGTGTTTACACGGCCGGTATTCAAATTTCATTTTCTCGAGCCCGGAGCTAATAATAATGTAACGATCGTAAACGATGTTGATTCATTAAAATATAATGTATTAAACAAACGAAAGGTAATTTCGATGGGAATAAAATATCAGGCGATTGAACAATGGAGGTCTACGCAATCTAAATGAACAGTAAAACGCGGGTAAAATATTTGCGGTGATATATACATCAGGAACTTTGGAGCGCGGGAATTGTGTTTTAAAGGACACCTTGTGGATGACCGGGAAAGGCAGACGTAAGAGGAGCCGGAGTGGGCTATAATATTTCAATTTGGCATTAAAGGAAAGTATTCGTCCCCAGATCTTTCCTTACCCCTGTCCTCGCGGCATAAATTTTCCAGCCTTCCCGGCGCGGCGGAACTATGTTGCGCAAGAATAATCGCGGCGTAATACCCGCGAGGTTTATTACGCGCGATTTAATTGCTGTGTTAAACGACGCGCGAGCCAGACTCGTTTTTAGCGGGCCGCCCGTTCCATGGATTTCTTTTGTGCCGAACTGTCGTCAAAGGATGCGATCGAGCATTTTATGAACGCCGTGCCGATTACGCTTTTACGTTCGTTTCGCTTCGCTGTTTCGAACCTCAGACGCGCAAAACGGATGAACACAATTTCGGAACACCGTGTCCTCTTTTTCGAACCTTTTGCCACTCGCGACATCGCCGAAACGAATCACGAACGATTATTTTCGACGATCCGAAACCCCGGCGCATTGGTTTCGCTTGCGAACTATTAAGTTTCTTATCGCGCGCGAACAATCGCGACGCGACGAAAAAGATCAATTATGCCGCGACAAGGAACACGAAATTAATATAAAATAGAAACTCTGATCAGCGTTAAGTTCGTATAATCCGCTAATAATCATCGGCTGTGTAATTACCGCCCACGTGCGACGCCCACGTTAAATAATCCAATCGATAATCAGCTAATAATAAATTTGAACGAGCTACAGTCCCTAATGAGATACTGCGGTGCATCCTCTAAATTATGCAGCGCCAGGAACGATGACACGTTAGGTTAGAGCGAAACAAGCGGAGAAGAATATCCGATAATTTTCGACACGAGGCGTACGAGATCCGGCTATGCACCGGGTGTTGGGAAAATAGTGGATCAAATATTCGCCAGTCTATTCGGCTTGTCGGTGGAGAAAGAAAACTTTTAATGGCTGACACTTCGCTTCGTAGCTCGATGTTTCTTCGGACATTTATTATTCGCCCGATGTTTCCCCGTGAAATAGTTCGCTGTAACTCCACAACTATGCGCAATAAAAGACGTAGTTCAATACCATCGCACGCTTATAATTCTACGAAACAGAGGAAGTACCACCGCACGTGGCGCGAGGCTATCGTTCGTTATGCATAATTATTGTTAAATGATGAAACACAAGAAAAAACCCAAACACGTGACCTCTATTCTAACAGGAGCCTAATTATTTATGTTTATATTTGGCCCGACCGACGCGTCACGGCTCTCATTTCCGGCCTGATTATCTGTGTCCACGTATCGCGAATGTGACAATCATATCTGGCCCGATTATTCGACCACGTATCCCAGACGTGGTTGTAAGGCAAAGCGTTAAATAATCATTAACAATGATCAGTCCACGCTGATCGTTTGTTTGCAATTTGTAGAATAAAGTATCCGGTCCCGATGTTGCCACTCCTTAAAAGACTAATACAGTAAATTATCCCTAATCGACGCTCGGATTGTACAAAAAAATGTACAATTTGAGGCGAGGAGATACGATTATTCGATTATACAATTATAAAAACGAGGTTCAAGGCTCGAATAATCGTATCTCCCCTTTCCACATTGTTCCTTTTCTCTTGCACAATCTGTGCGTCAATCAGGGACGATTTACCGAAGTTCGTTCAATAAATACAAAACAGTTATGCGCATATTTTATTGCAGCGAGAATTAGTGTGCGAAGTGGAACAAGAAGAGTAAGGAGGAGAAGAACAGCTGTATAACTGTAAAAGTAAACGGTGCCGAATCGAGGAGAGTACTTTTCCGAAGGGACACTCAGTGTTTCCTCGAGGCCTACAATTCTTCGGCACCCCTTGTGCAAAGACCAGAGGAGCCTCGCCGCCTCGCCGCCCCACGTTTTCCGTTGGATCGGCCATTTTCCATTTCACCAGCGACTCGGTCCTTTGTGGACCGGCCGTCAGATTATTAACTATCATCGAAAGGTAAATGTAGCGTGGTCACGGGTGCAGACGATCAATAATTCATGCACGACGAAGTCGCCCGCGCTCGAAGAGGATTAATTCGGGCATACGACCCTCGTGCGGCGGCCGCGGTCCTTCACGATGGTCCCGTTGCAGGCTCTTCAAGCCTATTGTCGGCCGGCCGACTCCCCGAAAACCCCTTTGCGGCCGTCGAACCCCGTCGTATTTAGAAAGTTTCCGACGTGGAAAGTGGCCAGCCTCGCCCGCCGCCCCGCCGCCCTCTTTCTCTTTCTCATTCTCGAGGCACGGCTAGGCCTTGTCGAGGCGTCGCTGACGGCGAACGAAGACGAGGAAGATCCGCGAAAGATTGCCATTGAAAGACAGCGGATGAAAACTTCTTAATTCCAGACGTGCTCCAGTTTTTTTCCGGCACGTAGAGGGCCCGGCCTTTCAACGGGCGCTGCTTGCACACCGGCCGTTGCGTTATTACCTACCACCGGACCAGAGGTGGAAAAAGGTTCCGCTTCACACTCGGCCGGGTCATTAACGGGGGGCCAAACCTAACCCCGGAGCCGTCTCTCCGAGCGCTAAGAACGCGCGAGTCGTGCCGGGCGACGATAAATGCGCCGCCCTCGTAATCGAGAAACAAGTTCAGCCGGGAGAGACGTTCGCCTCCGGGATTTATTTCGATTGCTATACTACCCCCGCTCCGCGAGCGCCGAAAATGAATAGAAACGTATCGCGTGACTATGATTTTATTACCCACCAGCCGCTTCTGGGTAATTTACCTTCCGCGCGAGGAATTCTGTAATCCGTTGAGCGACTTTTGATTATTTCTGACGACCCCGCCGTTTAAACCATTTGGCCTGCTTCGGGCGCAGATCGAAACCCAGCGTGCTTTTACAAATTGCGCCACTTTTAACGGACCACGGGAATTCTTTCGCTGATTAGAACATTTCTGTTGCTAATAACCGCCTGCGTGGAACGGAGAGCTTGTATTTAGGGTGTCCCATAAGTTCTTTCCTTTTTTTTGTTTGATGCGAAATGATTACTCGATATTTGTTGTTCAAGGTTGATTTATCGAGTTATATACGAACCGTTCTGCTCTATTACCTTCTTCCATCTTTCAGGAAGCCACATTATGCCGCATTTCCAAGATTGTTGAGGCTTATTTGCAAAATATTGATCAAGACGCGTTTTTGTTTCACTTACGAATTTAAACCGTTCTTCACGGAGAGAATGTTTTCGACGAGAAGAACAGAGAATGTTTTACGAGAAGAAGTAATAATCGGATGGAGCAATGTCTGGTGAGTACCGAGGATGAGGTAGAACGTCCCAAGCAAACTGTAAATAATTTTTGTTTTACGACCAACGCAACATGCGGTTTTGCGTTGTCGCGATGAAAATTTGACGGTGTGGAACTTCGAATCGATTCACATATCCCATCTTGATTAACACGTTCCGTGCCACGTGTACCATCGATGGTACACGCTTGCATGTTTACTTAGTGAACTGAACAAATTGTTTACAAGAAATTTAGAACCGAAGAATCAATTTCCACCGCAAGAATGGGCGTTGATAAGTTTTTGTTACGTTGTTATGTGTACGAGAATTAATAATTGCACGTAATACATCAAGTTCTAGTAAAATATCAAAGTGTGAAGATTCGAGTAAAAAAAGCTCGGCACGGAACGTGTTAAATGCTTATGTACCGTTGTTTTGGGCATGTTAGTGGCATCTGCTATATCGCGCACGCTATATCGCGAATTTTCAGCAAGCATATCTTTGATAAGGTCCGCGTCCGTCGTTGTTGGACGGTCGCTGCGGTCTTCATCTTTCAAATCATAATTGCCAGCTCTAAATCTCTTAAACCAATTGCGGACTGTCCTAATAGTCGTCGAACCATCACCGTAAACGGTACAAATCTCGTTTGGAGTGTCCTTTGCCCTATCACTTTTTTGTTAAAGCAACGAAGCATAACATGCCGCAAATGTGTGCTTCTTTTGGCTATCCATATTGAACGGCGTAGAAAAAATTTTCTAAGGAACTTTGTCATCCACGAAACGTACTCTAAAAGAGCTCTAGGACGATTGAAACCGATACCTTAAACAGCCAAGAGATAAGCCTGCGTGTTTATATGAATAATATTATTATATATTTTTTATATATACTACGTGCTACTTAGGTTTACTCCAGCGGCTACGTACCGTTGACACAACGAAATTAGGATTTAATTTCGATCTAATTGGAATCAATAACAGCCACGTAACAGCAGTCTTGCGACTAGTCTGACTTGGTATTGCAAGGCATATGCAATTCTAGCTGATAACCAATTAATCACTCTTAAATTAACATTCGAGAAGCGCATTGAGTGCGAGGTTAATGTTGTTAATTGTATTACATTGGTACGATTGATTAATCGAATGATGGGAGAAATGTGACAGTTCATACATTGATTGATACGTATCGAACCATTGTGCGTGAGATTTGCATAATATATTTTGATCTTGTATTTAATATTGTTAATTAAATATTATTGTCAACGAGAAGAATCACGATTTGCGCTTGCCACTGTAAATTCTTTCAAATTGTCCCAGCGTTTGTGAACGAAAATGGCTCGAATAATCGTATCTCCTCCTCCAAAAATTGTCCATTTTTGTTCACAAACACTGGGACGATTTGAGAGAATTTACTGTATATTGTTTCCTTGGAATGAACTAGAAATGAGCCGCGAACATGATGCTTTCTGTTTCCATTATTTTGTGCGCGCCCTCTGGAAACTCGGTGTGGCAATTTACCGAATAAAAAGTGGCACGAGCAGGTCCGTTTCGTCGACGGCTTTCTATAAATTCTTTAATCTCCACGAGCGCAGCACGTTGATTCCTCAACAGACGCACAGCCGCGAGGGTCTGCCTCCGCGAAAGTTATCGTTTTCATAACTCATCCCGCTCAAAGAGGGTGGTTCCCACCTAGGGTTGACCGACCAATGAAAATATGTCCCTGTTACGAGAGGATTAGCGAGGATTAGCCGAAAGATTTAGAATTGTCTCGCGCCCCAGGCTCGCTGAGCGACTAATCCGGAAATATGATCATCTTTACTCAGCATCCCCAAGACATCGATCCGACGAAAAAATGTGGGTAATCAGCGCACGGGGTTCTTCCATTGTACCGGCGAATTTAATATAACCGAGAGAAAAATGTAACGTGATTATTGAGACCAGAATGCTTCGTAGAAATATCAGGTTTGCCCAAATGCCCATTTTAAACCAGCAAACGGTACAGTTGATTAACCCCAGAACAAGCAAATTAGTCAAATTGTCTGGTTTCCGATCTTTCATTTGACAATTCCTGATGTTAGAAGCATCTTGTGAAATGTTTTAGATGAGCTTCTTCGTTTAAGCGTACGTTATAATAGGAATGGCACATAGTTCGAATAAATATTGTCATTGTTACGATACAATATCGTGTATTAGTGAAAGCGTAATATAGAAAACAAAAAAGTATCGGAAGAACCATTCTCAGATAAACTGATACGACGAAAGGAAACGTGTATGGTCGGACCGTGAACAAGAAGATTGTAATACTCGCTGTCTCGTCATCCATGAAGAAGGTATAATCTGTTAAATTTTATAGATCCACGGCATACAGCGGGCTTGCCAATCTCGTTAAGACAGATGGAAACAGGATAGCGTTCCGACTCATCATAAACTCGAGTTACGAGTTGTCCAAACTGCTGCTTGTATAAAGAAACGAAGAGGACACTTTTCTTATCTTGGAGCGGATGCACAATCCGTGAGACCTGCTTCCCAGCCTTTCTTTATGCACCTCGAAGTTCCATCGGATAACTGAAAGTGCAGCTCAGGAAATCTCCGAGCCGTAACCCTTCGAAACTAATGCATCTAATTCCTAAAGAGTTGCAGACAAATCATTTCAGTTAAATACTAAATCTACCACGGTCAGTACGATCGTTATCTGCTTATATTATTATAAGTGATGTTACAGAAATCTATCTTACAATTCTACAAACCTTGCAGATTCCTTTATGAGAAATGCTTGATTAAATTATATTATTGGATCAAGTTCTATAATAAAAACTTTATAAAATCTAAACGAATTCGATCTTCTCACTTTTATGAGGCAATACATTGTTTCCGTTCGGTAGGTTTAGCGTTAGGCGATCACACTTGCTGTTTCTCCAGTACTGAAAACATTGATGCACACACACACACGCGCGCGCGCGCGATTTAGCTCTGCGAAGAAAATAATTTTTATACAATGCTTTTAAGTATTTACATTAAACTCAGCACCATTAAAGATTTATGTGCAGACACGTTCTTTTATGTTTCCGGGGGTTAACTTTTGCTGTACCATTCGAATGCTGAAGAATTACACCAAAATTCAGGCGTAGGGAAATACAACGAAAGACGTGTTTCCGCAATTTTGCCATTAGTTTATGGTTCCTAGGGGAATACGAAGGGTTGCGTATGACGCTTATAAGGCTCTACAACGAGAAACCGGATAATGTCGCGCCCGAAAAGGGTTGCCTCCAAGTTATAATTGCTATATGTTAACCGAAAAGGATAGGTGGGGACGTGACAATATTTTTACAGTAGAATCCGATTATTCAACATGCTCGGAGCGAAGACAGATCGGATAATTAGATTACGCCTCTATTTTCTTATTTACTATCATTTCGATTAAAATATGATAATTGTGAGAGGCTGAAAGATTATTTTGAGGACACGGAACTGTTTAGTGGAATATTCTTTAATTTAAAAAAATTATATGACTAATATATACATATATTATCCATACATATATGGACAGTGACGAGAACAATTTTGTATCCTGAGAATATTTTTAGTCATATAATTTTTCTAATTAAAGAATATTCTACTAAACAGTATATATTATTAATATTGTTTATATATATATATATATATATATATATATATATAATGTGGCAAAAACTTCATTATTAAACAATATTAAAGTTATCAATAATAAAGTTATCTAACTAAATTGATAACATAGAAATTTACGTTATCTACACCTGATACAGATCCACTAAAATCTAATTTAGCGCCATCACACGTAGCAAGAAAATACTTAAACTGGTAATCAAATTATCGACTGTTGCTACATCAGGTACAGTAACTTCAGCAACTTTGTTGCTCAAGTCTTACCAGTTTGGATGTGTTGCCACAGATGAGGTATAGGAGTAGACTGGACATCCAATGCATTATTTTGCCATCCAAAAGTGGGGCTTCAGAAGCCATTCCAGTATCGCGCTTATCGTTACCGATTTTCAGAAATTTAAGCTTCTTAGCGAGGATCGAGTATTTGTATACCTCGTTTGTATTACGGTACATTTTATGGTTTGAAAGCCTCAAATTCATACGGCGCGTATATTCAAATAATAACAATGGTACTTATAAAATATAATAAAGTGCAGTTAAGTTTTCTACGATCAAGAGTCTAGTATAAGAGTCTAGTATAATATAAAAGAATGCTATCAAATAAAAAAATAAAATTTAAAGTTTGTGCTAAATTATCAGCTGTAAACTTTGTCTCGTAGATTCGTGGAGCTGAAATCGGCATTGAATATTATAACGAAAACAATATAATATTCAGATTTACTTCGTGAAACGCGTATGAAAATATTGTCTATTTTTTTATTGATCAGTAGATACGGAAAGGGTTCGGGGTTACGGAAAACTTACCTAAAATTGACTATTTATTTATTTATTACTGCTTAATACAATTAATAGTTAATATACTTAGTAGCTATCTGGAACTGTTCCATCCTTTGATCTAGAGTTTTGTTCTTCATAGAACTTTTTCAATCGTTCCAACCAACTTGTCCACTTTTCTTGCAATAACTTATCTTTTACCTCGTGGATATGTGCTGGATCTCCGTTCGAATAAGCGATCACGAGCAATCCTTTAGTCACCTGAAACAATTATTTACAACTTCATGTGTTCGGTTAAAAAAGCAATATTCCTTTTCTTAAATGATTCGTATAACAAGGAATTGTTAATTGCTAAAAAATAGCTGACTTTAGAATAATTACCACAAAAGGAAACATGTGGGAAGCGTTCACGGCGCCGATGTTGGCAGAGAGTCGAAGAGCTGCATCATAAGTTGCATCTAAAGTTGATCGTTGTTTGTCTGATTTCTTCCAATCAATTACACACACCTCATTTCTATGTACATAAATTTGAAATACAATTAACCCTTACAGGACGAACATAGGTCACTCGAGACCAAGTTCTTATATCAACAAAAATTTGTTCACGTAAAATTTTATCGTGGCTCAGAAATGACCTGACATTGTCTTTTGCATGGTACATTCTCCAAGGGTTAAAAAGTCAATTGAATAAATAAATATCCACTTGTGCAATAAATTTAATCTGTTTTACCTATAAACTCCAATACAATCTACGACGCCTTTGTACTTCAAAGCGGGATGAGTCACAACAGTTTCCAACCGTTGAACATTTTGTATATTCGATAAAAAAGACCTGACACTGAGGTATGCTAAATAAATTTCTGACGACAATACAACATCCTTGCGTAGTAGCTTTCTGTGTATGTAAGAGTGTAGTAGTCTACCAGTTCTTTTCATATCTAGAAAATTAATAAGTTAAAATTAATCCTGATATATACTGTAGACAAATCGAACATGACCAATACTTTCAGAATGCTTGTCAAATTCTTCTTGTCCATATTCTGAAATCATTCTTTCCCTCCATATGCCTATACGTGCCATTGTACATGGGGACATTGTCTCATTCAGAATCGTAGACACAGATGGAATCTGTCTTTTTACCTGTTGTTTAATCGCATTTTGAAATCCAAAAATGGAATACGAAGTAATTTTCTCAATATCATCTACAAACGGTGTCTCGTCATTACCTTGAACGTGAATATAACTATAATTGCTTGTATCATACTTCTTTTATACCAACATTTTTAAATATAGTACATGTTCTTCCATCTTATTTTAATAGAAAGACTGTCACAATTCCTTTACCTGTCGTTAATGTATTAACAGGTTTTTTGTATATAGCAGTATTTTTTAATGCTGTAAATGTTTTTTTGCCACTTCGTCCATCTCTTTCATCATTAATAACCGACTGATACTTCGTAGAATTTTTGAACGACAGATTTCGACTACATTGCTGAGAAATGCAACTGATATTAAATCGGTAGATAAGTAGCGAATGAAGTAGGTGTTTGTTGTTAATCATAGTGCAACGCATATGAAACTGATTAAATTAATCATGTATCCAACTCGGCTAAATAGAGTTTCTTCATTTTATGTTACCTAGTTGTGTAATCCCTAAATACCAAATTTTTGATATCAAGGTCTGAAGATTACACTTTGAGAGGTTATGAATCACTTGAAGAATGGGAGACTACGTAGTCAGATCTAAACAAGCCCACTTAACAAATCTGACATTTGTCGTATTCGATTTTACCGACAGTAGGTAGACACGTGTATCGCCTACGATTTAAAATAAAAATTTCACATTATAAATATTATGTTTGTGACGTTCTTAATTCTTTAAATTGTGAAACTGTATTGTTTATTCGAAAACAATGAAATTTTTAAACCGATTTACAAAAGCTTGTGTTACAGAAAACATCAAAGTAGATATACTTATAAAGAATTATTTTTGCTGAACTTTTGCATAATAAGTAGATTTATATTCATGTAAATGGGCTTGTATTACGTTTTAAAAGATGTTTAATTAATTTGAAAAAAATGAACAAGACAGTAAAAATTTTATGTAGTGTGTTTATAACTTACCAATCTTACAATTCCGTTGGTACAAGTGGCAGGTAGACTTTTCAGCGGGAAAAAATCTTGCAAGATTTAAATCAATTCAAAATCTTACAATTTTTATAAAGCTAGAAATATTTATTACTGAAATGGAACTTGATAGTTAGTCGATTAATAAATCAATAAATTATATCATAACATGGTTATGATTTGTTACATTATAGTAACAAATATTTTGTATGCAGTTGAAATAATATCACTGAATGAATATGCTGCAAAGAACATTTTTCTGCCAAGACAATTTTTCATATAGATAAATTAATACATTAAAACAATCGAAAGTTAAATTTTTCAAAAGAAATTCGTAATTAAAATACAATACTGCTACACTTTCTCGACTATTTCTTATTATTCATTAATCGTTTTATTCTAGTTCTGTTCTAAAAGTTTATAGCACGTGATATTTAAACTGTTTCTTGTTAGGATGACGTTTCTTACACATCCTGACTCGCCTAGATTCCACCTTTTTGTAAGTTAGCCATTAAGAACGTTTTAGCAGCTCGTATTATAGTGGCTTCAAAAAAAGGAACGTTCACATTTAAAACGGTGAAACTTTTTTAAAATTAGATTATACGACTTGAATTTTTTGGGGATATTAGAGTTTACCAGTTTACTGTACAAAAGCTAAAATACTTTTTCCTTTTTAATTATGCTATTACAGTAATTTCTCCCTAGTTCGCGCTCAGATTGTACACAATAATAGTCAATTTGGGAAGAGGAGATACGATTATTCGAGCCTCGCATCTCGTTTTTATAGTTGTTGACAATCGGTAACTATAAAAATGAGCCGCAAATTGTCCATTTTTCACTGTACTTGGAATGATAAAACAAAAAAATAAAAATCTTAAATTTTTCATTTAAGCTTGCAACGAAAATTTTATCGAAATCGGTCGACGTTGTTATGAATTACAAAAAATTAAGGATAGTGAAAATCGTAGCTTTTCACTCTTGTATGTAGTAAGCATGTATGTACGTGATGTGCGAGAGTGTGAAATCGCGGAGCTGGAGTCATACTTCAAAGTGGTTCGTGAGCCAAAAGATTAAACACGTGTTTCTCAAAACGTCCCACGAATCGTTATTAGTCCTACCAATCATCGAAATAGTAAAATAAATAATCCACGATCACAGCACATGACTTTTCACCAAAAACTATGAGAAATCTAATGACATCTTTCAACGTCTGTAATTTGACTCTGCGTTAACCGATTACGATGAAATTATCAGTATGCATACAAGTTACTGAGATCTTTTTGGAGTCACTGTAAATGTTAGAGGACAGTGAAATAAGAGAACGACGATCTGATGATCTGAAACAGAGGCTTCCGTAACCATACACTATGAATCGATGATATGTCTACAAAAATTGATTAATCACCATCGAGTATCCCTCGTAGCCTGCAATGTACAAACCCCTTATATCGATGGACAGATGTTTGTAAGACTTCATCATTATGATCATCACAGCGTCTCTCGCATACGACGGTATATTGTACCACCGCGAATTGTATCTGCGTTATTAAATGTGCAACTGATTACTTCTCAAATATAGATGATAATTATTCGCTTATGATGATACAAATTCGGGACTTATTTTAATTACGTTCCTAGATTCAGGACTTCGATTTTTGAACTTTTCTCGATAAAATCGATTGGTTTGTACATCGGCAAGTTAACAAAATAGGAACCTTCAAGGAAAAGTTTCACCCAATTTCGAGTTTTTCTAATTAAGATACAACTTAAGGTACACGTTATAATAACTAAACAGCCTAATAGATTACGGATTATATCCATTTATGATAAAAATAAATTGGTGAACTATAATACGGTAAAAGAATGAAAAAAACAAGTCAAAAGCATTGCTATATTATCGTCAATATACATATAAAAATCATTAAAAAAAATTTTATTTTACATTTTGGTTTCAGATCGCCAATGGATGACATCGTTCCATGTAGTTTAGTTAAAAAGCTATAGAAAAAAACGAAATAAACGTTAATATCCAACAAACCGTTTTCGTATAAGTAGTACTGAAATATGTTTTAAACAATCGCGAGCTTACAGTCACGGACAAATGTACAGTGGGTGAAAAAAATATTCGAAATAAGTTTTTTAAAATTTCACTAAATGACTTGAAGTTTTTTTAAATGATCGAGGGACTAGTACACTAGACAATGACTAAAATGCTTTTTTCTAATTTTGTTATTCCTTGAAAGGCAGTTTCTAAATTTTCGTTATAGGCTCAAATAAAAAAGTTAAAAGATGAGTTCTTTTTTTATTTTGCTTTGTCATTTCAAGTAATAGCAAAATTAAAAAGAAAAGCATTTTAGTCATTGTTCTCTTTCACCTGAAAGAAATTCACAAGTCGTTTAGTTCAGTATTAAAAAAGTTATACCGTTTTAAAGAGTGTTCACATATATTTGTCTTTGACTGTGCATTGCATATAAAGTCCTGGAATGATGAATGAATTGATACAACAAAAATGCGTAAATACCATTGACAATATACCTAGCGATTCTAAGTAATCCGCATACACGATAGCAACAGGCACTTATCGATGCCTCTGTACTGAGTACACAATATACACCATATACATACACGTATGTAACTTGCAGGAACATGGAAGTTGTTAGCATGCTCGACTCCTTGAAATAAAATCCAAGATAGCGAAGGTAAGCGACATGATATTTCGGCTGCACTGTGATCACAAACAGCGCCGGTACGAAGACTGCTGCTGGCGGTGTTTAATATTCCTAAAGCCGGGAATCGCGTGACTGATTAACTAATCTTGTTTCAGCAGAAAACAGTAAAGCCGTGAAAGGAAAAATCGACCGTTTCGAAAATTCCAATACGAATAGATAAATTTCTTCTCCTAGTTTTATTCTTCTTTTGGTACCATCTATTTTCTATTGCGATCAAATAATTTTTCCGTTCACGGTATCGCGGAGAAAACAAATTTGCCAATTGTCTTTACGAAAATAGTAGGCGCGCAAGGTTTTCGCTTGCTTTATGTATTCTTCTAAGCAATCCATTTCGATCGTACCTTTGTGGTTCTGTCGAAATCATTTGGCATGTCCATGAAGAAACGCCTTATCTGACGTCAAGTACAAAGAAAAACTCCATAAGATTACAATAATGCAATTTAACGGGCATAGCAATTGTGTTAGAGCTTACTGTTTCGATCGCCAAGAGGAAAGACACGCTGCGCATAATGATCAACACCACTGGTCCACTAAACGACAACGTCGTTAGTACATTATCCAAATTGAGTTCAACTGTGAGCAACGATTTATACTAAAATACATTTCGACCGCAGTTAAAAGCTATGAATTTTAAAAGCCATTCGAGCAGTCCTGTTTCTATTATACAAATTCTCGAGTACAGTTATGTACAATTCTCGACTCTTAATGAATTCAATTGGAAATAATGTTATAATAAATTCATCGGGAACCGCAATTCTAATTTTTCATTTGTTGATATCTGCATCGTGAAATTAATGAGCGCAACTGCAAGCAATAAGATTCGTCTAGCCATCAATTTGTAGTAGAGCGCAGGGTCGTAAATGGGCCAGAGGCCGGTAAAGCCTGCGCTCTACTACAAATTGATGGCTAGACGAATCTTATTGCTTGCAGTTGCGCTCATCAATTTCACGATGCAGATATCAACAAATGAAAAATTAAAATTGCGGTTCCCGATGAATTTATTATAACATTATTTCCAATTGAATTCATTAAGAGTCGAGAATTGTACATAACTGTACTCGAGAATTTTTATAATAGAAACAGGATTTATTAATTGTACAATTTATTAATTGTACAAATCACGGTGAATCCTCTTGAACTCTTCCACGTTCGTCGTTTTATCCGCCGTCGCCGGTTCGTTCATCTTGACCAGTAGTAAGACGACGACTGTGCCGACTGGTGCTACGCAAAACTTGATTACACACAGAATAAACCATAGTTTATTCATGCTTTGCTGAAACCGACAGGTGATAAGACAGCCGTCCGCCGCACGTCCGCCGATGGTACGGTCGGAAATTATAGCGATCTGAAATTTGAATGGCGTACGAAGCGTGTGCCGTAACGAGTACGTCAGTCACATTTTTCGCGGACACCAGCTTGTCGAAATGACTGTCAAGATTATGTTAAGTATGAAAAGGTTTTCATAAAATTTAGATGAGCCCACTAGAGGCGGTCGTCCGCGTCGCGTCGGCGGACAACAACTTTGAAAGTTCGAATGAAAAGTGTGTCTTCCATATTTCAGGAACTGGGAATTAGGTTCGTCCGAAGGGCTATGCATGACTCGCGATCCTTATTTTGGCGACGCGAGAATTTAATCCAACTTTAATCGTTATTCCGTGACAAGATTATACCTGTGGCTCACACATCCGCTAGAATAATTCATTGTAGTATCAGCTGTCAACGCTGCGTCCCTTTGTTTGTCCCTTGAAACCCTATTTCATCGCAGTCTGCTACAATTAACTTTCGACATTTATTCATCTTTTTGTTACTATTCGATCATTTTGGCCCCGTGGTTAAGTAATCAACCCCTTGTGAAAGTCGCACCGTGCGCAACGATGTCGGAGAAAAGAACCACACGTTCGTTGGAAAGAGAGACGCTCTATATTCAATACTACACAATTCATAATCTGGTGTCCGATAATGCTGGTGTTGTTCTGTTAAAGTATGTCCACACTGACGCAACATCGAGGAACGTTCCTCCGTCTTTTTATTTTTTTTTTGATTTTTACCACTCCTCCATCTTTCTTGAGGAACATAAAACATTGACAGATAGGTCGATGTTGCTTCAGTATGGACGTAGCATGGCTCTTTCGCAAAACGATGACGCTCTTCGATCGACACCCGGAGGTAGCTGTCAGTGACTGTGGTCCCTAAAAAGTCCTTCCTCTTTCTTTGCTAGGCGTGCGAATGAACACGTGCGCTGGTAGATCTATGAACCCTGTTTCAAACTGACGTTGTAATTAAGGCGAGGTATTAAGACGAATACGTTTCGAGTTCGAAGAAATAATTGTTTCGTTATTGTTCTGTTTTTGTTGTTTTCATTATTCATTCGTCGACGCTAGTTTCTCTATCATTTAACGCGTAACATCAACGATTCTTACCGATCCCGAATTGCCTGCAGCTTTCTTCTGCAATTTTTGTTGCTACTACGGAACATTTCGTTGTATTACACATTCTTGAAGTGATAATTACCGGTTCAAGCAATCGTTTAATCTAATGGACGGAATATATCACGGTGAAATAGGAGAACGATGTGCTTAGCATCTGAAATCGAAATCTCTGCAATCGTAGATCGCGAATCGATGACGAGACATAATATAGTGCGTGGATTAATTACCATCGAGCATCCTTCGTAACCTGCGGTGTACAAACTCAACAAGTTTACCTCCATCATTTTGCTACTCTTCAGCATCACGAACATCACCAGTTTCCTCGCTTTCAGCGGTATGTAGTACCACAAAGAATTGTATCTGTATCATAAAAATGTTCGTAAACAGATGGAATTCCGAACGCGACAATTTGATTGCAGATTTTTATGCGAACTTCGATTTTTATGGGTATCTTTCCTATGAACTTAGGCGAGAGTACAATTTATGAAATCGTTTTAACGATGATAAAAATCTTTCAAACCTTTAAAATGAAATTAAAGGTTTCAATTAAATCTTTTCAACCTTTCGTTGATGATAAATTATAGATGTTTTTATACATTGTCGCTGCAGATGTGTTCTTTTTTCCTTTGAACAATCTGCAGATGACATAAATGCAGAAAGGTCCGCACAGTCCAGTGATAATAATTCATTATTACTAGCGATATCATGTATTTATGGGAAAAAATTGTGAATAGTTGCAGTATAAAATAGCATAAAGATTAAAAGAATGTAAAAATGTTGCATTGCATTATCTTCGATCTATTGAAATTATGAAAAAAAGAAAGAGCTTGCTGTATTCAGTTTCTATTTTTTTGCAATCGACGCGGACAATTTATTTATTAGAAATGCATCCTTAAATTAGTATTTGATTTCGATACTCGGACAAATAATCGTTCGATATGTAGACTCACGCTGCGTCAAATATTTCAAGGCTGGTGTTCGACACCTCCTGCCCGCAATGATTACTCAGAAACATCATTATCACATGAGACAGGATAATTAGGAGGGGGACTATTGCTTCATCGAAGTTATGAGACTCCGCGATCGCCAGGAATACCTATACCACATACCAAAAACACTTTCATGATGTTTTAACTCGACGAGAGAAAAACGTCGGACTTATCAAATTTATAATTCGCCGGTCCTTTATCATCCGATTCGAACGATACTTACACGGCATAAATTCAAGGCAAATGAAATGACAGCCGTAAAGATCGTCACCATGTACGACAATCCTAGATCCTGCGCGATTGACTCGACCATACTTCGTTGTTGAGTTGGCGTTTTGACGAACGATCGGCGCAGAATTAATGAAACATGCGATAAAGGGAAGCAATTAAATATACGATAACAGTGGCTGGTATCAACGCCTCTACGAAGATACCAACTTGATAGCTTGCAAGTGTAATTTCACAGCGGGAGCAATGTCTATTGTCCGTGCAGTAGTTGATTTTGCAAGATCGTTGATCGACGTTGTAAGCTTATAGCTGAAGAAACAAAAATTAATTGACACTTCTGTTCACTCTTCGATCAATCTTACATCCGGTGAACGTATAAAAGTTCATCGATGGTATTCGACGGTGTAATCATCCGTTGC
The DNA here is from genome assembly GCF_051020955.1 of Megalopta genalis. NCBI lineage: Eukaryota > Metazoa > Arthropoda > Insecta > Hymenoptera > Halictidae > Megalopta > Megalopta genalis. The sequence goes on from NC_135024.1 coordinate 8,051,691, forward strand.
TCGAAATAACAACAAGCCCGACGATACAGCGAACTATAAAATGTCATTTTCAAATCGGAAGAAAAATGACCACGAGAAAGTGGAATATGACAAACTGTACGAAATGCATTTTTACGGGGACCGCGTATTTTCGCGCATTGAACTTTTTCAACTCGATCGAATTACACGCGATCCTGGAGCCACAAATGACTCGTGGTATGATAAATGAATCCGTAGAACGAATATTCGTGAACATCGTTGGAAATGTACCTAGCTGCTCTAAGCACCCCGCAGATATGATGAGAACAGGCAGATACCGATATTTCCGTGCCAAGCACGCAAAATATACCAACACAATATACAAACGTGATGTGTAAACAGACGCAAGTAGTTTTCAGATTCCCCTGCGTGTAGTAAAATCCGAAATAACGAAGATATGTAACTTGATATTTCGTCTGCGTTATTATCGGAATCATTGCTGCAGTCATCCCGACCACTGTGAAGGTTACTAGGCCTAGAATCAGGAAGCATGCCTCATTCACTAATTTTTAATAAGTACGAAACTGTGAAACCGTGGAGGGAAAAATAGACTCGTGCAAACGTTGCAATATGGACATCCGAATGGTGTGTCAACACTACACACTTACCGATCAGTGAAATTGACTGATATGCGTTGCCTCGTAACAGTGAGAAGATCGAGTTTATCTAATTTAGTTACAGTTTTTACTATAGTGCTTGCCCCAATAATGTCATTTACAATTGGTTTATAATGTCATATTCATCTCGATCCGACGATTTCGGATGTCAAGGGGGATAGAATGGGAGATCAAGGACGATAGAATATGTGTACATATTTGTTGTGAAAGTATGGAATTTAGTATATAATTTAAAATATTGAAGAGTATGGAAACATCTACTGGGTGTGTAAGAATATTAATAATTATGATTCTATAGGGTCAGTTTACATTACTGAATTATTGGAACGTTTCAAAAAAGGAATATTGTAATTTACAATATAACCTATCACACCTGAAAAACTCTTCACGAAATGGAAATGAAATGCATGTCATTCGGCAACTTTATTGATTAGAGATTCAATTATTTATTTCTAGTTGCAAAATAAGGACGAAAGAAACTGTGTTAAATAAAATACTTAATTTTACTTTTGGGCGCGATTCGCGAGTTCTTTGTTGCATCATCATCTAGAGTGAAAATATGATTAAATTTGAAAATATATATGCATGTGTATGTATAGTGAATATTATAAATAATTGATCCTTCGGAACTTTCCAATCTCGATCCGAAATCGTCGGGAAACCCGGCCGAGCCCGCCCGACTTTTTGTATAAGCCGGACCCTAACCCGGAATTTCGCGCATCCCTATTGTTCGGCAAACATTGAAAATTGACGAGCAAATCGCGAACGCATATTCTAACACTCCAGATATGTACATATACGTAGAAGATGGAAGAATACGATTATGAGGGATCCTGCGAAAACAACTTTTGCACACAATGCCTCGATTGTAAAATGAGAAATCGGTTATTCGACTGTGACAGGTTTAGTGCTGACTCAGTAGTTCTTAGTTGAAATTTTGTTAAGTGCTTATTTTGAATGTATTCTTAGAAATGTTGTCCTGCAAACTTCATATATTTTTCCGTTCACGGTATCGAGGTAACATATTTATCAATTGTCCTTACGAAGATAATAATAATACAAGAGTTTCGCTTTGTCTATGAACTGTTGTAAAAACTCCACTTCGACCGTGTTTTTCCATTTTTCGAAATCATTTTGCATGCTTGTAAAGAGTGATCTAATCTGACGCGAAATACAAAGAAAATATTCATAAGATTACAATCACGCCTTTTAACGGCTGCAGCGATTATGCAAAGTGCACTCGATCGTATGTAATACTTACTGTTGAGATCGCCAATAGGAAAGATACGTATCGTACGAAGAACAGTAGCATCGGACCACTGAACGCCATCGTTGATACTAATTTGTCCATCGTGAATTCTACGCTGAACAACGTCAAATACTGAAACATATTCCAACTGTAGCGAAACTCTGAGCTTTCAGAGTGAACGATAAAGAGATGAATCTTTACGAAAATTATTCGAACTCGTTCTAATATTATTTCATGCAATTCATTTCACGAACCAAGATTTTCGACTTATCACGTTCCGTGCCACGTGTACCATCGATGGTACACGCTTGCATGTTTACTTAGTGAACTGAACAAATTGTTTACAAGAAATTTAGAACCGAAGAATCAATTTCCACCGCAAGAATGGGCGTTGATAAGTTTTTGTTACGTTGTTATGTGTACGAGAATTAATAATTGCACGTAATACATCAAGTTTTAGTAAAATATCAAAGTGTGAAGATTCGAGTAAAAAAAGCTCGGCACGGAACGTGTTATTGTTCGGTGTCGAGTTATTGTTCTACATTACCCATAATAGAAATTCTAAAATTCACTATTGTAAAATCTTGTCCAACTTGGGCCAGTTAGATGTAGCAATTAAATTTTTGTATTCCAAGCGAACGTAAAGATTCTAGTCAAATCGTATCCAGTAAATTAGAGTGTACCCATTCATAAGATAATCACACTAATTTGTTTTAATACTTAACAAACGGGTCACGTAAATTTACGTTTCTCCATTCTGATTTTTTAGGATGGACCACGTAGATTTATGCTTTTCCATTCTGACTTCCTATGATAGACTACGTAGATTTATGTTTTTGCTTGAATTTTTGTTAATACTTTATTAATATTTTATTAATATTAGAGATGTAAATAAATGACTATATAAAATTTTATCAAAAATATTGTCGATTTAATCAAACTGCAACGCTTACATGTTTATTTAATTCTTTTTAAAAATGCCCGGAAACCGGGAAAGACAAAGAAAAAACAACCCGTCTGTTAAGTGTTAAGCTTCCGACTGATCTAATAGAAGACACTGATCACTGCCAATATTTTTACTAATAATCACAGGGCCTGCTCTTGTAATAAGATTGCGGTAATATTGTCAGAAACTAACTATTGTGAGTCTCGATTATCCGAGTCCCGTTTGATCGATGTGTTCCGTATTATCCGAGATGCTTTAACTTTACGATAGAGTCTCGGTTATTCGAATAATCGATATATAATATAAAGAATCAAAGAAGAGAACATATGCAGCTAAACGAAAACCTATTGCGCCACTTTTGTCAAAAGTATAATAAACATTCACTCAATTATACAGTTACGTAATTAAACCTAGATACGTCTATAATATTACGCAATTAAAATGTTTTTCATGAATTTATTGCACGATTTATGAATATCCAGTTATCCGAGTTAGTCTTTCTAGCGCAACGAACTTCTTGAAGGTGTTCGACAAAGCAAAAAGTTCAGCTAGGCTTATGTTGTTTATGACAAACAAAAATGCTACTGTTGTTACGTTCAACTTATCAAAACGATTAGAAAGGGAAATAGTTGTCCATATAACATTTGCGTTTTACAATTAACACGGACAATTTTTATTCCGCACGAATAACCGCAGTCTAAATACAGCAACAGATGCACGAATAAATATCAGCAGCGACAATGTACAATTCGCCGAACATTGTACAACAATTAAAACCGTTCAGATACGTATGTTTCATTTACGAATAACAGCGAGTCACTTTTGATCACCTGTTCCACCAAACAGAGAAATGTAATCAGAGGGATGGCAATTCGCTTAATTATCATTTCGAAAGCAATCGTAGGCTCGTTGATGGGCCATAATCCGATGAAACGCAACAAATTGTACAATTCGCCGTATATCTCTTTGAACTCCTCCATCCTGGCCGGGGGTAAGACAAGAACTGCATCGAAAATTGCTAGTCAGAATTGAACTCTACGCGGAACAGTATGCGTGCTTTATGCATATTCTATTGACAGGTGACAGTCCAAGAATTCGTGATTGTTAATAATAGCGTGCGGACACATTGTCAACTGTCGCATGAATTTCGAGAAGCTCGGTCGAGCTCGGAAAATAGCTTATTATCGTTTCGCGCGATAGAATCGTTGACACACTACACATTATTTTTGCCAGCTACTGGTAGGGTTGACAGCCCCGGCTTCGTTGCAGGACTGATACGAAATGGTAGACGGAGGGTTGCAGTTTCAGTTGGTTGTAGATTTGATCGGCGAAATCCGATAAATCAAGGAGTAGGCCAGCGCATGGGGGAAGTGTGCGAGCATAATGGAAAAATGGAAATTCGTCTTTTTACGTAACGATGCAATCGAAAACCGTCCCCTTGGCGGTCGGTACCAGTGAAAGTCTCGCTATGGATGAAATTCGAGATGCGAATGCTGCACAAGAGATACTCCTCGGACTCCTTTGTAAGGCTGATTCCAGTTTGCCAACGAGCAACACGGAAAAATTGTTTCCGCATTAAGGTCACATTAAAATCACAGGACTCATCCGCCCTCGATACATCCGATACTCTGTCTTGTCTGCAATTAACCACGAATCTAATACAGGTCAGCCGGCTATGAAACTACGTGTTCGCTAAGTTCGACACAGAATTGCACAACGAAATCGTTCGTCACCGTCAACTTAAGCTTTTTCATTTTAAAGCGAAAGTTACAATATTCGAACGATTTTGTCTGCAATACAGTTGTGTATCTTTTAGCAACATTGCGTTGAATATGTTTAAACGATGTTACCAGACCCTGAAAGTAATTAACGTCCGTTACTTTATAACGATGGAAAGACTGTATTTATTCAGACCTTTCGTTATTTTTGTTGCAATTAGTGCAGCGATTAAAATATTTATTCAATCATCATATTTCCATCAAAATGATCTGTACCAAATCTTTTAATTTACATTTATGATATGTTAATTAAATGAATCTGTTTCATTGGACATACATTATTAAAATCGCTAAATCCGAACAAATATGATTGTTATTTTTATGCAGCAATATAACAACTAGTCTCAGCGTCGCGTAAATCTAGCGTTAAAACGAAAAACGCGAAATTGGTGAAATTCGATCAGTTTGATAGATTTAGTGTTAAAGAGTAGGATTTTTCTATTTTAAAAACTGAAAATGTGTGAGGGAAAATTTAATTACTCCACGCGATATATGTTTGTCTTGTAGGAAGCTGACAGTAGAAGTTCGAAGAATTTCGTGTTCCCGATTGGCAATGTATGAAATCGAAATGGAAAATTGGTGTGAAATCATTGCAGCACTTCTTTAATTGGACACCGAAAACCGAAAGGGACTCCTGCCCGATTCGTTTAGATCGACCGATTGTTCCGATTTCCGTAAAATTTTGTTACTCCTGCCGGCGCAATCGCTTTCCAATCTGTGGAGAACACCGAAAACGTTGTTTGCTTGCGCGTGAATGGCGATTTCGTTCTTCTATCTATCGCTAATCTTCACAATTGACCTATTTCTTTCCAACTGACTTGACGAGCCCGCCGTATCCGATATCTTCGCCTGATCTCACAGGGAAATACAAAAGTAAAAAGTGTTCGCGACACAGGAGCAGTGTGCGGCTGGCGTTAGAAAGGCGTGTCGGGCAGCACGTGGCGTGCAATTGTGTGACGCGAATACATGCGAATAAATGCGAAACTAGGCTTACCGGGATGCGGTGTCCCAGGAAATGACCGGGCCACTATAAAAGCGGGTGTATCCCGTGGTTTTTGCAACAGTTAGGATCGTGAAGCACAACGCTGTCATCATGAGAACCTTCGTAAGTGACTCGACTCGGCTGAATTCGCACTGCGATTTCAAAGAACGTTTTAATACAAAATTCGCAAAATCGATTCACTTTGCCGGCAAATCAAAAGTACGACGTTTCGAGAGCATGCAATTGTATAATTGTATTTGTGAAAGTGACGAAGATTATTTAGTACGAAGTAGTAGGTGATGTAAAATAATTGGAAGTTCTACTTCTAGCAGTCAGTAGCTTAATTACTTAATTTAGGCCAAGTGTTAATTTATTTTGTATCGAAAATTATCACTTGCTCTCAAGTTTCTAATTTCCTCGCATAATGTATTCTATTATCGTAATTGTTCTTAGCGGATCTGTGAGCAAAATAACAATTGCCTAGCCCAAATGTGCCAAATTACAGTAAAACAGAAATTTAATTTTTAATTTTTAATTTTTAATTTTTAATTTTTAATTTTTAATTTTTAATTTTTAATTTTATTTAATTTTATTTAATTTTTAAAAGGTTGTAATTGGTACAACGATATTTTTAATTCATTCTTCTGTTTCCCCCAGCCATTCTTGTCGTAAGTGCATGATTATTATTTCTCGTAAGCTTAAAACACTCAGACAGAGAAGTGTTCCATATCATCGCGATCATCAGCAAAAATCAATATGTTCATATCGCGTTACTGTAGCAAATTTGAATTTCTCTGATTACATCGCAAACTTCTCCACAAATTGCCATTCGTCAAAAGCTAAAATAAGGAAAATATTTCTTTCATTAACAAATAGTATTCTTGCAGTAAAAACAAAACAAAGATATCGATTATAATTGATACGAACGTTTTCCTTGTAGCTCAGAAAATTGAGTACGCTATAAATGCATAAATTAATAATGAACATTGTGTACGGTATCATGTCATTTCCTTACAGATTACTCTCGCTATCATCGCCCTGGCGTGCCCCATCTATGGCCAAGAAGAAAAGCACCTTGAGAAAAGAGGCATCCTTCTCGGAGGACACGGATCTGGCGGCGGTTTCGGAGGAGGTGAAACGACATTTTATTCAAATATCATCACGTTATACTTAACGTCCACCGTGATACATCCTGTTTTATTAGACTCGCCAGAGCTCCTTCGAATTCTGCTCTTCCTTCTTTGCGATATTGCACAGCGATTTCATAATGTCAACGCACTGGGCTCATTTTTACGATGCAGGGCAACTGCCACTGCCTCGAAAATTGCATAATACGCGGCTATGTTTAGCGGCTCGTGGTTAGTTCAAAGTGGACTTGAAACATTTGTGGTTTGCTAAAAGGTCCTTGGAATCGTAATACCTGTTCATTCTACTTCCTTTATGCGATACTTCCAATGCGGTTACTATTACTGTAACTTTGGGGATTTTTAAGTACTGTTGCATTTGATCTGCCGGAAAGTTCTATTCGATAATGTCATCTCAATTTTCGATACGTATAGACATATATCTCTTAAAAATGGTATTTAAATACAAATATAAAATTTATTACTTTCTTTCACTTCACAAACGGACAGAACCTTCCGATATAGACCTAATATTTAACAGTTTCATTCGTATGTGAGTGACGGAATTATTCGCTCAGATTTGAAAACTAATTTTCTCGTAAATCCATTATATCTTCCTAAAATTACTAAAAATGATGAAAATGTTATTGCTGTTATACAAGTCAACTTTATACTTTACTTAGATTAAATAAAATACTTTAATTTCATGAAATTTTGTAGGTTGGTCGCATGACAATCAAAGTGTTAAAGAAACATAGAAATATCGTTGAACTTGTTTAATTAACTCTCTGTCAGATTATTAATTATTATCGTGTTGTGGTCAGGTATTTCTGGTGGATACGGTGGTGGTAGTTCTCGAGGAATCTCTGGCGGATATGGCGGTGGATTGTCTGGTGGACATGGTGTCGGAATCTCTAGTGGATATGGCGGAGGACTGTCTAGTGGATATGGCGGAGGACTGTCGGGTGGATATGGTGGAGGACTCTCTGGTGGATACGGCGGAGGACACTCTGGCGGTTACTCCAGTGGCGGACATGGATGGTAAAAAGAGCAGTATTTATGGATGCTGATAGGCACTGGTGCACCTTTGAGTTCTACTATAATTTTATAAAATACCAGTCGAATATGTACATTATAATACTAATGATTCAGATGTATAATAAATTTTAATACTTTTTCATTAGCTTTTTGTTGATTTCTTTCTCCCCTCGTACTGGTTATTTAGAAAGATTTGATTAGAACTTATTTGCTGTATCGCAGAAGATGAATTCGATGAATCAGATGAAGTAATTTCTAAGAATAGTGAAGATCAGTTATAGAAACGTTATTTCTTATTGGTATAATGATGTCGTGATATTTAAAAAAACGTAACTGTTTCTGCAAGGCGAAGTGAAAGGGCCTAGTCGATTAAGATGGTCAGAAATGCCTTTAGAGGTTTTTTTAATGATAACTGATAACTGACCAAGAAAAACCTATCTGTGCAAAATTTCAATCCTGTAACTGGCCCGTGAGGGCATTTCCCCCCTTCGGTAACTTTTTAAGATTTTGAAAAAATGTGGCTTATTTCGGACATCAGGCCGCATATTATAGAATTTTTTCAGATTTTTCGGTTGCAAGCTGTGGTTATCAAAAATGGAGAACCAAAAAAATGTCGGAAAATTAAAGATATCTCGAATCGATGTTTATCGAAGTCAGTGGTAGATGCAAAGGCGAGTGTCATTCTGAGAATAAAACTTTCGACAGTTGCTCTATAGTTTCGTATATGCGAGACCGTAAGACCCCTTCCCCTCCCTAATTGCCTATTTCTTGCCTAATTGCATGCAGAGTCTCGAGGCTCGAATAATATTAGGACCACTGTCAGGTAACAACTACCATAAAAGTTAGTGGTTTCGGACTGTGAAAGTAACTACCTGACAGTAGTCCTAATACTACTCTAGTCACGAGATTCGGCACAGCTAGGCAAGACGCGAGCAGGATAAAGGGTCTGGTGCGTCCTGGTGGGTCCTTATTGAGAAACTGTCGAGGGTTTTACTCTCACATAGACACCCGCCTACCTGGTCGCAGTGTATGTAAGTACCTGGAATGAAAATAATTGTACATTGCGAGGAATAAAAGTACTCTATGATGTCTGATAAAGCGAATTAATTTATTTGTGAAATTTCCCAGTCTCTAAATCTTTAACTTTATCTTTCGTTCATCTTAGTTTATATTTTAAACATTTTATCATATTTTACATTTTAGAATTAAACATTTTGGAACCACGTCGCGCATGTTATGAACAGCGGATAAATTTCCTGTAGCCACTATGAAATTCTTGTAGAGCTTCACTCCCTGAACAAGAATCCGAAAACCGAATTGCTCCATCACCCTCAGTTTTTTAAATAAACGAACTTTTGTAAAAACCCAAAATTTTCGACAAAAATGAGGTATTGCATGAAAAGTAGAACCGTTAGAAAGTTCTAATTGGTGTTAAAAGATAGAGGAGAGTTTCCCGAATATAGTGGCATGCTATTTATAAATTGTTTCTGATCCCAAATAGCAATAAATTGATATCGAAGTTTAAAAAAGTGTCGACATGCGCAGTTTCTCCGTAATATTTTTGTATTTTTACGAAAAGTTTTTTGTTCGGCACGAAAACTCTACCCAGGATCGGATTCTGTAGACATTTCTGAAGAAGAAACGGTCTGATAGAAGTGCCAGAACGATGTACATTTTGAGTAGGTCGAGAAAATGTTCGTCAGCAACATGTACACGATGTTTTGCCGCCATGTGCTTCGCTGCTCGCTTCTCTCTGTCCGACAGGGCCGAAGCTATGGGTAATTAACACCGATGGAGGGATCCAATGGTTACTTTCACAGTCCGAAACCACTAACTTTTATGGTAGTTGTTACCTGACAGTGGTCCTAATATTATTCGAGCCTTGAGACTCTGCATGCAATTAGGCAAGAAATAGGCAATTAGGGAGAGGAAGGGGCCTTACGGTCTCGCATATACGAAACTACAGAGCAACTGTCGAAAGTTTTATTCTCAGAATGACACTCGCCTTTGCACCTACCACTGACTTCGATAAACATCGATTCGAGATATCTTTAATTTTCCGACATTTTTTTGGTTCTCCATTTTTGATAACCACAGCTTGCAACCGAAAAATCTGAAAAAATTCTATAATATGCGGCCTGATGTCCGAAATAAGCCACATTTTTTCAAAATCTTAAAAAGTTACCGAAGGGGGGAAATGCCCTCACGGGCCAGTTACAGGATTGAAATTTTGCACAGATAGGTTTTTCTTGGTCAGTTATCAGTTATCATTAAGAAAACCTCTAAGGGCATTTTTGACCATCTTAATTGACTAGGCCCTTTCACTTCGCCTTGCAGAAACAGTTACATTTTTAAAAATATCACGACATCATTATATCAATAAGATATAATGTTGTTGTAATTGTAAGATATAATGTTGTAATTGTTCGTGCCGAACAAAAAACTTTTCGTAAAAATACAAAAATATTGCGCAGAAAAAGCTCACGTCGACACTTTTTTAAACTTTGACATCAATTTATTGCTATTTAGGACCAGAAACAATTAATAAATTGCATGCCACTATATTCGGGAAACTCTCCTCTATCTTTTAACACCAATTAGAACTTTCTAACGTTTTTACTTTTCATGCAATACCTCATTTTTGTCGAAAATTTTGGGTTTTTACAAAAGTTCGTTTATTTAAAAAACTGAGGGTGATGGAGCAATTCGGTTTTCGGATTCTTGTTCAGGGAGTGAAGCTCTACAAGAATTTCATAGTGGCTATAGGAACCCAGAAAAAAAGTTTGATTTTGTCGGACAGTGTTATCTGTCGAGGTTTGATGACTGAGAACATGTTTCACAAGAATGACGCAAACGTGGAGTGTCGCTAGTTGTATCAACACTTGATTTCTGTATTTCTTAATAATTATTAAATGTAATGACATAATTTGATAGTGGCAGTCATGAACGTTTTAGCTAGAAGTGTAGTTAACATAACTCAATCATTCTTAAGAAATTCTATTAATAGTACGTTCCTTTTGTCATTATAATTGTACATTTAGTTTCATAACCTATAAGCTAACCTCTCCATCTGTAGTAAAAGAATGTCTGTATTTTTTGTCTTTTACTATTATCATTATATCTATATTTTTACATTATATCATTATATCTAACTTGATGTAAGTAACTTATAAATGATGTCATGATTTGTTGCAGACAATAGACCACAATTATTATCACTATATACAAACCCTAATATTCAAGGTATTTATTATTTTAATATACAATTTATAGAGAAAAAAAAATATACTCGTTGTGATAACTAAGCATGAATATTTGCCTTCTTTAGCTGGAAGTTTGTTAAATGCTGCGAAGTCTTGCATTGGAAACTTATTTCAAGGTAATTGTACTATTAGCGTATATTAATATTAAAAGAAAGACAATTCACAGAACGATCGATCTTTTAACGATTACTTTCTGTCAGATCATTGCATAAAGATAGTCTAAAATGAATTTTATGTCTGAAACAAATTTTTCAGATTAGTACTGTTTCAATTTCAATTTAATGTATAAAAGAGAAGTTAAGATAAAAATGTATTTCTTCGTCTAATAATGTTAATAGAATGAAATTCTGCTATAGATACGTAAAATCCGCAGTCTACTGATCCATGAAAATTATTATTGTACATAATCGTGCGGAGCATCAAGAGACAGAAACAACAACAATAACCTCTTGACGCTTCGTGTAGTTCCGATCACAGAGCCACTGTAATCAATAATTATTTTCATGGATGGACATTGGGGGAAGTGACGCTGGTATGAATATACAAGTAAAAGTATATAGAAATCATTTCACTTTGAAAGAAAGCACGATGTGTTGAGAGTCAAAAGATATTAATTGCTAATTATATAAAACATTGACACTTCTTCTTAGTCAGTTGAATATTAATGTTCAAACAAATAATAAGCAATAGTTTTTATAGACAACAGCATTCTTAAGTGCGAGAAATGAACTATTGGTAAAATAAAAATTTACAAATATCATTTATTATTCACATGTTATCGCAATTTTTCAGTCATTTCCGATACTTTGACAAAAAAATGTTTCCAACAAAAATCAATTAGTACTCAGTGTTTTATAAACACCAATAGAAAAAATTAAACAAAAATTTTTTAAAAATTAAAGTCACCTTGATTTTTTAATTGTTATTATATCTCTTTTATTTAATAATGATGTAGCTGAATTCGACTAATTCAACGATCTATATAAAATTATCTTTAGGTCTTGAAACATTGCTAAAATCGTCGTGAACGGCTAATTGATCGATTGGGACTACTGTGCGACGCTGAGCTTCAACACTCTCAATTAACACATCCGAAAATATAGTAAAAAATTCATCAAAAAATATCGAACTCAGATTCAAGCAACGTAACGAGTCTCGGTGGTCCGTTTGCGTGGAATCGTGCGAAATTCGTCCAAGGGTTGTTTGCGTTTCCCATAAGTGCAACAAGACGGGACAATGGTCAGAAATTCGAGTGACATCTCAAGTTTCCGTAAGCCTTTTCGACAGATCCGTATCTCTGCCGAGCAAATGCGGCAAAAGGGGTGGCCATCGGCCTAAAAAGGGTCCACGGCCGAAGCCGGTATTCTTCTTCGCGAAAATGCGCGTGGCACGCAAAAGCGCACGCAGCATTCTTACCTCTTTGATCCCGGCGCGACCAAAAGATCTTTCAAAATGCAAAAAGGGATCCGGCCACTCCGCAAGAAAGAACACCAATGGGGTGAACGGGCTTTTTCGTGGTCAATGCTCGAAAATCGCTGGGAATCGAAGGGGGTGACGTGTCCATTTGCGGTTGACCAGTTGTCAGAAACGATCTGTGACGGGTACAGCCCATGGTAAGACTGTTATCCCCCTTTTCTCGTTTCTCGCCAACCCCATGGAAACCGTTTCCTCGGACGACACCGCTGTTGGACCATCGATTTGCCTTCCAGTATTCATTTATTTAACTATTTCGATCATAGCATGTTACTTTAACAAAATGAAAATTTTCGAAGCTTCTGTAGACTCGCCCCTTTTGTTAAGAATATTCATAATCCGTGTTTCCAGCCTCTTCTTTGTAAATTTTTGCGTTCCCACACTTTTACACATCACAGAAAATAATAATTTTCGGAAAGTGTGCCATTAGCTTCTCAATTTGAGTTGAAATATTGATCGTCGATGAATTTAGACAGTCTCAAATGAAAATTGTAATGATCGAAGCATTCACAATTTCTCCTTTTTCATCAAAAGATTATTAATTCTTTCCAATCTCTTCTCTCCTAAGCAATTTGCAGTTTCATTCGAATCTTGACATTTTTCTACAAACGATAATTATTTTCAACAGCATATCTTTCTCGAATTTTTATTATGGAATGTCCGCGATAAAAATTGCTTTCTTCGCTCTTTTCATGTTCTCGTGTTTTACCATTTCCTTTTAAACTGCGACAGATAATCATTTTCAAGGGATAATATAATAATATATTATATATCTTTATTATATATTATATATTATATATTATATATCATATAATATTATTATATAATATAATAATATATATAATAAATACCTACAAGTGTAGAGTTCGAATTTATTTGACAGCAAAAATAGCCCAATATTCTTACACCTGGATCATTAACAGTTCGCCAGCGGTGCCGGATCATTTCTGACAATACATAAAATCTTTTATATTTTTTATGCAGAACCTTGTACACTAATTTAGCTTTCCGACTGTTACACCGTTTATATCTCACCCTGATAGCATGATTGTTCGAGCAGCGTAATTGCGGCTTAATTATGCAACACTTGCAAGACCCTCTGCCGAACGCAACCCCCGAAGATAAGACGCAGGTTTTACCTGCAGAATTGTGGCTACGTGAATGCGACAAAAGCGTATCCGCGCGGCGTTGAAAATTTGTGCAATGTAATCTTGCGCATTTATCTCCGGAAAAAGGGGTTGCCTTCCGTGCGTAATAGGTTCTGCTGGTCTCTTGCCTCAGTTAAGTCCGAGTTAGGATGGATTAGCAGTGGCAGACTCGGACATCTGTCGTATTGACGCACGATGGTCAGCCAGATCTCGAAATGAACAACAATGGAACAGTCTCGACTAAGAGACCCCCGTTTTGAACACGTATAAACCCGTCGCGAAATTGCCATGTCATCCTCGACATTTCACTTAAAATACGCGCAGGCGGCGACACGTTCATTTCGTGCCACGAATTTCCCTTTGCCAGCGAATGTCCGTCCAGGAACGTCGATTCATTCGATTTTCATTAAACAATCGTGAACGGTCGTTCGTCAGCTTGTACGAGGAAAATCGAATAACATTTTATCGATGCCGAAATAGATAGAACGTTTCACTTGATAAAGGAAATTATTTTTCACAAGCAGATAAAGGACTATGAAAATTTATTTAATGGTTGTTCATGTGCATTCCTTGGTTTCATTTCTAATTTTTAGCTTCTAAGAGATTATATTCGACAATTTTATCTCATTATGAACATTTCACGATTTCTCTATTTATAAAAAGCATAATTTCTGTCTCACTGTCTCTAGTAAAATTGGAATAGTTATTGAGGTTTAGGATACGTGCTATTATAATAATGCTACATTAAAACAACGATTTCGTATTCTGATAAAGTCATTAAAAGTAACAATAATACAGGAGATTTTTTCAAGGTTTTTCTGACTTCGGTCATTACAAAAATTTTATGAGAAACATCCATATTCTCTTTACCTCTATATAATCTTTTCAGTAGCATTTATATTGCAAGCTTTATTCAAAACTATTTTCAGGCGTAAGACCTTCGACATTGAAATAGTTGTTGGCAACGTTGCAATCCCTTAAACGAAGGATAGTTCAGCAAAATATGGAAAACGTCCATACCGTCTTCATACACTCGTCTTTAAACGTTATAAATACATAAACGTTGTGTTATGCAGTTTTTGCAGTCGTCGAAACTAAAGACATTTATAACAGTAAAGATATTTACAACATTTTATGACGAACAATACTATTGAAAATGTTCCTTTTACGACATGAACGTAAATTTTCGTCCGACCTCACGGGCTGCGGTCATTTCGTGGAAGGGTGGGTGGACAGAGAGCCGCAACAATGTTACTTAATAAGCTTATACACGCTCGAACGAGAAAGGCCTGCCTTCGATGGTCGGCTTGCAGATGTCAAGCGTCCGTCACATTTGATATTCCGCCGACGGGGACCCTCTTTTCTTAGGTTCGTAAGATTATTTGCGAAAGAGTTTCCAGTTTCCTGGTACCGTTACAGCGCAGTGGGTCGCCTATTTTCCCTGGGCCTCGTTTACAATGCGCTTGACTAGGACACGATCATCCTTGGGGACTTTCTATTTCTCAGTCTACACCCCGTGACAAGCTTCGACCTCCTCTTTCGTGTTTTTTCGCGGAATCTTTCCCGGAAATTTGCTCTGAGAGAAGGAGGTCGATACCAACCCCTTTGGGGTAGTCGACGATAACAGCGATAATTCAGATATCAAGATTTCGCTGTTTATTAGTACTCACTGGAACGCGACTACAATTAGTCTTGCTTCGTCTCTATTCGTCCATTGCTTTCACTTCGTGAGCGCGTTTGATCGAAAATGACGGTGTCCGATCGAACAATCGTTCTCTGTAATTAGTTCCCCGAAATTGTTCGAGTGGAAGTTACAGTAATTTCTCTCTAATTCGCGCACAGATTACGCACAAAAATGGACAATTTTGGAAGAGGAGATACCGATTTATTTTATAGTCATCAACTGTCGACAATTATAAAAATGAGATACAAAGCTCGAATAATCGTATCTCCTTTTCTCAAATTGTCTATTTTTATACGCAATCTGAGCACAAATTAGGGAGAAATAACTGTATTTAGTTTTGTTTGGCGATACGTACTCCATAAAATTGCATTGTTGAACATATTTATTGAATAGAGTGGTTTCTAAAATCCTCCTTTTTAAGTACACTTTCTCCGTTTTTCTGATGTTTATTATCATAAACATTGGAGTACTTATTCTGATTGCATTTTGTAAACATAGATGATTGTAATAAAAGCATTCTTGTCGTGAGATATCGTATTGTAAATCTCTTTTAGATCTTATGAATTTATTTAAATATAAATTGTCAACTTATCAAAATTATTGGACGATTAAGTCTATAATTCACAGCTACTGGGTTGGCAACTAAGTAATCGCTGATTTGTTCAATGAAATAGAAAATTTTTTTTACTTGGAATGAAGTTTAATCTGTAATGTATTTTCCATTTTGTTCGATGACCTTTTGCCATCTCTCTGACAACTTGAAAATTCCACGCTCGTAGAAAGTCTGATCCTTTTCGGCCAAAAACTGAGTTAAGTGAGATTTTACAGCATCATCATCATTAAAAGTTTTGCCACGGAGGGAGTTGTCCAGGGATCGAAATAAGTGGTAATCCGATGGCGCGAGATCAGGACTATATGGTGGGTGTAACATCAATTCCCAACCAATATCCATCAATTTTTGCCGAGTGAACAAAGACGTGTGCGACCTAGCATTGTCCTGGTGGAAAATGACACCTTTACGATTGATCAATTCTGGTCGCTTTACCTTGACCGCTGCATTCAATTTGTCCAGTTGCTAACATTCACGGATAATAAAAAATAACATAATAATAATAATAATAATTTTATAATATAACATTTACGGATATCATAAAAATGGGAGTGAGAGACATTTATAACTGAAATCTGCAATTACTTAGTTGCCAATCCAATAATTTGATTTAATAAAAGATTTTGTCAGATTTTTTAAACCAAGAGTGTTCCGGCAGATAAAACGATGAATATTTTCTGTCACGAACCAGGCTTCCAGCAGGCAAGATTTGGATCAACATTGAAAAAAATGCACTTTAACGGCGAGTCTTATAAGAAGAAGAAGGCAAAAAAGAGACCCCTAGAAGGAAAACCATTCGCGAAGGGCGTAGTTATAAAGACAGTCATCAGAAAACCAAAGAAACCGAATTCTGCGAATCGAAAGTGTGTCATAGTTCGGCTCTCCACTGGCAAAGAAATGACTGCTTACGTGCCTGGTATGTATACAAAGTGAAGACACTGAATCTTCAGTTAATATCGTTCATATTCTACGTTATCTTCTTACAGGAATCGGCCACAATCTTCAAGAACACAACGTGGTACTCTGCAGAGTGGGAAGACTACAAGACACACCGGGTGTTCGGATAAAATGCGTTCGTGGAAAATATGATTTGCCTCATGTTATGAAAAAATCGTAAAGATGTGTATAATTCGTTTTATGAAATATATTCTTCCCAGTAATATTTCTCAGTTAGTTTAGTTCAATTGCCAAAGTGAATGATGATTTTGATTAAATTAAATCAAAGTATAACAAAAATGATACGAATTTCATTGCATAGATCCTATACTGATCAAATATACTGATATACTACTATTGTATAAATACTGATCAAAATTTGATCAGAGCATTGAAACAAAATGTTAAGAACAAATGCATGATTTTAATTTCGAGTTCCGACATCAACTTGTACGCTAGATAATTGCTCATCCTTCAGGTACACAGCTAATGATTTATGAATAATATGTTTATATTATTATTTATGTAATTATTTATGCCATTATATTTATGAATAATGTTCATAAAGGCTCAAAGAGAAAGTTACACGCTCGAGAAAGTTCTACGTTTTGTTTTGCTTTTGACCGAGAATTGGGAAAAGTTTGCGTGGGCATGGATTCTCGGATCCATCCCCCCGCAAATTGCGGCCTTTTGACACACATTTTGAGATGAGGTGGCCAGTCCCCATCGTGGGTTTACCGTTAGCTGAACCGTGCGTCAGAACGCAAAGGACACATTGTGTCCCGGTAAATCAGGATGTCACGATGCAGAAAGGGTCCTGCGGCACAGCCCCCTGCTTTGGACATTATTACGGAAGGGTTGACCCTGAGGCCTTCCTGCATCTGCACCCTGCATCCACCCACGCGGCCACTGGCTATTGACCATATGACATGCTGACCAACATCCCGATGTTTTGAAAAGGCAGGCTCTCAACCTGGACCTTTTCGCAGCGACCTTCTCCTCCGAGACGACATACGCGTGGGCGTTTCCCACACTGAAGCCGATAGAGCATTATCTTCAAAAAATCTAAAACACTGCCTTTGTACATACCTTATCTCGTGGGCTTCTGTTGTGAATTTTCGATTCGAGCTCTATATCTCTCGATATTTACGAAAAACTGTTAGCGGCGGCCATCTTGTGTCGTCTTGCTCGTGTATTGACACCACTCTGGCCGAATATTGCAAATATCTCCGCAATAACTGCGAAACGGATATTTCTACAACCGAAGTCCAGTCGTTTAGTCTTTTCGGAATCTAAATTTTCCACTTGTGAACTGCACACTTCGATATTAAAGCGTCAGTTTTGGTTGATAGAAACCTCTAAAACTAATATACGTATATGGTTTTCT
The DNA here is from genome assembly GCF_051020955.1 of Megalopta genalis. NCBI lineage: Eukaryota > Metazoa > Arthropoda > Insecta > Hymenoptera > Halictidae > Megalopta > Megalopta genalis. Next base: position 8,069,944 of record NC_135024.1, read on the forward strand.
TCTATGTGTGGGTCGTCATAGTGTGCGGCGACTCGGGCCCTTAATCTCCATTTGATCTAGGACACCCTTTTTTTATTTATTCATATATTTAAAAATATATTAATATATGTATTATGGTACACGTTTTTACAATTGGTAGTGTATATCAAATCATGTATATAAAATACATTACACATGTATTTTGTATATACGTATGTAGGGTTGGTAGCGTTTCATCTGAATACTAATTTTCCAGCAGCCAGTTTAAATTGGTAGACTACGAATGCGAAACAGTAAAAACAATGAAGAAATTCAAAAATACCGTCGCATTGAAATGATTAATTCCTATTTCTGGATAAAATGAAGGAAACAGCTGGATGTTGTCCTCGATCGTTAATAATTTTTTACAAGTGAAAGAAAATTTATTTTCTGTTCACTTTTGTTCCAGTGGCTAAAATTTAACCGCTAAGAGTGTATCGCTAACGAAAAAGTATAATCTCAGAGAGATTTCATTAGCAGAATAGATAATAATCATATTTAATGAGGCAAGCAGACTCACCCTGGTCCAGGCGCAAAGCTTCAAAATTTACATTGTGCAAAACAAATTTGTCGAAACAGGATTATGGATCGTAAAGGGAGTTTTGTTATTAACGCGTTAGTGAGAATGTTTTAATCCGGATACAAGGACCGGGACAAAGGTCATCGTATAATAGTTCGAAAACGGTCGTTAACTAATTTAAAACATTCCCGAAGTCAGGCGAAGTTAATCCGTTACGATGTAGTAGAGTTTTCCATTTCAGGTAACGTCTATCTCATTAGTCGACTCGTCGTAAAAATGAGGATCCCGGTCTCGTGTGCAATAAAAATTAAATGGTATTCCTGCGAAGGTTTCTCACATTTCCCTGTAAAAAGCGTAGTTAGTCCCTAGTAAATTGCATTAGTGTACCTGACTCGAGTCAACGCGCACTTTCGTTAACGACCCTGCTCGGCCTTTATTCTGTATGCAGAAGAACCCGGAAGTTTCCCGCAATAATCATTGTCTCCTTTGTCGATTGTGTTTCGTCTTGATATATTGCCCTCGCGCGACTCAACTCATATCTCACTTGGGCTGCCCTCCCCACAACTAAAAAAAGAGCCATATTTATTCCTAGATATGGCTATGACACTAAAATACTCTCTCGATGTTTTCGAGTGAAAGGAACTTTTGGGGGAAAGGAATTCTTATGAATTGTTATGGGCGATGGACAACGGCGAAGCGGAGGACAGAAAAATATAGAAATCTGGAGGACAAGAATCCTCAAACAAATAGCATGCAAACGCTTTCGGGCCTCAACTCTTTACCGAACAGCTTAGTAATCGGACACCAAGAGATCTGTTCCCGAAAGTTCTGTCCTCCGGCTGCAGCTTTTCTCGCTTAGGTTTGCGGGGCACTGTTGTTTTGTGAAGCGGGGGTTGTCACTGGATTTTTGTGCGATTTATTCATTGCGATACAGGGCGCTCTGTTTCTAACTCGGAACGGTGTGTGAGAAATTTTGGACTGGGCAAAATCGGTATCATATTTTAAACCTGGAATGTTATTTTTTCATTGAACTTTGTTAGGAGATTTATCTCGGATCAATTATGGAGCTGTTGACATGCAGTTTGCCTTCGTAACAGTTTTGTTCAGTGCATTGAGGCGGTAATAATGATTCCTTAGCAAATTCGTACATAAATTTAAAAAAGGAACAATTTATGTTTTTCAACCCTTAAATACAGTACTCTAGGTTGTTAACACGGTAACGAATTAGTAAAAGGACAACAATTTCCTCAATTTTAAACAGCAAGGATGTTTTGTTGACGTCAGAAGAGATTTTCAATATTCAAAGTATCAAATTTTGCCAAATTTTATGATTTTTAACACTTGATTACAGTATTGCAAGTTAGTAAAGTTAAATTGTTGATTTCGAAGAACCGGCATGTCATCTTCGTAGAAAGATTTTCAATATTCAAAGAATCAAATTTTTCCCAGTTTTAGGACTTTCGACCCTTAATTACAGTGCTGCGAGTTACTGATGTTGAATATAAATTTCTTTAATTTTAAAAGGCAAACGTCTTTTTTGAAGATATCCAAGGAAGCAATTTACGTTCTACATCCATCAACCCCAATACACAACGCACGGTCACAACAGCCGAGTTTCCTCCCAGGAAACAACTTTTCTCATCGAGATCCGCAGAGAACGGATCTTTGTATCGAATAAGACGTATCGGTAAGGTTGTTTCCGTAAAAAGGTATTCACGCGAAAGGGAAAGCACAGGGTTGAATGCAGTAGCCAGTGAAAAGAGAGCACTCGGCCAAGCAATATAATTTCATTCTGAAAGATCGGACCAAAGGCGTGTCCACCAGCGATGCTGTAAGCGAGATACGAAAGCCTTGAGGAAGAAAAAGAGTTCCCGCGGGAAAAATAGGCGTGCGCAGGAACACCGGAAATAAGCAAATCTCGAAAGTCTGTTGGCAAAACTTGCCCGGTGGTCCAGCCGCAAGATAAATCGAAAAGTAATTGCTCTTGGTGACACACGGACGTCTTAATGTGCCGTCGGCCATTGCGTCTCTCTTTTTTTTGTAAACGTTCTGGCCAACCACGGCGTCGGATTCTATTAGGAGGGACTAATGTCGGTCCTGGGGCGACTAAATGCTGTGGACCGCCCGCCATAAATCTTCATAAATCATGGCGTCATAGATAAATAATTTGTATGCACCGGAAACATCGATTTTTCTCAATCAATCTTCCCAGCATATTTCCAACCATGATTCGATTGATTTTAGAAAGTTTCAGTCGTTCTGGATTTCTCTTCGACTAATTTCCTATAAAATGAAATTGTGCTCGTCATTCGAGGGAAATAATATACAAAAAGAAAAATATATGTATAGAACTATAGAAATTTAAAATGAAGAACACATCGGAAGGAATTAATTTGAACAGTAAACTGTCACCGATTGTCCCTCAGCTTGTAAACAGACATGAGCAATTTGGGAAGGAGAGGTACGATTACAATACGTTTTTTATAGTTGTTGACAAGTAGCTTCTGTTTACGATCTGAGGGACAATTGAGTACTGTAATTGTTCCGTTAACCTTCCGGACAAAAATCCTAATCTCCAGGTTATTTGAATTTCTTAAAATTTAAAAATGAGCTTCCTATGCTTGGTCTTGAATTTTGAGATTGGGCCATTCATTGTTTCGAGAAACCGAGTTCCGATCGCTTTGCTGCAGGATTTAAGTAGATTGAGTTTAGTGAAATTAAATCGTCGAGCTTTCGGGCAAGACCACCTTGCGTATTATTGTCACTAGCGAACGGTTCTCATTGAATGTTGGGTTTTTATTGCTTTCTACCTGCCGTTGTCGTCGCACCGCTATATACTGACGGTTTAACACAAGGTAGGATTATTCCGTTAAGGTACATACATTTGCACATTATGGTCATTATGATCTCACTAGTGGATGCATCAATACACTAATGCTTTTATATGAGCCGTTTATTTTGAAAGTGGCATAAATCACTTTGCCGTAACGATCTTTTAATGTTTGTACGAAATTATTTATACTGAGAAAAATATCAGTATCCTTCTATATTTCTTCTTCTACACAGGGTATCCCATAATTACGTCAGCATCCGGGGAGAGGTGCTGAGGTCATTTGAAGTAACTTTCTCCTTGGTGAAAATGCAATCCGCGACTTTGTTTACGAGTTTCTAACGAAAAACACTGATCAATGAGACCTAACGGACGAACCCTAGCTCCGTCCATTGGTTCGGCCGTCTCGTGCCAGCTGATCTCTCATTGGTCAGTGTTTTCCCAGGGAGTGCCCGGCCCGTTGCCATTATTCGTAGGTCGTAAATGAAAAAAGCATTAACGTTATCGAATGCCACGGTGTTGAGAATTCGCGGTACAAGCGATTTATCCAGCGCTGCTTTCTGTTAGTCATTCGCGTTATATCTAATGTTGCATGGAGACAGTCGAACTAACGTGGCAAACATTGAAATGGTTGATTTATAATAATGCTGCCAAAATGATAAAAATACATCTTCTTCTACATTAAATTTCTGCTACATCTTCTAAATTTTTGTTGTAGATTCTTTTACATTTCTTGCATTCGAAAAGCACAATTTGGTAACGATACAACTACTAGTTGTAAAACTATATATTGTATATGAGTCGTTCGATTAAATTGCTAATTTTTAGATAGAAAATAGAAGTGCATCAATATATTATATAATATTATATTATTATTATATTATAATATATACTATTATATTATTATTATATTATAATATATACTATTATATTATTATTATATTATAATATATACTATTATATTATTATTATATTATAATATATACTATTATATTATTATTATATTATATTATATAACAATATTAGTGCATCAAAATGCACTAATGCAACAGAGACAGCCGATCGAAATTAGAATACGAAACATAAATGTTTAAAAGCTATCGGATAATTTTCTCTGCATCTATTTACAAAGATCGTACAAGGATCAAAGTCTGGAAAAATCTGTAGGTTCTGCAATGTAACGGCGATAATGCGAATCGTATGGGGCATCCCCATGCCTTCACGAAAACGACAGGAAAGTTCGCGTCTATTCCGATGGGTTTCGTACGGAGACGGATCGGCCACAACGGGGCAATTCGAGCGATTTCATCGACGCGTGAATTGAGACGTTTCCACGGCAAATCATCGCGAGGATTTTGCATCGCGTACCGTTACATCGTTTGTGTGCACTTTTGTGGGCTCGTGGCAGATGGGAACGCGCGCTGGCATTCATCTGCCGACGACCACGGGAAAAATCGCAAATAACGGGTTGCGGTCGTCCCTGCACCATAGAAATCTGGGTTATGTGGCCAAAGGAGCAAAAATTTGTATACACAGAAAGAAGGCGGTGCGGGTGAATTGAGCGCTGCGGGGCGCTTTTCCATGGGGGGACACGGCATTTTAACGGGGGCCGAAGCGAAAGACTAAATTTGGCGTGATCTCCGGTCGAAGACATAATGAGACGTCTCTGCTATCGCGCGTAACTGTACCCTGGCCCTTTTCTACTTTCTCACACACTCGGTTCTTCTTTATATTTATAGAAATTCGACTGACCGATCACAGGGAACGTCTTCCTAACAGATGAATCGTGTTAATGTTCTTGATTTTCATCGTTTCCGATGCTGCTTAGGCACAGAGTTTTTACTTAACTACGGATTACATGTTGAGTTTAGACAAAAATCGAATACACAATGTCCGAAATTGAAGATAGAAACAAGACCGATGTAAATCTGTTTATAGATGCGGAAGATTGGCTGGAGACAATGAGGATCGATGGCGAACGCGGCTTTGGAAGCCTGCCACGTAAACTTTGTGCTGTTATGAACGAGTATTGTAGAATTCTTAACGACTATTCCGTAGTACAGTAATTTCTCCCTGTTGACGATCGGTAACTATAAAAAAACGAGCAGCGAGGTTCGAATAAACGTGTCTCCTCTTCCCAAATTGTCCACTTTTGTGCGCAATCTGAGCGCGAATTAGGGAGAAATTACTGTGTTCGCAGTTTCATTCGTGGGAGCAAAAAATTATCCGCAATGACATCATCTACCACTCTAGAAAGCATATTTCTGGTTGCACAGTTACGAATGAAGTAGAATTTGTTGATGCGAAGTGCAATGCGAAAAAGGGGCTTATTGTTCTTGCACAATTATTTCTCAGATGACTCTATTAACCATTCGAGTCCCAGGAATTATTCAGGAAACACGCTCGAAAAATGCCGAACAGTGTGATAGCGCTTGTCTTAATTGATTGCGAAGAGAACCAAGCGGTGCGATAGCGCTCGTCAAGGTTGACAAACAAAACAAAAAGAAATAAAATGAAAAAAAGCAGCTATGCGATGTATGTGTGTCACTAAAGTTTGATCGCAACACAAGAATTGAACAGCGCGATCGCGCTGCTTGGGATTCAAACGGTTAAGCGTAGTTAGCGTATGCGACGCCCATGCATCCCTTGCCGCATCGATGTCGCGTGCACTGTCGTTCCGAGCCCTGACTTAAGCGATTAATTTATTCAACCATCAGCTATAGCAATATTGTCCCGAGGCTCTTATTATACTCGCTATAATCCGTCCAACGATTCGAACAATCAGTATGGACAATCACAAAAGACGCCGAGTTTTTTTACCGTTGGCAGCCAACCCCGAGCTCGACATTAGGCAGCCAACAATTGCAATCGTCAACATCGATGAGACGAATGTCACAGAGCCATTTCGCTTACATTTGCTGTCTTGTTTCATTGGATGAACTATAGATGCTCTGTGTAAAAAATAAAAATCCGACGCTATAAGATTTGTAGAGGAGAGAGTTAGCCTGAAGCGGAGATACCAAAAGATTTTTAATCATTGTCTTCCGTTCGCACATTCGTCGAAACCGTGTCCATTAATCAGAACATGCCCGAGGAAGGAGGCATTTTCCGGCTTAACGGGTTGAAAACGGCCATATGTTGTCCATCCGTAACAAGCTGGGAAGAAGAGTCATTAACGGCAACCAGCTTCAAGGTGCAAGCTTAAGCTGCTTGTAGCCTCGCTTTTCTCCGTACAAGACGAGTGCTAAGCAAATTTCGTAAATTTTACTCGGTTGCAACGCTTTCACCAGCTAATTTATGGGTAGTTTCAAATTCCGCAATTCCCCGTATCCTTGTTGACAATGGAATAACGGAATAGCACAGGGAACGGCGAGGAAACGGTTACGAAAGGGTTATGTGACGATTCTAAGGTGTTGTCAAGAAGGTCGTAGAAAGAAATACCCTAAAGGCTGCGGGGTGTACTGTCTTGGCGAAACTTTTACCGATGAGTTACCGCGTCCGTGCAGACTTAACGAGACGAACGAAATTGAAGGTATTAGTGTACAAAACGGTAACTGGAGTTCTGGAAAAACCGAAGACCGTCCTTCTAGCTAGGTGGAAGTTGAAGTTGCTTGTTGAAGTCAAAGAGCGTGCCGAGGCTTGTTGCTACAGGTACAGTAATTAACTTTCGGGTAGCAAGAATTATAAATCAAATCGAGATACCCTTGTGAAGGGACGTATTGTTTATGTGATTGGCAACGCGTGGACAGTTATCTCTTTTACAGCATTTTATTGCTCAGTATTCTTGTTGCTCCAAAATAATAAGTATTCTTTAATCAACAAGATAGAATATAGAAAATAACGTTAGCGATCAAGACATTTACAGTGGCCCGCAAACGTGCTCGTACACCATACAAACCGCAATAACTTTTTTAAAATTGATCTGAATGATTTGAATTCTTCTTTTTTTTAGATGATAGAGGGACTAGTGTACTAGACAATGATCAAAGTATTTTTTTCTTTTTAATTTTGTTATTACTTGGAGCGACAAAAAAGATAAGAAGCTCTCGCTTCGTAACTTGTTTATCCGTGCTTATAAAATGTAGCAAATGCCTTCCGTAGATCCCGGTAACTTATATGCATGCTGAAAATTTTATCGAAATAAATTCATATATTCAGAAATATATCGATTTCATATTTTGAATTTAAGGTTGTTCAAATTATGAAGACTCTTATTATAGGAATAATGACTGAATAAATTAATCGAAGTATACATTCTAATAACAATAGCGAAAGATCTAATCACATCGACATTGATATGAAGAAACGCGTGTCAGTTACTTCATCCGTATTTAGGAAATTTTTTTCGCAATTTTAATAATGAGTCTGATGAAATATTATAATGCAATGGATTAACGAAAATGTCTGCTACCTGCGGACGAGAATATGGTAATGTACCGTTTGAAAATCGTCTCGAAAGCGCAAATGAAAGCGGAAACCATCGAATAGCCGATCGATTCGTTTGTAAATACAGTAATGTCTCCGCGCAATCACGAAGCGTAATTACGCGAGCGTCGTCCGGCAAACATTTAGAAAACGGTAAGAATGACGAGAGCGTATGCCCAATCCTGTCCGCCGTTATGGTCATTATAGGCCTGCCTCTCCCCTCCCCACCACTTTCCACAAGGAAGCCTCCTACCCTTGAGTCCTTTAAGGGTTGGATGGTATATAAGCGAACTACAGCCCTTCGGTCTTGACAATTTTAGGATTCTCTTTGCAAGTCCGATCGTCTAAAAATTGTGTGATCATTGCGCGTTCGGAAGTGTCTTCTATCGGTCGAGTTTTGTCGTTGACGATTTTGTAGAACGTGTATGGATCGTTAGTACGGATCGATAATAGGCCCAGTGTTGTGATACCAGTGACCGGTGTTTCACCTTGGATTAATAATTAGGTAAAAGTTTGATTCTGTTCAACGACAGTTGCTCCGCGAACGCTGAAGAACACGAACTTGCATAATTAACAAGGTGCGGACGATCCGGACGAGCCGCGACCGTTTCATTCCGCACAATTCTATTGATTTCGACCAAATTTTGTATCAGACTAATTTGTTGCAAAAGTGACGTTCTTCGTTTCCAAACCGTACTAGCAGTCGTCATTCGTTATTTTTCTACGATTTCAACAGACCTCGATTCATCCAATCTCTAGTACCGTTGTTGATACAAAACTAAAATTGTTTACTTTCTCTCTAAAGAAACAGAAGTAGAAATGTTCTTCCTCATTTATTAATGTTAGTAAGTTAAATAATCTATATTCTTAAACTCTGTCAATCTCTGCATCGTTTGACGTCTCATTTGAGTTTTAAATAAATTTCTGTCCGAGATTCTTAGCATAATCAGCAATCTAACAATTAATAATTGAAATTTTCAGTTATAATGGACTCGCTTTCGCATACGATGCTGGCATTGGACTTTACTACAACGAACAACAATTCGACTTCAGACTCGTCCGAGCCTGCAATCCTGGACCTTTCCTGCAAAAAGAATATTTTGCTGTCATCGCAGGAACAAGCATCTTGTAGTTCAAGGTCAAATTCGCCAGCCAGCAGCGAGAAACAGCCGCAACGTAGCCATTTCCCCGGTTCGGAGGCGAAGAGTCCCTTCGAAGCTCGTTTACTTATGTTAACGCCTCCGTCAGATTCGGATTCGCCAAAGAGCAAACATGGACCGATATACAACTGCTTCAGTATATCGAGCAACAACGCGATCGAACAAACTAGGACGTTTTCGATGCAGCCGATTCCGGTGGTTCCCACCGTGATGAATGACACCATGCCGATTTCACTGGGGGTTGGAACCTCTGTTCCATCTCCGTATGGAAGCGACACAGAGATCACCTCGGAGATGGGTAAGAAGCTGCAAAGACCCTTCAAGGCTTACCCTAAGGACCCGTTGACCTTCACTGCAGGCAGAGCCGAGGCGATATACGACCAGGAGTCCACAGAAGCCTATTCCGAATTTCGGAAACGGATGCTGGAGACTGTCAAGAAATCAAACGAGACGACCAACATCAAGATGAAACGAGTTAGCAAAAGCCCTATACTGCCAACCAGTACTGATGACGAGAAGGATGCCGCCTATTGGGAGAGAAGGCGGAAGAACAACGAAGCTGCAAAGAGATCAAGGGACGCAAGAAGAGCGAAAGAGGATGAAATAGCAATTAGAGCAGCGTTTCTTGAACAAGAAAACATGAGACTTAGGTATGAAGTGATTGAACTCAGGAAGGAGACAGCAAAACTCAGATGTTTAGTATACTCAAAATAAGATTATTTATTCTATGGAAAGTTTATATTGTTGATACTCAGGATTTTATAAAAAAATGCGAACTGTATCTTGTCAGATTAGTCTACCTCATATACACTTTTCTTTTCTGTTAGTATACAATAGATTTCAGTTATATATCTAGATCTGTAAATTTCAATCGCGTAAGAAATATGCCCCCTATACCTTCTGTGGGCGCCTCTTTTGGCTCGGAGCACACCGTGATCATGCGCTTGTCGCTATACGTGAGATTATGTGTTTGTAGAATTGCAGCGACCACGGGTAAGCGAGAGGCGCGACAGAAGTCCAAAGGCGTAATTCTCGCGATCACTATGCTTGGTAGGAATCGGTCCACCCACTTAACTATGCAATTTAATATATGTATACGAGTTATATAAGATGGACGTCGAGAAGACAAAGGGGGTGAAAAATGATTTACAGTAAATAATTAATGATAAGCGGTGCAGTAATAAATGGATTACATGGTAGCAATGCACCCGCTACATTTTTACAACATTTACAACATTCCCAGTAATGAGCTTTATCAAAACATAAGTATCACAATTATATTTTATATCAGCGATGGGTGTACTTTAACAATTCAAGCACTGATTAAACGAATTTATTGAAATAGACATGCTTATTGGATGAAGAATCAATGACGAAAAAGATGTAGTTTTATAGTGCATAAATACCTCAAGTTATTCTGTACATACATTGTTGCGTATTTTCAACGAACAGAGTCAATAAAGAGAATGATAAAGCTATATAGTACAGGAACACCTTAAACTATTTTGTGTAATACATTGTTGCGTATTTAAGATATGTTTTTAATAAATGTTCCTTGTAAAATCACTTTCACCCTCACATTTCGTCAGTATTTTAATCAATAGTCTCATGTAGGCAATGACACGGCCAAGTCCATCATATTTTCTGTTTCCAAAACATTCTTTTCGCTACTCTGATTTTTTGTAAGTGCCTTTGTATATGACCTCTGCACCTGTCTAGGAACGAAAACTAAAGACGATGAACTTTTACTAGGATATGCAATAGGTAAGTGACTGTCGTTAACATTAAAATTCACTGGGATAGTAGGCTTTGCTGAAGAAGGAGGGAACATCTTAGTTTTCTGATTTTTATTCAATTGAACCCTCTTTTGTTTTGGCTGTTCCTTTTCGTTTTCTGGCTCCTCGACATCCATTTTGTCTTTTGGCTCGTTTCTTATAGAATGAAAAGCATTGTCGTAACGGAAATTTTTTGGGAACTTGTGGACTTTTATACAGTGTTCCCTTCTTTCTATTGCATTTTTACTTTTGACGTCGCATTCAGAAAGATAACATTGATACTATAAAAAGGTGTAAATATTAATGAAAGCATTAATATATGGAAGAAAATGAAAGTTATATAAATACCATTGGCTGTTTCTCAGATAGAACTTGGAAAAAACTGTCATGATTTTCTTGAAGATGAATATCCAACAATCTCGGATTTGGCAAAAATTTTCTGCACTCTGCACAAACGTACCGATGACTACTATTGTAGTGTATTTCATACTCTACTAAAGTTTTGAATGTGGCATCACAGCCAGTGACGAAACATGAGAATTGTTTTATGCTGAAATGAATAATAATACACCGCATTAGGTTATGTGATTCTTTAGAATAATTATAAGGAATAAAAGCGTTTATTTACAAGTCGTGACATAATTCTTCGTCATCTTCAACAATGACACCTTTCCGCTGGAAAATCTTACAAACTCGGTATGAATCTTCAAAAAATAGGTCGTTTACAGGTCTCAAACCGATACCTATGTCTTGTAAAAATTCCTCCACCTTTTCCATAATATAATACACTTAATAAACTTATACTAAACTAAATAATAAGGTACTTATTAAAGCACTTGTGTATGATAACTTTATTCGTTGAACAGCCAACATTGAATCGTCTCGATGACCGTTACATTAGTACAAAAAAGAAACATTGCGACTGTGGCGTCCTCTGCTCGATGTTATGCATACTCAAATCGATAACTATCGATACCGTCGCGATAACATTACGAGAATCGAAATTTGAAATTAATACCGTTAAATAGTATAGGATAAAATATATCACCTTTCTGTATAACGATAAGGTTCATTATGGTCCACTTTTTCTTATTAATCTTAATCACTCTTTGAGCTTTCGGTTATATTAATGTCATATATTGTTACCAGCAAACTATTATAATAATTTGAATAATGAAATGGGAAAGCATAGATAATGTATTTACATAATGACAGCAATTTATTCGACAAGCAAACGAGTCTTCAAATTTTCCAGAATTTCGGACATCTTGTTCTCCAATTCGGTACGTCTCTGCATCTCGTCTCTTCTGTCCTGTAACATTATTGCAACACAATCAATTATATTGGCAGGAAATGCAGAGCAACGTATAACTTTAGGAGAATAATGGAAGTCATTATTTTTGTATTAATGAAAGCAGTACATCTTTCTATTTCATGAAACTTCAACATTTTACAACATTCGAGTACTTTTATTGTAACAATACTATTCTAATAAAATATTCCATAAATCCACAATCGACTTGAACAATTTCATCTACCGCAACATACATACCCGTTCGTATTGGATATCACTGAGATAAATATTGCCGCTCCAAATGATTACAGCATGTGAACGTAATTAAAGTAACTAATTGGCCTGTTCAGTTCGACATCTTTCTGTCCTAAACCACCCACATCGAGCTCGTCAGCCGAGTAACTTCCAGTTGCGACTTTCTCGCCTCTGTTTTCTGGTTCACTGGCATATTTCGTGAAACTTTCGTCATGCCTAATGCCGTCCTGTCGCGGCGCAATGACGCTAACTGCTCTTTCATTCTCCATTTTTTGGACCTGGTAATTCATCGCAGGAAAATGATAATATCCTGGCGCTGATCTCTCATACGAAGTCGGTGGCGTGTACTTAGGCACCGCAATTTGAAACCCTCGTGGATTCCTCGCATCAGACAACTTCATGTTATCCGCAGGAGGTCTCTCAGTGAAGTAGCTTTCCGAGACAGGCTCGATCTTTCCGATGCTGCGCTTCAGACCCTCGAACTTCTTCGAGAATGAACTCGACGTTTGCCGAGCGTGTGGCAGAACTTCGATGATGGATCGGCTCGTGACGCCATAGTCGTCGTTCGTACTATACTTATAGCGGTCCCAGTGGTCTGTTGTCTCTGCACTCTGAGGAGGACCTCGAAGCAGTTGTTTCATATTCGGAGTTTCGGATTTCTTTCGGTTGTCTCTCTTTATTGGCTCGGAAGGCCTCGAAGACACTGTGCGAGGTTTATGGCCTTCCTTGAATAACTCGTAAGAGTTGTTCTCCGAAGGCACACGACTCCTCTGACCTGGACTCTCAGCAGTCGCGTGTCTTTCGAGTTTCCGGGCCTCTTTCATTCTTCCATTCCCGGACTCAATTTTACGAGCGACAACCGGTGCCTTGACGAATCTGCGCCCCAGCTTCCCTGAAACATCGTCCGTTTGGATGGTGCCATCCAGCACGAAATCAAACGGAGCTGGCCACAGCTGCAGTTCCTTCTGCTCGCCTTCGTGAAGCTTCTTCGGCAACTGTCTATCTAAGATACTCGGTTTCGGCTTCAGGTCCTTCTTTGGGTTCCTCGAATCTTTGCTTTGAATCTTCTTGCCGCTGTCTTTGTTGGCTACCTTAACTCTGTTCGGTTTCTCGATCGTGGCTACTCTGGACTTGGCAATCTTCGCGTCCTCGGGGACGGAGACGTACCTAGCAGGCACGATCAGAGGCATGAAGCTGCTGTAGTCTACTTCTTCGTTCGACTTTCCACCCGACCGAGATCGATTCCCTCCAGCTGGTAAAAATTTGTTCGGTAGCTTGACCGGCTGGTCGGGCGCGTCTTCTTCAAGGTTCTTATCGTCGCCCTTCCTCTTCGTGTCCCCGTCGTCCTCCAAGCTGTACTCTTCGTACTTGTTCCTCGCTGGAAGATCGATCTCCTCTCTCCTCTCACCGCTCTCGTCTTCGTCTTCCTTCGAATAATCCCCTTCCTTCAAGGCCTCCTTAGAATCCTGGCCGCCTGGCAATGGATACAAATTGCTATCCCTAAACTGATTGAAGAAGTTAGCAAACCCGTCAGCCAACTCGCTGCTGTTCAGTAGCTCGCCGTAACTGTTCCTGAGCTCCTCGGGCCACTGGTGTTCGTGATCCCCGGTGATCGGCAGGGTCTCGAACGGAACGTTAGTATAGTTATCACTGATCGGTAACTCTTCCTGCTGTTTCAGCGGCTTCTGGTCCTCGTAGTCTCGACTCCCGTCGTCCTCGTCCTCCTGCGACTCGTCCGGACTCCTATCTCGGTACTTCTCCGAAGAACCATCGTCCTCCGCCGAAGAATAGGCGTCACTGTAGCTGTCCTTTTCTTTGTCGTTGCATCTGGAGTCCTCTGTCCCTTTCCCGTCGCTCCACTTGTGATCCTTGTCGTTATAATCGCCATCCTTCACCCGCGTCCTGAATCGCTCCTGCTGCCTCAGTCGTTCGGCTTGCTCGGCTTGTTTGCGTTCCAGCTCGGCCAGTCTCTCCTCGTATTCCCTCTTCCATGGCGGTTCGCTCGTGGAAGCGAAACCGACCGGCGTCGGCGGCGATTTCACTTCCTGTCCGTTTTGAGCCGGTCGACTTCCTACCGTCTGGTTCGTCGAGCTCTCGTTCTTCCTATTTACCGTTCCCGGTTGCGTCTGAACGGGAACGTATCGGATAGGGACGATCGGCGGATAGGACAGCATGATGTCCTGCGGAGGAATCTCTGGCAGCGGCGGCTGCCGCATCACCGGCAGCGGGATGTTCACCAGGAACGGCTGGCGTTGGTCCAGAGTCGGCGCCGCTGTTGTCGAGGTGGTTGCGTTCGTGGGGCTCGTGGCATTGCCGGCCCCGTGGAAGATCTGCTCGTACTCCTGCAGGTGGTTCTGCAAGCTGCCGTTGTTGCCAAAGTTTAAGACACCGGTGAATCTGATCGTCTCCCGCTGTCTGGGCGAGGCTGTCGTCGACGAGCCAGACGCATTAGCGGCCTGTTGCGTTTGATTGGTCGCGGATAACGCGATCACCGTGGGCGGCTCTGGATTGGGCAACGAGGCTACCTGAATGGGACTGACGTCGTAGCCGAAAACCTGCGCTAGGCCCGAGAGAATCAGACCCAAGGCCCGCTTGTCGCGCGGATTGCTCTCGTCCAAGTACAGGTTGAGCTTCTGCGAGTCCAACGATTGCGCGATGGTCGAAGTTGCAGGGTTCTGTCCGCGGTCCTCTTCGGCAGCCAGCGAGCGCAATAAGCACAGGCAACACAGAGCGTAGAAAGTCCTAAGTTTCATCGTTGAGGACACTTTCTATCAGGAAGTTCGCTGGACACTTTTATGCACTGATCGTAGGGGAACACGGTGCCATTTTTTGGTCACGTTGTCCTCGAGTCGCGAACCTTTTTTTTCGAGTTTACATTTTATGCGGGTGTTTGTCTCTTAGAATCGACGATCGAGGTTCGATTGTGATGGCTAGGCTTAGAAGAGGTTCGGATTAATTGAGACCTGCGAACGGTTCCATCACGAGGTAGACGTCCGCGTGATCCTGCGCGCAGCACCTTCAAACTTCGGCAGCCACCGGGAACTGTCTGCCGACTGACTCGCTCAAACGTCGTTAAACAAAGTGCCGCGGACAGTGGGAGGGGGACGAATTTTTGCATAACCTCGGAAAGAAATGTCGAGTTTCTCCTCAATTGCACAGACCTGGCCGCTGATTTGCGACAACTGAAGCGGCACGGCGCACCGCGGGAAAGAAACGCCGCGGAACACCGCAGAATCGGGCGGCCGACGTTTCTTCGGCCCAGCACAATAGATTCTAGGCTGGTTTAATTGCACGCGTCCTCCCGGGGACTTAATTAGAGGAAGCAACCTTAACGAAGTGAGAGCACGAGCCATCGGCCAACCGCTAATTACTTTCGGCTTTATTCCACGCGACGCGCAACGGTTTACCGGCAATGAAAAAGATTTCCAGCGTACTGTTGTAGTCTGTTGATCGCTGAATTATGGATCTTTATGCAAATAAAGTGTTCCGTAACAAGCGGAATAATTAAAAAATCTCATTCGCCGATATGAGCGCTTTCCTGTAGTTTACAAATTTGCATGAACACCCGGAGTCTAGTTATTGCTTTCGAGTTCTCTCAACAATTTCTTATTAATAACCGCAGAATTTTTTTTTTTTTAGAAAACAATCTATAGAATTTAATCATTATATTGCAAATAGATTCACGTGTTCAAAGTATTCTTTGTTATTCGTCTTGAAGGGTACGCTTTTGAGAAAAATGTTGAAACTCTTCGAAGATGAAGGTTAAACAAACGAAGAAACGAGAGAAAATTTCCCGTCTTAACGAGACAGGATGTATAACGTGCATCATCTCGTCCATTTAAACTTTGCTAAGCAGCATATCTTTTTGTTGCAAACTATTTCCATTACGCAACACCGTAATTTCTCAAGACCCGAACGTCCGAACAAGCTTTTTATCCACCAGGATTGTCAGCGACATAGAACGTGTTGTGCAAAACAGACCGTTCAAACTCGACACTTCTTTTTCAAAGGCTAAGAAATTAATTTCTCTTTCATCTCGTGCACCGATATTGCGATCGGGGCCGTATCGATAGTTCCGCAATATAGGAAATCAGCCTATTAACGAGATTCCACGACGAAGAATTTAATCGGCCGACGACGCGGCCGAGAGAGCAAGTGAAAATGGATGCACGATACGTGCACGCAAGCACGCGGAATTGTTGGCACAATGAGACACAGTTTTGATCGACGAGAACCGTTACGAAATTGAGGATCGCTCCGATCCGCAACGACAGTCCAGTTACAGTAATCGAATCGAGTTATCGGCGAATTGTTGGCCAATCGGCGACGCGCCGTTAGGAACAATCGACCGACTCAAGTTTAGGTATTCGCCGTGGCGTAGCTTTCATAAGTATGTCGATTATGTCACCTGTTCTCCACCCAGAGAAAGTTCGAACAAACGTTGTCGCGTCGCCGTCGATTTCCTGGACTGGTGTTGACAAAAACCTCCTTAAGAGGACAATCGCACCGCCGCGGCAGGGGACACCAAGGTGGAAAAAAATCCGCGGATTTAACGAAGTTTCCAGTCGCGAAACTGTTCAGGAGAAGGGCCCCGTTTTTATGTAACCACCAGTTCCTGCTCCCGATCTGTCGTGACCCCGGGAATGGTGCTGCCGTTCCAAATCTCTGTCCGATCGACTGCCATGTTGGTAATTGCTTAATTACTTTTGCCAGGATAATCACGGGATGCGCGAAACACGATGAATTGCGTGCCGCTTTTGGGAACATTCTCAGGAATATTATTTTCATTATGCCCGCGCGAGACAATGCGAGATTTTAATATCGCGTCGGTGGAACAGCTTTGGAATACTACGCAGATTAGTATACAATGGCACTGTTGCGTCGTCGCCGGATACCTGAGTTTCGATGCATGTTTAACGCGTGTTTCTCTCTGTTTCGTTAAATTCTGCAAGACGAGATGCTTGTTATTGGGCCGCGGATTCTATGCATTTACGGCGGAAATTCGTGAGTCAAATTGAAAACAGCGAGACGATTCGACGAAACTCAGAACGCTGGTGTACTAATTCCAACTTATCAAAATTATTACGAAAATAAAAAATACAGAATAAAATTAAACTTGGCTCATGTGTGTTGCGATTGTTACAGAAAACTTGTATTTCGCACAGAAATGCGCGGTCTACGTATCGTGAACAATGTTATGAACATGAACATGTTAAATGGAAGAGACACGATCAGCCACGGAGATGATTTATGTCTATCAATTTAGAATTCTGTGGACGACAAATTACCATTTTTCATAGCACGCCGGTTTAGGAGTACACGACCACTTTTCACAATGATTAATATCCAAGTAGCAATCCGAATCTGGTAATTGGATGGAATTAGCAAAAACCTGGAGACCTCGAAGAAGAAAATCATCGCATAATAGGAAATTTCTCCAATTAAGTCCGGGATACCCAATTAGTAACCGATCGATCATTCGTTGCAGGCGCACAAATCATAATTGCGTCTAGACTGTGGCAAATTTTTCGTTGTTTCATCGTCGCAATTAAAGCAAAAATCAGGCTACATTCGGCCCCGGCGGACAACAATGGTACCAGTCCGTCTACATTTCAATTAAGAAACTTGATCAGAACTGGCCAGAACACATGTTCCGCATGCACATGCTCCCTAAGCTGAAACCAGACGAACGGATCGTCGATGGGCTTGTTGTTACGTGGTTCGGTCACCCCGTAAATGGAAACTGTATCGAGAACCCGTCAATCGGGGGAATTAGAAAATGCTCTGGCGGATCTGGGGCCGGGCATACATAACGCCATCAGCAATTTCCATAGGGTGGCGGGTATAAAAGAACGGCCCACCCCATGGACCACACAGTGCAACTGTGAGCCAGAGCTTAACTATGAATCTTCTGGTAAGTCGTTCTCCCGTATCAGTGCAACAGTGTTCGCGCGGTTCAGTGTCGATCTGGTGATATCATGATTACAGTCGCTGCTATTGTTGGTCGTCTTCGCGTTGGGAGCTTGTGCCACCGTGCCCGAGAAGCTGACGAGTAGCAACGAGGCTCCTGAACAGGCGGCGGCGGAGAATAAGGCACAGGCGAACCCTCAGGAGGAGCTCGGCGATAAGAAAGTCGCCAAGAGAAGTTATGGGTGGGGGCCGTGGGGTTATGGAGGATATAGCTACGGATGGCCTTGGTACGTAGATCATTGATCTGCAAGTCACTACGATCGAGATGTCGAGATTCCTTCGTAAAGCTCACTTCTTCAAAATTTTCCGACCGGATGTCGCTCGTACTAAATTATTTCATTGAAACAACTAAATAACGCGATTGCCCGAATTTTTTAACCAGAACATTTATAGCGTATTCGAACTTGTAAAATACTAGATGTCTATGTTAATTAACATTGGTAGCATTTTTGTTCTATTTTGACCTGGAGGAATCCTCAAGTATGAAAATGGTACGTCCACAGGCTGATTATAATAACTCTGCATGTTTCCGGTCGCATGCTACGTCGCCTGCCGAAGAGTTACCTTAAAGAAGAAAGCTATTTGCATGAACGTCGACAATAGTCTTCAGGGCTAGTGTTCACGGATTTTGTTTTCAGGTACGGTTGGGGGCACGGATGGTATCCTGGATGGTACCCCGGATGGCCCCTGTTTTATGGCGGCTATGGTGGTGGATACCATAGTTACGGCCACGGTGGCTGGTACAAAGGATGGTAGTTAGAAGAAGATTGAGTCGTCAGCTTCATAAATATATACCACTATTTCTCTGGTGCTTAAGAGTTTCTGCACTAAATAATTCTTGGATTCACCGGAGCTCCTGTGTTTCGTTTAAACGGAAGGAGATCGAATATCATGCTACTAAGACTGAATATTATACTAAACTGTGTGGTACTGCGAAAAGGTATCGGAGAACTTGGAGATGTTATCATTGTTGAGCCTGAATGAAATAAAGTGAAGAGTAACTCAGAACGATTGTTCGATGTTTTCTCTGTGCGTTTTTCCGGCATTTCGTTGCTTCGCACGCGGAGAAAGAAATAACTAATTAATTTATATATATATATATATTATTATTATAAATATATATATTATTATATATATTATAATAAATAAATAATTTTTGTACATCTAGGCGCGATTTTTGCGATGATTTGCGATGGGTGGAATAAATAGTAAGAAGTAAAAGAGGTGAATTAATTTGCACGTACCCTTAGACGCTTTCTCATATAATTGGCCAATATTTCTTCGCACTCGGTCAGATTTTTATCTGTATCCTGTTGGAAAATATATAGTTATTACACGGTGCAAAACGATGATCGAATTATTGTGAATCAACCTTCAAGATGTTCGTCAGCTCCTTGATCTTCTGTAGCTTCGCTTGCTGTTCTACCGTGGGATTATCACACACTTGTTGCGAATTTGTTGCGTACATTGCAAGGAGAGTCGGGGAACGTTTTACTTTTTCTGCTTTCGCCGCAGAAATCCATAACACTTGTCGTTCGTCGAGACATTCCGTATGCACCTGATATGCGGCATATTGTTGCCTGGAGACGAGTAAGACAACACAAGAAGTATCGGATATTTCTCATGAATACCGGAAATAATCTTACTTCAATGCATTTTGATATCGCGGAATGCAAAAATCTCATATTCGCGAAGTTTACGCGTGATTTTGTTGCCGTTTGCTTCGGCTTGTCTTCGTTCGTTCCTTACCGATTGCTGTTACAAAAATTCTGGTTTACTTGCTGTCGGTATGGAGGGAAGTTTTATTACCAGAGCATAGTTCAGAAAATCTGTTCTTAATAAACCGTAGGTGAAATTGTTTTCGACTTCTACGTTGATATCGGGACTTTAAATTGCAGAAGTTCAAGCTCATATTTGAAAATGAATATATTTAAAAGTTTTAAAGACCAGGGAAAGATTTATAGGAATTTTCTCAGTGGCATTGTTCAGTGATTCTAGATGTTGAAAGTTCCATAAGTAATCAACGAATTTATTGCAAGAGAGAAGCTCGATAAAATAATTTTTCCTGCAGCATTAAAATGTTCGTAGGTTGGAACATTTTGAATATGCTTTATTGATCGACAGCCGCATCGATTGTTTCGTACGAAATTTCTTCGTCAGATGGCGCGCAATAGGATATTCAGTAAAATAATTTAAAAAAAATGAACCGACCCTTCAACATTTCGACGCAGTTTATAAACGTATCAAACGATCGAACAATTTGATAATGCGTAAAAATACTTCACAGTACATGTTTCATAACTCATCTAATTAAAAAAGAAAGCAGAATTATTATATCTTTCATTTTTGAATCGCAAGCAACTATTTTGTATGAATTACACTGTGCTAACGAATCGGACGAAAAATCCAAACGAACGATCGATAACATAGAAAATCCGCGAGGTCGATAACACAGCGATTTTCGAGTCTGGAGGATTTCGGCGGTCTGAGATTGGCAACGGTTGATTCCGTCACGAGGTGACGTCACAGTGCTCGAGGCTCTCGAGCGTTCCTAGCGGCAGTTCTCGAAAGTACGTTCACTCGATAGAACGACTGTCGTCTGGTGCACGACGAGCTTCAAGCAATATGGCGAAGTGTGTCATGGGCTCGGTGAGACGTAGTGCCGTTTGAAAAGATGAAAGGTTCGCGGTATAGGTTGAGAATAATGTAGCGCTATGAAGATCGTGTGAAGATTCTATTTGTGTATAAAAAAGCATCGAGCAGTTCCTTGTGATCGGGATATACAGTGCGCGTTACCGGTGTGAAATCATGGCTACGGATAAAATAAAGGTTGCCGTACGGGTCCGGCCGTTCAATCGGAGAGGTACGTATCCGTTCAAAACGTCCCTGTCTGTTGTCCGGGAAGGTCCAAGACACGTCCGGGCACGGTCACGGTTTTTCGGAGCAGTTCCTGTTACCGCGGCGGCTCCGATTTCGAAATCCTCGATTACCATCGCGTTAGGATCGCGCGACGTTTTGACAGTGTCATTTTTTTCGTCCTCCTCGTCGCCCCGTCCGGACCAGATGGTGTTTTCACCTGCTGCGGGATATCGTGGCTCGTTATCGCTACACGTATCCTTATCTCGCTTCTTACATCGGTTGCTCGATAAAAAGGAAGCGTGGCGAACTCGAACACTACGGTAGCCCCCTTCGACGAGTCACATCATCTCTAGTGTTTACTAGTTCGGTCCGTCTCCCTTCGGCTCTCTTTCTCTCCCTCTCTTTCGCTCCTTTGTCCGAAATACGGATTCTGACGTGTCCGTGCCTCTCGGCTGTCGTCGCGTTGTCTCCGGGTCCTGCCATGATCCTCGGCGGGGACGCCGACGTGGAGATCCTAACGGCCGTCCGTTAAAATCCCCGAATGCTGTTCCGCGAGAGACGTTTCTTCCTCTCCTCGGTTTCTCTCGCGCGCAGTATCTGCTCGGCTGTAAACCCGCGTGACACAAAGAACAAACATGTGACTAAAATGCTAGGTAGTGTGACGTTACGCGACAGCGACCTTCGGACATCGGGCATCATTCGATCGGGCACACGCGTCTCGCGCGACCGAATCCGATCGATCTGTCAGTACAGGGAAATCACGATCGATTTGCGATGCCACGTTTCCCGATGTCAAAACGTCTCGATCGTTCTATCGGCGTGACCCCTCGGCAGAGCGTAATGGACAGAGAATCGTTAACGCGGTGTTTCTTGGTCGGATTCGATAAATATTGGGCTGGAGGCGAGCTTAATTGATGAGACGTCGCGCGTCCGGTTAATAGGTTTGTGTAATACGAGATGACAGTCTGTGTCGTTTTAGTCACCGGAGCCCATTCACAGTGTCGTTTTTATATCGTCGTAGTACTATTATCTCTCTACTAGACATGCGTATATCGTGTATTAGGGACTCGGAGCGATAGTCGTTGAATTGTTGCACTACGGAACGTACTTCTAGACGGATCGTGAACGTATATATATATATACTAGATCGAAGGATCCGTCGATTCGAGTGTACTTGTCATATCGATGGCTTTCTCGTACCTGTTTGTTCTCCGTTAAATAAGGTTCGAACAATCGATAATTTAGACACTATTTGGCGATGTAATGTACTTTGTATTGATGTATTTAAAAAAAAAAGAAATTGTGCGACTTAAAATTGAACTACGTATTATCCGGTTGGAGCTTCGATGTCACAGCTGTTTAAAATGATGCGCCGTAGTGGATAATTTACCGCGACATTACATGACCACACAAGGTTGTGTACTTTGAAGTAGAGCCTTTTTCTGCCGATTCTCTACCTGTTCGGCAGAACAAAAAATTGCACGTCTCGTTGTTTCGCGTGACACGTTTCGCGTATTGACGCGTTTACGCCTGTCGTCGGCTGTTTTGACGTAACTCGCGAGCGAGACGGCGCGCAGCTTGTAATCGGAATACATATCGTTGGTTCACGCGCTGATAAAGAAAACGTCATTAGCGCCGCCATTGCCATTACCGTGACTTTTACGCGCGCGGATTTCAGTGTCAACTCGCGGTTTCCGGGAAATGGGATGTTCCGATAGAATCGCGAAATTAATGGTAATTAGAGCTGTTTTCTCTTCGATATGAACAGGATAATATTAATTATTTTAAATTACTACTATTTAATAACAGGGACGACACGCGGTTTGAACCATAATTTAAATGTCGCGGGGAAAATCGCACGGAAAAGATATATAGCTGTTTATAGTTAGCTGTAAACATTTGTTCTCCCTCATAAAGAACGTAACAAGACTGCTGATAGTAACGTCCCATATGGATAAAATCTTATAATAAATTTTATATAAAGAATGTTATTATTTCCAATGTTATGCCATTTTACAGTTTAATTATAGTTTATTAGTTACTGAAAAAATCATCTGCGAGCAAAGGGCTAATTTTATGCTAACGTTAAGCGTTTACGAACTGATTTATTTTAGAATGATAATCGATGATAATTTGTCTTCAATTACAGCGAAATTTTGGCTTGTGTTATTGGCTTGTAATATTGTAATATTTTAAATTTTGGCTTGTAATATTGTAATATTATAAATTTTGGCTTGTAATATTGTAATATTGTAAATTTTGGCTTGTAATATTGTAATATTATAAATTTTGGCTTGTAATATTGTAATATTGTAAATTTTGGCTTGTAATATTGTAATATTATAAATTTTGGCTTGTAATATTGTAATATTGTAAATTTTGGCTTGTAATATTGTAATATTATAAATTTTGGCTTGTAATATTGTAATATTGTAAATTTTGGCTTGTAATATTGCTTAATCTATGTAAGGAAAATAGACTAATTTGTGGGGTAGAGGTCGGTCTGTGCAATTCGAGGCTAATCACGCCCAGAAAGCAGAAAATCACCTCGCGACCTCCCTTTGTAAGCGTTAGACGCGTCATTACGCATACAATCGGTAGTACAATGGCAACAGCCGTATCGCGCGTTGCTACGGTAATGTTCATTTAACCATTGTGAGAGCAACTGGTTACCTGCTTCCACATTTCCGCTATCAATTTTTCACCTTATGGAAGCGTCGCATCGACGCATCTCTCTCTCTCTCTCTCTCTCTCTCGACTTATCACTCCAAAATAAAAATTTATAGGGAAACTTCGAGCCGTCGAAGCTTCAAACGTGCGTGAAAAATTTAATATTGGAACTTTCACACTTTCAAACTTGCACCCTCTCAAAATAGAAATTGATGAAAAAATATTTAAACATCGAAGCTCCGAACTTGTATGAAAAATGACGCACTAAAAATGGTGCATATAAAAAAATGACGCGTTAAAAATGGTGCATAAAAAATGACGCGCTTGAGTTCTAATATTAAAACTTGCAGGACTTACACCGAGGAATCTGTATATGTATGCTGTAATCGGTGCTGCTTTATAAGTATGACAGAACTGAATTTATTTAGAATAAGCTCGAATAAAGTAACTTTCTTAAGAAAGTGTCCATATAATCTCAACAATTTCGAAATGAAAAACGTGATACCGGCATGATAGTGTTAGAATATTTATATAAAAAATAAGTTAACTTATCTAAGTTCTTATCTAATTTGATTCTTAACTTATCTAACTTATCCAATTTCTCTATCAACTTGGTTCTAACTTATCTAATTTAATTCTCCGAACAATATTATCTTGATACTTTTAAAAATCCTTGTCCGCGAAGGCTTAATATCGAAGCTCGCAACTCCGCGCGAAGAATACAGCTTTAGCTAATAAATTCCACCGAAGAATTTCATATTATAAAGTGTGAAAACTTTCGGAGTTCGTTCGGCCCCGCGTAGTCCGTTAATGAAGCGGCAGAATTACCGGAATTTGGTTCGAATCGAGGGGAATACCGCGGAGGTTGTGGAATGGAAATCGGAAACGAAGCTATCCGATCCATTTTCGCGAAAAGAACGTGGAAAATAATGTGCCGTTCCGTCGACGTTCGTTTTCAATCGGGACGGGCATCGATATATCGCCGGTTCGGCTGAAAAGCCCGGGCACGATCGAGATCGACGGCGCGAAGATCTCGCGCAGTTTAAAGCAGTGGCACAGAGTATCGAGCGACACGTTTATTGGGCAATATTTCCCCGATTTCCCGGCGATATATCGAGGTGCCGCGCGGTGCCGCTCGTGCTCGCATTAAAAATAAAATTACGGAAACCAGGGCCGTTTCGCCGGTGTTTATTTTTCGTCGCCGCGGGAACACGCCGCGATCGCCGCGCGAAAACAAACAGAAGCACCGTGATATAAATTCGAAGATCGTACGGACACACGCATAGATTGTCCCCTGTTCGTGCCGGGACGATCCATTCACCGACACGGTTCAAACAAATAGCTAGTAGCTGCGCGAGCTTATGCAAATAAACATTTTCATTGAGGTGTCCTGAGGGATCGAATGGCGCTTCGATATTACCAGACTTAAGGCGAGCTTTTTATGATTATTTTCTGGAAGATAAGAAAAATGAAAGACGGGCGCCATTTTGCGACTCGAAGATACATTTTCCATGCACAAGAGCTTGTGTTACGAGGGTATCGAATGACGAGAATTTTTTAAAGATCCTGAACCGTGAACACGTGCGTCTCGAAACGCGATAAAACGTAAAAGCAAATCTTCGCGGAAGTATAAAGTCGCGAGTCCTGAGCAATACTTTTAACATAACCGAATAAACGTTCCCAGTGTGTTTCGCTTGGCACATAATGTCGGCCAAATGATGGCCGCAGCCTCTCCTCGAACAATGCCATAAACAGGTCATTGAAGTGCATCGAGTCTGCATGCAGCCGCACGTCGCAGTGTAGCAAATGTAAAAACTAAGCCCGGCCAGGGACGCTAACAAGAATGCTCGACCCTTTCCTGCATTCTCTGCAGCTCTCTTTCTAAATTCAAGTTCGAGTCGTTTCACCTGCGCTGCGACCCATTGCTTGGACCTCCGGCCGGGTGCGCACGTGACCTACATTTCAGACATCATCAAATACAATCCTGGTAACGTTGTTACTGCGACGGTGGAAAGAAAATGGCAATGGGTCGGAAGGTGTGGCGGACCTTGCTTTCTTTTTTCGATTCGGCGGCCTGTTGAGTGACTATTGTCTTTTCCATAGCCTGTCTGGCGAAATTAGTTCGCTCCTAATTACTCATCCTTCTTAAGCACAAATCTAGCTGCTAATTACACGATGTACGCGCATCGATCTCATCGATGTTCTTTAAAATACGTTGCGAGCAAAGTACAGTAATGTCTCCCTAACTGACGCTCAGATTGCGCACAAAAATGGACAATTTGGGAAGAGAAGATACGATTGTTCGAGCCTTGTAGCTCGTGCTTTTTATAGTTGTTGACAATTCGTAACTATGAAAACGAACCGCAAGCCTCGAATAATCGTGTCTCCTCTCCCCAAATTGTCCATTTTTGTGGACAATCTGAGCGTCAATTGGAGAGACATTACTGTATCTAGCAAATTCTAAAAAGACATTGCAATAGAATGCAAGCTTGCAAGTCAGTCGTTCTCATCAAAGCAGATAAATCCGGTTTGTTTATAATTTTCTGGCGGTAGAATTTCTGCTTTTCGAAACCGAGTCTACAATCTATCGTATATTAATATCTACTTCATCTGTACGATTCGAATTTTATAAATCTATCACATTTCTTTCTTTTCTTGCAAACCATCTATATCTATCTCTATCACAACCGAATAGTGGTATAATTCCGTATACCAATTGGTTTTTCGCCCGTATATAATGAATAAATAAAATAAAGTAAAATAAACGTCTAAAATACCGCGGAGAAGGAACGAATATTCGCGTACTTTTGGGCGGTTTCGATATAATTCGCGCAAAACACGAATTTCCATGGCGCTACGCGAGTTCTATTCATGAAATTTTCTCGAAGCCCCGGCGGAAGCCAAATATCGAAAGCAGTAAAATCGCCGGCTAATTGGATTCATTAAAAACTAATTTCTGTAGCGTTCATAGCGGCTACGGGTCTTGCGATCGCGGAGGAAGCGAGACGTCGGCGAGCGTTAATGAAAAATTTACAGGTTTCCACGAGTGGCGCGCGCGCGCACGCTCATTTTCGCGTATTCATTCGTTCGCAAATTAGCGGGGCGTTGCGTCAATACGCGAATCGCACGGCTCAAGACCGTCGCGGATCCCGTATGTAATCGATACTGCGCTCGAACGCTACCTCTCGACTCATTTTTATTTCCTTAATTATCCGTCGACGACGATTAATTATCGGGGAAAATGTGCTTCTGGCTTTGAATAGCGGGGGCCTGTTGATAATCCAAGTTATCCGAGCATGGCCGCCATGCTGCGCCGCGCCAATCGACGCTAATTTCTCGCCGCTGCGATTTAACCCCCTCGTTCGGTAAAGGTGACTACGGTCACCCACCGTTGACCGCTTTTTGCAACCTAACAGCGACCGTGCGCATCGCTGACCACCGGACCTGCCACACTCTCGTGAAAATATCGAAATTACTAACCAGGCTTCAACGGCGAACCTATCGCCGAATGGACCGGTAATACAGGTATTGCCAGGAAAGATGAAATGTAGTAATACAGTCGCAAAATACACTGCGAAATTGTTAAAATGATCGTGCAACTATGTGTATCGAGGCTATTTGTTGGACATGAAACTGTTGGGGTTGAGAACAACTAAACAGCCCTTAACACGTTCCGTGCCGAGCTTTTTTTACTCGAATCTTCACACTTTGATATTTTACTAAAACTTGATGTATTACGTGCAATTATTAATTCTCGTACACATAACAACGTAACAAAAACTTATCAACGCCCATTCTTGCGGTGGAAATTGATTCTCCGGTTCTAAATTTCTTGTAAACAATTTGTTCAGTTCACTAAGTAAACATGCAAGCGTGTACCATCGATGGTACACGTGTCACGGAACGTGTTAACAGATTAAATATTAAATAGATCGTACCAAATAACGAATTCTATGTAATTTATTTTATAATCATTGACATTATAAGAATGTTTCCTTGTGAAATTATTGAAGGAACTTTTCTTATTCAAGCACGCGTTACACTCAAAATCACGTGAAAATAAAGTCAATTTTTCCCGTTTCAGAATCTGAAATTTGATTGTATATGCACAGTTTCTTTTTCACGTTCTAGAAACATTTCAAATCAATATATCACTGTCCTGTTTAATATTTCGTCTACCGCCGCTACCGATCTAAAAAATTGCATAAGATTGAAGCATCGTATTCGATCGAATTAAAGTTTAAAAGCTACGTTTATACGACACGAATTACGTTCCGAAAAAATTTACATTTTGCAGTTCCTAGTCAAATTGAGAAAATGTAGCAGATTTACGTAAAAATTAATTTTACATTTAAAATAACTCCGTCACTCGCATATTATAACCGAGACACGGCGGTGAAAGCGTTAAAAAATCTTTGGCCTCGAAAGACTTGTCTGCCACAAACGCATAAAATTCGTAATCTAGCAGCAATTACGGTCGTTCGGGGAAAACGCGGCCCAAATGGGGGTTAAACGCGAGATCGTCAAAGGTCTCGGAAGCCCCCAGGAAAGGCTCGATCACGTAAAAACGGGAACGTTAACGAGATCCACGGGTGCGCGAAGGTTCCGCGCGAGGATTTTCCCAGGCGACGTCGTGTAAACGATCGCGAAAGTTTTCGATTGTAGTGCACGCGGGGGATCGGTAGTCTTTGAACTCGCGGAAACCTTCCTCGGGATCCTTGGCCCAGATTTTCGCACGTGATCGAACGCTTGGTCAGCAGTTTCATGTAATCGAGGTATCTGAATGCGCGCCGGCACACTATTATCGCGATAGGACGCGATAACTGCGATAGACAGGCTGCTGGGTCCCGATGCGGACCTGCTTCTCGGTCCTTGTTCGCGCTCGCGGGTTGCATTACTGAAAGAAGATACAATTTTCGATCGCGGCCTTTGTCTGACGTCCGACGTCGTTCGGGAATTGGATCCGCAACAAGGCGGTGGAAGGATCGCAGAATTCTCTCACGGCTCCTTTGAAACGCTCCGTAGAACGTTGGGTTTCGTTCTTTCCGATCGTTAGAGTGGATTTTTCAGGGTTCTATTCTTGGATTTTGATACTTCTGTTGCAGCTGCTGTGTCTGACGTTTGTCGACAGTGAGCTTGAGGTTGAAACGGTGATCTTGAACTAATTGTCTTCTTATTTAACCAGTTAGTTTCTGCGATCTCTTTGATAAGAGTGTAAGTTACTGTAATTATACTATACATGGTTGATTTCCTTTATAGTTTGTTTAAATACAATATTTTTGTAAAATATATAATGCTACATTGAATAATGTAGCATTATTCAATGCTACATTATTATTATTCAATTGTAGCATTATTATTATATGTAATGTAGCATTATTATTATATTAGTCGTCCTTGACGACTTCACTGGTCCGCATTTCAGTCGTAAATGCATTAAATCCGCAGTCTAGCTATGACGAATATACTCGTCAAAGACAGCTGACTGGAAAACAGGAAGTCTTTTTATAATTACAATAATTCTCTTATGTCTTAAATCTTGTCTGTAGTCGAGCAAATATTGAAATTATGTGAAACATTTCACCTTGTTTCGCTGTAGATATCTATAGAAAATGTATGACGAATGACGAGGTCGAGAAACTAATAATCTCTTATTTCTGTATGTTGTGAATGATTAGTCTTTGCTCTGTCTCCAGAAGTCGGAGAATGCCAGTCGAACATTTCATGTCGTTAATCAGCGTCTGTTTCATTACGAAAGCCGACGATTAGGCAATAGCCGCGCGACACTGATTTAGCACGCGCACAAGTCGGGAAAAATCGCGAGGCCGGTAAATTTCGCTGGCCGTGCGTGTTACTTGAACAATGAATAACTCAAAAACGTCATAACCGTATGTCACGAGCGGGGCTATCATAAATCGATTGATTTTGACCTCGGTCGCAACCTCGATTTTCTGCTTTTACACGTGTACACCATTCGCTGTTTAAAAGTCTGATACCGGGACTAAAGCCACCCCTGCCGAGAGGTTTCCAATTTTTCATCCGCAATTTCATCGTCAAATATTCTTTGTTTGCTTCGTATACAAGTGCTTAACGATCTCTTTTTCTTTTTTAACAATTTTTAGCTTGACATCGAATTTTTGATGGAAAGCAGATCAATTTAATTTCGTCATTGAATACTTGAAGTCGATCAATATCATGCTATGCATTAACGCTAAACCCCTTCCGGGCATTGAAAGTGACCAACTTATGTTATTTTATATCTACAACAAGACTGAATATATTTAGACATTTCGCTATTCAAATCTATTCAATGAATTCCTACAGAAGAGATTTTATAATGTCAACGATCTTAAAATTAAAAAATATGGAATTTAGCATTAACCCTCGAACGGCGAACCTTTTTGACAAAAATATAACTTAATATGCTTCGGATCATTTATAATTTTATTTAGCAAATTTTTCAAAATACTTAATGTACTTCTTAGACACTTTAGATTTTGTATGTATAGACCTTAATGAAAATGTTGACGATCTTAATTAATTGTCAGAACAATTTAATTATTAAACGATTTGGACATCAAATTGATTCGTTCGTCCTTATTATAATCAGCCGCAGAATTTTTAAGTAAAGATGTCAATTCATCCTCCAGAAAACTTATTTTTCCATTAGGTCACAAACCGATGTTGGTAACAAAACGGCTCGCTAGGTAAGAATCGTTCCAACAAGTGCAAACAGGTCGGAAGATTCAAGAATCATAGAAGACGTGTGTACATTTCAAATTGGCTACAGTACCGGTTCAATTACGTGTGTACGCTAACGGTAAAATTGCGAAGTCGGTCGGCTTATTACGGTAATTGAGTTAAATTTAAACGAGCACGCGTCTTGTTGAAATTCTTTTTGTCCGTGGAATTACCTTGTTCGCCGGTGTTGTGTGTCCCAGTCCTCCTCATCCTCTTGCGGAGGTTTCGTTTAATTCCCCGCCGTCGTACGTGATCCCGTAAAATTTTTATTCCCCGATCCTGCGACGTCCACCTTTTTGCCACTCGTTCCTCTAATTGCCTAAACGCGTTTTTAGCTGTTTTCGCGTTTTCATCGCCTCATTACAATTCGCTGTTACGACTTGTCCTCGAGGCCTCGTTTAATTAAATTCCTCTCTTTACGTTCGTCGCCATTTTGGCGGTTATAGCCGCCGCTGCATATTCTCGTGGGAATTAGAAGATCGAGAAACTCGCAGCTGAAAATTTCACTTTATCCGATGCTTTCGGACCGAAAATAGAAAATCAAAAACGAAGTGAAAATCGAGGGACCGATAATCGCAATGTGAAACTGCTTTTTCGGTCGGCGATGATCTATGTCGTTAGGGAGCTCGAGGCCATTTCGAAATGGAGATTGAGGAAGGAAATAAGCCAAGACAAAGAAACATTGACTTTGAATCGATTTAAATTGGAAATCACCGGATTGCGAAAGTTCGTCCGCTGTTTCCGCTGATATTTTTCCATTCGCGATGTCATTAGAAAGTTTAATCGCATTATTGAATGGAGAAGTTTCGTAATCCACTACCGGGGAGCTTCGGGAAGTTTAAAGAATTTATCAAGCCGGACATTCGGACGGTAAATATCTTTCCGCGGAGTTCCGACGATTTTCTTTGGTCAGCGTGATGCTATAATTGGAACTGGATCATTTTAATTGCGCCCTTGAGCGATCCACGCAGACGTTCCTTCGGAACTTCGTTATTCGACGAACGACAGCATCGCCTCGAGTGCCGTTAAAAAATAACACAGTACTTCAACTCAAGATGGGAGCAAATATCCTCTCGGTGCAGCCGCGTTCCAAAAATACAAACAACGATTCGGGGGTTGGGAAACGTCCGGTGGACCACGTTATCGAGCTCCGAAAACCGTTCCTTCCCGACATATCCCTAAATACGCTGCCGGATAAAGTGATCCGCTCATTTCGACGACTATCAGCGTTCTCAGGGAAATTGAAACAAGCATTCCTCGTAGAAATTCAGCGAAATCTCTCTTGCAAATGTTGGACCTACACATATGCGTTTACGACATACGTATATTTGTGGAAATACATGAAAATATGCGCATTAAGAACAATCAATCTCTTGATTTTATTTTGGTCTGAAGGATCGTTTTACTAGACAAGAATAATTTATTCACTTTTCAGGGAGCAGCGTACGAAGACAGGAATAATTAAGGATTTTATATAAAATACAGAGGAATGCTTTTTTGAAACAATAGCAGTAACATTTTTATCGTATTTTGATCTGGAGTATTCTTCTAATAGGCAAGGATAATATGTTCACTCGTGATGCTCGTTACGAAAAATTTGTGAAGATAGGAATAATTAAACTGCATATTTCATACATTCGTAGCATGTATATTTATAGAACAGAAGAGAACGTTTTTATTAACTAAAATGTGTATCATCATTATTTTATTTTGACCTGGAGAAGTTCTTCAGCAGTAATGGAAAATTTTGTACCTATTTATTATAAAATATTTATTATAAAATAGTTGAAAAGATATGAATTCGCATTTTCTCTATGCGGATGTTATGGATTCACGATAAAAATGAGCGCGTGAAATATTAGACATAAAAATTTCAGAGGTATTTTTTTAACTCTTTCTGCACCGGAAGCTTGCTAAATATATATTTTAACGAGTAAGTTCATACCAAATAAAAGAAGCTCAATCATTTTTTACTAATTATCAATCCTACAAAGAATTCTGTTCGATTGTTACTACCGAACTGCGGATTTTAACAGATTTATGAAAAAATTGAGCACGTAAAATGCGAGATTGCAAAAAAACGATCTGAAAATATCATGGTATTACCCCGTCAAGACATGACAAAAATTAAATCTTATATTACCGACCAAAATGTATCTGAGCGAAAAATTCAGAAAGAAATGATACGAAGTATAATTACGAAATAAAAAAAGGACTATAAGATGAGAAATAAAACTCTTAACAAATATGAACAAAATAAATAATATATTTTGCATAAAAATCCGCAGTTTAATCGTTACTCTATAGAATGTGACTGTGTTACTGCACAGAAATTTTTTGCAAATGAAATTGCTGTTGCATCTAAGCAACGTGTTTGTAGGTCCCCAATCATTAATCCTTGCTTTCTAAGCTGACAAGTCGTCAGGACTGCCAACGTATTACTTCCATCTTATAAAGACTCGCAATCTAATTACACGGGACGATATTACTTGCGTTACGAATGATACCGTATCGTATCGTTTCCGAGGGGCATCGAGCGAGTCGTAAAGTCGAGAGACCGGCGAAGTATCACACGCCACCCTGTAGGTAGATCATCGAGAGAGGATGATGGAGCGATAGTCGGTGCACGCGCTACCAGAATCACGATACACAGATCGCGGCGATGATAAACGCCGTTCGGAGCCGTGGCTCGATAACTGTCAGGTTACAGGCTCGACGATCGCACGTACACGGGGGCCGGGGTTACACGTTACAAGCGTGTATCGTGGGAGTGCATCAAAGCGCAGTAACGTGGGAGGGCAGCGCGGATCGATAACGCGGGGAAGATGGTGTCCACAAAGTAGACCGACGAATTACAACGTTCATCGGCGAGAGCCGCTCGACTCTGCGCGATGAATAAATGACACGACGTTGATGAATTATCGCGAATCATTAGGTCCCCCCTCTGTTTAACAGCTCGCGACTCGCTGGAACCGATCGTTCACGCGAACGTACACCCGGTACATCGTAGAGACAACGCTCGATTCGTCGATTATACGCTCGAGCGGATAGACATCTGCAGAGGAACACGATCGTTTGACAACGGAGAGTCGTAAATAAGGCGCGGATGATTTATCTGCGCTTTCGGATGGCGTGTCGGTCTAGCGTGCGTGATAAGTAGACTGCGGATCCTCATGCAAATGGTGATCTTTATGCGCCGGTTCTCCTATGCTGGAATCACAGACGAAATTTCGATTGTTCAGAGTGCAATGCACGAGGCGGCATGAAAGGCTCGACGGAATCCACCGCGTTTTCACCTTGCACATTGAAAAATCGTGTGCTCTACGCGAAATCTGCAGTCTGCTTGATGAATAGACTGCGGATCTTCGCGCGAGTTTCTATTTTCGTAGGTCGTTAGAGGGAACAATCGAGAATGCGGAATCAATTTGAAGAAGACCGTTTCGTTCAGATATTTTCCTTGCAAGCTATTAGGGTTAGCAAAGATACGGAGGTCATCTTCTTGCACGCAGATAAAGTCAGGCGAGTGCGAATAATATTTGTGTCACAAACGCTTCGTTGATTTTCATTCTTATTCGAACCTTGTACACTTAAACCCTTCAGTGGAAATGACGAGTCTCGCACGCAAATATTTTCTGTGCCAAAGTTCCTTTTCTGTTCCTCTCTATTTAAAATTGTGTCATCGTAGTTAGAACGAATTGTTAGAAAATAAACAATATCAAAAAGGAATTTGTATAGTTTGTAAATTTTGTTCAGAATAGTTTCAATTATGCGAAGAACTTTTTCCTTAATTTCGTTGTAACTTAAACAGGATATTTTTCAATTTTTATTTAATATTAGCATTACTTTATTAATCTGTTCTATTACAAATGAAATAGTATCTACATTTATATAAATACATCGAATAAAAACAGAAATATTTCAGTTTTATTTCTTGATAATTTCTCGCATGGATGTACGCTAAATTAAATTGTCTGCACATGCACGTTTCTTCGAAGATAAATCCTAATGCGATGGGTTAATAATGACTCGTTCCTTTAGCGAACTGTCCTAAATGTTTCCGTAATTTTCTTGCGAAAGCATTCTAGGAAATTCCAGAT
Organism: Megalopta genalis; assembly: GCF_051020955.1. Taxonomy (NCBI): domain Eukaryota; kingdom Metazoa; phylum Arthropoda; class Insecta; order Hymenoptera; family Halictidae; genus Megalopta; species Megalopta genalis. Next base: position 8,104,558 of record NC_135024.1, read on the forward strand.
GTATCCTGGTTCTTTTAATGAATGAAATTATTTCCCGTGGGTATGGAAGACGAACTTGCAATTATCGTCCGTTTCTTTTACGAGAAAAACATTCCAGGGCACTAAAAATATTCTTAGAGTGTCCCTTCTGCCTTGAACACTCGAGGATGCCTCGTCTACTTCGTTCAGACCCGAGCCAACTCGGAACACCTGTCTACCTGCCACGGTAGTCTGGTCCAAAGAAAACGAAAAAAAGAGTTTACTTAAGGCTCGCTTTACGAATCGGTAGCCTGCGTCGAGATTTCCTAAATAAACCGAGGGAAAACTCTCTGACAAGGAAATGGTCGTTCCTTGACGAACGTAATCTCCGCGTCGCTCTCGTTAAAGTTACTTTATTTATTTACTCGCGAAGTTAGATTATTTACTTTCTGCAACCCATCAGCCAAGTCACCGGTAACTAGCCAAGAGGATTATAGCTGAAAAAAATAGATCATGCAAAATTAGATCATACTTATCGAGAACATATGTTCGTCGACAGATTCGTTTTAAAATTTTCTTCGGACTCTGATGATTTTTTTATTATTATTAGAACAGAACCGTTTATGGATTATGCGAAAAAGTCAAAATTAATCATTTCCTCCAGTCTCACCCGATACGTCGCGTTAAAGCAGCACCATCTCCACCGCATGATGCTGCACCTACTTTCTTATTTATCATCTTCTTTCACCTTCATCGATAAAACAGAAACGCGTCGTTCAATGGGAGGCCTCGAAATCGCATCCCACTGCTCTCTAAAAGCGTGGCGCGAATAAACCATCCTCATCATTATTTCGCTCATTTACTTTATATCTAGCAAAATTATTCTTTTACATTTTTACTACATTTTCTTTACCATTGTACTCGTTGTTACTGTACTTGTTTTGTTTCCACTTGTTTTGCTTTACCTCATAATGGACATTTGCCCGCAAATGAAATAAAATAAAAATAAAATGAAACAGAACGAGACAGACTATTCGAATGTTTGTTTAAACATTTTCGAAACAATTGCCGCATTGTCGTGCCGAAATCAAGATCCGAGGGCTTTGTTCCCCGTTGCCGAAGCATTCCTCCTTCAGCAGCCAATTAATACGTTCCATTAGAGGTCCGGTTTCAATTTTCATTAGCCGTTCGACGATTCCTTCGGTTCGATATCTTTCCGCCGTTTGCGGAACAGGAGCGGGCGAGTGGTTCTTTCAGTTAATTAGAGCCCGAGGACGGTTCTTTGGTTTTGTCCGTAGACCCGCGAAACGGTGTAATTTCCTTCTCCCCCCCGTTCCACGGCGCCGGCGACCGACATTTTCCTTGTTTTTTCTTCCCTCTTTTCGGTCGAGGGTGCAGCGAAATTAAATGATTATAATTCCGTTAAACTGGAACGTTAACGGCGCACCAGCGAAAAAATTGAGAATGTTAACGCGGATAATTCCCAGCCTCGTCCCCGCGCGGATAATTCTTTTCTTGTTTGCCGCGCACGCTCGTTAGGAGGCTGCGAGTAATCGAGCGTTTATGGCAATCACCGGAGCATGCTTACATGTTGTTTTCAATCGGCGGAAAGGCGTATTAAATTAATACACGATTTAATAATAACTCGCGCAACTTTAAAAGCAATTTGAATACATCGTCGTTCTCTAGAATTTATAGAGCGAGGGTGTCCAATGTCAGACCCCATTTCTTTTACATCATAACTTTCGATCAAAAACACTTTTATCAAACGTAGATACGCGTTTAAAAATTAAAGTGTGTATTCTTTTACAATTCTCTGTAGTTGTTTTTTAAACAACAATTTCTAAAGGGTTGAAATTTTTGTGATCGAAATCATGAATTCGACAGAAACCGGAAACATAAATGAAGACCTAATGGAACGGAAATAAAAATCGAATCGCAGTTGGTCTAAAATGCGCAATCTGCAAATCAAATTTTTTGGGGCGTGATCGGGGACATTTGAGCCGGCGGGTGACGTTCGGTTTTCAATTATCCGCGACCCAGAAGCTGCCGGGAAGGATAAAAAGCGTTTTAATATCGGCGTCGGCGCGCTTCCTGTCCGAGGTTTCTTGCGCGGCTATTACGCAGCAGATAAGACGTCCACCGTTGATCGGGATAGACGATCGTTCCCCACCTTCGTTCGGCTGGATCGCTGTAATCAACGCGGCGACACGTACACGCGACAAAGGCAATTAAAATGTCCGAAGGCGGCATCAGTGTGCGTGGGCACGCACGGCGAGTCGTCGTGCGCCCGCGATCGCTCGCTCGTGCGTAAGATCCTCGTCAATGAACATCGGCGATCGTGTCAATGAACGGAAATCCATAGAGATCGCGTGACTTTTCAGCAGGGTAGGGTCTACTACGGCACTGATCTACGGCCGTGATTTATGGCGCAGTAGACTCGGAACTACTTCGATCAGTTCATAAAAACGGGATAGCGTCGAAGACCGTTTGAACTTTCCTTTCTGAACAGTCTACTCTATAAGAAGTCTACTCAAAGAGTCACAGCGTGCACATGCATTTTCATATATGTATTTGTGCAATTGTACATATTCGATTTATTAATTTTTCGAAGCATGTTTTGCTCCGGGGAGGATGATATTAAGATGGTAAAACGATATACGGCCACTGCAGATGCGACGAGGCTTGGTTGATTGATAAGAAGAAACGTGAAATTATAGAAGGTTACGTTAGGTTTACACCATCAAGACCGATGACGCTACCCTGGCGTCATAAGCTACGAAGCGCTGTAATTTCTGATAGAAAACAGATATCGAGACGCGACTTGCGCCGAAAGATATTAAAAATGTCGAATTTTCTATCTTTCTGTACACTTTCGAGAGTTTTGCGCCAAGCTTCGAGGAAATATTCGGTTTCCGACCGAAGCTGCGAGGACGAAGATAGATACTTCGATAAAGAATTCGAAAGAATCGACTGCGGAGGAAAACTGATCCGTGAGCACCGAACGCATCGAGTCATGAATGAGCACAGGTTACGCGTTATCGATCCGATTGGCCGAGCAGGTTGCCGATGCGTTTGAATAAAGTTAAGGCGAGTGGTCGCTTAGCGTGGATTTACCGCCTCATGCGATTACGTATGCGCGCGGACGTTGAATGTTACGAGCGATATGACTCGTGACTGTCGTAAGACTGTCATAAGACCTTATGCATGGCTTCTCTACATGCTCGCACGCTCCTTCGCCCTCCTGCATTTTATTCCCGCTCGAATGGATCGCATCGATCACCACGCTGTCCACTCCTCGTTTCTTTTATGTTGGTACATCAACTTTTTCCCAATTTTTTTTTTTCCTTCACGTATATAGACACACATTCCCTTCTTGCTGACCTTTTTTCCTCAACATAAACTGCCTTCTTGTTACCAACCTTTTTTCTCTCCGCGTTAACGACCGGTGTCACGCATGACTTCGTTATGTTGTCTGTTACAGCATCGTCAAGTGCAACTTGATTTTTTCCCCCCGACGTTCGCCGATTCTCTTTTATTCTCAGTGTCATTCTGTTTGCACTGATAGTTTGGCACTTCGGCAGCTTCCACTTGTTTATAAATACTGTTGATACTCTTATTTTATTAATTCGTTTTTGATACATCCTTTCGGAAGAACGATTTGTTCTCGCGCGTCTATACGCGAACGATTTATACGTACACAGCAAATAAAAGGAAATAATAGTAAACGGACCAAAGCGATGAAACACATGGGAAAAAACGTATATATCACTAAAAATTGAAACTAAAGCAATAAAATAGAAATCGACGATTCGCGTATATCTCCACGCGATTCGCTGAACCGTAAAAATTGACGCTAACATTTCTGTCAACGGTTCCATCGCAGCTAAATCAATTCTACGGTCAACAAAATATTTATGTAAAAATTGGAGAACGACTATTTCGGTATTTTTAGAGGAAAAGTGAAAGGTGTCTTTTTATACAATCGTGCTATCGAAGAAGCTGGGTTCCACGATCGATTCAATCGATCCACGGCGACGCTTCGTTTCGATATCTCGCGTGTCGACGTGTTTATTCGCAAACAGTTGCTGCGTGATACGATTAAGCGGGGGTGTGGATGTAACCAGCGTCGCAACACGTACGGCTTCTTTTGTTTCTCGTTCGTTACGTAGTTTCATCTCTCGAAACACTATAACCACCCACGATCAACGTACAGGTTTTCATTTCTCGCGATATTCGGAACATCGGAAACTGTATAACCAAAACTGACTCGCCTACATATTTTTTCAAATATATTTCGTCGGAGAAAGTAAAGTTGCCGGGCTGAAGCGAGATACGGACACTGCACGTGTGATGAGACTAAAAAGTTTGACACGAAAAAGTGTGAAGTTCTAAGGGGACAATCGTGGTTTATGCCATCACGGCCAATGACGCCACCCTGACGTCAAAATCTGCCAAGGCCGGTATCGATTCGCGGTGCGTTGAAAAAAATCATACAAAAATCAAACTTTCTAATGATGTATGCACGGTTCTACTAACTCTTGGACTTGTTGTACAAATTTTGCTGTATCGATCGCAGACGATATTAGCTTTTCTTATTAGTTATCGATAAAACTGTCTGCCGGTGTATCAGGGTCTTCCATTATTCTGCAACAGGACCTCATCGTTATTCGCGAGGAACGATAGGAGATTTTCTAGTAAATCTCGGGCATGTTCTTCGTCGATCGACAATTCATTTGGCGGTTGCGTCGTAACGTGCCGCCTGAATAATGCCGGGCCACTGTTCGGTTTGTTCAGGGCTTATAATTAAATAAACTCCCTTGAGTATACAATGCATATTCAGTAGTAAATCGGGTACGTCAACAAGAACGCGTGATCAAACTCCGTCCGTGATAGTTGGAACACAATCGTTTGGGACGAGTCAGACACTTTATTGTTAAGATTTTGTGTCCCTTGATGCCAGAGATTAAAACTGCAATCCTTTTTGATCTCGTTATTTATAACCTCGATGCCTTGTACTATTACACAGAATTATGATCTTCGTGGTGATTTTTGGACTGTTTTTCGAACTGTCTTGTAAAATATTAATCTTAAATTAGTTTTGAATTTAACACAGAGAGAGATTAAGATTCGCTTGTAAAAAATAATTACAATTAAAAATATCACTGTATACGATTTTCCTTTTTAAATCGATAAAAACTTCTGAAGGAGACATTTATTTACGATGTAAAACACGTATGTATCTTCTTTTCGATGAGTGAATTTCGTAATTTAAAGTAACGAAGAGGTATCATTTAGCACAGAAACATTTTAATCGAACGGACTATATTTTAATCAACCTTATAAATGAACACCGCAGAGATGATCCAAGTCGTAAGTTGTAATGCTCGCTTGTACCAAGTTGTAATACTCACCTTTTTTTGACGTTGTTCATCACCTTTTTTCGATGCTGCAACACTCGTCTTTTTTCCCATTGTTGGTAAAATATATATTTATAGACGACGGACGGCGCACTGCGGTCCCGCCTTGTAAATTCTGTTTATACGATCCATTATGCATGAACTCGAGATTTCATTACGCGCGCAGCGATGACCGGTTCAAGTATGAAATTTACCAGGGAAAAAGCATCGGGAGAGTGAACTGGTTTCGCATGGATGACGCTTAATTAAGCGACTAATTTCAACTTTCAATTTGGCTCAGTGATAAAACAATCCAATATTTATCCGCAATTTTTTACGCTTACGCCGAGAGTTACACGTCCAATAAACTCAAACACAATCTCAATTAATTTCTCTGAATTATTCAACAATTCTTCCACGTGATCACTCTTGCTTCTTTACCGATAGTTATAAATTTACACAGTGAATGAATAAAAAAATTTATTCAACAATCTCCAACGGAGGCGACTTTATGATCTGAATAATTATAAAATGAAAAATATGAAACGTTTAGCGTTAAATGAAATTTGATCGTACACTGTGCAACGACTGTATACCTAAAGAACCAAAAAGTGTGTAATGCACAATTCTCTCGATCAAAACGTGATATTTTGTAAATTCCAAAGTTCGATGACGTTCTTTTAAGCGCTAATTAATTTTTGGGTCCTGTGATTGGAATTTTCGACAGTAGGGGGTGGAGTTGCGCAATTTAGCGTCGCCATTGTTCGAAAACGGAGCATTTTGGAAACTTGTCCTATTAACAGTGGTTCGCGCGACTGTACAATATTAACCCTTGTATACCGTTCGTGTAATTGCCGCACACACAAATGAGAAAACGGTTGATCGTGTTCTAATTTTCGCAGTAGACCTGAACGCCCGCCGTTAACGTTGCCAGCGCTGATTGGACTAACACAATTTATGTTTCAGAGCTGGAGCTCGGTACACAATGCGTCGTCGAAATGTCCGGACAGCAAACCATCTTGCAGCATCCGACCACGATGGACAAAATCGAACGGTGAGCGATGTTCTACTTTGATTTGCACGCCGTCGAAATCCACAGGGTGTCGAGTCGGCAATTCGTCATGATAGCTCACGATTTTTCATGCCCAGAAAAATTGGGGCGAGGACGTACCGCGTTGTCCTACAATTAATGCCCGTTCTTCTCTTACTTCCACAGAATCCCAAGTTTTTAATTCACAATTACCGAAATCGCCTAAAAATGGGTCTCGGAAGTTCTACAAGCAATCAGAAACTTTTAATTGAAGATAATGAGAAGGATTTAGGAGAAGATAACAAAGAAACTAAACGGCCTATCTGATTCTAAACATTTCGAAACATTTGGAAGACCAGTTCTTTTACTATACAAGTGCATAGTGTCAATGAGTTTCTTCTACGTTTACTTGCTTTACTCAATTTTTTTAACACGTGCATTTTGTCTCATTCATCAAATGGTTGCGTTGAATAAATGCAATCAATTAAAATTAATTGTAAATTAGTCAGACTTTAATCGTGTGATTAGATATGCATAATATAGTTGAAAAACAAGTATAATTCGATTCTAGAAAGATCCACAATTTTTGAGATAACGGTTAATGTCCCATTCATTAAAATAGAATTGCAAAGCGATCTGAACGTTATCGCGAAGGAAAAGATCATTCTTTAATAATATCTCTTGTTAAACTGTATTTTATTTACCAGTTAGTAATTTGCTATCTATAATTAGCCGATAATAGTAGCACGACCAATGTATGTCCTATGCACCCTATCATAAAAATTTGACGACATGCTTTCAAGCAAAATGGACGAATCCTTAGAACACCATTCTCTGTTATGAAAAATAAATTTGTACCCGGGTATACCAGGGATTGTACTTTCGAAAGCTCGAAGCACAGAGACATCATGCTCAGAAGGAGAACCGCATATTAGATATTTTATATTTGAGATATGAACGGCTGCCGACTTTCCCGTTAACGTTTCATCCACTTTGAAAATTTTACGATCCCAAGTATCACGTGCTCCAGAAAAATGAAAATCCTCGCGAAAGTCGTGAAGAGCAGCGTATCAACGTTTTATCTTTCAATTAGCCACGTTTATCAAGCTGCGTGTACGCTATTATATCGACAGTGTGAATGTGGAAATGGAGATTCATTGCTCATCGGACAACCGTGACCAAATATCTGCGTTTTAATTTCACATTCGGACTAATTAACGTCGTCGCTCAATGTCGCACTGTTTCCGACATAGTTGTTCTGTGCGAGCAAATGGCTTCGTCTCGCTATTCTCTGCAAAAATATTCTTCAATATGGTCTTTGCCGTTCAATTAGTCGATTTTAAGTATCCGTCTACGAATGAGAAAATTACAAATATTAATCAAATTATGAACGAGTTTATTTGTCAACAACTTATACCTTTCGAAGCTGAAAACATACTTATATATTTATCTTCAACCGAAAGGAAAAAAGTACGCTATTAATCAATTAAACGCAGCAGTCATGTTAACGAATATTGTTTGAAACAATCTCATGTTTTCCAACATTTCCCACAAACACATTTTTGACATGTATTTTCTATTTCTAATACAGAGATAAACAAATACGACTTTTGTTAATTTTTTGTGTGTTATAGGAAAAAAAAATCGTGTAGTTAGTTGAGGAAAAGCGAAAACATTGAACATGAAAATTTTGCTCGAAGTTTAAAAAGCGGTCATTTAACCGCTCTGATAGATTTAGTGTTAAGGTCCCCTAATTAATTTCAGCGTGTTAACATGCTATCCTATCGGTAGGACATACTTGTAAGTTCAAAGATGAAACCCGCAGCGCTGTAATTATTAATTTACAGCCGGAATCGACGGGTCGACGTGGACGAGCTCGCCGCGTATCGCCTTGTACGCCAGATAATTAAAGCGCACGGCTTTATCGCAAAGGCTGATAACGATTGCGTCGATGTTCGAGCAATTCATGGAACGCGGCGGAAAATTTGCGAAACACCACCGATACTCTCTCGCCTCTTCTCCCCGGCGCCGCCATATTGGATCGCTCCGAACGAACCCGAGGACGCTGGCTTTACACGAAATTTCTTCGTTGATATCTGTTGCAACGTTCATTTCCCTAACGAAACTCGAGCGCAATTATGTCGTTGTTGCTGAAATTAAAAGTTTCGGATGCCTCACGCTGGGGAACCCCGGCGAAAATAGCTTTTGCTTTCGAACTACTTTATTTAATCAAAAAGTTTCGAGCGCGCCACGATTTCGGGGCGAATGAATTGTTCTTTTCGCGAATCAGCGTTGTTCATTGTGCATGCGATGTGACAGTGGTCTTGGTAAACTAATTCATCGTTTTGTGTTCGCACATGGATATGTTCTTCTATGTTCTTCTGGATATTAACGGTGACATTTTCTTCTTAAAATTACGCAAATATATCTTCTGAAGTGACATTAAAAATTATTGCATATATTTCTAACGTCTTGCAATTGATTCAGACAATTTTTATTTTGCATAAAGATCCGCAGTCTATTTACCATAAAACAACAGGGGGTTTGAAAATTAAAGGAGCAAGAAGGATCGCCAGAAATTCTGTCGACATCTCAAAAACGGGACATAATTTTGCGCAATTTAAAAGTTTTCACTCCGCAATGGTTTTCATAACTAAAACCGGTTTTCGTCAATTATGATGGTTATCTGTAATGAATTAACATTATCGTCATCGATAATTGCTATTGTAAAATTATTTCATAACAATTGTAAAATTATTTCCGTCATTTATAATGGTTATTGGTGACCAAAATTATTTTAAATGAAATTCAATGGTTATACTTCAATTTTTGCTCGTTCTGCTTATAACAGTTACGGTCTCTGATTATATGCCTTTATAGAATAAATCTGCTTTACCCTGATGCATGCTTGAATTGAAAGATCCATTTAATCATCATATTCAAAAGAACCGGGATGATAGGTTCAACGTTAAAAAGTCGAACCGGGGTAGTTCAATAATATTTTCGAAAGATTCTTTGCGAGCCCCTTCGGCGCGGGCTTTGTCGGGCTAACAATGATGGGTCAGGGAGGATTTTCGCGGGCGAACTGTGTGTTCCACGAGAAAGTTTTGAAAGAGCACGAGGCTCGAGGGGGTGAAACAGCTCAAGTGCAGCATCCCCCGCGTCACGGGTTTGACGTCGAAGATCGATACACTCATCGGGAGGACGTCGCGTCGTCTCGTAACGTTGCCTCGAGCGCGGCTGGGGCTCCCTGGAGACGACGCAGGAACGGTGTTTCAACGGCGGAACGTTTTGTCTCGCGCCTGTCGAACTTGGTTATTGCATAATTGAATGATTCTCGGGGAGACTATTCATGCGGGATGCGACGCGGACCGACGCTCGAATTATTCAGCCCAGCCGGGTCTCCCTATCGGATGACAATCGAATCCGCGGATCGCTGACGGTTCGACAGTCATCGGACGATGATATGCTCTGATTCGGTTATATCGGGAATCTCGTTTCGCCAATTGCATTTGCGATCTGCAGTTTTCATTCGCGGACGTAATCGTATGGAAGATACTTTTACGAGCCTCGCCTGGTTCTTTTGATCGGTTTAGGTTTCGCTAATTGTCTCTTTTTTCGACGGGTGTAGTAACAACTTGCACTACGACTTCTTTCGCAGCTGCGTGGATTGGGTCTTCTTGGTTCTTAAAAATTTACATATCGGTAGTGTATTACAGGTATACAATGATCGAACTGTGTATAAAGGAGGAGGACGATCATTTTCTTTTAGATAATAATGCCAAACAACTTGTTACGTTATATTAATCTAAGCAATTTCACGGATTATTGATGATATTATTGCAGTTTTTGAACAATTTTTTTTAGGAAAATCTTAACTGTTGATCTTCGATTTTAGATGAACTATTAGAGAGCTATTTTTGTTTCCTATATGTCTTCATTTCTTTTCATTCCTAGATTTCGTTAACAGAAGAATTAAATTTTGTATCGATTCGAAGAAATAATTAATAATTAATTCGTGTTTAGTAAATTATAGTGCAGAAGGTTAAATAATAGAATCGTCCGAAGAAGTTTATTATGATTGAGTGTAATTTCATTAGTCTTTGGGAATTTTTAATGGGCTGGCTAACGTTTTAGCAAAGAAGGTTACTATGATTGATAGGTTGCAAGCAGATATTCGACGTACAGTAAGACATCTATTAACAACAATTCATTAGTGTACAAAGATGTCTTACCTCTGGGAAACCAGTTGATCAGTTGCTAACATATTTAGGCTGCTAAAGAAGAATCCTAGCAAAAACAACAGCTTTTAATTTGGCTAATGAACCATCACGATGGACGAACAAAGACCATTTTTTGGCAAACCAGTTGATCCGTTGTAAAGAATATTTGATATGTTGGAAACGTGTCTGATTTTGCAAGCCTTAGCAGGTATAGATCTGGAAATGAATTGATACTTCAGATCCTATAGTCATCAAAAGTATGGATCAGTCAGTGTACCTCCCGGTCTAGGTCCCATAATCATAAAAAAATGCCGTATCAGGAGCAGAAATTCAATTCGCCGATTCCATGCCAAGTCCGCCTCTAAATTCCTAGTTTCTTTATCGGGGAACCAGTCGCCCGAAGATTATAGGTGAAGGCGGCTTCTATTTCTGGTCCTATTTCAGGTGAGTTTCCTGGCTGCGCTATATCGGACGGCATCCCGCCGAGCAAGACGCACAAAGCAGGTCCCGTCTCTAGTCGTTATTTCTCGGCACGTGATCCCACGAACGCCTCGCTACCTCCGAACTTCTCTATCTGTTTAAACTTTCGCGAAACTTAACAGGCTGCCCCGGTTTTTGTCCCAGTTCGCTGGGCCTGGGTAACTCCTCGCGACCGAAGTCGACGCCGGACACATGAATCTTGCAGCAGCCAGGGGAGATAGAAAGTCTTGGACAGGTATGCTAGCTCGGTGTACATTAGTGTTAACGTTTTCGTGTTAACGTTTTGCCGGGAAGCACCATTAATCTTCCATGGTCTGAATCCGGCCCGGTCTCCAGAACGGCTCGATTAAAATGAATCACTGTGCAACGGTGATCATCTTGATCAGACAACGACTTCCACCCGCGTGGTGCGAAATGTAATGAGCTTGGACTGGCTCAGGCAGTTCAGGTAACGTCGCATCCATCTCATTCGCTGAACCTTCATTGTTTCAGAAATCGCTAGCAACTGAATTACACGTGTTTATGATAATTCGCATTATTAGCGAAATGTTTCGAATTCATTTTCATTTACAAATTGCAGCTGATCGTAATTATAAATTCAATCTCGCCGCTTGTGCAAGGCGGTGCGCATGTTATTTATGTCAAAATGTTCACGAGACAAGTGAAACAAGTTATGAAGTTACTAACCCGCTCATACAGTGCAAATGAGCAAATTGTTTCATTTCAAATACAAATGAAAAATAACTATTTGAAATAATTGTTGCTTGAAATAAGAATAATGTCGACTCAGTTGAGATCAAGCGATTTCAAATAATGAATTATTTCGTTGTTTCAAATTGGTCAAACGAAATAACGCTGAATATAATAACAAACAAAAAGATTTTATTTTATGGAAACTTCGCAACAATTCGTTTAAAGCAGGAAGCTGAAAATCAAGTACAAACGTTAAATTTAACATCGTAATTATTTCAAATGATTATCAAATAAAATAACATGTCATTTGAAATAATATTTCATACAATGTTATTTCAGAAGGGGTCACAGACATGGAGATAACTATGAAATAAATGAACATAAGTATTGTTTCTATCAATATGTATTCTAGGCCGATACTCTTCCAAGTATCTCCGCCAAAAGTTTCCCCGATTTTCACTTTCGCCAGACGAACAGCGAAGTTATGTTCGAACAACGACTCTCGTAACATCAGGAGAAGTATGTATTCCTCGTGCTGAAACTTTAATCCGAAAAATCTTGTTAGCCGAAGTTACCGACTTCCGTGTAATAGATTCTAAAGAAAATCGACTGCCTGATAGTCCACTGCAGCCAGAGTCTGTTAGTGATCTTCCTGCCCTAAATTTCCGGGGTAATTCCGTTGAACACCCGAAGTTGGTAGTGTAGTAGTTATCCGGTAGACGTATCCTGGAATCAGCTTAATCGCGCGAATTTTCCGTTGCCGTAACGAATGGCCAAGCTTTCCGGAAACAGTCCCCCGTGCCCGGCCGATTACTCACGCTTAATTATCCCACGTGCTAATTACCGGCCAACAAGCGCAAGAGGCACGGCCGGCGGCGCACGTACGTGAGCCCGCGCCCGCGTTGTGACTTCAGGTATGATAAACAGTCGGCTGGAAAAACAGCTCGCGATTATTAAGTACGCGCGTGCGATGGCTCGTTACAGCCGAGACCTTGCCATCGCGAGGAGCAGCTGACGATTGGTAGCGGCGGCTTCGAGCTGCTCGCGAACACTCGCTGTTCCACACCAATTTAACTTTACCTGCAGTGTGCATTTCGTCTGGACAAAGGTACTCGGATCATCATTATTTGGTGTCCTTGTTACAATAATGCTTCGCTAAATATATTTAGAAAGTTACGGTTAGTGGAAGTAATTATTTAAAAAATGTAAATCAAATAACTTTTTTAATCGAATGAAATCGTATAAAAAGGAAATTGAATTTATTTTTCTAGACCGTGATAAATCAAAATAGTGTAAAAACAGAAGTATCCTTTTTAACCAGAGTGCTGTTTTTGACGAGCGAATAAATTAATGAATGACAACATTTTGTGTTATGACGAGTATACACTCGTCAGAAACATCTACATACCTGGTTAAAAGGTGCCAATATGTTCTTTAATCATAAGTTTCTTGTTCGCATTATTTCTCGATAACGTATCCTCATTTTGCAAACTGGAATTAGCAGATCTTTATGCAATATAAAAATGTCCTCTCTCGACTACAGAAAAACTAGAGTGAAATAAAAATTATTTCTTTGACAGACTCCACAGCTCGGCGACCGTATTACAGTATACGAAAAATCTCCCGATACTTTCACTGTGTAGCGATTCTCTCATCCATTGTTAGCACGAGTGCATAAATTTTGTAGCCTCATAAAGAGCCACGTAATTCCGCGTCGCTACAAAAACGCCTGGACACCTTTTTAGTCAGTAAAAATGCTAAACACCTAATAACCGGGGAAATTAGTTTGTTAAGGTAACAGCGCCGCGCGTTTATTACCGTATCCAGGCGTCGCTAGTATTTTCGAAAATATTTACCCGGGCGCCGTACGTGCCGGGTCCTGTATGCGTTCGGATAAATTATGGAACGTTTGACCTATCCGCGTCGACGATTCGAATCTGGCACGCGTCGCGGATAATCGAGCGGGGAATAAAATTTCTTGAAGTGGGTCAGCGTGTCGAAGCTTTGCGAGGTGTTCTTTTCAAAGGTACCCGTTTCCCTTTTTCTCTTTCTCTCCCTCCTCCTCTCTCTCTCTCTCTCTCTCTCTCTCTCTCTTCCTCTCTCATTTCTGAAAAATATGAAAATGTAAAAATGTGTGCGTGGGTGCGTGCCGGACGCGAAACCGACACCGTTTCCTAGCGAAATAATTTAACGACCAGCTTGCGCGACGTCTCTTTTGACATCACTCCAACGGTTAGAAAAGAAATAGATTTTTCTTTTATTTCCTTAAAGTTTCAAGCGTGTAGAACGTCATGTCAAAGCGATATTTCGACATTCGAATATTTCGCGAGCGATGGTAAAGTTTTCATAAGAGAAATGTTATCTTAAAACTTCGTTTGTGTTCCTGTCGAAACTACATTTTTCAACCTGGCCGTAACGAAAGCCCATTTATTTCAAATTTTATGGAGATATTCTGCATAAGGTATTCAAAGTTAATTTTTTTTTAATTTTATAAAGATAGTTCTTCAAACTGCGGCCATTTTTACAATGATTAAAATATTCGAAAATCCGTACGCTACAATTTTAGATAATAGTTTCTAGTTTATGAATCATCAACAAATTTTTAATTGAAACGTCCCAGTACTTGCCAGTTGCAATGGCCAGCAATCAATGTTCTATGAGAAGGGGTTTCGAAAACAACGAGTAACTTCGCTATTTTGTACAATTCTTCCTCTTAAAAAATTGTAAAACAAAGCTGAAACTTATATTTACATTCTTTTAGAAAGACCAAATCTTTTATCTAGTAATTACCTATTAAAAAATATGCCGAGAAAGTCCTATCAGACGATTTTAGCCCCTCAAGGTTGATGCACAATTGTGGATTTCTTTCTATGCGATCGTCGTTGTACAATGTTACAGATGTTACCATAATCTGATGATGATTTGGACATTTTGATATCTCTCTTAGCTATCTCCAAGTTCACCGAAGCAAACCATAATGCTTGAAAGTGTATCGCATCTAATAATCTAACCCCGAATATCTGTGAGAGTCGGTGCAGCGTACGGCTGTCTTCCACGAAGGGTTAATAATGTTGTCGCCGACCAGCGAAATTTTCGCCAAATATTTGTCGCCGCCTCGAGCGCGGGGATGGAGACGGATCATTCCGGAGGGTGGAGAGACGACGGGATTCAAATATTGGTGCAGCGAATGGAGTTTATTGTCCGTCCATGGTGCGCCGAAATTGGGTCAGGTATCGGGAACGCGAGTTTCCTGCCTGTTAGGATGCAATTTACTGTTTTGTTAACGATCGAACGGATTGCCGCGAACCTGCAGATTGAAACGTTTCAACCCTCCTCCGACCCGTCGTTTCTTGCTCTTACTCTTACTTCGCGTGTCATCGATTAGTCAACTAAACCGGTTTCGCCCCGAAACTTTTATGAATCCGTCCGTGTCACGGACGATTCCGTTGTTTTCGCTGTCGTAAAACTGAGGAAGCAGACGCGCCGGAAACTCGTCGGATCCGCGAGACGTCTCTCATTTTTAAAGGTCGTGGGCGCCGAAGTCGGGTCGTGAGCGGGCCAGACGCTTCCAAGACCATGTTCCCGGCCAGCTTATTATGGAAACAGGCCACCTTAGTCGTCTCTATGCCGATTTGACCCAATACTGCTCCGGCGTTAACACGTTTCTGCGACGGGTTCAGTCACCTTTGCGATCGAAAGCTTCTCGTCTTCAATCGTGCTGCCGTGTGTCACTGTACCAGAGAACGGTAACATTTTATTCGGATGACGGAGAAGCGATAAAAGTTAACGAACAAAGTGTTATTCGATATTATCGAATAAATGTCCGCTCGAATAAAAATTTATCTACGTAACAATTCATAAGATTTTATTCGAATAAAAATTCATTTAACGTTATTCGTTGTTCGAATGAGAATTTATTTCTACAGGAATTTATTCGGAAAATAATCGATTTGAATGAAAATTATTGAATATAATCTGTATTGGAAAGTTCGGAGGAAAATATTGTACATTCCTGGATTCAAATTTACAACACATATTCTTCAAAAATAATTTTACAATATCTATTCGAACAAAAAATGGAGAATTATTCGAAAAAATATTTTAAACATATTCTTGTAAATTTAAATAGGATGAAACAACGCAATAGAAAATGAGAATGGACAAAACAGAGATCAGAGAAGCGTATCAGTTTCAGCGTACCAAATTTTGTTGCGCAAGGACGTCTGGTAATATTTCGAAAAAGGAAATTTATGCGAGTGCCTGGCAATGACTCAGAATGGTCGGCTTTATGGCAGCCACGTACGCAGATGTTTATCGTAACCGCGGAACATTAAACGCGCCATGTGTTGTATAACAAGTATAATTTTTGAACATTTCGACGAAACGAATGTCAACAGCGACCATAGAACAGTCCAAAAAATGTTGTACAATAGACAATTCAATTGGCTTTGCTGAAACCGGAGAACATTAGTCATAAATCACTATTGTAACGCGTTATGATTGCGATCAGGATCGTTACGAAACGTCTTGCGAATTAAGTGAAACGTTTTTCTGCGCAAACCATCTATCCTGCGGCTTCTTCGGGCAGAACAAAGGAAAATAAGGGTATAGAGAACTTGTGCGAGATCTTGGAAATCACCAAATATCATAATTCCGTTCATTTGTCTGCAACAAGTTGCGCGATCGTGCATTCTGCAATTAAAAGATTAATTTGTGAAATAATTTACAGTGACATTTCGAATTGAAAAATTGTTGTACGAGGAAATCGCAGATCTTCAATCCATGATTAATTCTTGATTGTTATACGGACGATGAACAGGAGATAAAGATGAACGAATGAAATTTTACTCGACACTATCGAATAAAGATCTAATGGAATAAAAATTTATCTAGATAACATTTTATCCAAATCACATTTTATTCGAATAGAAATTTCTTCGTACAGGAATTCATACGGAAAATAATCCATTTGAAAATGATAGAATGATAGAATATAGTGCTTTTTTCATAGTTAATCGATTTACTTCTTCCATATTCCTTTTTACAATTAATTTTTGAAGCATAACGAATAATCGTTGTTCGAATAAAACATCCGACTGAAAAGAATTCATTCGGATAACGATCTCGGATAAATATTTATTCGTAACGATTCAAATAATGCCCAACACTGGTTCGTTAGAGCTATAAATAGGAAACTCGAGGGACGAATTGCTCGCTATAGAAACGTGTAAGAGCACGGAAGATAATATTTGTACCGCGTGATACAAGTGATAAGTTACGGAAGATCCTGGCGGCTCGGAACGGGATTAAATATTGTCTGCGAGGTATTTCCGGAATTTATGGTCACGCTCAAGGTTAGCCAAGTTTCGCCATATTTTTCCACGCTAAACGACCACGAGAGCTACCTTCGGTTGTTCTTTGTGAAAGTTGTACGCGAGCAACGCACACCGGCGCGGCGCGCCGGTCTCACAATACGTTGCATCGAATGCGTTTCCGGAACTTTTTTCTTTACGTCTGCCAGCGAAAACGCGTTAGAAAGTGACATAACTTTTGCACAGGGCACTTAGCTAATGTAAGAAACGTTTCAACTCCTCACTAGCCTAGAGCAGCGTTTTTATTTCGATTTTGTTACAGAGTATTTTCTTGTCGATGGAGCCAATCTCCCATTTTAACTTTTATAAAATATGAAGAAAAAGGTTGATGACTCGGCATTAAGAGCGTATTACGAATGTTACATACTTTCATGGACCAAGCAAGCACGTTGCAACAGCTAACTGGTTAAAGAAACACAGCAGAGATCCGATTACCAGAACAGGATTTATTGTACAGGGTGTCAAAAAAGGGTAGGTAAAATCTGCATCCTCGGATCGGATTAATCTTATTCAAGGTTAAAATTCTTTTTCAAAACTTTGACTCGTTTAAATTGTTAGTTTCGAAATCGTTTATAAAACGATTAAAAGAAATTTTCGACTTCGAAAAATTTGGTCGTGGACGCTTTTGCGGAAACTTTCGATTACCTATGCTAATTGCGCCAAGACATTTTTTTATACCTTGTACAAATCGGCAAGAACGTATTCTTGCACCGAACCCGAAGAATTGTTCCATTATCCAACCATTCATCTCGATTCGAATTATCCGCGGTTTCACCGTACAAAAATAGCTTCCGTTGAAACGAAATTAAAAGCTATACTGTAGAAAAAGCCAGAAAACCGACGAACTTTCACTTCGAGTAGCGCGTGCACGAGTTTCGCGTAAATTTGATTCGTTTCTATTAGCGCTCTGAAGGGTTCGCATGTATCGTACGCGCATCAGCGAGCCGAGCGGAGATTTCTAAGCAGCTTTTTGATACGGCGGAGTCATTGAGCAGCTTCCAGCGCGTGGAGCGCTAGCATTTGCACGCGATAGGGGAACGTGTGCCGGTTAATCGTCGCAGGTTCCAGCGTTAAACAGACAGTGACTAACCGGCATTGAAAAGCTCGCCGGAGTCGCGGCGATAAATAATCGTTCTTTGTCGCGTCGCGTCGTTTCGTTCTCATTTCTACTGCTCGATGGCACAACGCCCCAAGCACAAAGCCCCTTTCCGGATAGTATCTCGTTCGATGTATGGGCTCACTGTGACTCATTCGCAACCAGGGCCTCGATACAAACGGTGCCTCCTTTTCTCTCTTTGTGTCTTCCTTCTTTTTCCGTCTTTCTCCCTTTTTTTCCTTTCGTTGCACCGCGGTGGCTCCTTACGGTCCACGGCTCGGCAGAGAGCGCCAACCAACACGCGGAAACGCGTCGTTCCGGAGCGGGTAGCAGCGGAATTATGACCCGCCGTGCGCACCCCATCGCGGGATGCTCGAATGTGCGAGGTTTTTACGCGAACTTTCGAGAGCTGCCACTCTCGCGCATCGACGATGCTATCATTGTACTGGTTTTCTGAACAATGACACCTGGGGATCGGTATTTACGGTCGCTGTCGCGCTCCTGTGAGTTCGCGAATTTATGGCTCGGTCGTTTCACCCGCTTGGTTGCTGTTCGGTGGCGGTAGTTTTGATCTGAAGCGAGTAGTCGCTGATGCATCCAATGTTGTTCGATGAGTAATATACTTTTTATGCGGAAGAATGTTTGTTCGACACAGTGCCTTGATCCGATGTCTTTAGCATTGGAAGCTCGCTGTTGCTTGAAATTGTAATTCTTTTGAGCTTGTAGGGTAATAGAGCCGGTTACTGTGGCCGGACCAATTGCTGTGCCTTTGGTTTGTCTTAGGGCGTGATTCATTTCATATTTATCGAACAAGACGAATTTTATCGAATTTTTGTATTCTTTTATCTTGTTTATTTCTGAATACGAAAATTTAATGTGTCTTATTCGATAAATATAAAGTTAATTACTTTACGTTGTTTATTTTTTCAATAATAAAATGTGATATATCTTACTCGATAAATATGAAGTTAATTACTCCCGGAAGATGGTTAATGACGCGAGAAGTGTGTCATATGTGGTCTGATAATTTTAAGAGTATCGAGATTAGATAACGAAAAATATTTTTAGGACCTCCTTCAGGTCGCTATTATCTTGTCTCTTGCAAACAAGAGTATCGTTATTGGGTTGCTGCAAAAGTAATTTCGTTTCTTTTTTTGTAAGCTATTTATTCGGAAAATCGAAATTACTTTAGCAACAACTCAATAGTTTAATTTTTTAATGTTTAAGCTTATGGTAGCCGAACTTGAGTTTATCAGCTTGTCATTCATCTTTATATCGCAAACGTCGAAACTTTCGATATCATCGCACGATGAAATCGCGTAAAACGTGCAATTTATTAATGTCGGCATAATAATTACGTTTGGAATTACGCAATTACCGAATTACGCTCGATGATAAACGCGTGCAAATAATTGAGAGCGCGGTAACGACACTAAACTGAATTAAATGAATTGAAATCGCTTTGAAATGGAACTACATTAATACGTTGTTTAACGAATCCTTTGGCAACGGAGTTTCGATATAACGATGCCAATTCTCCGATTATTCGGGACAAGCGTTCTTGAAAATCGTTTAAATCGAAATAACAAACGTTTCAGACGTACCGAGTGAAAATGGTCCAAGTTTACAAAGAACCGTTGTTCCGAAACGATCTGTATTAAAAGCTGTCCACCCACGCGCCGAGTCATTAAACAAAAGGGAACAAAGGTCTGAATGATCGACGGTAGATATACTTTTCAATAGTCCGCGCCCGTTTGTTAGATTCCATAAGTTTGAAACAAAAGGTTGCAGATATTTTAAGAACGTTGTATTCATTAAAATAGTAGAAAGCAAGCGAAACGAAAGGTGCGAATATTTAAACGCGTATATTTTTATATCCAACTACGAGAGAACATTTTTAAGTTCCGTATATTCTGCGTTTATTTTTTCTTTAAAATCACAGCACTTTTATGGTAAATCACAGTAAATCGTGCTAAAGATTAGTAACATAACATTTCTATTATAATGCATGCTTGGGTCTATTCAATTCGAAGAAAACGTTGAAACAGAAAATGTGAAACTGGCCAATTCGATCAATTCGATTGGTTCAGTGTCAAATATCCGAAATTCTGGAGGATCCAGCGAAATGTTTCTGGACGAAACAGCGGTTCGCCAAGCATCGTTGCCATCCCCAACATCCCCATCGCCGTTACAGCGGGTAGCATAATTCTATGGCTATAAGAAGAAACACCGCAATTCACAATTTCAAAAAATTTAAGTTACTGCATTAATCGCATTAATTTATCAGAAGTGACACCGTGAAAACAAATTCTGTAGACTGAACAAAATTATGCAATTTGAAACACCGCTAAAACGAAGTACATATTGGTGATCGGAACATTAAGCGACGATATCTCGGAAGTGAAAACACGTGTTTTGCGGCGTACTTCCTCGCAGCCACAGAATTCAGGGTCCAGTCCGGGTACGGGAATATCATTACGGAATTTTATTGGTTCAGATTGCGGGCATTCCGGTTTGCGGGCGCAGTTCCGCCGGACAATTTCTTTCCATCGATCTGAGAAACAACCGGCCGCGGACAGAAAACGGCGAGCGTATGCATAATAACAGCGCCGCCGCGCCAATAACGCCTGGTTTTTATTGCGAGCCACATCTCGGGGCCCGCCGGTGTCCGTAAATCGTCCCCCGCGACCATAAACCGTCCTTTACGGGGAAAAGTTGATCGCAATAAACGCGCCGCGCTGCCAAATATTCGTCGCCGGATGCAACGTCGCCGTTCCAACCACCGTTTTGCCCGCGTTTCTTTTCCCGCTTTCCGCTTGTCGCTTTCCAGCTTTCAGGTTTGCGCTCAGAAACGTCTGCATTAACCGCGTTATTAGTTTCCGCGAGCTGAAGGTGACGTTTGCGTCGAGTCGCGAGCGCAAATAGACTCCGGCTGACGTTTCTGCGCCGTGTACCTAACCGCCGACGGATATTGCGCGACGAGTCGGTCCACAAACTACTTCTGCCGATGCCGGCGCAGTGGATACTTATCAACGCTTTTGCGGAAAACCGACGTACCTTGGAAAATTGCTTTCGATGGCGGAAGGATTGTTGCGCCGGAAAATTCGTTGGACGCACCGGCGACCGAGGAATTCTATTTTCGGGAGCCACACGAGTTGCGGTGAAAGTTCTTCAAAGGGTGGTTTCACAGATGTGCAATTGGTTTTGAAAAACTAACGATTGCAACCATTTTACTATAATCGTAACCCTGCAATTACGTTCTTATTAATTATTAGCTACTACAATTAAATTGCTCAAGGAATTATAATCACGAAGTAATTCAGTTACATTATAATTCGATCACATCGTAATTCGTAATTCAAATTTCCATTCAAGTAAATTCAATGTAATTCATGATTGCGATTGGAGTACAATTACAAAGTACTAAGTAATTAAATTACAGTAATTACGAACTACGATGTGAGTGAATTAAAATTATAAATTAAAAGGTAATTAATTAATAGCTTATGAGAGAAGAAAATACACAGAAATGGCAAAGAATGTGTGTACGAAAGGAAAACATTAAAATGCATCTCACTTCTTCAATGTTCTGGTCTGTTATTTGAAGAACTGTATTTGAATTACATTTAATTTCACGTACACACAATTTGAATTACGTTCGTAATTAAAAGAACTAGCAATTGAATCAACTGAAAGTGTAATTGTATAATTGAATGACACCGTAGTTGGAGTACTATGTAATTAGAACACAATGTATTTAAATTGCAAAATTGGGTTACGATGTAATTGAATTAGTACAACACAGAATTGTTGGAAAACTTTGGGAAATTGTTAGAAAAGAGGATCCTGTTCAAAATTGAGGAGTGTACACCTCCGCATAAAAATAACGAACAAAGGTTAAAAACTGTCCAATTGTCGAGCAGAATCCGAGGTTCCCAAAAGTTCGCGAAAAATTCAAACGCGTCAAATCCCGAAACATATTTATTTGTTAAGTTCCCTCGAGAAGGCTGTAAATATTATCGTGGGACGCGAGAGATCGGAAGAAGTCGAGCACGAGTAAAAGTTTTCCCGGTGGAAAAACTTGGCGCGAATCTATTACGCAAAGATAGTCCCCATAGTGGTGTAACAGCGCCCGGTATTTTGCCGAGCGAGTTTCGCGACGAAGTTTGAGGGATCCTCTGACGGAGATCGCGGCCATGCCTGTCGGATCTTATCTGCAAGAAAGCTGTTACTCCAGTTTTCTTCTCGCGACGGTATCGCATATTGCCCGAGCAACGATCCGACAACGTTTAATATCCAGCGATAATATCGGCTAATAGAAAATCGATAAGCAGAGAAGAAGGGATCTTATCTCGAGTGGGGAAACTCTGCCAACGACGAATATCGCGAACGGCAATTTAGCCTGGCGCTTTTTCAGCAATAAGCATCACTAGACATCACGAAACTCGCGAGGACACGTTCCGAGCGTTTACGTGTTGAAACGAACTGCGAATTCATAATGGGACATAATTCATTTGTGACGGAACCTTGATGAAAGATTCCGTTCGTTTTACTTTTACCGATCATTCAATTGTTGATGAAAACAAAGAAATGCATGACCGAAATTCTGTGCGAATTTCAGAATGTTATTTAAAAGAGAATTTATTCTTGTATGATTTATTTAGCAATTATTAATTATTGTATGATAAATGTTTACTTTCGAGAACAGTTCCCTATTAAATTTATTTATAAATTTGACCTGGATAAATTTATAAATTTGTCCAGATCTAGATCTGAAATATATATTTCAAATAACATGTCATTCTATTTTATAATTATTTCCATGCCTGTGATCACTTTTGAAGTGACATTATTTAAAACATTATTTTCAATGACATATTACTTTATTTTTGTACTTATTTGAAATAATTATTTGAGATAATTGTGAAATTCTTCTTGGAAATTGTATGAAGATCTAATTATTATCAGCACGGAATCTTGTTTATACTGACATTCTTATTGACATCTTTGCAAGATAAAAGAACCAATCTGACGATGTTAACTGATTGTCCGATGATAAGAAATATTTTTCTTCTCGCATTTTCCGCACCACTGGAACGATTATTTTCTTTTGCGACAATATTAAATAGACGCAAAGAAAAATCTCTTAATCGTGAACTTTTTGAAGAATTTTACTCGAAGCAAATGGCTGCAAAGATTTCTTCAAATAAAATCTTTTTTGTTGCGTATTATGTCTAAAATAATTTATTATTTGAAATATCATTTCCAATGGGTTGATATTATTTTGATTTTCAAATAACAGCACTGAGGATAACAGTCTGAAATTAATTATTTTAAATAGTCATTTCTTATTTTCATTTCAAATATTTGGCCACACAAACTGATGTCATCAGTCTTCATCAGTTTTTCGTGGAAGTAGAACCAGCCAACAATAATCAGCAATTTTCAAATTTGTATAGTTCCCACAAAGTTCCAGATTGAATTACATGTACACAAAAACTTTGCTCACAAACAATATAATTGTCCTCTCCCTAGAAAATAAATATTAAACAATTATAAATACATCGACAATGTGATCAAAATATATACTAACTCCTACTATCCATATATGTATTGAGTTGTATACTCATTATTGGAATCGCGCTGGTAATTGCTACAGCATCGTAGAGGTCCGTATAAATTTATTTTCTCCAGCATTCAACGCCTTGTTTATTCTGCACATTTTCCTTCCTTTCAGAATATAAAACTGAAATATTGTTTGTCATCGTTCGCGTTTCACTAATAACCGAACTTTCTACCAGCGTGCACGGTCTCGTCGAAAATCTAATTTCTTTTATCTACGAGCCTTAACCCCTTGTGATCCGCCAGTCCCAGCATAGATGTTACCAGCGAGTTTAGACTTTCACGGCTTATGATTGGAGAAAGTTGTCGCTTTTGGAGCGCGCCGAGTGCCCGCCGTGCGTAGAGAAGTTGGAAATTGAATCGGCCCGGGGAACACTATTCCCTTCGTTCCCCTGTTCGCCGGCATTGTCAAGGATGTCTGTCCGTCTTCATTGTGCGATTCAATTTCGGTGGAAGTTTCCCGCTGGAACGCCAAAGATGACGTCCGTATTATTCCTGCCGTTTCTTTCCCGGCGAATTTTAAAGGGCCCTCGTTGCGTCGGAATGGTCCCCGCTGAACGAATTCCTTCTTCATTTCGACGATTGCGTTAGTTCATCAAATTGTACCGAAGGGAATTCATTCCCCGAGTGCTCGAACGAACGCCGGCGAAACTTGTTGTTCCTCCGAGAGATTTCATTTTCAAACGCGTTCTTTCTGAGACGAACTTGTTGTTCTTCCGAGAAATTTCATTCGAAAACAGCCTTTGAGCGGCCGGGCGCGTATTTCCTTGGGTATCGAGGATCTCGAAGAAGTTCGTTGCTATTTGTGGGGCATCCCACAGGGAGAAGTAATATAGATATAACTATAAATCGCTAAATCTAGATCCAATCGTAACGACAACACGGCATTACTCGGATATAAAATTCGAATAGCATTTCGAATAAAACTTCGTTCGAGTAATATTTTGAACAAATTCTTGCAATAATATTTTCTTCGAAAAAATTTGACCAAACTCTTCGAATAAAATTTTAATCGAAATTTATATATATATATATATATATATATATATATATATATATATATATATATATATTAAATAACCCAAAATTTTGAATAAAAAGTACTGCTGACTCTTTTTCTTTACATTATTTCAGTATACAATTAATTCGAGGTATTGGAATAAAATTTTAAGAAACTACCAGCGAAAGTATAAAATCGCGAATCCTAAGTAAAACTTTTCCCATCCGGAAATATGGGACAACTCGATACGCGAAGCTGATCATTCCAACACAGAAATGTGTTCCTTAAAAGTTTCAAGTAGAAGACGCAACTTCCGCGTCGTTTAAACTCGAGTATTCGTAAGAGACTGCAGCGTAGATTAATTTCCCATGAAGGTGCAAATCGAATTAGGCTGAAATTAATGGGGGGGGGCGGTCGGAATACTGCTAAGTCGTGCAATAATTGCATTACCGGCTGCGAAAGCGCTAACACAGGGAAGCGATTAGCACGGGAGCGAGCAGCAGCGTGGCCGAAAGGTGGGCAGCACCGTTACAGAGGGTCGGCAGACTGAAAGGTGCACTTCAGTCGGTCCGGAGGACCGGTTCGCCGGGGTAACAAGCTTGGAGCGTTAAAAAATCGAGCTGCTCTTGCTGCGAAACAATCCACGACGACGACGACGCTGGATTGTTTGCTCGGCGCTACAAAGAATTAGACGCAGAGCCCGGGACGATAATAGACAACGTGAAGAGGAGCCGGAGAAAAAAAAGCGGCGGATAGGAGAGGAGGCCGAGGTAGAAAAAGGTTTAGGAAAAGCTGCTGACCGGGAAGGAAACACCGGCGTCCTTCGATCCTGGCGTTCTCGTCCTCGACCCGTGGCAAAGGCCGCATTACGCTGTGTTCTAGCTAGATGTTGCACGACGACAAAATCGCTGCCGACCGACCAACGCGACAAGGAATAAACAAAAGACTTCTTATGCTCCGCGTCCGACACGACGACGCCTCGATGAAAGAAATGAACGATTTCGTGGAGTTATTAATTCCCGAAGTGCGAAACAGATCTATTTTATTGAACGAATGGATGGAAAACTGTAAGAACCGTATATCAGTGGACAAAGAATTGGAGAAAATACTTTCCACCTATTGCATCAAGAATATAGTCAAAAGTATCTCGCGTCATTCTGGTGCATTGATCACGTAAATTGTCATTTTCACGTAATTGGCAGTAAAGTGGTGAAATTCGCTTTTATTCGATCATTACATGTATACTTGTATTGCTACTGCATCACGTTTTCTCTTCCGCATATTTTCTGCTATTATACAGGGTGTCCAGTATGGACCGAGGTCAAATAAATGGAAAATGTTTATATAAGTTTGTGTCCGAAAATGCTTTATTGAAAAGGACGTAAGCGACCAAAATTTCTACAAGCGTTGGTTCATAAAGATACGATAGAATCAGAAGATCAATCTTGGGAATGTACTCAAAATACGGGCGGAATTTTCGAACATTTCTTACAACTGCAACAATAAATCATAAATATGTTTGGAAGCTTATATCTTTTCAATAAAGCATTTTCGGACATAAGTTTATACAAACTTTTTCCATTCATTTGACCTCAGTAGCACATAGTATAAGTTTGGTCCCAACTTTCCTGGACTCCCTGTATATTTCATACAACAATTTTTAGTAAGAAAATGTGACGGGCCCGATCGTAAATAATACGCGATACGACTATCGCATTGTCGTAGGACCGACAGAAATCGGTCGGTTGAACGACGACGATTTTGTCGTCGTGCAACGTCCAGCCAAGATATAGTGTTAGATGTTCTTCCCACCTCCGCCCTCTCGTGATTCTCTTGGCCTGCTTTCCATCGTGCCGCAAATCTCGTTCCGTACCCCTTTCGCCGCGGCCACCTCGACGAAAGTAATGAAGATAAGAAATGAGAGAGAAGAGCAGGGCCAACATTCCTAAGATCCTGCGGAAAGCCCTTCGATAAACGACCGATATCGGACCCACACCTGGGCGAACTTTTCACGAAACGATCGCCGAGCTTGGACCTCGAAAATACGATCGTCTCGATGGCTATCTGCTGGTATTTCTGGCCGTGAGTGCTCATGCTTCCATCGAAAACCGTTTACGGTTCGAGGTTCGAATGATTCGAGTAGTCCTTTAATTCTATTTGACTGCAGTGCGCTCTATTTGCAAAGCCGCATTCATCGGGAGCTGTGGTGTAATTTTAGAGAAGAGGATATGATTCTATTTCAGTGAATAGTTATTTCATTTTCTTTTTTCATTGGGCTTTAGTGTTGGAAAAACGGATTAAAATTATTAAAATAGTATTAAAACTATTTAGTTTTAATTGGTAATTTGTTCTGATTGATCATCGGTAGCTCTGGTTCGTTTTATGTAGCTCTTATTGGTTGAGTTCTGACCGATCCTGGCTGGCTCTGGATGATTTTATCAAGATCTGACTTAATCTATCTACTTCTGACTGATTTCATCTAGATTTGGCTTGATCTGTGTTTGGTTTTGGTTATTTCTATCTAGACTTTACTGATTGGTTCCATTTAGATCTATCTTGATGTATTTAGTTTTGGCCGATTCTCGTTAGTGCCAGGCACTTAAAGTGACTCGTGGTTGATTTTAATTGACCGATTCTACTTAGTACCAGCTGATTCTATTTAACTTTGCTTGATCTTGTTTAGTTCTGTCCGATTCTATCTAGCTTTACTTTCATTCATCCAACTCTGACTTGATCCACTTAGTTCTGGTCGTATAACTATTTGCCGAGGGCAGAAAAGTTAAAAGTCGAAACTATTACATCAGAACCGATCGAAAATGTGAACAGTTCCGTTCGAATTCTGGTCGCAAACCGCAGAAGATCGTAAAAATCGCGACAGAGTCATAGTTCTAATATTTCACGTCCTGTTCTCGTTTCTGTCCTCAACTATCCATTCATCTCCACCGAAACTGCTCCGTAGCCTGATCCTCGACCCGAAGCAATAAGGAAGATCGTCCGCGGCAAAGGTATTCCGCTTCGCCGCGATTCTCCTCGACTACCAGCCAAAGCCCGACTCTTAAACACACTTTCCCGCGAGTGTCGGTCCAGGAATGTTTCTATCCGAGAAACTTTGCTTCTCGCCGAGCAATTCATTTCCTCGTTTCCGCTCTTCCATCCTCGGCCCCGCCTCCATAATTCTCGATCAAGCAACTCGGAAGGGAACGGTCCCTGGTGTATACCTGCGGGGAATTTTCGCTCCGAGGTCAGTGGAACGTCGAAAATCCCGATGTTTGCCCGGGTCAGCAGGCTCAAGACGATTATGCCTCACGAGATATGTATTCCGCGTGCTATCCGCTTCGGAAAAGCTCCGACCCCGGATACACCCACGTCCGCGGGATTCGATCCGGCCCGACTCCGAGCGGATTATCGCGCGTATACTTCTGTCGGCCCGAGCGGATTTCCTCGTTATATCTTGCCGGTTCGGTCGCCGGCGCATGTAGATGCCGTCCATCGGGGAAAATGGATTCCCGACCGGGAGGATCGATGGAATTTTAACGTTCCGAGTGGCTTTCCGCCTCGTATCTGATTTACAGGCAATCAGAGGAAAGTGTCCGAGGAGAGCTCTTCCTTCGTCTATTTCTTCCGCTCCTACCTCCCCGGCCTCGCGCTGCGGTTTTCATCCTCTCCGATGGCGATCCAATGAAATGCTTTCCGCGTCCATATATTTCGCGCTGGAATTTTAACGCCGTAAATGCGATTCAGGGACGACTCCGACGACTCCGACTCTCGCACGCTGCACCGTGTTTCATGACCTCGCTGAAGAGGCTTGCGACGTGATCCGGAAAAGCAACTCACAGCTTGGAAATTCGTTTTTCGATTTACTTTAAAGCAAGCGGCTTCGTTAAAATTTTGTGCATAACAAATTCTCGGAGCTAAGGGGAAATGGCTTTCGTTGGCTAAAAGAAAATCTTGTATGATTGAATGACCTTTATTTCTGCCTTTTGACCTAGAAATACATCTCTTGTTTTTCCTTTCGTTTCACTTAATTTGTGAGTGATTCGCTTGTATCGTTTTTCTTTTTATACTAGTATTGCATATAAACAAAACTCGTACAGTAGAGACTATCTTATCTGAATATTTATTAATTAATGTTTATTTTTGTAATACAGTACAAAAACATTCCATTATCTAAAAATTTTATTTAGGTTCTCTGCTCGGTGATAATGTATCTAATCTATACAATGATTAGATAATAGAACGTTTGGGTACTGGAATGTTGTAAAAATAACTGTTCGGATAAGGGAGCTTCTATTGTGTTTCTCTTTGGTTCTGTATCTCTTCTTTTACTTTAAATGGGTCTGTGTGATTGATTATCTGTTTCTTTTTTCCTCTGTTTCCTTCAACATGTGAGCTGTCAACTACTAGTTATCTCGCGGTAGACGCCCACCACCTCGCGTCCGTTTACAATTCATTACTAACAAAAAAAAAGGATTTATTTATAATTTTTTACTTATTATTATGTATTTATTTATTTCTTTAATGCAGGCATCTAGAACAGATTTCTTCAAAATAGGCTTGGCAGCGAACAGATTTATTGTACTGGTCAAATTAAATGATCCTAATCTTATCAAATAAGAGAAGAAACCTTAATTCTATTAACAACAAATGCAAGTGGCCGTCTGAGAGAACTTGCAAGGACGAGGAGTTTAATTTGAAATTAAAATTTCAAGGCTCGCATTGACAGACGCATTCAGACCATATTCTTTTGTGCGGTATTGAATTTTAATCCGGCAGCTCGTTCCGTTTCTCAATTTCCCTTTCACGCGCCATTTTACGGTGGCGAAAATTCGCTCGAGCTAAAGTCGGGGCTTCCTAAGGGAAGCAAAAAGCACGGAGAAAGTTGCTCTTTTTACACGAAGCGGGGCAGAAAAGGAAGATTTCGACTTCGCCTGCCTAACAGCGAATGACACAGCGATGACCTACTTACTTGGCGAACAGGATATTTTCCAACGAGCACGCCGAAAGCCGCGGAGAAAGAAGGGGCAGGAAAAATATCGATTGTTGCTCCGAATGCGTCGCCGCTAATTAAACTCGGAGACAATTTCCCAGGCAGCGATGCGGGCTGTAATTAAAACGCGAGCCGGTACGCCGCCGTCTGGCTGTTGTGATTGTCTCGTTTCTCGACTCACTAACGACGAACGTGTCATTTTATTACATTAGCGAGCACGATCTTGCCGGGAAAGTAGTGTCTTTGCGACGATCAGCTTTTATTACCATTACACAATCCTGTATTTTGAAGAACGTCGGTTTTCCATTGGTAGTATGATGTAACGTTAAATTCTATTCCAATTGAACACTTAAAAAACCAATATAACGCTATTGTCGAGACTACAGCATTTTAACAATCTTTGATGTTCTGAAAACAGAGTCGGAGAAAATTTTATTCTGACAACGAATAGGAGGTAAAGACTAACGAATAAAATTTTATTCGACGCTATCGAATAAG
The DNA here is from genome assembly GCF_051020955.1 of Megalopta genalis. Taxonomy (NCBI): domain Eukaryota; kingdom Metazoa; phylum Arthropoda; class Insecta; order Hymenoptera; family Halictidae; genus Megalopta; species Megalopta genalis. The sequence continues at coordinate 8,134,916 of NC_135024.1, forward strand.
TATAAAATCAAATAAAAATTTATTTAGATAACGATTTATCCGAACAAGATTTTATGCGGACAAGAATTCACTCGAATAAGAATTAATTCGTACAGGAATTCGTACGGAAAATAATCGATTCGTAGTTTTATAGTTTAGTTTTTCGCTTTGGACGAATTATTATTTAATATTTATTTCGTTGGCTAGAGGGCCATTATATGTCGTATTTGATCAAATTGTCGTTGTGATTTTTTGGAATTAAGAATTGTAGGTGTGCGCCCGTCGCTTTGCCGTTTCTTGTTTGAAGAGAGTAATTTTTCATCGGAAGGAGATACGTACGACCTCCGGTGCCCCAGGGGAGATGGACGCGACCTTATTTTACGCACGACGGAATAGTTCGCGCGTTGAGTATAGATCAAAGCTGGATTGAGAACGATCGTGAAACCTTAGAATGGTCTCGCGTCCGCGGACCTATCTGACGGCGATGGTTAATTTCCTAGAATAAGGAAGGCCGTCGCGACGATGATCGCCGGGGATCAACGATGACTGTGGCAGATCAGCAAGGCTTTGCGGCGGTTTAAAAAAAGACTGTCTAGAAACCTTTATTGCACGTCACGCGATTCGGTGGAATTTATAAGACCGATTTATGTTATTTTTAATTCTAGTTTGCAATTCCAAAATTCTTTCATCCTTTCATTCTTCATTCCTTAAATCGCGAAAAATACGTACTGCTTGGATCAAAGAATTTTTCCTTCGAAAATTTTGCTCGTTGATTTCAATCTCCCTCAATTTGTCAGGAAAAATATCATATTCTCCGCATTCTAATGAATAGATGTTACAAAGTGCAGCTAGGATATACGGAGTCATAATTTCATGACGCACCGAATCGTGGAAAAATTGCAAGAGACTGAAATAATACGATTAATAAATACTAGAAATGGTATGCCGCGGAGAACGAGTTATTTTCGAAGCAGGAGACAGGATCTTTATTATCCTTATCGATTCTTTCACATGATTCTTGTAGGTCAAGGATGAGGGACTTTTTTTAGGCAGAATGGGGAACATTTGTCGAGGCAGGAAAGAGAATCAGCTTCGAGATAAAGTAAACAGTTTTACTGTGTAAGAAACAGAATTCTCGCGATGTAAGAACATAGGAGAAAACAATTCGCCAGATGTAAAAGGTCGAATATAATTTGGCAAATGAGAACGAATTACTATTCCGAGTCATAGAAACGAATGATTTTCGTGGCATGCGATGAAATGATTCGCTGATTACGAGGATGACTCAGTTTTTATATATCAGTTCAACATCTTTATATTTATATGTAGCTCGAATTAGAGAGAATTTACTGTAGATACTATGACTTTACTGGTAGATACTATGTACGCGATCGTCGAATTGTCACGCGGCCTCCGAATTGCCTTCGAATCGTGACAAAAAATTAGAAATGAAAAAGTTAAGTCATCGCTTTTATCCTAGCATCATTATGTATATATATATATATATATATATATATATATATATATATATATATATATATATATATATATCAATGTACACCGGCATGCTGGTCGCTTCCTTTTTCCCAGACTGTTCCGGGTTTCTATAAAAACGAGCCGCGGGGCTCGAAGAATCGCGACTTAGTATTCCCAGATCAGCCAGTTTCAACTCCGACCTCCGAACATTTCTCGGAGAAATTACTGTATGGAGACGAGAGACCCGGTCTCCCGAGAAAGAATGATTTCCAGGTCGCAAGGACGAGCAGGTCTCGAGGCAGGAAACCGAGTAACGTTTGAAAGCGCGCGAGATGATCGAGTGGCTTCCAAAGGATTCCTATATTTACGTGGACCGCGATCCGTGGTTCTCATTTACGAGCCATTTTCCGTGTCGTTCCGCGGATATCAATGGAACATTTCCCGGGGGTTCGCGCGCTGGTTTAATCTCAAAGCCGGAAGACCTTGTGCCGCGGCGAGAGGGCCGCGTTTTGTTCGCGCGGGCTGCAGGATCCTCTTGCTCGTTCAACATATTGAAACTCCCACCTGCCACCCGTGCGCCCCGGCGCTGCCGTTAAATTAACGTCAAGCCCTGCGGGTATTTAGGCCAACGACGGGTTCGTCTCTCCCTGTTTGCCGCGCGAGACTATTCATTATCAGACAGGTCGCTGCCGTGCCGTCCGATCGGGGACCAAAGATCCGTCAGCGATATCGTTTCTTATTGGAAACTGGGCTATTAAATAAAACACCGTGGAATACTTTTCGATCTAAATACGGCTTTATTTGGAAGAACGGATAAGGCACGTCTTCACCGCACGACTGGAAGGTCTATAGTGACAAGTCAAAGGGAACCTCGTCGTGCGTCCACAGTTAATACCATCAGCCGAGATAAAAATTCAATCAAGAGCTACGAAGATAACATTGCTTTAATAATATAAAAAAGTAATATAGAAGATTATTTATTTTGTTATATTTTTCAAATAAATCCATCATTCCTGGACCTCTTCGAAGATCAATCTTTCAATTCTCCTTTCATTCTTCGAAAACGAAAGCATCTTGCGAAATTGTAAAAATACGTATACACCCACGGGAAGATTAACCCTAATTTAGTAATTATAACCCTAAGTTAATAATTTAATCCTAGAATTTCTAACGGCGACGTAAAAGAGATCGAAAATAGCAAATATCTGTCTCTAGATGTAAATTAGTAACGAATTCGCAATTTAAAAAAATATTAAATCTACTCTGTGAAGTGTGAGAATTAAATTCTCCGCTTTATTGCTAAAAGTGAAATTAGATTAAGAAACATGACGAAACTGTTAAGTGAGAACGAAGTTACACGGAGTTACAAAGAGTTAAATCTGATTACAAGCGCAAAACGTTGCTTTGCCACGAAAACAGTTCACGTTAATTGAATTGAGCAAATGACCTGTTATCTTCGCGGTGAATACAGCATTAAAGTATCGATTAGACGTGAGAAACCTTTGCGAACTTTATCTGAACTTGCTACAACGTTTTCATGAAACTCAACAATACAAGTAAAGTGATATTTTGTCATATTAATACTTCATCTTTTACAGCCGTTAAAATCTTGAATGCCGAAAAGAAAAGGGAATCTGCACTTCTCGTTTGTTCCGTAAATAGTTGCATTGATTTACCCCTTTCAATTCTAACACGAAAAAGTATAATAGATTTTTCATATTGTTTTTATGGCTGTATATTATAGTGATGTTATGTGAATGTCATTCAGATCATACTAATTGTACTTACATTCCTATCACGAATTATCGCGATAGAAAAAAATCTTTCAGAAATACCACAAATTAAACAATATAGCTCTCATCTGTACCACCTACAGACTAAGTATGGAAAAGGTTAAAGCATAATCTAGGTCAAAATAAAAAAAGTATATAATATATACCCATAAAAAAGATCAATGCATAATTTAATACATGATTTAATGCATGATTAATTTCAATGGAGTCCGACGAATATTTCTAATGTCAACATTCGTTCTTCCAAGGTTAGAAATTAGAACTGCACCGTTAAAATAATTACTCTAAAATCAATACACAGCAATATACTGCGAACCTGATCAAACGATCTTTTTGCGACCAGACCAGCAGGTGCCCCGACGCTTCCGAACTTCGGCTTCCACCGTGGAACCTGTATATCAATTTTGAGCGCACATTCATTCATCCCCCGGATTGCTCGCAGTCCTCTTTTCAGGGAAGACGTCAGAGGGTTCCGGAACTTACAGAATATCTTGCGGAAACTTGCGTCAGTTCCCCTGCTCGTGACGTCGGGCGAAAGATGGAACTTTCGCCCGTCGATAACAGGGAAAGTTCGATTGAACGCGTTGGGAGCGTCGGGAACCCTCGTGACTCGAGCGGAGTCAACTTCGTTCTAAACCTTTACGGATCGCGGCCAGATATGATATTAGATAATCGGAGAAGTTCATATCATTTTCCATCTAAGAATTCGACAGTCGCAACACTCGTGTCGCAATATTTGAAATCGTATTCAAATACTTGGAGGAAGTGGATATTAGAGTACATTGCTATGGCATGTGCTATTGTGCAATTGATATTATAATATGTGGTTCAGTTCCTAAATATTATTGTTCTAATGTGGAAGAAATAAATTGGTCAACAATTTTTGACACAGCAAATATTAATACATTTTCCTAGAGGATTGTGATCTATTTACTTTTAGAACGGAATTTAAGTATTGGAGTAATGAGTGTTCAATTGCAAACATTTCTGTAGAGCTGAATTAGGTTTGTATAAAACTTGCAATACTTCGATGGAGAAGAAAATATGAAGAAATGCAAGAATAAATGTTTGAAACACAAGGATTGGGCAACAGAATGAACACTTATAGAACTGGAGACACAAATCATTGTTAATCCTTATTCATCCTTTATTCGTTGAACTTAATGTAATGTCTAATTAGCGCACTGTTAAAAACACAATATAAACTTCCTCCTCAAAAATTGGACGAGTAAAATAAAATTGTATAAAGCAGAAATGTGTACTTTCGAGTACAAAACGACTATATATATATATATATATATATATATATATATATATAATTAGCTGTACTTAAAATTTTATTCAAGAGGGAGCATTTATCTGAAAACCAAGTACTAATCATTTTTTATTGTTATTTACAGTATATTTCTACACGGAGTCGAATTATGTAGAAATTAATCTTCCAACTTACACGTTTTATGTAAAAAAAACAACTATTTTTTGTGATTTTTAAGTTGGAAAATAATAGAAGTTGGAAGATTAATTTCTACATACATATAATTCGATTCAGCGTAAAAAATGCCATAAAAAGAACATATTTTCAAAATTTTATTTGAAAAATGACTAGTTCTTTCTTTTCAGTGAAGCACCAGCACTCCTTGAAACAAGCATGTTTTGAGAGAGAAAAAGAAATGCTCGAGCAATGAAACGGAACAGGCAAGCGAAACAAGAAAAGACTTTCGTGAATGAATGATGAAGCGTGAATTTCAAAGTAGTCCGAGGAGAAGGGAGCTAAAACGATAGTGTCGCGTTGCGACAGTAAGTGGTTCAAGTGTTCAGGTATCCTAAAACGATTGTCGTGGATGTTGCTCGAGGAAAGCAAGACGGTTTGGCCGGCGCGGGAAATGAAAGGCCAGCAGTAGAGCGCAATATGTAGAACGGCCGGTGAAATATTGCGTGCTGGGAAGCGCGGGAACGTGAATTAGAAGATAAGACCCGGGATGCTGCGGGCATTCCTCGCCGGAAATTCTCCCTGAAGAAACAATATTGCGCCGTTACTCACCGACTCGGCGCGGCTTCTAGCCTCCCTGGCATCGAAACAATTCCATCGCCGTGATGGCTAAGTTTTAATTTCCTGATGCGTCGGCGCGCTACCCTTGTGCTCGGTTTTCCCTTAAAAAATCGTGCCGATTTAGTTGCGGTTCCACTCATAATTTCTGGGATTTTTGTATTTGCATCTTATGGATTTTTTTAGGTGCTCGTACGAATTTTACGACGGTCATTAATGTCGCATTTTTTGGTCCGGTTAATCGGTCAGCCGTTGCGACCTCTTTGGAAAGTGTGTGCCTAAACTGTGTCGTAAAAACTAACCCCAGGTACTATATACAACTTTTTCATGATATTTTTATTTTTTTGTTCGTTCGTTTTGACCTCCAGAGACATTCAAAACACATCGCCATTTGCGAATATATTTCAGTTTTGTAGACTGAGTCCCTCTGAAATTTCAAAAGAAATTCAAGTCATTTGGTCCAATTTTGAAGAAGTCTTTGCGTTTTTAAAGGTGTGCGAATGCTTTTGTGGGCCACTGTATGTTCTACTTATTACAATTTCTAGGAAACATGTATAACTATCTAAGAATCGACTTTTGTTACAAATAAATTATTAGTGCGATTTTAGGTCATTTTGATTTCATGAAATGTTTCCCGTTTCTGGTAGAAATAATGCTTGAAAGAAAACAGACCCAAGCGCCCGAGTAGCTCAGTCGGTAGAGCATCAGACTTTTAATCTGAGGGTCCAGGGTTCGAGTCCCTGTTTGGGCGATATTTTTTTTTTACTTTAAATACATTTTTATAATGTTTTGTGTTATTTTCGCTAAAATATTATTCAAATAAAAAGAGAATTTATGCATCTCCGACCAAGCTACGCGCGTTATCTCGTATGGAATAATTACGCGAGAATACACGGTAGCAGGAGAATGAAAAGCACGTCGCGCAGAGCTTCACTATTACGGTGTGATGCTAAAAAAAAATATGATTTCTCATATTGCACACAGAGTGCGGGTACTTGAGACCTATATGTATATCCTGTACTCTGGTCACGAAAGGGTTAATTGGAATGACTCTTTGAACTACGGCAATGCGGTAATGATTAGAGTGCGGATGTTTATGGAAATTCGTATTCGCGCGTAATGTATGGACGTCGGTTTAGAACCGGAGAGGAGTACGTATATATATACTTTGCGAGTTTCTGTTGTGTGTTTAACGTCACTGTGTTTATGAACGCCGAGTACAAAAACGTGTGACAACTCGGAGAACTAAGAAACAGAATGTTACGTCAGTAACATTCAACATAACAGTGTTAACACCTTGTCGTACAATTCTCTTCGCGGTTGCTGCTATTAAAGCTTCTTTACAATTTAATTTCAAAGATAACTTTAAATAACTCAAAATTTGTGTTTATTCTACGTCAACATTTATGCACTGCAGTTTTTAAATATTCATAGTAAGAGAACAGAATTTTATTTTCATTTTGAGAAGAGGAACAACGTTTATACATAATACTTTCGTTTCAAATTGTCTTCGCATCTCTAGCTTTAAAATTGCTGCAAAGAAAGATATTTTCAAAAGAAATGATTGAATTTCTTAATGCAAGCATATTAGGTCGAGTCATAAATAACTTCCGATGCTGCTAGGTAGAATCTATTGTTCGTTTCTATCCATTATGAGTCACCGGGACAAACGAGTTTTTGCTTTCACTAAATAGCTAAGGATTTAAAACAAATAAAAAAAAACACAATAAATAACTAAAAAAGAAACAAAATAAATAATAAATAAAACAAAATAAATGTCTAATAAAAAACGGAAGTTATTTATGAATAATTGTAATAATGAATCACTCGAATAGTAAATGAATATTTTATTTAAATACAAATCTTAAAATAATAGGCAATCAATAATGTTGCCCAACACTGCTTGCCATCCTGCAAATCAGCCACGATTACTATGAAAAATTTAATTAACTTTAAACATTCTCTAAACACTGCCACAATCTTTCATCAAGATTCGTCAAAGTTAAATTATTCGTTTATGAATCACGACCATCGCTTCATAATTCGTGTGCTGCGGTAGAAACGATTTTTCAGCGAGGAGACTTCGCCGAGCTTTTTCGCAACGTTTCCGCTCCGTTTCTTCGGCTGCGTTTAACTATTAAATTCTCCATCAACGGCGGAGCAGGGTTTCCTCGAGACTCTTTCTCTCTATCGAGGCTACCCGACAATGTCGCCGCGAAAAAAGCTCTCCTATCCGTATCGTCAGCAAACGGAGCCACGTGGCACCGACAAGGGTCCATAAGTGGAAGGAATCGCGGAACGCCACTCGAAAACGGAAGCTGTAAAAGCTGTAACGGGGAGAGGAACAAACGGTCCGATGAAATATGAAGCCGGACACGCGCGAGCCAGTCAACAACGGTGGTTAAAGAGGAAAAAGAATGAGAAGGGCTGATCTTTGTTCGGCTCTCCCCTGTCTTCATCTTTCTAGCCTTTTAAAAATCGGAGACAAAAGACGCTTGGCGATTGTTTGTCGGTCACAATTGGTTGAAGAATGTGGACAATTTTGCGGACAAATTTTAGATCGTAATGTCGATTTGTTCGTAATTAATTTCGATCAGATTGTTCATATTTTCTACAGAGAGGTCACATTTTATGATGACATATTGTTAATTTTATTTACATTATTAATCGTAATTAATTTATATTATTATTAATCGTAAAATATTGGTAATACGATAAATTTTAGAGTAAACTTCGTGAAATTTTGTTTCGTAAGAAGTTCTTGTGAAATGAATAATATATATGCATTTCTAGAAGCTTTATTGGAGAAGACATTAAATGCATGTTGCATCTGATGCATGTTTGCAGCGTCTCATACGAAAGATTAATATTAGGATGAACAGGAATTAAGATAGAAAATACTGTTTTTCTTCAGTTTATTTCACAAGGAATTGGATGATTCGTTCAAATATCTGACATTTGATAGAATCTCTGTCAACCCTGTTGTAATTGATACATGTATAGAATGATGTCAATGGACACATTCTGGTAAACACACATGCATAGAATAGCGTCAATAGACACATTCTGGTAGACACATTGACAGAATGGTGTCAATAGACACATCTTAATAGACACTTGGGTAGGATGGCGACATTGCACATATTCTGATAGAGACATGCATAGAATGATGACAGTAGACACATTCTATAGACGCGTGAACGTAGAATGACGCGAGTAGACACATATGTATATAGGATGATGTGAATAGGTACATGTATAGACAGATATCAATGGACACATGCATATATGCATAGAATGATATCCATAGTCACATTTATGGAATGATGTCCATAGACACGTCTATAGAATGTTATCAATAGGACACATTCTAATAAACACACGTATTGTAGAGCGATGCCAATAGACACAATCTAATGGAATAGTTTTAACTTGACCCAGTATGATAGTAAATGGATGCTCTCTTTAATTATAAATATAAATATGTTCTGTACACCTTCTTGCAAGCTTATCACACGTTACCTTATTTTATTTCTGTTTCCATTATATCAACTTTTTACCATTCTCTCAACTTGACACCGAAGGACGAATTAAGCTGTAGAAACGGAAGGAACGCGGTATCGTCGAAGAGTTAATGAAAATCGTGTCACAGGAGAACTAGGTTAAGAGCGGAGATCTAATAATCGACAAATAGCATGTCTGGCTCGCAAATAGAAAATTGGAAGACCGTTAACACCTTCGCCAGTCCGTCGACCTGGAATTCCTTTTCGTGTAATCGGAGACCAGGATTGGAGAGTAGCCAGTGTTCGTGTAGCAAGTTTCCAAATGATGTAACGCTGAGAACTGTATCAAAGACCGTAGAACTGTGTTTCTCGTTCGCTGGGTGCCCACGAAAATAAAAGAATCAGGCTAACTCGTGTCTCCTCTCTTAATTAGACCAGCTCACCCGAACTCATTATCAAACTTAGACTAGAGAAAATAGAGAACCGTGCACGGTACGAGAGTGGACACACAGAGGCGGGGTGGTAAAGGGCGCGAGAGAATTGGTTGACAAACGAAGTTAAAATGCAGGGACCGAGATGTTGTGTATCGAGTAAACGTTTCTTGTTCATGGCAACTCGAATGAAATTGGGACTATTGAGCCTGGTAGGAGAAATTGTAACAATTGAACGAAGGAGCAGAAATTGTAATAATTCAGCGAAATAGGAGAAATTGTAATAATTGAGTAAAACAGGAGAAATTGTCAAAATTGAACGAAGTTGGAGAAATTGTCAAAATTGAACAAAATTGGAGAAATTGTCAGAATTGAACAAAATTGGAGAAATTTAAAACTAGGAGGAGTTATAAAAAATGAACAAAGTAGAAGAGATTATAAATAGACACAGCTGACAATAAAACGATTGAGAAAAGATCAAAGTTGCAGGAACATGTTTGAAGTGAATCAAATGCGTGAACATCCCTTATGACTAGATCTTCACACGTTTGTGACATAAATGAGCAAATGACCCACACGAATTTTCATAAATTCTTACATAATTTTCAGAACAACCCCAGTATGCAATTCGCAATATAAATAAACACGATTACATTGCAAAGCTAAATTGACTGAGACACCAAGTCGTACACGAGCCTACTAGGACAGTTAGGCTACTCTAGAACCGTGTACCATCAAATCTTTTTAAACTATGAACCCGAACGCATTTTCATAAATTTTTGCAGAATTTTTAGAACATTCCCATTGCGAAAGCTCACTATAAATCGACTGGATCGCCAAGTTCTAAGAAACCGCACAAATCGTGGCTTGCGAAAATCATAAATTGGAGCAGCACAGGGTAGTTAGGGTAAAGTCAGAGCAGTACACCATCCAATCTCTCCGTCAATCTTTCTCGCAAGCGTGAAAGGGAGGCGTTGTGACGCTCAAGATCGATGCCGCAGGCATTCAGACAGCATCGGCATTGTCTGACCGTGGCACGTGGGAGTCGGCAACGAAAACAGTGCTTTGCACGGCCGGCTAAAATTAGAATATTCTAAAACGCGGCAACCAGCGAGGCCTTTGTTCCCCGACAAAGCAACAAACTCAACCAACGGGAGATAAAGAGAGCGAGAGAAATTCACAGAGTCCTTCTGTACGTACCTCTTCCTCTACTCTCTCGTCGCCTGTAGCGAGAACTGTAGGACCCGAGTCTGGCCCAGAGGCCCTTCGCAAGAGGTTTCCCGAGCCTCTTCCGGAAGCCAACTCGGAATGATCCATTCCTGGGCGGTTTCTGCTGGTGAAAAGTTTCTCGGAGACAATGGGACGGTCGCAGAATTTGACCCCGCCGCTTCGACGAGCCTTTATCTCGCCGACAGCCCGGAGAAAGTCTGGATAATGGCGCGGCGGCATGCAAAGGGAGGCAAAAGTCGACGACAAAGGGGTGGCCGAGGCTGGTTCCTCAATCAGCGCACAGTGGAGTATTTGCCGGATTTAGCTGGCAAAAATTATTTTCTCACTTAACGCGTCTAAAACGTGTCTAGTAATTTGTTTGTAATATTTCGCCTTCGAAAAAATAATTATGATCAAATAAAACTGATTACGAACGAATAAAAGTTATTAATAAAACATTCAAAATATTTTTATTATTGAATGTGTCCCTTTCTATTGTAATCACCACTTACAATATTTTATCTACAAAGTGGAAATTCTTGAGATTCCGCGGCTGATCATTGCACTGTTATAAAGTAGAAACCTTCCCCTTTAAACTGAATAAACAAATTTGCGGTTCATTGTCTCTCAACTACTTGCTTTTTTGCAAGTAACAATTCCTGTCTATTAACGACGAGTTTGAGAAAATCGACTTTTGGCCATCGAAATCGCGCAAACAGCCCGCCGTGCGGCGGCTTTTTCTTTGCTCGTGCTCCAGTTTTCCAGCTATCATCCCCTATTCCCGGACACACCCGGGCCACTTGACACGCGTGCTAAGTGCCGCGAATCCACTCGTCACTCCTTCCGGTACCTCTTCGTGGCCCTAACCCCGGTTCCTCAAGCCATCCCGGTCGCTGATGCACCCACTGGTCGCGAACGCGCGTGACCTGTTACAACGCTCCGGAATGGAGTCATCGATCCTCCATCTTCCATCCCCCTGCTCAGCCGGCGAGAGACCCTAATGAGTGTTACCCTTGCGCTGATTAACATCGGTACGATCGGCTATCTCGTCCTCGGCGACCGGCGTCTTCGCGCTAACGAGCACTCGGATCAAGCGCCTCTATGGGATCGGACACTCGAGACGTTCGGGATACAGCTCTGCGTGATTTCAAAGGGGATTAACGGTGTCGAGAGGTTGTGGGAGGGGGGTGGAATTGTTGTTAGAACGGGGCGGAATTAAGTATCTCGTTCGAAGCAGCTGAGACGTCTATTTTGCTTTATGATGACACTTGTGCCGGTGAAGTTACAAAATATTGATTCTTGTTATGTGAACGCAATTTGAAACAATTCCCGCACAATTGTTAAAATTATACCGTTAGAACGAATCAGTTGCGCTTGTCAAACAGAATATATTTCGTGTTTACAGTGGAGCGCCCTATAACATTGATTATGTGTAATTATGTATAATTATAGATTCAAAGTAACTTTTACGTTTTTAGTGCTGTTTAAGCAAAAGCTTAACGAAATATCGTGTCTGCATATTTCTATATTAGAAATAATAGAAAACAGAAATATACAAATAACAATGTAAAAGTTACTTTCAATCTACAAATTATGCAGACCACTGTATATATTATCGAATATTATTACCAAATATGCAAGATCGATACAATGATTTCACATGAAATAAGATAAATTTAATGTGAAATAAAAATATAGAAGAATATGCAAATATGCATAGTATTGATTTAATTCGTTATTTTTAAATTTTATACATTGCATATATCTGTAAATTTATAGAAAATTATAAAGAAGAGAGTGGAGGGAAGTCGTCAATTCTACTTTTATTCTTTTGAACACAAAGAAAATTTACTTACCTCATATTTAATTTTCAAACAGGATGCAAAATACGATTAAGAGAAAAGAAGAATAAAAATCATCTTTCTTCGTTTATTTCATTTCGTAACCGTATCAGTTGAAAATAATACCACAGTATTTTTAATTTTACAGATGTCTTCACTGCTTATCTATTTGATCCGCTCATTTATGCTGTAAGTGCATAAAATCCGCGGTCTAGTTATGGCGTATCTTGTATGCATCTCGATCTCCTCCATTGTGCACTCAACTCAATAGCTACCCATTGAAATTATTTGCTAAGTAGCTGAATGATGCTGTTGCACCGCTGTGCTTGCGATACAGTGAAATGCAATGGAAATACTCAAGTACTACAGAAAGCAGTTATCTTCGCGTAATTACTTGCGGCATGGCGTAATACATTACAATGACAATGAATTTCGAAATTGCGAGGCCTGGAAATTTGTTATCAAGATATAATGAATTTCTGCAAGGGATTTGTTACGCTGCCAGAACGAGACGAGCATTCGTAAAGGTCCTGTTAGAATCTCCTAGAATTTGTGGCTGTAGAGCGTGAGATACGACTGGAGGGTAGACATGTTTCATACTTCAGAAAGATTTCCTTCGCTGGGATTTGAAGACGCGCTTTTGGAGCGCGTCCAAATCGTAAAACATCTGTCAAGTCGCATTTCGGTTTCATTAGAAAAATCAACGTCCCCGAATGACGTTTCGCGGTATAATAGAAACAGTGGAGCTCCTTTCAAACGCGAGCCATGCTTTCTGTTATCTATCGTAACCATCATGTCATTTAATAGGTAACAACCAGCTATTGAAGTATTGATCGAATACTCCCAGGCAATGATAAGGTCTAGATAAGAGGCTGAGAGCTGTTAGACATTGAGTGTCGGAACTGACACACTCTGTTAAACGAGTAAACCAATTCTGGATTGAATTATCTTCGTCCTAGATCAATTTCTGATTCCCTTGAATCTTGGTTAATCTTCTAAATAATATTCTTTTTCTTTTAGCAATATTCCATTCTTTGAAATAGCAATATTGTCACGAGAGGAAATTGGATGAAGCTGCGTGTAGAATTCTTTTGGATTTAATTAATCTTTGCAATGAATTTTCTTTAGGGTTATTTTAATAAACCAATTCTGTGTCGCCTTCTGTTCAGTTGCTTCGAATGTTACTAAATTTTTTAAATAACTTCGTCTTTCTTTAGCAATACAGTATTTCTCGGTAGGATAACGTTGACACGAGAACCATCGAATAAATTGGAAGCTGAAGATGCATGGGGGTTTGAAATTGAGCCAAAAGAAGACGGGGGGACGTCGTAAACAGAACCATTTTGAAAGAGAGCCTCGAATCCAGCGGGCTGAAAGTGCGCAAGAGTTTCCCCCCATCGGCGGGATCGATAAATGTTAATAGGAGTGCCTACCTTTTCAACGGTGGAATTTCATTATTTCCGCGTGTATAAATAATAGAAATATTACTTCGGGATATTTTATTCACCCCGAGCCGATGGCGATCGATTACCGGTGGTATTTAGTACGCGCAACAGGCGTTCAAGGTTCTCGACATTACTCACTTGGGAATGACGGTATTAATAATAACTTAATGGATAGTGATAAAAATAAGAGAGAAAGTGGAGCGCGGAGTGCAATATACTTAATAATGTATCTTGACCTCTTCTTTGCTTTGCCGAATATAAAATCCTGCCGAAGGACATCCCCGTTCCAAAAACGGAGGATTAAATCGGACGAAGAAGATCAACATTTAATACTCCATTCTCTCGTTCTTATTAATTTAACAATGCAATTTTAACTCGTACTAATGTACAGTCGCTACAAAAATTTCTATTGATTTTTTATTCAATCTTGATGAACGCGCGGCGCGCGCGCGCGGACTTTTTGTGTAAATATACGTAAAAAATTGGGTGTAGATATTTCTGTAGATATTTCTTTTCTTTTGTAATTACACCGAAACTACGTATGCGAAATAAAAATCGTCTTCACTAATTGCAATAACAGGAACCAAACAAAAATTTCTTTCTTCGTTTAATCATTTTACTGATTAATATTCTGCCTTCTCATTTGGTTGATGAGGCCTCATTTGGCCAGATCATACTAGTGAGATTAAATGATATGCTTCAATTTCTTTACAATATTTATTGTAATAAATATCGTGACGAATCTGAATAAATACAATCTTGCAATCTGGACTCGAATGAAACTTAAAATTTTCAGTTCATTCTAATTTGACAGTTATTTTTTGACTTATAAGTTTTCTGTTCTAAGAAAACAGATATAAACCCACTGAAATTTTTATTCTTTTATTACAGATGAAAACCTCTTTATTCCTTTTTTACATTTTTTGAATTTTTTCTGATGAATAAGTATCGATCTCACAGACCGATGGTAGTTAAGGGTTAAAATTGAACTTTTATAACAGGATTGAAGTGTTAATGTAAAAGTTGGCTTAAAATAGGAAAAGGAATAGAAGTAATAATTCAGAAGTTGAAAGTTTACCAAATAACTTACATTTGTACAAGTTCACGGTGAAATTACAGTTAAATTCAAGTCCTGCTAGCAATGCGAAGCGATACACGTGAAAAAGTCAAGACAGCTTAAAAAGAGGACTCTTCTCAAAGGGATCGCAATCTATTGTCAAAACGAACAAAAAAATTTCGACGACTGAAGGATGCTCAGATTTTCAAAGACATCTCGTCCGGACATAAGTGGATCCAAGTGACCAACGCGAAGAAGGGAAACTTCTGATCCCAGGGAACGAAGACAAATGGCTGCCGTGAGGATGCTCGAGCCTCCGATCGGAAGAAACGAGGGTCTCCGGGAAAGGGAAAAAGCGGGATGCATCATCGATCGTCCCGAAACTGAAGTGTCCTCCGGTAATGAGCGCACCTTTGTCAGAAAAAAATGATCGTCGATCTATTTTTTCGTTGCCGCTCGAAATCCGGCGGAAGAGAGAGAGAGAGAGAGAGGAACGATCATAAAAGCCGCGCCCCCTGGAAATGTTATTTCCGCTGAAGGAGTTCGTGACTGTCTTTTATTGGCCCTGGGGAGTATCGTCCTTGGAATCAGGCTGCCGCAAGTCTCTCGAACGTGTAGCTGAATAAACTTCCCAATCCCCCACGTGTCAGGCAATCCTAAGATTTCCTGCTACGTGTTACCATCTGGCAGCGACCGGCCGCCATTTTTATCGAGTGCATTCAATCATTTTTTTATTCGGCGCACCTGCAGATTCCCCAGAGATCGGCTAAACTCGAGAAACATTCGAGGTTTTTGATAGAAGATTCGTTTTTGAGCTTGGCCGTGAAACCGTGAACAGTAATTAAAATGCTTAACGAAGAATATTTTCGCTGACAGAGTATCATGAGAAAATTAACATAATTCTGTTGCAGAAGTCAGAAAACCAACTTTTGATATGCCAATATCAAATACGTCATTTGATGACAGTTTTGCTATTGTTCTATTAAAAAAATTAATTTTAACTATTATTTGTAACTAAGTTAGCGGCGAATGATGCATTCGATTATCAATGCATCGGTTTTAGGATGTTTGAGTTAAGATTATGTTGAGTTTCTCTTGAGCTAATATCTTGTATTGTGATTTTCTTTGTATTGCCTTTAGTAATTTCGTGGGAGAAAACAAATTGTTGTTGAAATATTTGCAGCAAAATATCATTTCGGATAACATCCTAATCGAATATGCTCGATAGCTTCATCCAGAGTCTGACTCGAATTATGTGTCAAGGGACTAATCCTCTAAATTGATTCCTAATTGAACACGTTGATTACGTCGGTACATGCAAGCAAAATGCTCCCCAAAGCCACGTCAAACTATACGGATATTTCTATTAGATCAGTTAGCGTGATTCTGTATTTTCGTATCGTTAGATAGTTACATTTTTATGAAAGACGAAAACTTTAATCCCTATTACTTTATCTATAGATAAAGTGATGAAATTAAAATGTTAAACATCGACGCTATGACATTATAATTATCACACGCGAATAGCACGTTCTACTAAACCATTTAATATTTTTAAAAATCCACTGCAAGTGGCGCTGGTATTTATTCAAATATATGCAAGTTGGAATGGAAATGCAAATTACGTTTGCTTGGAAAATACCAACGGAAAAGAAAAGTTGAACGAGACCTCGAACATTTTGTATTTCCTGATTAATCATCATAGCGGATCGATCATACATAAAACATCATCGCCGTGACTATCTAATGAAATATTTATCTTATAATTAGTACCCGTTGCAGCGTTCGTCATATTTTCCACGAACGAAATAAAAAGATAGCGAACAGGTGATTCGAAAATTGTCTCCAATTGATATATCTATATTTATCTTGACACACATCAATCATAAAACTGCAAATTTTCTACGTTATGATAATAATGAATGGGCGAAACACAAATCTGTAAAAATACCAAACAGCGTTTAATTATATTGCTGGACTATTTTTGATTTATTCAAATTCTCGAACGAAGAGATACGAATTCATATAATTTCAGCCTCTTAAAATCGACTTATTTAGACAATCTTTATCCGCGCAAAGATCCAATTTATCGGATATTTAACTTCAAATCATTCCTAAAATCTCAAGAAATCGCTATCAATATTTCTAATACTATTACTCGAGACCAAAATTTCTGAAATAGAATTTGCAGAGAATCGAATGAGTAAATCGTACCGACGTATCATCAATCCGCATTATCTGTATCGTCGTGCCAGCTTATTTTTGCTATACGGCTCTGATGGGATTTATTAAAAAAGAACGGCTGATGGGGTCACCCGTACGAATCAGAGTAGAACGATTTCAATTCGAGAGGATTTGTTCCTTCGATCCGAGATTTTCCGGGATCGAGCCCGAATCGTTTCCGGAAACGATAATTCGAGGCACGATTAATCCTTATTCGATAACCGCTGTCAGCGTATCAACGAATTAACGCCACCGGTTAATTAAGCTTGTCCGTATGCGAAACAGCTGTTCTGCATTCGCTGGCTGCGAGCCATTCGTTATCGAACCGACCGGGCCGGGTCGGGCCGTTCCCCGACCGTCTCATTATACTCGCATTAGAAGCGTAATTTTCTTTCCGTCCTACGCTACCATCTATCGTTTACCGTCCCCGGCTTAATTACTCGTTATCGCGTCTTATTAATCAGTTGGATCATTCATCGTGATTGCGTCGCGATTAGGATAATTCCCCGACAACAATGTCCCCCTAATCGTACTGTCTTGTCACGATTTTACTGATACGCCTAGCTAATTCTTTTTAATTTGCCATAAGAACTATATGTATACAGATTCAAGATTCGTTGTTTCGATACCACGATTGACCATGATCGCAAAAGTCAAACAATCGTCTGTTGTTTATAGCTTTTTAGCTTATTCATTGCTCGTGACCTGTCGGTCTTGATCTTTCTACGGTGTTCATAAAAACTCACACACAATAATTAATTGTACATTAAAATTACTACAATGATTAGACAGCGGACTTTCATATAAAATAGAAATTGCTTGCATTGATTGCAAGATATGGGAACTAGACAAATATTTATTTCTTTTTTTACTACTCATTGTTGTCACATTTTGATACAATGAATACAAAAGTGCCAAACAAGATGATTGAAAGAAAAATTTATGCTATAAGTTGGTAATTAAACAGGTTACGTGGGCCTGATACGGGACTATTTTCGAACTAACCTAATATTAACCCAAAAGTTTTAATCTGTCTGCAAATGTGTAAATAAATACTAAAACATCGGGGCTATATATCATTTAACTTATAACATATAATAATAATAATAATAATAATAATAATAATAATAATAATAATAATAATAATAATAATAATAATAATAATAATAATAATAATGCACATGTTTTATTATATTTTGAAAATAATAAATAATATCTCAATTATTAAGATTTTATATATTTTAGGTCGCCTTCAACCCCACGATGTCACTTATGCCGAAAAATAAAAGGGGGTCGTTCTACGGTTAAAGTTCAAGAGAGTTCAAAGTTCGCGTTTTTCCTGAATCAGAAGTTGTCCCATAGTGTTTCGCAGGCGAAACTTTGTCACGCGTTGACGGCCGGTTCGTATCGCAATTTCCGCTCGCGTTTTCAAACTTTTCCCCTGTTTTCCAGCGGTTCGAGCGTTTCCGCGTTCTGCGCCGTCGCGTCGCTTCTACACTCGGCACTCGGTTGATCCAAGCGACCAACGACTCGCGTTCTATTGCTCAATGACACCAATGTACGAGCACGATCGCTAATTAGCGATCGTTAATGCGATTTCAACTCGACTTCCCTCGGATCGCTGCGTCTTCTTCTCGGAACCATTGTTCGAGCCCGTGGTCCCGCGTTGCCGCGTGTAATCATTCTGATATTTGCACCTCGTTCCGATTGTAATTAATCCGATTTGGTGCCTGCGTCGTGGCTTTGATCTTAATCCGGCTCGATGTTTAATCTTGATCTTGACTAATCTGATTTCATATTTGCCCTCTGTTTTCACTGTAGATTAATCCGATTCGACCGGCCGGGATTAGCCTTTCGCAATGGACAGGATTATTTCATTTTAACGACAACGTTCCGGTATCTCCCCTGTTGTAAATTGAAAATTTCATCTCTGTTACGAAACTGCGGAGTTCCATACGAAATGGAAGCTTTTCGATGGCGACTGCAAGAAAGAGAAGCAAGCCAGAAGCATTCGGAAATTCTATCCGAATTTTTCTCTCTCACAAATGCCGAAAATTGGCGATCCGCTTGCAATAAGCGTTTCGAAGCTTGTTTAGCGGAATTCTTGCTCTTTCAAAAATAAACGATGCGGAGAACGTGCACGATCTTCCGGGACTGTCTCCTCTGCGCCGCGGTCGATAATCGATTTAACTTCTTAAAAGTTTCCTCGGATAGGGTGAACTTTAACCCCACACCGTTCACATAGCTCGACACATTGAAATTCATAGGGAAATATTTCAGGGAACAACTTTATCCCCCGGCTCGTTTCTCCTACGAAGAAAAAAAACGCGAGCTCGTGAGGTAAATGAATTGCGGGGGATACAAGATTTTCTACTTTGGCGTTGCGTTTTTCTCGGCACGTCGCAGAACTTCGACAAAATTTTGTAAAATTTTTACGATCCTGCTAAACTTTAATTTGTCAGGAAGACACACTTTGTCATACGGTCTAGTTAGATTTGATCACAGATAATAATTTTCTTTTCATTAATTCTAATGAACGTTGCGTTCGTTCTCTTTGAACTTTCTTAGTCATGTTTAAATGTTTATAATGCTATCAAGAAATATAGTTTTGCCATTTTGTTGGGTAACACCCATTAAGATAACTAATCGCTCCATCATGGCTGCGAGTTCATACATGACTGTTTGCATTCCTGATCATGTGACGCGTGACGTATGCATAACGTGAATATGCATACACCTGCGAGCTCGTACCGGTATTACCTTCTTGTTGGCTTGACCGTTGAGAAAACCATACGTATATGCGCAATTGTACCAATAAATATATTCTGTCGATATTCAGCTTCAAGTGTCCACTTATACTATCAACTTTAGAGAATCGACATGAACTTTCTATGGAAGGATCAATTGGTTCGGCGAGCGAAGCAGGAAAAATTCTTAAAATCGAAAATGTTGATAAAATCGTCTATGGATTGTAAAAATGGAAGAAGGAAAACCAAGATTTATTGGACAGTGATATTAGCAACAAAAGAAAATATTACAGAATAATAGTATTATTCTATAACACAAAGGAACGAAAACACGGAAAAACTGAAACACATTTTTCTATTATGTTCTAGCTATTAAAGTCATCATCAGAGGAACTAATTTCTACTTCACTTAAGTTTATTGCAATCGCAGTAAACAATTGTTCCGCTTCCTTTCTCTTGCGAATTGTTGTAGCCTCAAATCTAATTTGACCGGTGCTTTAATAAACAGTATGGTCGATCTACTTACGGTGGATCGAGCCTGTCCGAGCGAAGCAGGACAAATTCTTAAAATTGAAGATGTTATAAAATCGTCTATGGATTGTAAAAATGGAAGAAGGAAAATCAAGATTTATTGGGCAGTGATATTAGCAACAAAATAAAATATTATAGAATAATAGTATT
This sequence comes from Megalopta genalis, assembly GCF_051020955.1. Taxonomy (NCBI): domain Eukaryota; kingdom Metazoa; phylum Arthropoda; class Insecta; order Hymenoptera; family Halictidae; genus Megalopta; species Megalopta genalis. Next base: position 8,155,348 of record NC_135024.1, read on the forward strand.
ATTCTATAACACAAAGAAAAACTGAAACACATTTTTCTATTATGTTCTAGCTATTAAAGTCATCATCAGAGGAACTAATTTCTACTTCACTTAAGTTTATTGCAATCGCAGTAAACAATTGTTCCGCTTCCTTTCTCTTGCGAATCGTTGTAGCCTCAAATCTAATTTGATCGGTGCTTTAATAAACAGTATGGTCGATCTACTTACGGTGGATCGAGCCTGTCCGAGCGGAGCAGGTCAAATTCTTAATATTGAAGATGTTATAAAATCGTCTATGGATTGTAAAAATGGAAGAAGGAAAACCAAGATTTATTGGACAGTGATATTAGCAACAAAATAAAATATTATAGAACAACAGTATTATTCTATAACACAAAGAAAAACTGAAACACATTTTTCTATTATGTTCTAGCTATTAAAGTCATCATCAGAGGAACTAATTTCTACCTCACTGAAGTTTATTGCAATCGTAGTAAACAATTGTTCCGCTTCCTTTCTCTTGCGAATCGTTGTAGCCTCAAATCTAATTTGATCGGTGCTTTAATAAACAGTATGGTCGATCTACTTACGGTGGATCGAGCCTGCCCAGAAAAGCAGCGTCCTTCAGCCATGCCGACAGCACTGTCAATTGGCTCCCATATGTCGGGGTTGTAGCCGAGGGAAAAATACTCGGAGCAAGGACACTTTCCCCGGTCGACTTTACCCCGGCAGAGACAATGATCCCGCAAGAGCGAGGATCGATAATTCGATATAGATCCAGCTCCGAGTGATCCGCGATTCGTAGCTCCGTTTCAGACGGCGACCGGGGTTTCCGTCACGTCTATTACACACTCCAACTGGAGCATTCGGACGTGGTTTGTTATTTCGCCGAGTCGTGCAGTTGCTTATACACTCGCCTTGTTGTGTCTACAAACGCGACCTGCGCTGGCTAACGACAACACTTACATGCAGACGTTTATTAACTCTTGCCTTCGCCGTAGGTATTCCCTTTTGCAATTTTTCCTGTCGATCGGTTCTCGATATTTAAACTGTTTCATTTGTTTGGATCAATTAACACATTCCAGGTAAAGGTGTCGTTAATTGTTTCGTTAACTGTCTCGATAACCTTTTGCGCTGAAATGACATATTACACGCCTCCTCTTTGCTCAGGAACAAGAAGTTAGATAAATAATGAAAGTAGTTGGAATATGAAAAATCTCTCGTTGCATTGTGCATTTCGTATCGTGTCGAAAATCATCGTATCGAACAGAGTTGACAACAGAGATTTTTTACACACTGGTAATCTCGTAAATAACTGTTTTAGAAGGATTCGTCACAGGCACCCATCGATAAATTTCTAGTGCAAGAGGTTAATTGTATCCTTAATTATTTCGTACAGTTTTCATAATCGGTCAGTTTTTTGTCCGAACGCAGCTATATTTGCATTTTCTTTGTATTAATTACCTTGAGTTCCTGCTCGCGGTTTTACTAATGCTTTCGTACAATTCTCTATCCTTAACCAGTCAGATGTTTTTGACAAGTATTGATAATGTATACGAATAGAGAATTATTAGAGAATAAAGTATTAATAAGAAATTGTTCGAATAAATACATAGAATAGACTATGACGAATAAACTATGAATAATCCTTTATGGTATAAAATATTCGACTAAAAAGAATTCAGTCGGATAATTATCTTAGATAAATATTTGTGCTCGAAACGATTCGAATAATGCCCAACTCTGGTTTGGATAATAGAACAATTACTTAAATAAAGTAATAGATCTTGATTTTTACTGGTTTATACAATGAATACTGTCGTCTGTAGATCACTCTAGACTAATTCAATTACATTGGATAACAAGGTATACAAATATCGAAGGTGCAGATAATCGAGGTATCACTAGAATATAAAATGAAAAATATATTGGACGCTCGAACAGAAAACTCGGTCACTTTTTCAAAAGGAACTAATTGCGAGTGATTTCCGTAAAAGCCGAGTTCGTCCTATACATGGTCGTCGCTTTAATTACACGGTTCCGTGACAGGCAGAAAAAAAGAAGAAATATGTATTTAGTGCCGTTCGTTACCGTCTTCAAAGAATCCGTACCATCCTCGAACACGTTCCACCTCTTTCTCCCATTTTTCCAGTCCTCCTCTGTCGAGTTTCCCTCTTAACATCGTTTCAAAGTTCGTCGATGGGAAAGTAGATCGAAGCGTCGAAATGCAATCAGCGCGCGATGAATAATTAATTTCTGTAATACGCTTTCGGCGCGGGGACAAAAATTCGCACGATTAATTATACATACAGCCGGCGGCATTTTTTTCTTTCTTTCTTCATGAGAAGCAATTTAAAGGGGAACACTCGCGAACACGGAGCCACTCATTCGGGCCATTCATACAGTCGGATATCGGTAATTTGATCGAGCCGAATGTATCGGCGAGGACGAGTTGTATATATCTTTTATACGCGAGCAAGGGCTGAATGGAAATTCCGATTTAATATCCGTCGATCGATGCGTGCCGATTTAGTGCGTCGCTGGACAGTCGATGATCATTCGTTACCCGATATTTAGATTCGTTTGGGACATTCGTTGGAATGCTTGATAAATCGTTTGATTAACCCTTTGCACGCGGAAAAATGTTCTCGCCGAACGTAACAGATATTCGAACGTATTTATCCCCGCGATAGTAATAAAATGACAAAGCGTTGGAAATAAGCAGATTGTCTCAACAACATTGAAAAAATAGGAATAAAAGTGAACGAATGTGATACGACAAACCTAACGTTTATGTAATCTGGTAGCATCCGCTTTTATCTTACTCTTATTATTCAAGACACCGTAATTATCAGTAGTTATACCTTATTCTCGGTATTTTCATAGTATCAAATATAAAAGCGACGATTTATCTCGGCTCAGATTAAAGTAATAAAACGATTATATTAATTCTCTGTAAGCGTGAAATATTTGAGTTGAATAGCAGAACATGTTGTTTTAATTCTGAAGATAAAATTACAAATTATAGCTGAATGTGACACGTTAATGTTACACATTATTCAAAAAAATGATTAATATCTTCAACTTCTTCACATTTATTTATTGCCACGTTGAGCTAATAGCATTCTAACTTTTTATTCTTTACATTGCAGGTAAGAGACTCTAATCATTCTCTCTTCTAAGAACCCAGAGCCAGAGAAACGTAGCTATAAAATGGCGATCCTGAGTAAGTAAACGCTGTAAATAATATTTCTGTTGCAAACATTTTTCTCTACGAGCTACAAACAATCATTTTCTTATGCCTGCTATTGTTTTAAAAAGTTCTCCACACACACTCGTTCATCCAAACGAACCGTATTCATTTGTTCGTAAAAATGTGACATATTCGGTAAACAATTTCACGTAAATGCTTTCGATAACAAATATTCTTTGAAAATAAATTTCGCTCCTGGTTCACATCGGTCTACAATAATAAAAAAAAAACGCGAGTATGTCACGTAGAAAATGGCACGAACAATGGTAAATCTCACGGTAAATGGCACCGTTTCACTCGATATAAACTCGTTTCCGCTTTTCGCCGGCTAAATTCGCCAACAGCCGCGCTACGCGTCCTCTCCGCGAACGGTTTTAATCGCTCCGTCATTTCGCGTCGCGAAAACTCACGGCCGAATTATCGCTTCCGCCGCGCGGAAATTGCGTCCGAACACAATACCAATCCGCGCACGGTAGCTCGCGTCGCCGATAATCATCGTAAATTGCCGATAATTCCGCCGCAAACATCAGGAAAACCCGCGTTTCGATCGATTTCCTCGGACGGGGCCGCGAACGTCGTGAAAAACGGACGATCGATACGGAACTCTTTCTGTCTGTGACTTCAATTATATTACAAATTATAGTACGTTATGGTACAAAAAATATATATATATATTTTTTTTTGTACCATAACGTACTATAATTTGTAATATAATATAATATATATATCAAAGTACGCATCGATCCGACTTTTTAATTTTAGTCTATGTATACTTTCTCGATTTTATTTTCATAACGTACTATAATTTGTAATATAATATAATATATATATCAAAGTACGCATCGATCCGACTTTTTAATTTTAGTCTATGTATACTTTCTCGATTTTAAGGGAGATGCATTTATCTTTAATAATAATCTTTAATAAATGTATTTTCATGTGTATATTCGTCACGAAGAAGTGGCAACATTTTTTGTCGTGTCGAGTATACTCGAGATGCGTAAAAATCTGCTGTTTAAATTGTAATATTAGTGAAAACTAAAATATATTCGTAAATTTGATGTTTCGAATATTTGAAGGCTAAGACGAAAAGCAAAACTCAAAATAAGTATAAATAATCGTTATGAAAAGAGACTGTAAAGGTGGCGACAGCTTTTAAAGCAGGTTAAATGATGTCTTCAATTTTCGTAGTTTCTACTTTAAATCATTTTTAATGCTCCATAAATCTCTGCATGAATAATGATTCTTAGTAAACGTGGCATGATTATGCAAACTTATGCAGATCTATGCTTTCGTAAACAAGTATCGGTATTGCAAATTGGAATATAGAATGTTCTCGTTAGTGTTAACAAATTCGTTGGGTTATCAAGGATCGGGAGAAGTAGACAGAGAGATTCTATTGATATTTCCATCGTGTCGTGCTGAAGCTATTTTCGGAAGCTACGAATGCATAAGATCCGGAATCTAATTATCGGTCAACGCAGCGTCTATACACGTGTGTTCGGTGTAGGTCGCATTGGCACACAGGCTTCGCCGACATCGTTTTGACCGACGTGAATTCATCGAAACCAGGTACGACTGACGTCACCGTTAACCGACAACAATATTGATCAACAGCAGCAACTCTGAAAGACGCGCATATACATATTCACCGAGAGACTTGTAGGCACACATCGACACCGGTAATTCCAGGAACTGCCGATTGTTTTCTTTCTTTAGCTCGCTGACTAAGGGGTAGTAAGCGGAACTAAAGAACATCAACAAACCATGTTCTCCCTGTCTTCGCAGCAATTTCCCGGGGTTTGCAAAATCGATCGAAAATATTGGGTCATTCGGAAAGTTGTTCCGCTCTTTCACGAGAAAATGAAAGACGAGTTTTTAATGTTTAGAGTCATAAAGACTTTTTGACATTTTTCTGCTAGCTTTGAAATTTTGTGCTCATAGAAGTCCTGCTTTTTATCGGCAAAATACCGAACCAAGTGCGTTTTTAATACCCTTACAAAATCCAATGACAACCCTGCATCGCTATATTGTAAAAAAGTTCTAACATAAGGGTTGCTGTTCTTATATTATTACAGAATTCTTTACATGAAAATTATCTTTATCATAATACAGTTTTTAAGCTAATTTTTCTATTTGTAATTTATAATGTTAGATGATTAGAGGAATGACTGCTCCGCCATTAATAATTCTCTAAAAGAAGAAAATTTATGTTTATTGAGTGTTCGCATTTATTCTGATAGTAAAATATGTCTAAAGAAATAGAATAGAATTTTGTTTAGATTTAACCCTTTTACAGAGTTCATTAAAACTTACACTAATGGTGATTGGGTCGCGTAGACCCGATTAGAAAACTGTGAGCATATTTTTAGAAACTTCACCATAATACAATGTTATAGTGTTTATTATACGAAGAGATGTGCATAATAATTACTATGAAAATACAAAAGGAAAGTTGAAATTGATTTGTAGAATAAAATAAACTTGACTCCAATGAGGTGGTCATTAGAGAAGTTACATCCGATCATGAAACACCATAGAAGGATTAAAACAAATTAAAAAATCCATATTCGGTAAATTATATTCTAAATGTTCGCATAAAATTTCAACGTCGATTCTAGTTGGCATTATTAAATTCCATTGAACGCAAATGTTGAATCATTACAGTTAGAAATACGCTGGATTCGCGGAACGAGTAGCTCACACCTATTTCAAGAGTTCATTACATGAACAAGAGTTATCTCTGGAATATCTGTAATCATCCAGGAAAAAAGTAGCGCCTATATCAGTCCCAGGAGGTTGAAGTCATAGGAATTCCCTGAGCCGCAATCAGACAGCTCGAGACTTCGATTTTCGCGGAAATAATTTTCTCCAAAGCGAAACTATAACGGTGCATCGGTCGAGAAAGTGTGAAAAATTTCGAGGTCGGTCTCGAAACTCCGGCGACACTCGCAAACGTAATTATCTGGGGTGAAGAAAGAGAGAAACACGCCGACAGCTCTACTTTCACGATGTGCACCGTGATTAGGGTGTAATTACGGGTGGCACGGCTCGGTGAACGAAAAAATCATCGGTTCTTCGCCCATTTTCCACACATTTTTCCTTGAACACGTACCTTTTTCGACTGTCTGCCTTGCTCTGCGCTCTAATATCTCTTGATTACTATCGTCTAAAGCTGAGAAATATTTAGGAAATTTTATAGTAGCCATCAGAGTTATGCATTATACGAATATACAGGTTGTTTCAAAATTATGTTAATCCCCAAAAAGGGGTGATTTCTGAGGTCATTTGAAGAAACTTTTTCCTTAGCGAAAATGCAATCCGCGGCTTCGTTTACGAGTTATTAAAGAAAAACAGTGACCAATGAGAGACGAGCTCGCGTTAGGCGGCCGAGCCGACGAGCGATCGAAGCCCAGTTCCCCACTCATTGACTCGGCAGTCTCGCACCAGCCGTTCTCGCCTCTCATTGGTTAGTGTTTTTCGTTAATAACTCGTAAACGAAGCCGCGGATTGCATTTTCGCTAAGGAAAAAGTTACTTCAAATGACCTCAGGAATCACCCTTTTCCGGGTGGTGTGTGTGTGTTAACATAATTATGGGACATACTGCATATATTTTTCCGCCTTTTATTTTGCAAAGACACAATATAAACTAGTTTCCATGTTAGATACTCGGATATACGCAGTATTATTTCCGCAGCTCCGAGAAAAGAAGAAAAACTTTATTAATAATATTCGATACGCTTTTGGCTGCTGAATCACCCCTTACGAGTTTTACTGCCACTCCGCCGCCCGCAGATATCCCGTGTATACGGGTGAATAAAAATACGATGAAACAGAAATAGAGCCATTAAAATAGACTAAACATTACAGGTAGGCGATTTATAAAATTCTCCTGAACTGTAAAGTACTCGTTCACACTAAAATACTTCGCCGCCATCGTCATAAGTACAATAAAATGGAGATAGAAACAACAATATTCCCGAGCGAAATATTACCGAAATGGAAAAAAATAGATCGTTCCTTTGTCTTCGAATGAATGGACATAGATAGAGAGAAAAAGAAAGGAGTCGCGTCCGTGATTATCTCTCGTTTTCCCATGACAAATTTACGGGTTCGCTTTTCCGCGTATCGAACGCCGTTATCAAGCCGTAAACAATCGACTCGCGCGTCGGCACCGGCGATTTCCACAGCAGATTTTCCCTTTTCTTCGCGTTCGAGTTTTGCTAAGCAGGTCACAGGCTCGGTCATTCCGCGTGCGACCATTTCACGGTTAAACTGAACGTTAAATAACAGACTGTTACGGCGACGGCCAGGGTCCGAGGCGACTCACGTACGCCGCCTAATCGCGCCGTGATTACGCGGTTCTCCTCTTTTTTTTCTTCACATACTTTTGCACGCTTGACTTTCCACGGTGATTGTCGTCGTTTGGCCCGCGCCGTGTTTACATGGCTGACCATTCGCGAATGTACGGCAAACATCGCGAACAAATAACTGCACTGCGATTTTCGCCGTGGGGTACATTGTAGTTCATCGAACGCATTAACAAGAATTCTGCCCGATTGTTTCCCAATCAATTGCCTGAAATAATCGGCCGCTGAAAGTTACTGTTTGCACGAGAATTTCGTATCGTTTATTACGATATTATTGGTCCGCGGATTTTATGCATTTATGGCGAACACGAGTAGCTGATTTATAAAATCGTGAAGACTATAATAAGAAGAATCCAATAATACTGCTACACTATTTTTAACTTAGCGAAATTATTAACAGAAGCAATTTATTCTTATTTTAGTTCAGTCGCTTACAATTCTGCTGGCAAATTTTTATTTGGCATAAAGATCGGCGGTCTACTAATTGGTAGACGCAGCTTGCGAAGAAATTTTATTACGATACGGCGGTGCAGTATGAAAAATTTCTTGTTCAAGTTGCGTTAAAATTTGTACTCGTGTAAATAATTTCGAAGTATACTTCTGCACACTAGGCTTGTTTAGCGTCGTGCATCGACGACGATTTGTTTGTTACGTAAAATAAACAACGGTAGAAACGAGAAAAAATGCAACGGACTTGGAAACCGCCAATTAAAAGTGCACCATTCTCTTTGGTTCAGCTCTCGCTATCTTGTTTATTCGCCGAGAAATTCTTAATCTAAACTGCGTTACAATGACTGTAATGACACCAATTACACCGTTTTCACATTTGCCTTATAATGAATATGCATTACGAAAATATCGCTCGGTTAAATGCTCGAAGTCACGACATTTTTCTTTTGTTCCTTCGATGGCAGACTGCAATTGTGAATATACGTAAATAAAATTAATTATTTATATATATTTAGGGAAAACTTTTATCATGACAAATTGACACCTCGAAGAACTCTCACGTACTATAGTCGTTGACTGAACTTCCCAATAATAATAAAAATTAAAATATAAAGTATTAGAAACGTAGACGCAATAATAAAAATGACAGAAGCGCATTCGTTAAGATTTCACACAATTTTAATCACAATTCACGTAATATTACGATCTTCGATTGAACTTCGCAACGATAATGAAAATCATAATTAAATGCACAATATTACAAAAGTAAGTACAACAATAAAAATTTTAAAAGTGCATTCATTGACGTTTCCCACAATTTAATTACAATCTACGTACAGACAAATCAAATTATTTGTTTAAAACAAAGTATAAAATCATTTCGGCCAATCCGGTAGGTCCGGAATTGAACAAATAAAACATCGGGTCAGAAGAAGCCCAGAAGCACGACAGAATTAACCGTCGACGGAGCGAAAGTAAAGAGAGCTATTCCGCAGACTGCCATTTCTGTATCAAACAATTTGCTTGCCCGTTGAAGTTAAACGACCGTCGAGGGCTCGGATCGATACGGGAACGATTAGAAAGAGGAAAACAGACACATCTGGAGGGATTACAGCGTAAACGCGTCTCGATGTCGAGGCGTCCACTTAATCGACTCTTTGTCGGTGTGCAGGCTTGTTGGTAGTAAAGAGGCGGGGTGTGGTGGGGAAAGGGAGGAGAGAAATGCGGGGGTGGCCGGGCAGCAGAGACTGAATTAATTTCACGGTAGAACGAGATTGGAAACTCGGAAGAGTCCGTAGGCTTCTCGCAGTCCCACGGCCCCCGGGTTCCGCCAATTTTCTGGAAATCCGAACTCGCTTGACTCGTCGCGGGCTGCTGCAACGTCGTGAGACTCTTGCCGCGTGGAAAACTCCCGGGAAATATGGGTCAACAAGTTTCTACACTCGGCTCCCTTATTACACAACCCATTGTGGATGGTATACCGATATTATTATTTATATATCCGGCGCCCTGAAAATTGCGATATTATCCGGCGAAATGCGATTCTACCTCCGAACTAAAGCTCGCGACGTGCTACGAAGCTTGCTCGTTTCCTCAAAGTCAGCGCACGTTTACCTGTCGGTATAGAAGAGTTTCATGAAAGAATGGGTACCTTGAAGTACCCGCAAAAAAATTTCGTTCCCAAAGTTTGTGCTTGAAGGCACTCGAGAAAATTTATTTCACTGAAGTGGCACTTCAGAGCGTGCATAAAAAATTCATTGATAAAAATGGCGTACTTCGAAGTACGTACAAGAATTGAATTCATAGAAATGGTACTTCAAAGGATATACGGACATTTCGTTTACAAAAAGGTTCGCACAGCGATTCGGTTGCTTTTAGACTGTTAAAAATATTTTAGCGAAAGAAAATCATAGTTTGAAGCATTCGATGCTGGTGAATAAAAATGATACCTCAGAGTATGTACCCGAGCGGTTTTAATGGAGATAAGTTTTTAAGATATTCCGAATATTTTAACTAGTTAAATGGTAATTTGAAAACACTCGATTCGTAGTGAAAACTACTCAACGAATTTTATTTTGGAAAAATTGCATTTTAAGCTGTCTAAAACATCGTTTAAATGTTCAAAGTGTTTTTCATTAAAAAGAATTGGTACTTATTAAAGTGTCCATTGTACTTCGCAACTTCGATTAATAAAAGTGATTTTCTACAGAGTCTACAATGTTCGAATATAGGATGATATTCTACACAGTCTGAGATATTGCAATGTATATAAAATGATATTCTGCATAATCTAAAATATTCAAAATATATAATCATAATCAAAATATATAAAATAACACTCTACACTGTCTTATAATGAATAAAAACGATGCTTCAGTGTCGTGCTGAGCTTTGTCTACTAAAACCAGCATCTTCCAAAATACTTCCAAAGTATCCAAAAAAATAATCCAAAATACTTCTACGACAAAATCTACTATTCTGCTGCCAATTTCGAAAACTTTGAGAGAAAATATCTCCGAGCTGTCTCCAGACAATGTTCTGGAGATAAAGTTCTCTAGATCGCGATCAGGTATTCTCTCGATCATTCGGTTCGCTTAAGAGATCCCTGACAGTTTTACTTTCGCCGAGAACCGTCTTCGTTATCGTTTCCGCTAAAATCCTCTTCATTAGTCTTCCGCGCTAAGTGCCGCGTTTAATCGTCTCGCGTAGCGTCGCGCAGGGAACGAAGGTTCTCGGTATCAGAGCCGAAACCCGGGCACGGTTTATTTGTCATCGAAGTCGCGGAACTGGACCGTAAGCAAAGCCAGCATGGAAGAAGCGAGAATAGATTAGGCACGGTTTGTCGCGTCCGGCTTGTCTCTGCGAATCGTTTTTCGCATCGATCGTCCGCGGGACACGGAGGAAGATCGATCGCGAATCCGGTCACGTAGCCGGCGTTGTAATGATCGCAGCAGCGGGGCAGGGACAATCGCCGGAAGAAGCATGCTTGTAACACTTTGTCGCTTTGTCCCCCGGTGTCAATTCTAAAAGAGTCGCTCCGGCGTTATGTCACTCGCAGCCCCTTCCGTTCGGAAACCGAGGACTTTCCCGTGGCCTGTACCCCAACGAGCACGCCATTATCTTCTGGATAAACGTAACGGCCGCTGGATGCGGTTCCATTTCTTATGCAGCACCGTAGAAACCTGCGGCATTGCCGCCGACGTCTACTTGCGCCGGGAAAATTAATTTTTAAAGCACGGTTAGACATTCCCGACGCGGTTCGCGTAATGGCAGTGCTAACAACCGCTTTGCTGCATTATAGAATCGGTTATGAAAGCGTACGTGCGGATCTGCGATTTTAGATGTTTGCAGGAGCGAAGATATTCGGTGGTTTACGAACGATAACGTTCTCCGAGGTAATTGTAAGAAGCTGGAGTTGAAAGTGTGTACCTGCTTTTAACGAGTTTGGCGTGACGTAGTGAACCAGTTAACTGCTTCTTTTTTGGCGAGAGCAGTTGGGCTGAAAGTAATCTGATGAACGATTTGTAATAATCGGGCAAAATGTAATCTGATTAATAAGTAACAAATATAACTCGTTTTGGTTATTATAACTAATATATGATAATTTAAAATATCTAATTTAATAAAGAATATCGAAGTGTTGTATCCTTTTCATCAAGGATATCCTTAATTACCAAGCATGAGCGAAAAGAAGAATGTTAACCATATGTGGAGTTTGAAGATTTTTGAAGTACCAAGAGTAGTTTCCTCGGAGAACTAGATCGTGCGTCAAACGCTTAAATATTTGAAAAACTGAACAACATATTTTGACTTTCTCTTACGCATATAATGAAATCACGTACTTAAAAATTTGTGAATAAAATGTGACATTTTCATTCGTTTAACACTTTGAGTGCCTCAAAGGTGAAAGATAGAAATAAAAATGAACTTCTGCACCAATATATTCTGTGTACCAAATCTGCAGAGGATCTACAAAATCCAAAAAGACTAAAGTACTCGGTATCACGCATATCAACTTTTCAATCCCTATTTCACTAAATGAATTACCTGACAGTGCTAATTAGCGTCGCGACTTCTTACAAACGCGAAAATTCGACTAATCGACTAATCCGTAACTTGCAACTCGCAGCAAGAACGCAAATCGCAGGATTTGCCGGAAGTTCTAGCGGTTCGCAGAAACGACGGTGGAAAAGTGGACTTCCGGGTGGCCTAAGCGAGTAGAGTGAGAGCGGGGTTGGCGGAATATTGGCGAGAAAAAGGGATCGTCGCATTTAATCTTCGCCGGGGATCGGCTTGAAAAGCTCGCGTTCGCGTATTCAGCTTCCTTTCGGCTCGCACGCCCACGCTCTACCTCTCTCTTTCTCTTCCCCTCCCCCCTCTCTCTCACTTCCTCCCTCTCTCTCTCTCTCTCTCTCTCTCTCTCTCTCTCTCTCTCTCCGCGCCGCATATCGTTCGCGGCCTGAAGAATTCTTCGTTTTTCACGAGCGCATCCATGCCCCCCGTCTCGGCTCCCTCGCCATCCCCGGAGACTTTTCAACGGAGCTTTTCAGCCACGAAACGAGAAAATAATTCCATTTAATTTGCATAACTCGAGTCGGCTCGAATACGCGCCTCGCGTGTGCTCTCGCGAACTTTAGCCCCTTTCACGGCGCACTCGAAAACCACCCTCTATTTTGCGAACGTTTACTTCGCCAGGAAACTCGGGAAGACCGAGTGACACTTCTTTCTCGAGTAGCCTTTGGACCGGAGAATTTTCATTGCTGAAGTCGACCGAACCATTTGTCGGATCGATTGAATCATTTCATCAATCCTCGTGGATGTTCGTTTCTGATCAGTAGACAGCGGATTTTATGCGTTTACGATGAAAATGAACGAATGAAATACGGGGCAATGGGAACGGTTGAAGATTTTAAGAATACCGTCGTATTATCGTCAACTTGCTAAATTTGTTAAAAGATTGATTGTAAGTGACGTAGGCCAGATCAAAATGTCTTTCACATTTTCATAATTTTAATAAGTTGTGCATAATTTAAAAATATTCCAAATTCTTCTCATGCTTTTACAATTTCATTTTTGACCTAGTAATTTTGGTCAAAAATGCATGAAATTCGCAATCTACTGACTTTTGACAGTGAATTGTACACACTTAGAACATCTTTTAATAAGTTGTGCATAATTTAAAAATATTCCAAATTCTTCTCATGCTTTTACAATTTCATTTTTAACCTAGTAATTTTGGTCAAAAATGCATAAAATTCGCGATCTACTTACTTTTGACAGTGAATTTTATACACTTACAACATCTTGATCGTTGTGTACGTGGGAAAATGTTGTCTCTTTCGACAAACTTGGGACAGCCGGTGCCAATTGGCCGTCTAAAAGCATCGACCGACCAGTCACAGACTAAAAAAAGCTAACTTGCAGAAACATAATTCGCGATCTCAAGGTATTCATCCTGCAGAACCAGTTTCCTCTAGTTTCATTCACTAGATCTTCGAACAACAGCGTGGTCTTAATCTCTTTTCGCAACAGTTAGTCACTCGGACCGCGAGAAAGGGTTCGCTATAGTCGGAGCTGGACCAAGACAAATTATTCTATCCGCCAGGCGAAATGGGTTGCGAATTCCTCGCGGTCCCGGTTCGTTTGTCGCGAGTTTCGCGGCGTCGGACGCGGTGCTTCCAGAATCATGGAAATTACCGGCGAGCCCCGCGTTCCAGCCGGCTTTCGATTTTTCCGGGCTCGAAGGAGACAGAGTGCGAAAGCGTGTAAGCGGCCTGTCGAGAGAGAACTCGAAGCTCGGCTCCTCTCCGGTCGGCTCGGCTCGGCTCGGCTCTGGTAGCAGAGCAGAGGTCGGAATGGGCGCGAGCATCGGCCAGGAAATCCGTTAAGCGGTCGACTTCTACACTCGATGAAGCTTGTACGCACGACACCAGCGGAACCTGGTAGAACGCGTCGCTGTTTCAGCAGAAGAGTTATGGCCTGTCGTTTGCTACGGCAGAGTAGGTGGTTTCGAGGAGCTGCCGGTAGAATGGCCGAGAAATTCCTCGAACGGTGGACGAGAACGAGCTTGTGTGCAGGATCAAAAAGTAGCTGAACTGTGAGTCGATATCGGACATGATTTAATAGTTAGGTATGCTTCTAATTTGTTTAACGTCCCTGTTACAAATAGACTAACAGTAAGAGTGAAATGATTGAGATGATGGATGAGAGCGATTACGTCTGTGTATGATCAAGAAGAAAGTCGATGTTATCTCGGTCGATATTAGACATGATTTAATAGTTCGGTATGCTAAGTACCTTCTTCCAATTTGTTTTAGAAATTTGTTTAATGTCTTTGGTCGACTAATAGGCTACCAATAGGAAAGAAATGATCGGAACGATGGATGAGAACGATTATTCCGTGCATGATCGAGAAGAAACTGGACCACGATTTAATACTTAAATACGGTTTTTTAAATACGGTTCAATACTTAGGTACGTTCAAGTATGTACCTTCTTTTTTCTCAATCCTCTAGTATCTTTTTATTCAGTTTTAGTATTTGTTCTTCTGAACAGTTAGGACCATTCGACTGGAAAAGAAGATGAGAAAGCTTCGTGGCCTTGCGAAGTTCTTTTTCCCACGAATTCAATGAAAAACGTAAAATTAGTTTGTACAAAGAGATAATAAAAAAAGCTCTCCTTTAATCGGAAGAGTGAATATAGAAACGAATAGAAAAACGAGACTGCAGAAGAACCTCGATTATCCGAGCTAATCGGATCAACGTAGAACCGTTGCTTAATCATAGTGCCAGATTGAATATGCTTGTTATAATTAATCGAATAATTGAACAGTTATTCTAATTACAGATTAAAGCTCCACTGTGTCGCAAAACGGTTCCGTTAGGTTCCATTAATTGCTGCACTGCAGAATTCGATTGGAAATAATCTAACGAAAGCAGGAATAGCGAACCACGTTTAGGATCGCGAAATTCGCAGGGTCAGCGGCCTAAAAATAACAGCAGCCCATGGCTATCGAACGTTCCTGCCAGTAACTTCCGTCGCATTTTATCGCAGCCGTTAATCCACCGAGGCAAGAAACATTTTCATTCCCGTCCGCGAAAACTACCGACCACCGAACCTGCGGAAAGGTCGACCCACATAGCGACACCGCTTAAATTCCTCGCTCGAATAAATTTCCTTTTCGCGGGGGTGGCAGGCCGCGGTATCGGGCCAGGTTATACCTTTCGCGAGCCTTATCGGCGCTCGTCCGTTGCTTCCTACCCGAATCCAGGACGCTCTACTTTCTGTCGGGGAAACGATACCCAGCCCTCCCGAAAAGCCTCCGTCTCGAGCGCTCCGAGCGGAGAGAAGGGGGGAGGGGAAGGGATTGAATTCTAACGACTGGGAATTATCGGCGCGAATCGCGCCATTCCCGAATATCCCTCGATTGCCTCTCCGTCTACCGACCCCCTGTCGCATCTAGATCGGGATTTCGATTGGAAAAGTGGCAGTCTCGGCGTCTGCCACCGATAAGAAACCCACGGATCCCTGGAACCTTCTGCCGATTTGCTTAGGCGCTTCTATGGCACTTCTTTGACGGCGATACACGTTTTATCGACCGAAGTCGACGGCGATTGCTCGGATCTTCTCGATTCGGAGCGACGAAACGATAGATTGTATTTCGCCGATTCGATTCGGAGATTTATCAAGGGAAATTCGGGTTAGGGCACTATGGTCGGCGCGGATTTTATGCGTTTTTTAACGGAAATCAAGGTATGAAACATTTAACCAGTTAGCTGTGGTGCCTCGTTGCTGTTAAAATATTGGATCAAAGAGGCAGTTTTATTTTATAAAATTAACAATTTCATTACTAATATTTACTTATTCACTTAACGTTAACATACACTGCATACTTGATAAATGAAAAACGCAGGAAAAATCAAATACTTATAAAAGTTAAAAACTCAGCAAAGCAAGGAACGATACATGTGTAGGCCTCAAAATATTCTAAACGTCTTGAAATTTGAGAATATGTTTTTGTTTTACTAAAATTACAATTTGAATAGCTAGCTAGAACACAGCTAACTGGTTAAGAGTACCAATGATTATTTTAAAATCATTTTAATCAAGAAGCAAATCATTGGAAATAATCGACTGCATTTCGTAATTAACGCTGCTATAAAAGTTGTGAAATCTCATAAATTTTATCATTCAACACATACCAGTCGCTTGTAGGTCTCGGTATGTTTAGTTCAATTATTAATATTAAAACCACCTAAGTGGTATAAATGGCCCTAAATGGTACAAATCTATATTATGAAGGAAATAATTGCAAAAATTCTCAAAAAAACGAAAAATCCTCATTTCAAGAGTTTCGGTAACTGTGGCAGAAAAAATCGGAAACCATATCGACCGATTCGATGGTTCCGGCGTTAAATCGATGTTATAAATGGCCCTAAATGGTACAAATCTATATTATGAAGGAAATAATTGCAAAAATTCCCACAGAAACGAAAAATCCTCATTTTAAGAGTTTCGGTAACTGTAGCAGAAGAAATTGGAAACCATATCGACCGATTCGATGGTTCCGGCGTTAAATCGATGTTATAAATGGCCCTAAATGGTACAAATCTATATTATGAAGGAAATAATTGCAAAAATTCCCACAGAAACGAAAAATCCTCATTTTAAGAGTTTCGGTAACTGTGGCAGAAAAGATCGGAAACCATATCGACCGATTCGATGGTTCCGGTGTTAAATCGATGTTATAAATGGCCCTAAATGGTACAAATCTATATTATGAAGGAAATAATTGCAAAAATTCGCACAGAAACGAAACATTCTCATTTCGAGAATTTCGGTAACTGTAGCAGAAAAAATCGGAAACCATATCGACCGGTTCGATGATTCCGGTGTTAAATCGATGTTATAAATGGCCCTAAATGGTACAAATCTATATTATGAAGGAAATAATTGCAAAAATTCTCACATAAACGAAAAATCCTCATTTCAAGAGTTTCGGTAACTGTGGCAGAAAAAATCGGAAACCATATCGACCGATTCGATGGTTCCGGTGTTAAATCGATGTTATAAATGGCCCTAAATGGTACAAATCTATATTATGAAGGAAATAATTGCAAAAATTCTCACATAAACGAAAAATCCTCATTTCAAGAGTTTCGGTAACTGTAGCAGAAAAAATCGGAAACCATATCGACCGATTCGATGGTTCCGGCGTTAAATCGATGTTATAAATGGCCCTAAATGGTACAAATCTATATTATGAAGGAAATAATTGCAAAAATTCGCACAGAAACGAAACATTCTCATTTCGAGAATTTCGGTAACTGTAGCAGAAAAAATCGGAAACCATATCGACCGATTCGATGGTTCCGGTGTTAAATCGATGGTACAAGTTAATGTTTGATTGTGCAACTGTCCCGCGACGGTGTATCGCGCGTTTCCGATTGCAAAACGGTGCCGTGCCAAGAAACAGGGAATCGGTGATCGTAAAATACGATTCCGGCCGAATTTGCAACGTGACCGGTGTCCGATGTGAGCCAATGGAAGGAAGACATGAAGAGGCTGACATTTTCACGACACTCGACTCGCTCCAGTTTCGTGCGCGAGGCGCGGCTCGGTAAATTGTATTTCCTGAGTGATTCAGGGCCCTGCGAATTTTCCACGAGCCGTCCAAGGACACGATTGACACACGATTCCCCCCCAGTCAGTGGAGGACGCGACGCGTCACGGAATTAGGATACAAATCACTGTCGGTGTGTGTCGAAGCGGGAAGCATTAGATATCGATTCCTCTGACGCGATAATCTCCTGTCCTACGTTGCTCCATATCCTATTGTTTGCTTGATATCGCTCTGACAATTGTTGCAGAGGCTGAGGCTACGAGAGACGCCGTTTCGTGGACCGTTGTGACCTCCATTTCTCTGTACGCCAAGCTTATGGCTCAGTCGGCGAAAATATCGAACATCTTTTTATGCAAAATTACAATTTCTCGCGTCTGTCGTAAGAAACTGGAGCTACTCAGGAATTTCTATTTTGTTGAATTGATAAATGAATAGTAAAAATTAACGAGTTTTTAATCTGTAAATGCCATTTTTAAAGAAGTTCTGGACTTTAAAATGAATAAACTTGGCTTACAAAAAGATTACACGAATATCCGCAGAATTCATACTCATACGAAACTCAAAATAAGTGACAGGAACGCAGAATTTTGAAAAAAATCCGTTTGGCAAAATGTGACGCTGGAAATACGCAGTAACACTGTGAAAGAGGTTACGTCAGAAACAAGAAGATAACGTAAGCAAGGAGACAGAGAATGACACGTAATAAAAATCCAACATTTCATATGGACCTACGTAATACATCGACACTCTTCGATTCTTTTAGTTTCTAAAATTGTAGCAATTTACTTTTGTCACAAGCGCACGAAATCTACAAACTATCATCATTTGATTTTAGAGCAGGCGAAATTTTGTTCAGTTCACTGTTTCATTGTTCGAAAAATTACTATTTATTGTCGTTGAAAATTGTTGGCTTTAATGACTTCTTGGTGGCTGCTGAAACTTTGAACTATCATAGATTTCATTTATGTTAGGGCGCAGATCATTTTATATACACAGTTGGTTTTAACGAAAACAATCTCCGATTTGCAGTGTCACAGATATAATTTATTTTGGTGTGTAATTTTTAATAAAGATATCCTCAATTCTATAGTACCGCAAATTTATTTCATTTTAAGCTAGAAAACACTTGATTGACGCAGCAGTATTCAATATTCTTTCCCCTTAATGGAATTATTTCAGTAAATTTTAACGTCAGAACATACTTAATGCCATAACCAGGCAAAAGATTCTAATTCTCCTGGATTTTTCTTTTCGTGGAGATTGACTATGCAAGATATTTGATTATCATAATAGCGGTACATTTCCATAAAGCGGTTGCAACACGAATTTTTACAAATTTACCCGCCTATCGAAAACTTATAACAAATGCTGTTTCCGACACGACCTACAACTTTGCAATTCAAAGTACATTTTTATCTGTAATAGTTCCCGAAACAGCCCCGAGGCTGGCAATCTTCTGAGGGTGTTCTCACCCCTTAAACTCGAGTCTCAGCAGCTTAAAACAAGACACCTCTTATTTTTCGCTGTAACACAAACGTGCAAAGTTTCGTAAGAACGGCGAACGGTCGGTGCTCCCTTTTAAAAGGCTTTTAACGATGTTCTCGTTTAACCATCTTCTTCGCCTGGTACGTGCCAACTGATTAGTACGAACTCGGATAATTACAATTTCTTTGTTATTGATATCCCCATTCTCGCTAGAAACACCACACAGAATCGCGTACGTCAATAACAATTCGCGACATCTTTATTTTGCATCGTTCGCGAAGGATATTTTAAACGATCATAGACAAACTTTTCCCTCATTTTACATTTCCATTATTTTGCTTTACAAAAAATCTGGAAAACGTAAACGTTTAGCAAACTCTGTATAACGTCTCCGCCATAAATTCGATTCGATGTAACATCAAAGATAATTGCAAAGCCCAAATTTTTAGTTGCAACATCCGGATGTCTGAAACGGCGTTTTCGCAGTCGATTCCACGCCGATTGACGGACATAAGCTGTTTGCAGCAACCTGTGGTCCAGCCTTGATCGGAACGGTGCTGAAGAACCGGCCTGGTCGCGGAATTGCGTACGCTAATTAAGAATCTGGGTTAATTACGCGGCGGCTGAAAAGGAGCCGAGTCAAACTTCCGCGCGCTCGCGCCGGTTTCTGCTAGATAGACCGTGAAGAAAAAAAGAAAGCTTCTTGCCCGAAAAGCGAAGCTCTAATGGAAACGCAAATCCCGGAACGCGGTGCTCGTCGCCGGAGCTCGCTTTTAACGCGACTCACTTTCAGAAGCCGCGTAATCGAATCCGCGGCGAAACGAAGCGATTGGCCGCTGCGTTGACACGCGAGTAGCTGCGGGGATTTCGTTATCGGACTGATTATGGATCTCCACAGCATTTTTTCACTTTTCCAGGCTGGTGTCGAGTGTGCCGAACGGTTACGCAACGCATAACATTAGAACTATGGCTCTCGTCGGGTTTTTATTAGCTCGTTTCATTAGCAAACCGATTTCTCTTCTCTCTCTCTCGTGTTGTAAGCAGTCGAAACGAGATTCTTTTTCACAGAGAAACTGTTAGACTGTGTTTCGGGATAGTCCAAACTGAAAATGTATCGTTGAATTGTTTTAAACAATAAATAAAAAAATAAGTAAAAGTAAATCAGTGAACAGAAGTAAAAACTGTTGATCTTTAAACATCTGTGACTTCGGGAAAATTTGTTTAAAATACTTTCTATACCCAGACTTTACCGTTTAAATCGAGTACAGTTAGCACGTCGTAAAACCTGTTTACCCAGAATTCAAACTATTTTGAACGGATAAACAAATTTTATAAGCGTGGTTTATCTTTATTCGCGACAAATAGCAGTTCAAAGTTGGACAATGTATAAACAGATGTGTCGTTGATGCAGTCTAATTAAGAAATCCAGGAGTGTAGAAAATCGATACAGGTTGTTTAAAAGCAAACTTATGATATTGGATAAGAGGATTCTAAAATGATGAATTTCTTTAATAAAAAAAGAATGTAAATGCAAATTCTTTTCAAGACCAAATAAACGATTTCTCGGAGAAGCTGATTTATAGTTTAAAGAATACTGTGACTGTGCGTAAAACACAGAGAGAATTCTGTCGAGGAATTAACGAGCATAGCCTAATCGGCACGTAAGAAGCAGGAATTTCAGCCGAGACTAACGATCGACAAAGCGTTAACACGTTAATCACGACCGTCAGTTTCGCAATTATACGTGCACAGGGTGTGCCGCGAATTTCGATGGCTTAACGAGTCGCTTTAATCAACACCGGTAACGTAATAGAGATGTATCGACACGGGGAGCGAGGGGGAGACGGAGGGAGGTACCGGAAGACAGTTTGATAGTTACCGTGGAAGTTCGGGTCGCTTCGTGTGTTTAAGAAACAAAATTTGCGCCGCGGATTCGAGCAACGCCGCTCTGTTCAATCGACGACGAATCGGCGAGCTTTCGATGCACAACGATCGCGCGTGTTATATTCTATCTGCGATGCGACGTTCTCCTCTGCCCTGTGCATTGTTCGAATGATATTCTGTTTGTCTTTGATCAAAGATAGTCAACCGACAATGCGCGTGTTCTGAGTTTGCTTTTTGATATGTGCACCGATAAACCTGCTCCCCGCGGTCGAATAAACTACAGTCGGCGAATCTTTTCTGATCGTTGAAGTCTCTGTTGACGAATCGTATATCGGCCACTAGATTTTATCTAGAAATTCCCTGGATCGTTCATTTTCCAAGTGGAAATTAATGGAAAATTTATCGCAGTCGATGAACGCGGATTTTGGCACCGAAACGCCGGAGAAGGAAACGCGTGATCCAGGCAACGTTGGGCAAAATTGTATTCGAAAGACGGATAAAAGATAAAAACTAACGAATACAATTTTATTTGACACTATCGAATCAATATCCAAACGAATAAATGTGTACCTATATGACAATTGACACGGATAAGAATTTATTCGATTAAGATTGAAGATTTGTGTCGGAGAAATATTTATCTAAAATATCTATTCGAAAGAATTCGAATAATGCTCAACTCTGGATTCAGGATGATTCGGTTCTTCTGATTATCTTGTGGTGTTTGTGACGTGTTGTACAATAGTTTAGGTAGATAGTTCAGCTGGCAGAGTTTTGTTGATTCTCTTTGGAAGACCGGGGAAGATCGAAAGTAATTCATTGATTTCAACGAAAGCATTATATTCAGCAACGTCAGGTGAATATTTTATGATCGTCGAGGTTTGGACGCGTATCGTGCCTGCCAACGCAATTTTCTAAGTGACTCATTCTTGCTGATTCAACGGTTGGATAGCATATAGTTGCGATATAGCCGCCTGTCCCTCGTACGCAAGAACGTGGAGAAAAAGTTACGAATTTTGCTTCGTCGACGGCACAATTGTCGTTGCTGTACAATTTTAACTAAACTAACAACATTAAAAATGGAAACACAAATTTTTCCTAAAAACCCAAGAATCTATTAATCATAGTTCTCAGCATTCGGTGACTCGCAGAAGATAGAATTTTCGCAAAAGAAAAATTGAAAACTCTATCTTCTCTCTCTCTCTCTAGAACTCTAGTTCTCTATCTGAGAACTATGATTAATAGATTGCGGATCTAATCTCGTTACAATTTTATATTTGACGTATTAATTTTTGTCATAAGTGCATAAAATGCGCAGCTCAATTATCGATACGCTCAACAGGAAAAAAATGTCTGCCGTAAGTACAGTAAGCTTGTAATTCGTAGGCGAAATAAAAATTGTAGAAGTTAAATGAGGACGCAGTTCTTCGTTTAATGAGTCTAATAAAAGTTTCCTATTTTGGAGAAAGGATAACGTTATTTGAATTATCGGGGATTCCTCGTGCCAGGAAAATTCTGATAAAACGATTTTTCTTAATGAACGCGATACCCTTATCTACCACAGTCATTTTAAGCTAATTGGTTTTCGAGAAACCAAATAACGCTCGTATACGAGTGATAACTGTATTATCAACGATTAAATGTGTCTGTAGAAATGCTTTCCGCTAAAGTTTCCTCTCGACGCTCTCTCTTTGCTTCGTTCTAATAAAATTATTCAAAATTTATGTCACTTCAATCAGTCTCTAATTCATTCAATTTTCACTGGTTTTATTATTATATTTTATTTATTATTATACATCCTCTCTGTTTAACCATAACCGAAATTTCGTCACTGTCGCATACTTGCTTGGCAAACGTGATTTACATAATTTTTATAATTTAAAACACGACCTTTGAAAACTATAATATTTTCAAAAACGCAATTTCTTTGAAACTCTTACAATTTTCCTGGAAGGAGAACGTAGAGACTTTGGAATACTTCGAGGCACAGAAAATTAAAGAAGTTTGCTCACGGACAGAATGATAAAATGTTTATAAACATTTGCCAAACACCGTGCACATTTTAAAGATCGGATTCAAAAGTTAAGAGGTCGATAATGACTCTAAAATTACCTTTTATCAATTTATTATCTCTGAAATCCATTATCGATTTAATTTTAATCAACGGTGGACATCGAAATTCCATCTAAATATAGTAAAAGAATTTCGTTCAGAATTGAATACTCGAACATTTTATATTAAATACAGATGACTCATCCTTATTTTGACACATTGACTGCCATACCAACTATCTCGACAATTTCGCGAAGGCATTTATTTCATCGAATTAAAATTGAAAAGTTAAGTTGTATGACGTGAGTTTCTTTTTCAACATTATTACGCTTCGTAGATTTTGATCAAATTTGAAATGTGTAATAGATTAGCGTAAAAATTAATTTTCAAATCTGAGCAAATAATTCAAAGCGTTAAAGGGTATCTCGTTTTCGGTTTTTTTGGAGAGTAATGTGACACCCGGTGTACGTCCGATCGACAAAAAAGAACTGCATAATATAGCCGATATCATTTCTTGTTCTCGATCCCTCGCTTTTTTTACGGTTATCCTGACCCAAACGGGTCATCCCATATCGCCGAATGAAAATCCTTTAATATCAGGAGATTGAGAACGCGGCTTAAACCCCGACCAAGACCGCCCACGCTGAATAACCCTGAGCCGCGACGCCGTTCGGTTCGTTCGCACACCACCAACCATAGGCTCCGCCATGAGCTTTGCCACGGACGATTCCTCTTTTGTCTGGCGTTAAATGAAATTTTTCACCGAAAAAGGATCCCTCGCCTAAGCTTGCCAGTCATTGATCAATGCGATTTCATCGTGACGCCCCCCCGAATGCAGCGGGCACGCAAAACAATCTTCACGCTAATATAATTTAACTCCTTCAGAAACTAATTTTTACGCGAGTCTCTCAATTTTGTTGAAAACTTGCTTCGAAAGATATCGGGTGTTTTATTCTTCCTTAATTTAACGTTTGATATTTTAATCATCTGAAATTATGCCATTAAAAAATGGCATACTATAAGTATTCACAATAATGTTCACATTCTTAAATTTGTTTGTATTTAATAAATTGCTAACAACTTAGACGATGATGTAGAATGAAGATATTGGATGAAGATATAATGTCTGCGTTGTGTAAGTTAAATAATTTCGCGTGCAAAGGGTTAATCCTTGCGAATGTAATTGTTGACTCATGGATAGCATTTGATAATCGATCTTCATCTCTGCACTGTATTTCATTCTTCCGAAAGATGTTTGAAAAGAATATCTGGGATAAAGTTTCCGTTATAATTGTGAGCTGGATAAAATGTTCAGCGTGTAAGTCTGCGTGAAACATCGAATCGAGCAAGGATCCGCAGCCGAACGATGCTAATAAAGTTCAGTAATATTTGCTTCGGCTTTCGAGCCAGATGAAGGAACAAAACCTCGCCATTCATATCGGCCAATCTGATAAGAGGTCGAAGAAAAACGCGTCTCCGTCCGACCGGAAGTTGAAACATTCAGCTTCATCGCGTCGATTCGGCCGGAGGTGGTCCGAAATTCTGCGCTGCCTTTGCTCGAAAGTGGCTGCCAGCAGTTCATAGCGAGAACAATGCCAAAGGCCAACTTCTTGTATACATATATATATACATATATATTTTAAACGGAGTTCACTGCACCGGGCCAAAAAGAAGGCTAGGCTACCCGAGGGTAGCAAAATGTTTCCCATGTCTATCTCTTCTTTTCCTTCCCTCTCTCTCTCTCTCTCTCTCTCTCTCTCTCTCTCTTTCTCTCTTTCTCTCTTTCTCTCTCTCTCTCTCTCTCTCCCTCTCTCTCTCTTTCTCGTGTGTGTACACATGGAACTGCCCGTGGACGTACGGTTGTTTGCCTTTGCATCCATCAAAGTCACGCCCCGATGTGAATGGCCCTCTTTCTGTGGATGCATCGGATTCCGATTGAATCCCTGTAGTAAGCATCTGGGAAAATCGAAGTGCATCTATTCAATCGCTCTAGGTCTTAGAGGCTAAGACACCGGGGTTAAAGGTAGACTAAGAACAAAACTGGAATGCTTCGTCTTTAATTTAGAGTCTTTGCACTTGGAAGCAATTTCAAGATGTAGAAGCGGAAGTATACGAGGCGTAGATCTTTTACGGATTGCAAGCTTATTCGCTATGAGATTGTAAGAGTTAACCGTTTTTAGCCAAAATTATGATCATTCCATTGAAATAAAAATTTCTTAACAAACAGTTTAAACGTTCGGCTATTTACGTGTTCTCGAATAAACAGGTTGCAGTGCAAAGTATGTAATAGAAAATCGGTACGTTTCAATTGGAACTATGATTACCGCATAAAAGTAAATTGGTATTTCGTTTGTTCTTTGTAGACGTTGTTATAGTTAATGGAAGATTGAACATTCTCTGCTCAACATTAGTTGCGATTTTAAGATTTCGCAATCGTTAATCTCTGATTTTTAGAAGGTCTGCTGTTTGCCTGACTTACTCAAGGCCAGAAGTTGCGAATAAAGGCAGACATTTCTCCATAAACTGTACAGTTTTAGCATTAAAAAATGAGACAATCTGGGAACATTGAAATTAAATTATATTGTTCAATTATACTTTAATAATCTGGGCTGTTTGGAAAGTTTGAAATCCAACTCTTCGCGTTCGATCATTTTAGATATCTTTTAAATCAGTTTTACTTTCATGAACTTATTGTTGCTATAAATATCTAAGTAATAATTTGTACTATCTTCGAAGGAAGTAAAAGATAAGCAACAATGATTTTCGATGAATAAAGCAGTCGATGGATTAACTTTGTAAAGAACCATTCCCAATTCGAATGAACGACCGCACGCATCGTGAAGGGTCTCCGACAAGATGGCGAGCGTGGATGACCGCCAGCCAGCAGGCGAACAATTGTCTTCATGGAACTTCGATGTCCTCGTGAATGAAGAGCTAATTGAATTGGAACGTCTCCAGGATGTATAGGTGATTCCTGAGGACATTCACTCCTGTCCCGCAGGCGGTTTAGGTTCGATATCGTTCGCTATAATAAAGTGCAGTGGAAGGAGCGCTGCGATCGATGGAAAATATTAACGACCATTCAGTTGCACTCAAATTGAAACAAGGAAAGTTTAAATTCGCGTAAAATACCAACCGTATCTTAAGCGTGGAAGTCTATTAATAGACTTTTCAATTACCGAGCTGCGTGTAAAAAGAGCTTCTGAACCATTTTTTACAGAATTCTCGGCTGTTGGACTACGACTTCGAAAAGACTATTAGAAAACCGTTTGTTGCGTAAAATGTTAACATTACGTAATACAATTCACTTAATTCGTGAAACATTTTTTATGGCAGTTCTAACGAAACACTTGGCGCATTTATAATATTATATACATTTATTTTGAGAGAGATACATATAAAAATGTCAATGCAATATTTTCATAATTGATGCAGAGAATTCTGAATTTACATAATGGCACCTCTATTCACTTATCTAAATTTCAATAGATCCATCAGATATGCTCGATCACGACTGTATAGTCAACAAACGCTGCAAAAATTGCGCTGCTGGAAGCATAAATTCTTGAACGCAAGGAGCATAATATCCGCATTGATCTGAAAGAAGGGTTCTCTCGTTCTGCGAGCGGTTTGAAAAGTTTCGTTGATCGCAGCTTCCGGCTGCGGAACCCGTCCCGTAGTGCTCCCGATCATGATCGCCTTAATGATCAATGTTCGCTGCATCCTCGGCTGCTTGGACCGTATAGGCGGGGGTCATCCCTCACGTGACGTCGAATTCAATTTACCGTAAGGCAATCGTCGGCGGGATCGCCGTGAAAGCCGCCGGAACCGACGGCAGATGCATAGATCATCATAGATCCACGCGATGGGATCGAAGCCTGGCGGGAGGGCGCTCGTTGCGCCGTAACCCCATAAATCCAATGCGCGCCGGTGCAGCCTTAACTTCACTGCACCTGACCTCTGACCTTTCGCTGCACGGGATTTTATTGAATTCTCGCTTGCTCCCCCCTTCCTCTCTCTCTCTTTCTCTCTCTCCCCCCTCTCTCTCGCTCCCTCTGCTGCACTCCCGACGAGTGAGGGCCGTGAACAATTTTCGGCCGGATTGTTTCCGATTTAATTCCCGGCGAATCCCAGAACAGGGCTGAATCGGTGACGCCTTGCAGTTTTCTGCATCGAGGACGTCCACGCGGAAAATGATATTACCAGCAACTGCATTGCCTGATGAAATATGATTGACGTTCCATCGTTTTCTCTTGTTGGATACTTGCAGATCCAGGGGAATTTTATTTGAAGTAAGAATAAAAAACAAACTGTTTGAAATAATTTATTGCGGACCATTATTCTCAGTATCATTATTTGAAGATAAAATATCGATTCACTTGAGACAAAGCGATTTAAAATGATACATTTTTTCGTTATTTTCTTTTTCGCTTTAAATTGGCCAAAAGATATAATGAACGGAAAGAGTTTGTTTTGTGAAATCTCCACAACAATTTGTTTAAGGGAAGAGATTGTAAACCAGCCTCTTAAGAGTAAATTTAACTTCATTATTGTTTCAAACAATTATAAAATAAAATGACACATGTTATTTGAAATAATATTTCAATAATGTTATTTCAGAAAGGATCATTGTGAAAGTAACTATGGAATAAAATAACATGTTATTTGAAATGATATTTTTTTCTTTAATTTTCGTGTGATTCAACCTCTCTGGAAATTCGATTCGCGATTCAGTTGTTAGAATTTTGGAAACCGCGGATCTCTGTGAGTTCGTCGAATGTCTATATACTACTGTTTTAATTAAATGTTTTAATTGAAAGGAAGGGCTTTTTGTTACACAACAAATTCCCCTTTGTAACGGCTTCTAAATGTACGCAGAGGACCCACTTAGTTTTTATTCAAGTCGAATGGTGTACTGTTTTTTGTACAGCTCTCATCGAACTTCATTTGCTTCGAACCTTTTTTTCGTTTTGCGTGCTATGTACATGCATGTGTGTTCCATTTAAACAAATTGAAAACGTTCGCTCGGTCGCCCTGTCAGGCAAAGAGACCTTTATTTAACTGTACCCGTTTTGTGTCGTTTGATGTTGCCAATGAAGCCGTAACAGTTTAATTAACCGCGGAAGTTTGAACTTTACTTATGAACCTCAAGGAACTGATATTAAAACAGGTGTTTCGCCTTTCATGAATAGCGAAAATCAATTATAGATATATTAAAACTACATTCAATTCTGATGCACCATCAGTTTTACACTGTTTACAATTTCTCTCAGATAGTTTTTCATAGATATACACATAACTGTAAAAAAGTTAGAGTCAGAGAAAAGTTTCCTTTGTCAACAGAAAGATCAGCCATTTATAAAAATAAAATAAAAATGCTATCAGACCTTGCCCTAATACGTACATTTTCTTTTGTTTAAAAAATCTGCACATTCCACAAATGCATAAATATCTAAAGTCTGCTACCAACAATTTATAACACACTTATCCTTTCGTTGTACAAATTTTTCATTGTCCTTAAAATTACTCTGCAAAAGCAAGTTCTCGATCACACTCTGTCGTTACATAAACATGTCGCCATCCTAAAAATTCGATCGCGAAGCAGGTTTAATAGCGGAGGGCCCACGGTAAAGGATAAAATAAACGTCTCGCATTTCAACTGTCGAGCGGAAGAGTTTTTGGTGGCGGTTCCGGTCGCTGCTGGCTGCGGATCGCTGATCCAGCAGCACGCCTGGATCGCAGCCAAGCGTGTAGAGATCCTCGCCGAGCTAACGATTGTTGCTCGACGCGAGCGGACACGCGAGAAAGCGAAATTCGCTGATTACCGTGAAAACAGAGGAGTCCTTGTTATCGCGTGAAATCGTGCTGCGTGGCGGTCGCGGCGCGACGCGACGCTACGGGGGGGGGGGACGCAAAAATTCGCGTGACTCGCGGTGCTTCCGCCAGCTCGCGTGCGGCTCATGTTTCAAGCGTGTCGACGATGCGTCGCGAGCATCTTCGAAACCACGAAGTACATCGCGAATTCGGTAATGCATGCTAGAGGCGAACGAACCGGAATGCTGGAACTCGCAAACTTCGTTGCGAATTCTCTGCTGCGGCCAATTATCGCTGCTCATTTGATTACAGCGATCTCGATCGATTTCCTGTGCCTTGAAATTTTAGGGAGATACTACGAATTTTAACTAAACGATCCTGCCATAAACTATGATCTTTTAGCTTTGATTTGAGACATCAAAGATCTGGAAATTCTTATAGAAATACATTAAAAAATCTTAAAACGACTCCTTGAAATCCCAGCTTATTTCTCCCATTCTATACTTGACGATTTTTTGACATGACCTCGAACTACGTTTTAAAATCGAACATACCCTATCTCGAAGAGGACTGTTTGAGCTTTAATTTGAGTTCTTTAAAGTCCACAAATTCCTACGAGAACGCATACTAAAATAAATCTGAAACGACCAGTTAACATCTCATCTTTATCCTCCTATTTCATACTTGGCGATTTTTCGACATGATCTCGAACTATGGTTTAAAATCGGACGTATCCTATCCCAAAGACGACGCTCTCGGCTTTAATTTGTGTTGTTCGAAGATAAAATATTCCTACAGGAACACATATTAAAATCAATCTGAAGAAACCCCTTCAATTCGAATAAATTTTCCGACGCGATGTAAAGTTACAATAAAATCGTGTTCCCAACTGCACGAGGATCCTGTACCTAATTATACAGTCAGCGACATCCAAATTTGAAAAATCCGATTACTCAGACAGTGAACAGGTGCCAGAAAATCGCAAGAGGCCGAAGCGCGCAAAGATCAATCGGAGGGTCTCCTTCAGCTCCCGAGTTTCCACTCGATGCTCTAGAAATAGCCGTGTGCCACGTGTGTATATTTCAGCATGGAAAACCAGTGAACAAACGAAAGGCACTAGTTTGGAAAGCGGGCACAATGGCTCGTTTGCATAGACATTGTTCGAGCGGCTCGCGTGGGCAAGTAGCGTCGCGAAAAGGTGTAGGAGTTCCTGAAAGATTTTCCTGGGCACTCGGCCGTTCCTCTGCCTCCCTTTTCTCTCTCCCCCGCCCTCTCTCTCTCTTTTTCTCTCTTTCTCTTCCGATTCTTTCCTCAAAGAGGCAGGGCTTTGAAAAGCGTCCGGAAGGCAACCGGGGAGACAGCGCAACGTGTTCCTTTTCCACGGAGAAAAGTCGCTGGCGGCTCGCTCTGTGTCAAGTATCTGATCTCTCCTTCATCGTCGAGCGGCTCCTGGCCGCGTGCCAATCCCTCGCTACAGACTAATATGTACCCCCGGTCGTATAAGTCGGCGAGCACTCGGGAATCGAACCTCGTTTCTTCGGCTTCTGATTACATATTGCACGGTAGCTGCTTTGTCCGGCCACTGGCCACGTCGGGATTCAATTTGTGTCGGTGCTCAAGTTCCAAGGCGATCGATCCCGAAGACATTGACGATCGACGATTCGCGGATCTCGGATTGCTGCCGACAAATTAACCCCTCCGAGGTAATCAACGGTGCTCCTAGATCCTACGCTTTGATGAAAATCGGGCCTCCGAGAGGCCGCACAGTTCTACTCTTTCTTTATTTCTATTTATCGAGATTCTCATAGTATAATGAATGCAACATCAAAATTGCCTGTTTGTCGTAAGCGGCGTGAGTCGGATAAAAATGTCTCCCCTCTGTTAATAACTTTGATAAACTGTGCATAATGCAAAGATGTTCTTAAATTTTTCTGTATTTACAGTTTTTTGTTTTCGATGCAGTCATTTTTGTCAGAAATCCGTAAAATCCGCGGTCTGCTAATGAATCTCTTACTTGAATCTTACAAGGTTATTGATTACAGCATCACGAAATCTTTTTATTCAAAAATTAGACTATCCTTATGATAAAAATTTCTGAGTAAGTAATTTGTATGTGAAAATGGTATGTTAAAACAGAAATGGCTCGCTAGCTGCAATCTGCAAAACACACAGAATAATGTCTAATCGAGAGAAAGAAACAACACGTTTTTATTTATTTCGTAACTAGCTCTTTATAAAAAGATAGACCTTCGGACATTTTTTGATTGTTAATTTAGCCAAAAACGATTATACTCATTTTTAAAAGGTATGCACTCTCGAAATATAGTCTGAAATGCTTCTTCAAAATTTTGTGTGGAAAATACAAAAATTTATTTGAAAGAAGAATAATTATATCAACTAATAGCATTTCTTAACCACTGTAATTGTTCCTCGGTTTCAGTTTTAGAATCGATTGAGCACTAGAAACAATGGGGACAGAATGGAAAGTTAATGTTTCAATCTAGACAATCTTGATCATACTTCAAGAAGCTTAACTTCCGGAAAATTCGTGCTGATTTCAAATATTTAGTGCCAGGAGGAATGCACTAAATGCGTTCTTAGAAGAAAGAAATATTTGCTCGCCGTTCCTTTGTGCAACTCGAGTCCACTGAATCGCACATTCGCAGGCGAAAAGCTCTCGACGGCTGCTTACCCCGGCCCCGATCGATTAAAACGGACTTGACGCGGGTATTATCTCTAGCTACCTGTTACGCTTTTTGTTTCGACTCTCTGCTCGATTCCAGACGCCCCGCCGGAATAATTAAAAATGGCCGTTCCAGTTCCCAATTAACCATCCGAGGCTTCAGTCGGCCATTGAACGTAGCTCGTCCGCGACTGGATGCATTGTACGCCGTAATATCGCGTATAAAACGATTGCGTTAATTGCGATGGTATAGAATGTACGTCTATGTGTGCGGTTGCGTTATAGTCGGCGAACACGATGATCGGGAACGACTCGCGCCGCTTACGATAGCTTATATAGTCCGCGCGGCACAAGAATCAGTTACGGTTCTTTATCTTCCGAATCTATCAATTATTCATATCTGTACCCCATTATACAACCTTTATCTTTCCTATTCAATAATTCATACTTTTACCCCACTTTCGACGCAATACGCGCTCATCAATCAAACGTAAATCATCGTCAAAAAGTCGTCTGCGAGCGAATGGACGAGCACAATCAGTACCGTAAGCTGTTTTAGAAGAGCCTTGCCCGGTTATTTCCGGGCAAGCAAAAAGATCCGTCTTGAAGAATTTCTAACAATGAATCGATTCAACCTCTACATTTTTACTGTATTTAGACAATACCTTGAAGATTGTTCGGAACAATTTTCTCTAAAATCTCAAATAGGAGGTGTCGAACAAAATAGTATCTTCGTTGTATCGTTGCCGAGCTATTTTATAAAAATTTGGGAAATTGTAGAAATGTCGATGCTAAAAACAAAGGATTGAACGAGCGAAGAACCCAGCGAACAAACGGAAGGAAACGGAGGGCGAGGTGCCCGGTCGCCAAAAAATCGGCGGGTCGTTGCTCGATGACGAACGCGTTCGGAGTCGTAAACCGTTAAACGAAACTCGGAAGAATCCCGGAGCAACGTAGAATCCTCAACGGCCGGTTAGCACACTTTACAACAATCGGAAGTTCCGCGGTGGAAACGTCCCTGAAAAACGCCGGCATCGACCGTCGCCGGCCGCGATACAACTTCCACGTTCATCCCTTATTCATAAGCGCGTGCAATATTAAAAACCGCCCCGCGGAACTTTCGCCGTTTCGCTTGATCGTATCGTAACGACCGATTCCGCTCGCGGCCAACAACGTGAAACACGACCACGACGACCGGCCCGATCCTATTCCGCCGATGTTTTCCGGGGTTCGTTCCGCTGCGGCAAGTTGACAAATCGCTCGCGCGGGACTGCGGAATCGCGTCGACGATCGCCGACACGGGAAATCGGTCGCGGATCGCATCGGAACCGATCGTATCGGCCTCTTCTCGACAATTTTCCCGAGGTTTTTAACGACTCGGCTGTTACGCGGGTTTCTTCCAATCACGGTGTTTGTTCAATCCTTTGTTCGGTCGCCGACCATTGCTTTTTTCATTCTTTACTGTGATTTTAAGGTTTCGCTTCGATACGGTCAGATTTTTTCTTCGGCAGCGTGTTTCGATTCATTCGAGCATATTCTCATTTTTGCGAGAAACCTTTGAAAATTGTTGTTAACCCTTCAACGCCGTATGAAAGAAAATAATTGTGCTGAAATAATGTATCGTAATATACACTATACAATAATCAATAATACTGTATAATTTGTTGTTAATGTATTTGTGTGATGATAACGTTATGTTAACGCTAAACCTATCAAGCTCTAAAAGTGAATAACGTGTGTCGCCATTTTTATTATAACGTAAGCATGAACAAAGGAATTCATTCAACCGTTTCTTAAGATAGAATCTTCGTAATTTCATCAATTTGAAAATAAAAACTCTTCGTTTAATGTTAGCAATTCAGAGGTGTCGTTTAGTAACAGCCAAGCAAATACTCGGCAAGTTTACGCAACTTGCCTAATAAAAATGACAAGATTCACTTCGTTCAAATGTTGCGTAAAATAATGTATTATATTAACAAGCGATACATCAACAATATTTACTAGATAAATTATTCACGAGTCGCGCAGATTGAGAGAACTCTGCCGAATCATTTTGTTTAAAGTTCTGCTACAATGTTCAGAACGCTGAAATAAATTATCCGATGCTTATCAGGTAACTAGCTGCGGTAAGTTTAACACGGGGGAGCAGCGAGCAAACGTGTCGCAAATAGTAATTAAAATCCCGAGATCGGCGAATCGACGTAGCCGAGCGCATTCGATACGGCGAACGCAAATTATTCCCGAGGCTACGCCGACTTTCTACGGTTCGGATGCAAATTGGGGGAAAAGGCGGAGGGTTGGCGAGCGTCCCAGCAGGCGGCGGATGTACAAGGCGAACAGTGAATCGGGGCTTTAACGAAGGTAAACTTAATTAAGGCGGTTGTCACTGGCGCGGCAGAGACTTGCGTAGGTTGAGAAGGAGAGGGAAAGAGAGAGAGAGAGAGAGAGAGAGAGAGAGGGGAGAGTTAGCCGTAGAGACCCGTTGTAGCCAATAAATCGAGTATTTCGCTCGTGTAATATCGCAGACGCTTTAGCCCTCGACCAGCGGAACTGTCCAGTGAACCCGTGTGAACCGTTTTATGTCCGCTCGCACACGCCGGCTGAATGATTCTTGCCAGTACGGCCGTATATCCTAGTGTTACGAGCGGTACGAATTATTGCGGCTCTGTAGATATAACGAATCCGCCACTTTTGTTTCGCCGCTTCGCAGCGGATCGTCCAACAGGTTGAGTGACTCCTAAATTCAAGATGTTCATAGACATTGCTATAGAGATGATCTTCTGGTGTCCGTTTTACGAGAGTGTAGCAAAATTGTTACTCGCGTAGAAAAATACACACCCAATTCTGTATTCACACGGCTTTGATTTAACACGGTCTAGAAAATATAACTTGAATTTCATTAACTGTAATTTTCTAGATATATTTAGAGAGAGGAGTATTTTTCTGTGTACATGGTATCCTTTTTTACACGATCTTTTTTCGCGCGGTTTTTTCTGGAACGTATCTACCGTGCAAAAACAGAACTGAGCGTGTTTAGAGTGCAACGTTGGGTTTGGATTTTGGGCACGAAATTTGGTTACTTGTTTTGCCCTCGTTAAAATCGTGATTTAGAAGCTCGACTCATCTTTTAGGAAACGATCGCTTGTATTGTTTCGGTCGAAAGATGATTTATGCAGTAATTTCTCTCAGAAATGTTCGGAGGTCAGAATTGAAACTGGCAGATCTGAGAATACCAAGTCGCGATTCTTCGAGCCTCGCGGCTCGTTTTTATAGAAACTCGGGGTAGTTGGTAAAAAAAGGCAGCGACCAGCATGTCGGTATACATTAATATGAATACATTAGTAATGCTAAGTAATAATGCTAAGATAAAAACGATGACTTAAATTTTTTATTTCTAATCTTTTTGCCACGATTCGGAGGCAATTCGGACACCACATGCCACGATTCGAAGGCAATTCGGAGTCCACATGACACGATTCGAAGGCAATAGTGGCTACTACGTACCTTGTTGCTCCGCGGTTTTTCTTACTTGACAGAGGAAATTCACAGCAACCCGAAATTTGGAATTTCCGGGAGAAATTACTGTACTTCCTTTCAGAACGCCAGAGGATTGGTGAAACTGTGAATTTGGTGCATTTGTGAGAATATTGGGTAGGTTAAGAAGAAGAAGAATAATCAAGAATATAATAATATATAAATATAATATATATATATATAATATAATATAATAATATAAAAATAATATATATATATATATATATATATATATATATAATATAATATAATAATATAAAAATAATATATAAATATAATAATATATAAACAAGAATATTGTGTAGGAAGTTTAAGAGAGGATGAGGATGTCTGAAAATTCTCGAAGAGAGTCTGACCTCTATCTTGAATTTGAGCCCCCGAAAGTTAGAAAATTCCGAGAGAATATTTTTCATTGTCAACACGAAGTAACACTTTAAAGTGTAATTATGTTTCGTGAAATTGTTGATTATCCAACTCGATCTCAATGTTTCTTTTATTTTGTTTTGTCATTCCAAGTAATAGCAAAATTGTAACAAGATAGTTCAGTCATTGTCTAGTATACTAGTTCCTCTATCACCTAAAAACAAATTCAATTATCGTTTATTCTAGTTTTAAAACAGTTATCGCGTTCTAAAAAGTACCCGAATATCGATGGAAATCACTGTATAAATTCCCGTGTACGAATTTATGTTACAATGAAATGCTATTCAACGTATCTGTGAAAGAAATCACAGTGCAAAATGTGAACATTAAACTACGAACAATTCATAACTTCGCGGCCCTTACGTTTAAATTATCACAAATAAAGATATGATACTAACTCCCCCAAAAAGCGGTTCGAAAATTACACCTAAACGCCCAGGATTCTAAGTCGACGTTTCTGCTAAAAAAAAGAGGGGAACTCCCAAATAAGTGGGACGATGAGTCAGCCTAAGTTCGGAACAGTGGTCGTCAGACGTCGCCCCGAATACAAGCAATTACGCCGCACTGTCCTAACCCAGTTACACCGTCTGACCACCTGTACACCTTTACTACTGACGGTCTGACCACCGCAGAGGCTCGCGTGCCGAAGGCCGCTGGATCTCGTCCATATACTGTGCTGCGTGGGTTCCCCGTGTTCCCGTGTACACAGGGTGTTAATAAAAGACCAGGCCCCCTTTCGTAAGGTCACCAATCTACTGGGTGAGTCATCGCGTTGTTATCGCCTTGAGAGTATCGCTCGAGCCAGCCGCAGAGTGTTTCACAGTTCTAATGCCACGAAACTCATCAGGGTTGAGTGATCGATCCCCCAGTGGCCGGTGAATTAACCATTGTGAGTCATGATTTCTTTAGCGGACTTGCTCACCGGAGCCACCTTCGTCGTTAATATGTTACTGCGTCTTCCTGTACTAAGTCCTTCTCAACGCTTGCACAAGCAAATTGAGGGACGAAGAGTTATGATTGAAAATTGCTACATCGACGATTAATTGTAGTCGCTGTTTACGACAGTCGCCTTTAAAATAAAGTATGCTATATTTTAGCATACTTCGCAGGGTATCGTCTTTTATCGTCCATCCTTTAAGCGACATTGTTCAATTTGTGATATCTATAAAAATTCATATTTATAATATGAATATAAAGGAAATAATAGAAGTATAATGGAAGTAAAATAATCGAAGTAACTTGAAGTAACTCAAACATGATCAGCTGAAGGATGAACGCCGAGTGCAAAACCAGTAGCCGGATGCTTAAGATAAAAGCATATCAATGTCACGTCATGTGAAATCACCTGACATTCGAAGAGCGCATATTTCTATCGCTTCGAATTTATTAGAAACATAATTTAAAAACATCTATGTGTTATTTTCAACACGCTGAAATCATTTAAGAAATCTGACTCATCTTTTATTATTATTCGAAGTAACTACGAACTTACATTTGATGTTACTTGGGTCTCTTACTAGATGTCTATATTCTCACAAATGTTCCTTTTTTGCATTTATTGTGCGCACCCAAGGTCTACGTTTCTTATTCTGACAAATTAGAAATGCTGCAATATTTTCGACATGTTCCTCGCAATCGAGCTTTCACACTCCATCAAAAATGACGTATTACTAAATTGTTACAATATTAACCCTTTGCACTCGAAGTTATTTTAACTGTAAATAGAAAATCATTTTTCTAACTTATAGCGTTTTTATTTTACATGGCAAAATGCATTTTATGCATATGAAATTGATTCTTGGGAGTCACACAACAATTACACTCTTAACAAATTCTTTAAATCTAAACTTTGTTCATATGAAAATCATCTTAAAACGTGATGTAACAAATTTTAGTGGTGCCTCAGAGTCGCCACTCGAGTGCAAAGGGTTAATATGCTCTTTGTTTTCTAACTAATGCCATGACCAATCGCATAATTTCACGTCCTATCGCATGATTTTACGTGATTCCGCGTTACGCGACATTAGTACGTTTCTAATTTTATTTCCGGGGGTGTACGTGATACACCCTGTGCCCGGGGTGCACAGTTTCGGCAGAGCGGTAAGGTTATTTTTTGATACGTTTACCTCGAAACGTAACAAGATTAACATTCGTATCAAGATGCCCTATTAAATCCGAGTCTGAAAGGCACACCCTGTAGTTGGCCGAAGGGGTTTGGTCACGCGATGGTCAGCCCTGACTGGTCCTTCCCGAGCCCCGGTCCGAGGGGGGCACGGTCCCGATTAAAACGGAGTATCGAGCGGCCTACGTTTTCTTCGCATACAAGTCCGCGGATCCGCAGCGCGCTAGAAACACGGAAACGGATCTGGTCGACGCGGTGCCGTCGGCGTGGTCGGCCCAATTTGCGTGTGCCAAGTGGTTCCGTGATCCCCGCCGTGGTGCCACCGACCATTTTTTCGTGGTCTCGATCCTTTTCCAGGGGTTGAACGACCCACCGCGACGACGTCCACGCGAGCCTATCTGCCATCGGGACCCGGGAGCTTCCAAATCTGGCAAAGTATCCTTCTTCGTACTATATCCTTGTAAAATCGCCGATTTTCAACGTGTTGCAGACGTCGGACACGAATACACAATTTCCTGAGTAATTTATCGATTAGACGCAGCGGTTTGTCGTTCTTTTCAGTGCACAGTTTAATTAAGGGGTACAGTTGAAAGTGCATTTCTCATGAAAATGGATGGGTGAAATTTAATACAACGAAAATATTGAAACAATTTAGGGGCATGTACGAATGTATTATTTTCCACTCATTGAAATTAGTAAAAAAAAGAAGGAAATTAATGAAGAAAATTTTTGATTCGCGGTCTAATCGTTCATGTTTGTTAATTGCATCGAAACTAGAAAGCTGAAGTATTATTTCTAATCCTAGACTAATTTGTTGATAGTCCGAAAGTGCGCAAAGAAATCTACGAAATTAATGTGTAACGAAGTGCAATTAAACAATTATTCGAGCTAACGCGTCCAAGGAGGCGTCTCGTTCGCGACGAAAACAGCGAGAGTTTGTCGAATCAATTCGACGAACATCGCCAGCGTTTATTTTATCTCCTGCTAGAGATCATAAAGAGCGGTTGAAAGCGGACCGAAGAAAGTTGTTCGCGATTTCGAGATTTCCTCGTGTTATTTTCGAGGAAGTATTTCACTCTCGAGATCCGCCTGATAAGAACGTTCTCTCTCATTGTTCTATTATTCTTCCACAACGATTAGCGCCGACTCCGATATTCCGATCGCTTCCGATTTGTAATTGGAATAAGAAAAAAGAGAAGAAATTCATGAAAATATTGCCCCGAGAGGATACAATGTATCGATCCGAACGAGGATCATAAATGTAGTCGACGGAAATAAGTTGGCCACTTGATTCTGGAGTGGATGTGTCAAACGACGCGCAGACTTTTGCCGTCATCGATTCCGCTCGAGATTTATAATTGAAACGTCTTCCTTTTAAATGACTGATCTCATTTTTTCAGAAATAATTTTCCATGCACGATGCACTTCGAAGTACATTATTACTAGTCCGAAGGATCTTCATGCGCGATAAAAACGTTCGGCGCCAATTCGAGAAGACAATAATTAGATAAAGAATTATGTTTTCTCTTAACAATTTCAATTATCTGGAAGTAGTAAGACAGAGCGTTTAAAATCTTCCGAATGCTTTCAACAGCCTCGCATTTCACCTACTCATTTCTTTAGCAACTTCACCGTCGTATCTTTACCGCTATCGAAGAAACATAATAAAACATTGATAAAAATTTATCGTGCCACGATAAGTGGCTGCTAACTTTACAATGTTATCAAAAGCTACGATATTTTCCGTTTGTGCATGGCATTCCAAACAATGGAAATATTAATAGAATTTAACAACATCTATCTATTATTTTCTTGACCCGTTGATACTAAATAAATAAATCTCGACTTTCAGAAACCGTTTCGGGTCACCGGAAGATTTTCAATTCGCAAATTCCATTCTCCGTCGAGTTCTCGACAATAGACGTCGGCCAGCGACACGCTTACGCGATACAAGTTTCTACAGACTCTCCGGCAACTATGTGCCAACAATACCGACATTATTCTCCAGAAACTTTTCTATCGGCTGTCTAATCGCCACTCCCCGGCAGACTCGGCCCGCGTAATTATGCAAATCGGCCGTAACCCGCACGGCAGCCATTGTTGCGCGGATTTAAGGCGGCGTTAGAACGCGGTGCAGTCGAAACTTCCGGTCCTCGGTGCCACCCCTTCAAACCTCCCCGCAAAACCCCCTTCTGGTAATCCTGGCAAACTCGGTAGGAGACGTCTCTTGGCACGCGTGCGACGCGATCGAAAAAGTTTTATCGGCCGAGACCGATCCGCCGGTTAGGCGAATCGGTGTCCTGCGACGGTTTTATGAACTTTCTGGGACGGTGCATCGATTCCGTTGCACGTCCTCCTCGTTTATCCCGACATGCTGTCGCGCCTACGTTCCACAGTCTTCTGCATCGGACTTTCCAGAAAAATGTCAATTATTATATTCTGCGAGGAGTCGTTATTTCTGTTATTGTTATTTTATATTTCTATGTACAGTAATGTCTCTCTTACGGACGCTCAGATTGTCCACTAAAATGGACAATTTGGGAAGAGGAGATACGATTAGTTATAAATATATTAGTTATAAATTGTCAACAATTATAAAAACGAGCCAAAAGGCTCGAATAATCGTATCTGCTCTTCCCAAATTGTCCAGTTTTGTGGACAATCTGGGCGTCAATTAGAGAGACATTACTGTATGTAGTCCGACATATCTGACTGGCCATTTCTACACTTTCTTTAATCTTCCACTGACACGCCACAACCTCAATATCACGAAGTTGAAGCATTCCACTTGATCCAATTAACATTGAGAAGTTAGGAAGACATCATAGATTGGCGTAGCAATTAATTTCTAAACCTGAGAAAATTATTCCGTCACCCACTTTTTTATGTTCCTCGGGGTGACGATTTCATTATTTTTCGAGTTAGATACTACGAAATGTCAGACTTTTCTATTTGTGTTCAGGTTTCATAATTTATTACAAAAGGGAATGGAATGAAAAACAGTAAATGCATGAGAGAAAGTTAACGATGCTGTTACGTTATTTTCGAACCATTGAAACTGTTAGGAGCAAAAATGAATGAACAATGAAATAATAAAATCACATATGGATTATGAAAATGCGAAAACAAAGCCAGTTGGATAATGATATTGGCAACAAAACAATAGTATTTAGTAATTGGGAGACTAATATTATTCTTAAAAATCTTTGCTAGTCTACAAATTTTTTACGTCCTGACAAAATTAAGGTAAACAACAAGATGCGAAAGCTCGAGAGAACTTAAAACATATTTTTTTATTATTTTCCATCTACCGAAGCCTGAAACTGAACATTACTAAGATTTATAGAATACTTAGAATAATATAGAAATAGAATACTGTACTATACTACCGTACTACTGTAGAATACTGTAGAATATTGTAGAATAATATAGAAATAGTTAAACTAATATTATCTACCGTAAATTTCAATTCGTTACTTTCGGTTTCATTAGCTAAATTTGTGGGTTTAATACGTGGCACTCAAAGCGATACAAAAGATAAAAAGCATAGTCTGGACAGCTCGGAGACGTTAGACTGCCATAGTCCATCACGTCGAGCAGGTATCGCGTTACGAAATCGCAACGACTCGTTGTTCCGCGGCGTCACCGCGAGCTAAACGTTCCAGTTCCGTTTTTTCCTCGCCGGCCCGGAAAAACCGATGGAAACTGATTACTCGGGGAGAAAATGCGACGGGAAATCAATAACAGGGGCCGATGCGTATAACGCCCGACCGTATCCAACGACTTCGGATCTTTTGACGTTTGAGACAGGGTCGGTGGCTCGGATATCCAGGACAAGAGGAAATCACTTTCATTCCGAGGGAGCTGGCATACGTGTCTCCGCCATCGCGAGGCCAGCGTCGTTCGATAATTCGCGAAAATAATGTCGCTCTCGACATGAGTTTCGTGGCCCGGAAGATCGACTGTTCCGAAGCTCGCTACGAAAAATCAAACAACACGGTGTAGAGGCTGATCCGCGAAGGTTTCAGCCTTTTAGTGGCCAACGATGATATATCGTTTTTTCCTACAGTTGACAAAATGTTGTTTTCTCAATACTTTTAATATATATATAATAATAATATTATTATTATTATTTTTATATTATTATATTATTATTATTATTATTATTATTATTATTTTTATATTATTATTATTATTTTTTTTATATTATTATTATATTATTATTATTTTTTATATCATTATTATATTATTATTATATTAATATTATATTATTATATATATTATTATTATATACATATGAGCCGTTTATTTTGAAAGTGGCATAAGTCACTTTACCGTAATGAAAAGTGGTGATTTTTTAATGTTCATACGAAATTATTTATACTGAGAAAAATATATCAGTATCCTGAGATAACAAATACAAGTAAATCTTCTCAAAAGTTAGCATCCATATTTTTAAACGTGTTAAAACGCAAACCCTTAAATATATCGACTTAAAAACAAAGTGACTTATGCCACTTTCAAAATAAACGGCTCATATATAATAGTTTAATTTCTTATTTCTTCTTCCTCTTTCAATTTTCCAGTTATCAGGCTTTACAACATTTTTGTAATTTCTTTCCGAAACTTTATCTAACTTTGTCGAACAGGTTTGGTATATTTCGGTCAG
The DNA here is from genome assembly GCF_051020955.1 of Megalopta genalis. Lineage (NCBI taxonomy): Eukaryota > Metazoa > Arthropoda > Insecta > Hymenoptera > Halictidae > Megalopta > Megalopta genalis. The sequence goes on from NC_135024.1 coordinate 8,197,689, forward strand.
ATGTACACGACTCTTTTGGTCGGCACGAAGAAGATTAAATGACTTATACGAATTTCTGCTGAAATATTCTCTCAGCCAATCAGATGATGAAATATGCAAGATGCTGCAGAGTTCGTTGATAAATCTTCATCTTCTTCAAACTGGGATAAGAAAACCGGTTGCACGGTCTTGATTCATGAATTTGTACGCGATTTATGAGCCTTCCGGTCCGCAAAACTCTAAGTGATGAAACGTGAATGAATTTATAAAGATTGATAACGGATCTTTCGTGATGGAGGCAATTTCATGAGATCCATAACTCATCCGTTTTCGTGTTTATATTTTCTTACATATTATTTTATATTTATATTTGTACCGTAACAATATTTCGTGGAAATTAACAGTTTCATTTTGCACGTACCACGCGTGGAAACAACGAAATATATTGCAAAGATTGATGCATTTGGATGCGTTTAGATCTACAACAGAGAAAAATAAAGAAGATCGTGATCTGAACGATCCACGGATGTCGTCAGCATTAAAAGAGAAAATGAAAGAAAACGCTGTAATAGGTAGTTTCCGAACCACAACGTATCCTGCTTTTAATTTCGGGATTCTTAACAGCCGTTAATTATAAGATTATTAAGCCGGCATTGTTCATTCTTATCGCGAGTTACAAAGACTGTCTTTCCGGTGGAACTTCTAAGACAGAATTAATTCCGTTTCATTGTCAGTGCAAACAGAGGCCGGCATTAATTTCTCAGCGACACATTTCATAAACCTGCCCCCCCCCCCCCCGCACGCTCCCAAGAGACGCCAGGCTGGATTTAATATCTAGAATGCTTTTAGCGGCGAAAGGGTTGATTTGCAGTCCTCCTACACGTCGCCGGTGCCTCGGCGATTCTTTCATTATCGAAGCCCCAGGTGCCCGTAAATCGATGTTACGGAATATCCGCGATTATTCATATAATGTAATTGTTTCGCGCAAGGTGGAGCTCTTGGGATCGCGGATACCACGGCGATGCAGTGCCGTTCGCAATTAATACGCATTGTGGAAAATTGCCAGGAAAATCGCGAAGACAGCTGCTATTGTGCTGCGCTATTTTTAGCGCCTCGATTTTCCCATTCCAATCACTATTATTCTCTGTCCATGTATGGCTTTCTTCTTTCATCTTATTGATTATTGCAAAACACAATTGATTCGATCGTATACAGTGCAGTTAATAGGAACATTGTTGAAAAAAATATTGCGAATTAAATGTTATTTTATATCAAGATCAACTGTGCTTCTTAAATCTCATCGAACAGTTTTTAATGTTCTGTTTAACGTAGTTTAGCGACGTTTTATTCGAACTTCCAAGTGAATAGTTTCTAACGAAAACAATGTTTGCAAACAAAAGTCAAAATTTGTTCCTCCGGATCATAAATGACACACGAAGATCAACTGGGTTTCTTGGACTGAGTTCCTGGATTGCATCGCACGTTTTCGAATACCATCTTCGATTCAATCAATGATTTGTAAAAACCTCAAGTTTAAATTACCCAATTGATCTTCACGCGTTCTCTACGTTATCCAGCTATCAAAGAATATTTCCATCGCAACATTGTTCGCATCGCCAGCAGTTTGCTAGACGTTGCAGGTGGCAATTCGAATGGCCACCCGGCGCACAAGCGCGCACCTTTTACGATCAGCAATTTCAACGGTGTATTAATCGAGCCGCGACGTTTTACCTGTTGCAGAAGCAAGCCAAAAACATTCGCGTTCGACCATTGTTTCCACTCTCTGGACCCGACCGCGGAGAAATTCGCGAGCCAGGAGGTGGTGTTCGACGCTCTGGGCCGCGACATTTTGGACAATGCGTTCCAGGGCTACAACGCCTGCATTTTCGCATACGGACAAACCGGTAAGCATAATCGTTAATCTTCATTTTTGCACGCGTACGGCCGTCGCGCACGACAAATGGTGCGACGACCCTGCTAGTAATAATTCCATATGAAAAAGTAAGTAGAGAGAATGTGTATGCACCGGTTGACTCGAGCTCAACTGGGTCAGGCTATAGTTACCGTAGAAGTTGGAAAAAAAAAATCGCGCGGGAAAACTTTCGCATGATACAACCGCATTTGTCAATCTACCGCTTGCAAAGTGTAACGCTAGTTTCTTAAACGAGGCTTCGACGTTTCTTGATGGACGTTGTCTCGTGCATCGTGCGAGTTCAAATCGATGCGAAGGATCGCGGAATTCTATCCTGAAATCGGTCGCGACTGTTAACGTAGCTAGTAGTCGGGATTCTGCACGGCAATAGACGCGTTTCGAGCTTTGATGCTGCGAAGCCCTTCGAAACTCGCCTGTACGGCGCGCGAGCTTAGACTATTAACTTAATTATGAACTCCACTCACTGCCACGATTAATAGACGAATTTCGAGTTCAAACGCTGTGGAGTCTTTGCAAATGCGCTGCTAAGGGCCCGGACTATTAAACCGACCATTAACTTCGCTAATAGACAAGATTTTAGGTTGATAGACGAATCCCGAGTTCAAACGAAGCGCAGTCTTCCGAAATTCGCTTCTGAGGTTAATTTTAGATTACTGCCTTAATTGGCTACTTTACCAAAAGGCATATATTTAACAGTTGTACGGAATCATCATAACGCCATAGTAACTTGATTTTTGCAGGTATAACTTTTTTTTTACCAACCATATACTTTTTCTCTGATTTATTTTGCGTTGATTTATCATGTCACAATTGCATTGCGTGTAAATAATAGCGTTTCTCAAGCTAGAAATAAATCAATAAAAAAGTATATGACCGTTGAAAAAATATTACATTTGCAAAAATCAACCTGCCGTGAGTCTTCCTTAATTATTTATCCAACTCAGCGATTCTCCTTATTATTAAGTAATCCAATTATACATTTCAATAATTCCTGTAATTATGTTTCACGGTTCAGTGAGCCTTGCAGTTCTGAATTAATAATCATCATCCAGAAGAAATCTCACCTGACCGAGAATCGACTTTAATATAAAATATTCGCGATCCAAGGATCAATTAGGGGAACAGAGACACAAGACTCGATATTTAACCTTGGTCCAGCGAACTTCCCGGTTGCCACACCCAACAGTGCGGCCATCAATGGATAGAAATCAAAAAAGTCATTGCTTCAAATCTTTTCAAAACTATAAATAATATTTTTTTATGAAATCGTATAATCTTTTTATGCAGATCGATGCATCTTTGTATTTTCTTTGACGAATTATTAAGGCATTTTGGTCGAAATTCGATTAGCTTAGAAGTTATGACTTTTGTCCCGGATGCTGATATAAGAGCCGCACTCTTCGCCGGCGTAATTCGTGGCTGATTAAACGCCTTTCGCGCGGAACCGTTCCACGTGCTTTGATCACCGTCTCATTTCATTTGCATTGTATCGGGTCGTCTCGGATTACGGATTTGTCGCTTCGTCGCCGGCATTGTGCGGTTTTTAAGCCGGCCAGCAACGTCCCGCGTTCAGATTATCATTACCTCGCTACTGCGGGATTATCTGCCGCTTTTATCGACCGCGGAACGGAATTTTTTAATATCCTTCCCGCGCGAGGTTGTCCCAGCTTGTCAACGCAAACCGAAAAAGATTGCAGCCTTCTGATTCTTATCCGTCCTTTAAATGAAAATTAATATAATACAAATTTAAAAATGAATTCTACTATAATTTAAATTTCTGTGAAAAAATTCTTATACGACTCAAATTTATATTAAAAATATATTATAATTACAATTTTCATTAAAAATCCATTATATCCTATACTTACATTGAAATCTGCTATAAATTAAACCTCTGCTAGGAATTTTCCATAAATTAATTTAATATTGAACGTTTATTCCAATTAAAACTTGTAATAAAAATTTATAATTTATACTCAAATCGAGAACTCTGTTGCAAGTTTAACTTGTTTGTAGGCAACATTTGAAGTGTTTAAAATAAGCACGTTCAAAGAGTAACGAAGACATTTCATTTTTGCTTTCACGCCGAAAGTATTTCGATAATTTGTTTTTAAAGATTTTTAAGTGGTCCGTTAAATGTCTGTTTCCAACGAACGGTGATTACATTAGCGACGCTATAGTGTCGCGTGTAGCGTTCTTTTCGAATTTAAGGGAGGCAGCGTCGGTGAAGGGTGGACTGGCGTCGCGAGATAGAAGAGTTAAGGGTGGAGAAAGTAACGACGTCAATTAGGAGCGAAGAATAGTAACGCTGTAGGCCGCGATAACTAAAATTTATTATAATGCCGCGGGCAGCAATTTAGAGACCCCGGCCGAGACACCGGGCTGCGCGAGCGTAAAGGTTAAGGGTTAATTTTGTGCCCGGGAAAAGAACAATGTCGGCTTACGGTCGAGACAAATAATAGAAAACGCTTCGTCGACCTAAGTTTCTCGGATATCGCGGATATTTATATCGATGCCTACTAAGCGGACAAATGTCGATTGTAATATTCACGACGAAGCCGGAAGCTTCTCTCTATATTAAAAAAAAATTGGAGAATTTGTAGTCTTTCCTGTGTTGTGACGAGACCCGTTTTGGAATATGGCAGTATAGTTCACTATGAAATTCATTCTTTAGTCTATAATTTTACTATAAAATCTATGCACTTCATGTTCAATGATCTAATAATAAGTCGACAACGGATTTTGTTCGTTTATTGCAACAACTGATAAAGGAAATACAGAATAGTTAAAACATTGGAAGAATTTTGGAATAGTGTTACATTATTTTCAATTGATTAAAACTGTGAATGAAAAAATACATTATTATTTAGCTCTCGTTCCATACAATTGTCGAACACATTTTTTTTGCATAAATATGCAACTATCGTTGCAGCATTAACTATTTATATTATTATTATTATTTGGTATTAGCATTAATTAATCTTTATAAGCGATCATATTTTCTTTCGTATAATTTCTATTCTATTTTCCAAGGGTTTTTCTCGCGAATAAATGACTGAAATGAAATAAAATTTAATTACAATCGATCTCACGTTTCGCAAAGGGAAGCTTCTCGCATAGATTGGAAAGTTAACTGATATCTGGATGGAAAATTCATGGATATCGCTGCTAGATATACTGTCTAGACTCTACCGCCAGAGTCTAGAGCATAGACCCACGTTCATGCATCTTTCAGCGACATCAATGTCTCGATTCCAGACGCTAGATACGTTGTCGGAAGTTCTTCCGATTCCTTATTTATGGACTGCTTTGCATATTCGTAAAATGCACGTGTCTCACGAGAACGAAACAGCATGAATTCATAGTATATATTCGTGATGCATACTCGGTTATATGTATAAAATGAAATAGTAAATTGTCAAGGCAATGAAATCATAAGGGAGTTCACTTGTAGCTTCTGGACTCTAGGCCTGTGTTCGTACAGAATTTATTCCTATGATTGTCTATAGTCTGAGCTCTAGATTCTCAACGATACTATCGTACATCTACCTTGCATATTGGAGAATTTGAACTATCGTTATAATTATTGGATCTCAAAGAATAATTTTTCCCATGTTCTCCAAAGTTCAATCTTTTATTTTATTTTATTTTATTTTATTTTATTTTATTTTATTTTATTTTATTTTATTTTATTTTATTTTATTTTATTTTATTTTATTCTATTTTATTTTATTTTATTTTATTTTATTTTATTTTATTTTATTTTATTTTATTTTATTTTATTTTATTTTATTTTATTTTATTTTATTTTATTTTATTTTATTTTATTTTATTTATTGATGATTGCATCTTCAGTATAATCATGCTAAAAACATTGGGCTCCGCAGCAGAGCTTTCGGTACACTAAAGGTTAACAATGATAAATTCTAATCGTCGAGGCAGAGAAGAAAATCCATTATAAAGTCCAAGAGTTGAAATAAGCTACGACTGACATCGTTATTCGCAAGCCACCCAGTACATCGTTCGCGCTTTATCTGAAAGCAGGAGCGAAACAATTGGAAGTGTCGTCGTTCACAAAAGCCTATCTGGCGTTCCCCATCCGTTCGCGGCGACATTTATTTGTCCCGATAAGAGTGAGATGGTCGTTTCGCGGTGGCGGTTTAACGCCGCAAATAACGCAATTAGAAGAGGTCAGCGTCGATGAACGATCCACGGTTGATCTTACACGAGACATTGACCCAACCGTCGCGGCGCTCGGTCGTCGCGTTGCCTCTTTGCCGTAGCGGGGGTGGGAAACGGTTTCACCGGAGAGGTAAAAAAAAGAAAAAAAGAACAGATAGTCAGATTATGCACTTCTAAAGGTTCTCGCATCTTGCCCGTGCACTTAGTCGCTCGCTTGGCATCGGCGAATCGGATTTAACCTCCCGTTTCGTCATCCTCTCAAGCGACTTAGGCCGAGAGACGATGTCTTACGCGGAAATAGATAGATAAGAAACGCTAAGCTTGTTACGGGGGTTGAAGAAATAGCGGAGTCGATCGAGGGTTAACCATCCACGGTCTTAATGTTCGAACACCGATAGCTTTTGCCTCGTTACACCGCTCGATGGGGCTGATGCTCAATTAACCGGTTCGTATCGCGAGTATGCGCGCTGGGAATAGTGGATTGAAGTTCTTTCGAGGAAAACCTTGTTGTTCTCGGGGATGCAAAACAGCTTGCGACGGTGCTAGCCGCGGAGATCGGTCGAATTGGGAGTTTTGTCAAATTTTTGCAAGATAATGGTCGCGAAAGTATTCTGACGCGTTCGAAAACGGACGATTTAGTTCGCTCATTCTTGGCTTTGCCATCTCAAGTAAAAAATTATGTTACAATTATATAGTGCTATGTTTTCAAGCGATATATCTTACAATGGAAAATGAATGAAATCACGTGTGAGAATATCTAATAGAAGAACTGTATTTTTTAATATAACGTAAAAAGTCAAGATACTCTTTTTGATTATGCAAGAAAAATCGAATATCAGACTGTGACTTAATAACATTACATCAATTTAATATTATACATCATACAGTACAGAAGCCTCTGACTATCGATTGCTGAATGAGGTAACACAACGTCCGATCGTAATAAGAAAAATAATTTCAGCAGTAGATTTTCAAGGAAGAAGCGCCACGTTTAAATATTCCTTAATACATCTTTCCCAACGACACGATTTGCCGCACGATTTCCCCCCCGAAACATAGTCATCGCGGAGCGGAGCGTTCAGCGCAATTTCAGCGAACGACCAAAAAGGCTATCCCCGTGATTTCTACCCCGGTGGGAGCAACCAGGTTATTATAATTAGCGGAGACCGCGTTATTACCATAAAAGAAAATAAATGTGGCAAATACGAATTAGCCCAAACTGGAGGGGGAGGGGGGTGGGCGCAGCTTATCGTAACTGCCATGCTCGTTAAAGCCCGAATTTCGTGGCGCCATGAACTCCCTCGAACACGATAGGGCTGGTCGTTGTTTCTCCGTTGTTTTCCCGCTGTTTCCTGGCGGATCTGATTTTTCCCGCTGACGAGGATCGCATTAATTTTCCAGGGTCTGGGAAATCGTACACGATGATGGGAAGCGGCGAGCACAAGGGCATCATACCGCGGCTCTGCGACAACCTATTCGACATGATCGCGAAACAGCAGAGCTCGGAGCTCACCTACAAAGTGGAGGTCTCCTACATGGAGATCTACAACGAGAAGGTGCACGATCTGTTGGATCCGAAGCCGAACAAACAGTCGCTGAAGGTCAGGGAGCACAATGTCCTGGGGCCCTACGTCGACGGGCTCAGTCAACTCGCCGTCACGTCGTTCCAGGTACTCGAATTGCCGATACTTAGACTCCAGATTGCAAATTATGTTTAAGCATTCGTTCCAGGTTGTAGCAAATGAAATGACGGGTTTTGGATTTTTAAGTAAAACTTTTGTTTCAAGGACTCGACGAATCTCTCCTTAATCGTAATAGCCTGCATTAATGCAAGGACGTTAATGTCTTTTTGAAAAAAATCGGAAAAACCGGAACCAATAAATTCGTTGAATGCGAATTGTGGAAAATCCGCCGTTTCATGTGCATAGTTAATTTCATTAATTTAATGTTAATTTAATGTAACACATTAAGTTAATGTGCTAATTTCATTAACGCTAGATTTACGGAGCACAAAAAACAGCTGTTTTATATTAGCTTATAAAAGTAACAATAAGACATTTATCCTGATTTTTAACAAGCGTTACTTTAACATTTGTCGTAAGTAACATATAAATTGAATAAATAACTCATACATGTATCTTTACGATATGAATAAATTTTAAATTAAAAAGTTAGTGACGCGTCATCTGGGTTCCGTGAATCTAATATTAATTGCGAGGTAGTTGAGGAACGACGGTTCATATGAGACGCGACAGAAAGTCTGCTTCGTAACTGTTAAAAGCGTACCAAGTGATATCACGTCGTAACTTAAGGACTTGACACCATGACGACCGATGACGCTACAGTGGCGTCACGCGCGTGCAAACTATGGCGATCGACTGACGTCAGTTGTTTCACCGCGAGCGGACGTCATTCTAGTGTTAGCACTTCGGTGTTTAGTATTGCCAGGTGCTAATCAGATTTGTAAGTTGTTGACGATTGTAGACACAAATTGTATGGAAACGGAGAAGTCTGGGAATTGGGTGAGAATTAATTGAGACCTTGAAACTCGACCAATACTGGGTAAGAAATAACCGTAATTTATATTTCATGGACAATGTTAAATTCGGAGATACTTGTGGTTCACGAACTTGAAAGCTATGAAGGTCATTCGAGGATTGCAATTTCGATTAATTGAATTGCGAATTTTAAGGAGAGTCGAATTTTTCGTGAATCGGCGAACGCGTTTTACCCGAAGTCGCGAAGACATCGGTGACGTATGGTTGTAAGAATTCGGATAGATAGCGAAACCGAGGATCCCTTATCAGGCTGAAGGCGTCGTTTATCAAGCGACGACATCGCCCGCCGTCCGAAATTTCTACGACGGAAGACTATAATTGTGTGTCCGACACAGAGCGGCGATTCTCCTTTATTTATCACCTGTTTTGACCGGGGACTGGCACCGATCCAAAGTTGAAACCGTTATGATCAATATCTGTCGTTGGCGCGCTTCATCAATGCGATCTCGGTTACGGCACGTTCTACGGGCGAGCGTAGAACTCCGCGTGCAATTTTTTCGCAATTTTAATCCGTCTCGCCGATAACGAAATTTTAACCACCACAAATCACCTGTCCGCGACACCGACGCAATTATTCTTCGAGCAACCAGACTATTTTTTCCGCCTACCATCGATGCCCCCGTGTTACACATTTGCTAATGAGTTTCGAATAACGGGGCAATTAATTACTCTTAATCGAGATCGAATTTCTGATCGATTTTTCTCGTTTCATTCGACCGTATCACAAGCTGCATAATAATTCATACGCGACTCGATCATTTCCGAATTAGATTGGTACGTGCCGCAATTTTTCAGCAGCGTACTTCGATTTCTAAATCAATTTTGTTTCCTTTCTGAATCGTTGCGAATCCGATTCTCCCCCATCGTCGATTCAACTGTACATCCCGAATAGGTAATATTCGATTTTCGGATTCATTTGCTAACTCCATTTCTCTCGGTGACAGAGCGATTTCGATAATAATAAAGAATCCCGGCCCCGGGCATCGATATTACACATCTTCAATTAATGGGCCGATCGTATGATAACGATCTACGGTTCTTCGGCAACGGTGATGTTTGCTCGACGATAACGGGATTATAAAAGTTATAGAGTGGTTTCGTCTGGTATCGATTGTATTACTCGGCGAGTAACGAGACAATTATTGCTGTGCACCGAACAACCTTAGCAAATTGATTGAACCGTCACGATCACGATCGGATCTGAATCAAATGGCTCCGAACGATCGTTCGGCCGAGGTACGATCATTAAACGGACGGAGGTAATGATACACGATCCTTTCAGAAAGTAAAATCAGGTCGTTTTACATACGGCGAGGGCAGCGGCTGCCTCTTTTATGCAACAAACACGTTTCGCGCATACCAGTAACGCGTGATAACTCTCGATTGGCTGTGTCTAGCAGAAAACTCATGCACCAACGTCCCCTTTCTGGGTTTTTTTAATCCTCCCATCCCATTCCGAAATTAAACAGAACATTTCTTCTTACAGATAGAAAATAATTCACGACGCGATAATGCAGATAATCGCGATAATCGCAACGCAGCGAGAAAAAGTCAACTTGAAAATTAAGGCTCCATTTAGCTAGATTGCATTAACTAGCGATGCATTAACACCAGCTGCTTACGGTTACTTCATAGTGTTAAAAAATACAAAATTATTTAGAGCTTACACGAAGCAGCGAACTATGAACAATTTCTTTTGAGAAATTGTCGTTAGAGAGGACATTGCTGAATTACTTTCAGACACAATGCTGCTTATAGTTACTGCATAGTTCTCGAAAATAAGAAATGTACGAGATCTTGCCTAAAGATCCGCAGTCTAATGACAATCAACTGCTGTCAGTATTAAAATAGAGACAAATGAAAATTGCGAACGATGTCAGAAAATTATTTCCTCGAAAGGATCACGTCTACTTAGCTCCTGGTAAACAATTTCAATTGGTCGTTGCTTAATTCATCGCATGGTCAAGCTACTTGGACGTCTTTGAATAAATACTTTAAATAGACCAAATCGTTGTCAGCTGTAGCTCTCAGTAAACAAATCGAATTCAAGGGAGGATTAAAAAGATTAGCAGAATGTTTGAAGGTTTAAATGTGAAACATTTCCTGAGAACGTTTTGCGTTTTATGGATCGACAGAGGGTTTGAAAGATGTTAATCGATGTCTTCGATTGATTTTCCAGGACATTGACAATCTAATGGCAGAGGGCAACAAATCGCGGACGGTGGCAGCGACGAACATGAATTCGGAAAGCTCCCGTTCGCATGCTGTGTTCTCCGTGATACTCACGCAGACGTTGACAGATATGAGAAGCGGCGTCAGCGGGGAGAAAGTCTCCCGGATGAGCTTAGTGGACTTAGCAGGGAGCGAAAGGGCTGTGAAAACTGGGGCAGTGGGCGATAGGCTTAAAGAAGGAAGCAATATAAACAAGTAAAGATTCTCTTCTTCCTCTCTTGCATACAAGCTGGATCCTCGGCGTCGGCTGAAACAGCGAATTCCCCGTAAGACGATCAAAGTGACGATCAAAAATATTAACGTGCGAAATTCATTTCGACGGTGATAATTTTGGTGGCGGCTGGCAATCGTCCATTTTGATCGCGGCTAGCTTCCAGCCATTTTGTGGACGAGCTCCGGACATTTTGACGACACCTAAATGTCAGATATTTTAGTGAAACCTAGCTATCACACATTTTAGTGGCAGCTAACTGTCAGCCATTTTAATGGCAACTAGCTTTCAGCCATTTTAGTGGTAGTTGCTGGCCGGTTAGATGGACTGTGATTTTCAGTCGCCCATTTTTGGCGTTTAACCGGTGCACCTTTCTGCACTAGAAAATACCAGAGAACTTTGTTTAATACATGTGATATTTTTATTTTGCGATCGGTATGATTATAAATGCGGTTATTATTATAATAAAATCCAGAGAATAATTCATACAAAAATGCTAGTTTATGATGCCCGATGGATCCAGCATCAAGGACACTGAGGATTCAGCTGCAAATGTTTCTTCTAGAAGAGATATTTTCCAATGTGACACAAATGATGAAATGATACTGAATATTTTAATCGTTTTAAAGTAATTCGGACTACTTCAAGATGCAATTTTACATCCGTCAATATAATTGTTTCATATAACGTGTCCTCCGCGCATTGTGCAGCGAAAATTTGAAGAAGTGCTGTATCAAAAACCAATGAAGCGCTTTCGAAAATTCGGTGATGGGAGATTGGGTTGCACAAGAGTAACCGGATGTCTTATGAACTCCGTGGGGAAACTTGGTTGTTGTGCGAGGAATGTTTGCGGATGTTCGGTTCATTTTGAAGGAGTCTATTGATGATCGATCGCGGGATACACGAGGGACAAATATTTGCAGATCCCTAACGACGTTGGGTCTAGTCATTTCGAAGCTGGCGGATCAGAATTCCGGAAGCAATAAGAATAAGGACAAATTCGTGCCGTACAGAGACTCCGTTTTAACGTGGCTCCTGAAGGTATATCCAAAAATTCTTATTCCACCGAAGAACCATTAAAACACTTATCTCGCTTTAATATAAAACTGTCGCAAAACTGTTTCTAACTTCCTCCATCAAAAACTTTACATCTTGACGTTTAAACTTCTGAAGTTTCAAATATTCAATGTGCAAAGTATGCGAATCTCAAATCTAAACTTTCAAAAATTCAAGTAATTTTTTTGTATGGTTACTCACATTTCGAATATAAAATTTTCTATCACGAAATTATTCTTTATCTTCGTTTGCATTTAAAGCTAAAATTTTAACATCAATTTTTGATACTGTATTGCATGATCAAAACGGAAAAGCTGTATTAATAAAATTAGTATTAATTCGATTAACTATAATATATATATATATATATATATATATATATATATATATATATATATATATATAATATATATAAAAATATATATATATATATATAAAAATAAAATATATATATAAATATAAAAATATAAAATATATATATGAATAAAATACATCCTTCGGAAATTGTTTTTTTCTCCTTATTTATACTGCATTTCCGTAGTACGCGAATAGGACTCGTAACTGTATATCCGAATAATTTTTGTGCCGTTCCTCTGAAACAATATCATTGGCAATCGAGTTTAAAACGCGAGAAATACGAATCCCGTTTCAATTTGTTTAATTAATTGTTATTTTCGACAAACCGCCGGTAAAATCGAATGGATGGATTAATGGCGGTGTCTCGTCCGTGGTTCCGCGCGTGTGAAAATATTGTTGTTCGGTTTTAGGATAACCTTGGCGGCAACAGTAAAACTGTAATGGTGGCCACTATATCACCGGCGGCGGACAATTACGAGGAAACGCTTTCCACCCTCCGATACGCGGACAGAGCGAAGAGGATCGTTAATCACGCTGTGGTCAACGAAGACCCGAACGCAAGAATTATTCGGGAGCTGAGGCAGGAGGTGGAAACGCTGAAGGAGATGCTGCTCCACGCGACTGTAAGACGATTCACTCTTCTCTGTAAACACAGGATCGTTGACTTTGTGCAACTTCGTGCATTGCAGTAGCCTCGGATCCGCGCTGAATCTTATTCAGATTATACTCTCCCGGCGCTAAAAACTTTTATCTTATGTAAATAAAGATGAAATTCGGTCACGAGGAGCGATATCGAACGCCGCGATAAGGGGACTTAGAAAATAACTACCGACTCACTGTTGCGTTTGTTCGCAGCTTAAAATTGGAACGATGATAGACACCGACCGGTTTCAGACGTTTTCTTTCGTCGTCACTGAAATTATAGAAGTGCTTTTATGGAGTGCGATTCAATAAATTTTTCGTTTTGCCTGTATTGAAATGATAGAATTTTTTCATTTAATAGAAAACAATTCGATAGACTTTTTTTCAGACGTTTTCTTCCGTCGTCACTGAAATTATAGAAGTGCTTTTATGGAGTGCGATTCAATAAATTTTTCGTTTTGCCTGTATTGAAATGATAGAAGTGTCATTTAATAGAAAACAATTCGATAGACTTTCTTTCAGACGTTTTCTTCCGTCGTCACTGAAATTATAGAAGTGCTTTTATGGAGTGCGATTCAATAAATTGTTCGTTTTGCCTGTATTGAAATGATAGAAGTCATTTAATAGAAAACAATTCGATAGACTTTTTTCAGACGTTTTCTTCCATCGTCACTGAAATTCTAGAAGTGCTTTGATGGAGTTCGATTCAATAAATTTTTCGTTTTGCCTGTATTGAAATGATAGAAGTCATTTAATAGAAAACAATTCGATAGACATTTTTCTTTGCTGTTATTCAAATTATAAAGGAGCATTCTTGAGCAATGATTCGATAAATTCTTGGTTCCGCTATTATCGAAATTACAGGTGCTCTCATGGACAATGATTCGATAGATGTTCCATTCGGACACCAAATTCCAAATAGATTGAATTTTGTTATTTTTACAACACGGTTTGCGTAGACGCTTTAAATTCTCTCGAGATTTTAATGCAAAGGAGCTCGATATTTTTCTTCGGAATTGAACGAAGTCCGTAATTGGAGGAAGAAGTTCTTCGTTTCAACAATGAGACCTTAGAAATTTGAATTCATAGAGATTCGGAGTACGATGGAAAGAAGTTGGCGCAACTGAATCAGCCGCGACGAAGCGTCGAAGTTAGAAACTTTTGTAATGAAGTCTGATAAATATTAATTGATAAAGTTTCGTCTATAATGGACAGGAGTATCAGGTGTCATCATTCATCAGAAGGCTGCGAAAACTTTTCTATGTACCCAGCATTTGCAATGGAACAAGTTTTAATTGTTATACGGGGTTGAGGAGAGTTTTCCGGTTTAAGTAGAAAAGAAAATGTATTAGTATAATAATTTCTTTCGTAGAACAAAATATATTTGAATCAAAAATAATTAAAATTACATAATCTATTTTCTGTTGTATCGAGACTGTTTTACAAAAATTGTGTTTAATGTTTCCACGATTTTAACTTTTCCGCTAATTCAATACCAAAAATGAGGAATCATTTTCTTTAATACGGATCTATGACGATACTTATACTTGAAGAAAATAAAAAAGCAAATTAGTTCTTCAAAAATTTAAAACCAGGATATCCCCTTAAAGATCAGACTGCACGGAAGTTTAACGATTGAGGATAAGACGGATCTAAATAGGATAGAATAACGAATGGACCTATTTTCTTCTCGACTTGCCAGATTAATTAAAGAGAGGTGGAAGCTAGTAATGTGGCGACCACCGGAGGATTAGTTCCTTCGGCTAATCCTGCGATTCTCCTGCTGTTTCTGAAGGGACAAGGGTCGATAGTGGGCCAACAACGCACAGACATAACGGAGAAGCTGTCGCAGTCGGAACGACTGATGAAGGAGATGTCGCAGACGTGGGAAGAGAAGCTGGTGAAGACTGAGAAGCTGCAACACGAAAGGCAGCAAGCCTTGGAGAAAATGGGGATCAGCGTGCAGGCTTCTGGTATCCAAGTCGAGAAGAACAAGTACTACCTTGTGAACCTTAACGACGATCCCAGCTTGAACGAGTTACTGGTGTATTACCTGAAGGTACCCTACAGATCAGTCTACAGAACTTCTGTTCACAAACTTTCTCCAGTATCTAGTAAAACATTCAGTTCGAAAGCTTGTTTCATTCGTTTCCTTTCCACATCCTAAATTTTAATGATCGCAAGTACTAGAGAGTTCACGAACTTCCTCTTAGTCAAAGACGCAAACTTTTGTCAGCAGCGGCAAACACTGTCCACAAACTTACCAAATCTTCGGCTAAATGGTGCTTCTTTATGTGAAAAATTAGGAGAGGACACTGGTGGGTGGTCGATCCGCGAAACTGGACCAGGACATCCAACTGCACGGTTTGGGTATCCTCCCTGAACACTGTGTGATCACGATAGAGGAGTCCGGGCTGTACATGACGCCGTTGAACGGTGCTAGGTGTTTCGTAAACGGCACACAGGTCGTCGAAAAAACGCCGTTGTTGCACGGCGACAGGATCGTCTGGGGAAATCATCATTTCTTCCGAGTTAACTGTCCCAGGAGCGCAACAGGTACGATCGAGTCTGAACCGAGCTTCCGATTGCGATTTTAAGGAATTACTTAGCGGCTGATCATCTCTCGAGGAATAACCGTGTGTCTTCCGTCCGCAGCGATCAACAGCGAGCCGCAGACACCCGCGCAGAATATCGATTACAACTTCGCGAGGGAAGAGCTGATGCTTAACGAGCTGTCGAACGATCCGATACAGAGGGCCATCGCGAGACTAGAGAAACAACACGAGGAGGACAAACAGGTGCGGCCGCTGACAGGGTTCTTGCAGGGACACATATCGTTGCTTCCCTGAAAATTGTTCTCTTTACTTTCTTCAACTTCCTATTCATTCTTTTTATCATTATTTGAAGGAGTATCTCTAAGATTTTTCTTGATGTAACACAGTTTCTAAGGATCAAGAATTGAAAAACTTTTATAATTATATTACATTAATTTTTATTATATTATAATAATATATTATAGTATCGGATCTGACTAAAATAGTTAAGGAGTATGTTATTAGGTATATCACGTATAACGGTTTAATTGTATGTAATGATTTGAAGTTTATATCAGTTTTATTTTATAATCTTAATTTACTTGACTTTACATTTGCCTGTACTCGAAAGATGAAGAATTTTGTCACATGCAAAATGATTGCGGATAATACTATCCTATACATATACAGCAAGGTATCCCACTTAACTTGAGTTTCATAAATACGTGGCTTATTTTTAGCGTAAAGAGAAAATATTACACGACAAATGTGTTCCTATAATTCTGTTATAGAATGCTCCTATAATCCTATCACCGATAACACCATACAAATTGTCCAACTTTGTCTAATTGCCAATGTTAATTTACACAAATTATACGCAACAACAAATCTGTAATGCGCCCGAGACTCGTGCCAGCGTTATTGTGTTGGCACAATGTGAGAAGCTCGAGAGTCGAGCGACAATGAATTAGTATTAGTGAACTATCCATGTGGGTGCGAAATCACTCGGGCACCGTAGTCGGCATTCAGTAGACCGATTGTTAACAAGGGCTTTTCACTGATCAAAAGGTCGCGCTGGAGAAGCAAAGGCAAGAGTACGAGCGGCAGTTCCAGCAGCTACGCAATATCTTATCGCCGTCGACACCGTATTCACCGTATGTACCCTACGATCCTCTAAGAGGCAGTCAAAGCGGCAAGTTGCCAGCCTGCACGCCGACCACGCAAATGCGCGTCGAAAAGTGGGCTCAGGAGAGGGACGAGATGTTCAAGAGGAGCTTAGGTCAATTAAAGGCGGACATTTTGAAAGCCAACTCCCTGGTGCAGGAGGCGAACTTCTTGGCGGAGGAAATGGGCAAGCAGACGAAATTTAGCGTGACCCTGCAGATTCCGCCGAACAACTTGAGTCCGAACAGAAAGGTATTGTTCAGTTGGCCAGATTGCAGTCGGCACAGTACAAACAGTATATCCATTGCGAAATTAGAATAGTTGTTTGTAAATCGTTGATTTTGTATTTGTATAATTATTTCATGTATCCTAATTGTTTCCACTTGTAGTGTGCAGGAATTAGATTGTAGATTTTGTGCACTTTTTAACTAGTATGAATTAAATGCTTAAGTTACATTCTGTTTAATGAAAGTTTTTATAATTTCTAAGATAATAACGAATTTAAAAGATTTAAAAGAGATTAATTATTTTAACTTTGTTCTGATTTGTGAACATTCTGCAGAAGAATTGAAAAATCTGCAATCTGATCAAAGGCTACTCATTTCTTGTGCATACAATTAACACTAGAACTACTGTAAGCTAAAGGTGGCTTGTTTGTTTTACCATATGGAAATAATAAAGCAGTAGTTTATTGATAAGTTTAGTTAGTAATATCTCACAGAAGTCAAATAAAATATAAAGCATAATTTGAGATGGGGATCCGGTAGTTCTATTGTTGACGCATTCTTTTATTGAATACCGTGGCGATTTGTATTTAGTTCAGTCGCTTTAAGTATTTATTTATAATTTCCTGTATTTTCAGTTGGCTTTCGTTGTGTTTATTTATTTGTGCTCGTTCTGCTTTCGCACTCTTCGGTAAGCAGAGTGTATTTTTCCAGCGGGGCGCGTTCGTCAGCGAACCCGCGATCTTAGTTAAAAGGACAAACATGGGCAGCCAGGTGTGGTCGATGGAAAAACTAGGGAACAAATTGGTCGACATGCGAGAAATGTACGAGGACTGGAAGGATCCGAATAACTGTCAACGATTACCTGGCATGAAGGCAAGTTCTCAGCTCTAAACAACTATTAAAAAAAAAACCAATTGAATCATCAATTTAATAAATGTAATCATAAAGTGTACTCAATGTAACATGAAGTGAGCTCAGCTATTAATATCATGCTAATAAAAATAAGAACCTCTATTTTAAAAAAGATCAAAGACCCAGATCTTCTGAAACATGAACAAAATTATTTCTCTATCAGAATATTTGTCTGATGCGCAGGATGATCAGTATCCGAACTGTACAAAAGCACCTTGAATAAAAAGAAGTAATTAGCAACAAGAACAATACATAATAATTAAACTGTGGATCTTTGCGACTTATGCGAAGATCATCTTCCGTCTTCACAAACAAACGTGATCTTTTCTTTCAATCAGGACGAAGTACCGGGGAAGACGCAGGACCCGTTTTACGAGTCCCAGGAGAACCACAATCTGATCGGAGTGGCGAACATATTCCTAGAGGTCCTATTCCACGACGTCCGATTAGACTATCACACGCCGATCATCAGCCAACAGGGAGAAGTCGCTGGACGACTGCAGATCGAGATCAGCCGTATATCCGGTCATTTCCCTCAGGATCGGATGTGCGAGGCAGCCTCGGAATCCTCGGCCGATTCGACCTCGTCCGAGCCCGAGGACTATTCCGGGTCGAGTCACATCACTTGTCGCGTCACAATCAAACAAGCGACCGGTTTGCCGCTGTCATTGAGTCACTACGTGTTCTGCCAGTACATGTTCTGTGGACACCCGGAACCAATCGTGGTCCCGGCGGTGGACAACTCGGAACAATTGAACCCGAACTGCCAGGCTGGACAGCGGGACTCATTGGCGTTCAAGTTCAACCACACGAATGACTTTGTTGTGCCCGTTACGGAGGAGTTTATGGAACACTGTGCTGGTAAGGAACTCCTTTAACCGCATCATATTATCCTCACAGTTTTACACTTTCATTCTACCAATTGAGTCTTATCTTTAATCTCATGTTTTCAGAGCAATCTCCTATGTTAAGACATAGTAATATCGTCAACATCCTTCTTTATAAACTCTGATAATACTAATCTCATCATTAGACACAGGATACTATAGGCTTTCACAGTTTAACAATAGAGACAATGTGACAATGCCTTCTTTTTCAATATGCAGAGGGTGCCTTGAGTATAGAAGTGTGGGGCCATCGAAGCGCAGGATTCTCCCGGAGCAAACCCGGGTGGGAGGTCGAGCAACAGCTGGCCAAAGCTAGATCCTTGGCTGATCGATGGTCCGAGTTGACGCGGAAGATCGAGCTGTGGGTCGAGATCCAAGAACTGAACGAGCAAGGAGAGTACGCGCCTGTCGAAGTATCCGTGAAACGAAATACATGGACAGGTGTGTACATTTCTAATAAGTTTGCATCCTCTACGTTTTATTCAGTACTCAATCTACTAAATCTTCGTTCGCGCTGACATGACATTTGCACATCATTTGTAGTTAGTAGATGGTAATAGTTACTAAGATTTTGAGAAGTTAGGTCTAGCTTACCTCTATATGCGAATGACTTGAATTGTCGCAGGTTCTTCTAGCGACGCGAACTCAGCATTTTCCGCAGGCGGCATTTACCAGCTGCGACAGGGTCAGCAGCGGCGGATACAAGTTCGCGTGAAACCAGTACAAAATTCTGGAACACTGCCGATCATTTGTCAATCGATATTAAACGTGGCAGTCGGTAGTGTGTCAGTCAGGAATCGCCTTCAGATTCCATTGGACAGTTATCAGGATGAGGACCTGAGCATACTGAGAGAAAAATGGAGCGAGGCCTTGATGAGGAGGAGACAGTACTTGGACCAGCAGATACAGAAGCTTATTAACAAGCAAGGTACAGGAGGCGTTCGTATAACTAATGAATAGACTGCTAGAAGATTATGGTACAGTACTATGGGGACGATACAGCTAACATAAATCTCTCATCTAACGCAGACAAGACAGAACAAGACATGGAACGTGAACAGAGCCTGGTGGATCAATGGGTCAGTTTGACGGAAGAACGAAATGCAGTTTTGGTTCCCGCGGCAGGATCAGGCATACCTGGCGCACCTGCTGACTGGAACCCTCCACCAGGCATGGAACCGCACATACCTGTACTGTTCCTTGATCTCAACGGTAAAGTACCAATTCCTTCTTCACTTATCCCTCATTTCTCTAACTTTGACTAAGACGATAATCTCTCGTTACAGCCGATGATCTCTCAACCCACCAGTCCGGGGAAGAAGTTTCTGTCACGGGACTGAATTCCATCTTGCCCAAGGAACACGGCAACAAATTTTACAATCTGCCAATCATTCGACGCATTGAGAAAGATGTTTGTGCCATCGCTGCTTGGGACTCTAGTATACACGACAATATACACCTGAACAAAGTCACAGATGGTGAGTCTACTATTTTCAGCGAAGTCTGGTATTGAATTTTCAGATGGGATTTAGCTCTAATCTGTGGATACTAATTTTCTAGTACTCTGGTTAAATTTTTAATTATTTAATTTAGATCCAATAAGAGAACCAACGCTGAAGCTGAAGTGGGCAGGTCCAGACTGGTTCAAGCTATGAAATTATAACTCTCGGATAACATTATTTTGTCTAGCTTTGATTGTAGTCTATCTAGATAACCTAGGATGGTGTTATCTTTTGAAAACATGAAAAATCTTGATTTTAAAATGTTTTTCCAGCGAACGAGAGAGTGTTCTTGATCGTAAAGACGACAGTCAGGCTGTCGCATCCGGCGCCGATGGACCTCGTGCTGCGTAAACGACTGAACCTCAACATCTACAAAAGACAGAGCATCAGGGACAGACTGTTCAAGAAGATCGTCGGCACCGACTGCGAGACTCAAACAGGCGTCACCTACGAGGTAGTGTCTAATATACCAAAGGCCAGCGAGGAGCTGGAAGATCGCGAGAGTTTGGCGCAGATTGCTGCCAGTGGAGAGGACAACAGTTTGTGCGATGGAGAAACGTACATCGGTGAGTCTGCTAAATAATCTATGAACTCCGAAACTATATATTTAAGGACGAGCCAATCAGTTTCTATCGTTGAAACTCACCTGACGTGTTTCTGTTTAGAAAAATATACGCGCGGCGTCTCGGCGGTGGAAAGTATCCTAACTCTAGACCGATTACGGCAAAACGTTGCGGTAAAAGAGTTGCTGCAAGCACAAGGTCAACCACTGATGCGCAAGACTGCAAGCGTACCCAACTTCTCGCAGGTACTACTGCCCCTCCGACGTCTTGGACGCACTGTATGCTTTTCGTTTAATTTCATTTTTTTCCGTTTTCTCCTTTTATTTTGCCACAGACTTTCCTTAAAATATGATCTCGTATCTTTTGACGCTGATTTTTATTTTATTTTTATAATAATTATCCTACTGATAAGAATTGATTACTTTTAAAGCGTGAAAGTTTTATTCCTTTTTTTCTGTCACATATGTGCAACTTCGTATGTGAATTCATATTTTCATATAAATTTGTTATTCATTCAATGCTGTTGGAACTAATTTTTACATTGCTTAAATTATTATTAAACTCATTAAATAAATCTGTATATATTTTAATCACAGTTTGCGCCACTAACTTGCGATGTACATAGATCATCAGCAACATTACTTATTCAATCGAATTCTTGCGTCTTATAAAAACCATATTAACAACTCTTGCATTTAGTGGCATGAATTCATTAACTGTAGAATTTTTACAGCAGTCAATAGACACCAGACGTGTTTTTTCTTAAATAAGTCCCATAATGTTTCCAAAATCTTCATTTTTCATCTTCTTCTGTACTTTAAAATGGACGTTAATTGGAGAACGCGTCTGGTACAAGTTTCTCGAATGTATTATACGTCGTTAATGCTTACAGATCATGAGATCCGATACCTCGATGGACTCCCTGAACGTCACCCGATCCGAAAGTGTGACGGATCTCAACAGCGAGTTAAACGGAATGCTGCATTCTCGTCGTGCATCCACCGGTCACACAAGAAACGACGAAAACTTCGTGACCACGCCATCCAAACCATTTGGAATCGGTAAGCACACTTCAAACTCAACTAATCTTTCTATTAGAGACTTCGTAACGCCGAGCTCATCAATGTTACCGTTCTATGATTTCCTAATCGTTTCGATCCTTTGCAGTGGTTCACAGAAATGTTCCTACGCAAGAATCAAATTGATTCGACTCAATTTTATTGATCTTTCGATAGTGTTTCTGCGTGGAATGGTTGCACGTCGAGTAAAATTCTCAATCATCGAATTTTCTTGTCCAAAATTTTTACTTTAATTTTGCAACTCTATTATAAGATCATTGAAGTTAAATTGAATAAATTTCGTCTTGTGCGAATGTTTCTGCGGGTCATTGCGTATGTAACAGTTTTCTAATTATACACAGGTTGTTTTATAATTCATGGCGCAAGAAATAATTACGTTTTATTCAAATAAAAATTGATCTGAATTCGATGCAATGGGCTCGTTTCGGTTGTCACTGTCTATGGAACAATTTTGCTCGCCTAATTACAAGACAGCCTGTACAATTTATCCATCAGACAAAAAGTTTACGGTAGAATGTCGCTTACGAAATCATAGATGATCCGAGATCGAAATCCAATCGGTACACAAAACAAGAGAAAAGAAATAATATAAAAGAGAAAAAGAAATCGATCGAATCTAAACCGAGGATTTATTTTTCAATTGTTCAACACGAGATTCACTCATACATGTCATTCTATCATCCATTAGTTGACTATTCGTTTTGTAGTAATCCATTTGATCGAACTGTATCGTCTCGATTGCAAATTACATATATTACGATAGTATTAATATTATTATTATTATTATTATTATTATTATTATTATTATTATTATTATTATTATTATTATTATTATTATTATACATCTTAATTTCTCAAATCGTTTCTGGCAAACATGGTATTAACACTGTTACTGTTGTTCATAATAACTTCTTTTAACAATATCCAACTGGTACTACCATAAGTACGCCAACAAAAAGGTAATTCTGACGACTTTCCCGCAAGAGGGAATTAATACTTCTTCTTTTTCACTATTTTCGTTTCCTGTTTTCGTTTTTCCGTTTCTCTTTTTGATACGCTCTGCAAGCATTACGATTTTTGGCCATGACGTTGAATACATATTAGCGAACCTAGCGAGACAGTTCACCGTTATTCTTTTGATTTATCTCAGAAACGTTTTTGTTCCATGATATTTTGTTCCGTTCCGCATTCTTGTTCCTGTTGCGTATAGTTGTTGCGCTGCGGCGACCGTTTGTTCTCTGTTCGGCGCAGAGCTTGCTACCGACGCAGGATTTTTTGCTAAATGGATTGCTACGTCACCCGCGAACTTAACAGATCGATCTTTACGTTCGATTAATATTGTTTACACCCCCCCCCCCCCCACCCGATATTTTGTCGATATTTTGTCCGTTATTTTCTTTGGAATCCTCACAAGTTTTTTGTGCGAGTTCATCACTTTGTTCTAATGGATGCAACATCTTAGTCCGCTTTTCGATTACCGATTGAATTATATTCAAACGACGCTTATGATCAATCTTAATGGCACTGTGTTCGACAACCTTAGCCCTTAGATGAAACATTTATATATACTATATATATATAAACGATTTTACGGTATTATATATATATATATCACGTTCACTTTGCCTTGATTCCGCTTTCTTCGATTACATTCGACCGAGGAATCTATGATCCGTTTCTGAAATGTGGCTTATGCAGTGTTTTTTGATATATATAATATATATATATTATCACCTTGCCATGATAGTCACTTTACGATTTTTGTATTGGATATGTTCATTTATTTCGTTCAATAATCGAAGAGAACCATCATACTTCATCTCTTGTTCTCTCGTTTCAACCTTTCTTTTTCCATACCTTGTTTCGATTACGATTCACGTCATCCTTCATTAGCGTTTCTCTCTCTGCTGTCCCGGCGATCGGCGCGATTCGACATCGATTAAATCGTACAATTCTTCGAGCTTTCTTCTCCCAATGCCGGAGAAGATTTGTACTCCGTGTACAAATTGAGTACAATTGTCTTTGAATTAAGAAAGATTTACAACTACAGTAAATTCTCTCCAATTGTCCCTCAGCTTGTAAATGGATATGAACAATTTGGGAATAGAAGACACGATTATTCCAGCCTTGTTTTTATAGTTGTTGACAATCGGCGACTAATCGTATCTCCTCTTCCCAAATTGTCCATTTTTGCTTACAATCTGAGGGACAACTAGAGAGACTTTACTGTACTGGGATCATCGAGAAGAGATTCACGAGACAGTACAGAGGGAAACAATCGTCACTTAGAACAGACACGATCAACATTCTCTCACTGTCCTTAAAAATGTTTGGTAATATCGATCTCCCCTGTTAGCAACTACCACGACACTGGAACTTCGTATTATTCTATTTACAGCTTCTATCATATTGTTATGTCACCACCGCTATGTTCAACTTTTTCGCACAGTTTCTCCGTACCGTTAAACGAATAACTAAACGAACATAACAAGCAAGCGAACCGTACAGCTTCCTAGAGCATCGTGGCCACGTTCGCCGTGGCACGAGGAGAGTTGAGCATGGTACGATACCCAGTTTCTCAGATCCGCCTAGCGTTTTAGCAGCGACACTTAAGCTCCACCACTTATAATGCAGTATCTGAGGCTGTCTAACGAAACTTGAGGGGATGGCGAACTGTAGACTTCGGCGAACACGGTGCCCGGTGGATCTCGATTAAAAAGGGCCACTTCGGGTAGCAATTTACGGAACCGTGCTTCAAGGAACAGAAGAAACGATGTTTGTTGACCTGTCGCAAGTTTGAGACTCGTTCATCGAGCAGAGCAGCTTGCAGCTCGTTTTTATAGTTGTTGACAATCATAAACTATAAAAATGAACCGCAAGGCTCGAATAATCGTATCTCTTCTCCCTAAATTGTCCAAAATGTTCCGCAGAAATATGAAGTCTCTAATTCGTGCAATTATCTTTCCTATAATTAATATAGCATACAAGCGTTCAGTAGAAGTTTGTTATTGAAACGCTTTATTGTGCGGCTTCATTTTAACCAACGATCTATCATAAGTATAGTTCTTAGAATTCTATCCTTCGATGAATGGTTTCTATCGAGAAGATAACATGACCGATGTTGAACGAGAAAACTTAGCTGTTACAATTCAAACTGCAAAATATACTTTTTTCATATAAAAATGTTCGCAACTACGGCGAGGTGTAAATGTGCGCAGGAACAAAGGCGGCGATTGCTATCGCGAATAGCTTCCTTTTGAATGAAATTCTGGAGGCATCGTGTGGGGTTTCGATCGACTGCGATCCGCCATCCCCTCGAAACTAGCGAAGTCCCGTAGCAAAATTGACCGAACGTTGTTTTCTCTTGGACTAATCAATGTATGCAACTTATCTGTTCCTCTGTTTAACACTACGTCTACTACTTCTACAACTATTTCGGCCCACGCAAGGCTCCATTCTGAACTCAGGTAAAATGGAGTCTTGATTGATATTTAATTGATGCCGTACAGGCAGTGACGATGATTAGTATATACATATGTCTCGTGAGTGGTTGAGTCTGTCTGTTGTTTAGTTAACCCGTTTGCCTCGGTGTGTCGGCATTATTATTATTATTTTGTTTTTATTACTATTATTATTACTATTATTTGTGATATATTGGCAATGTTCAGAACCAGAATCACCCCCCCCCCCTCCCATTCTATCGACATCGTTCAGACATTTTTCTCTCGATGTTTCATTTGCAACATCATCCCCCGCTCCACCCACCTCGAGAAACCTTTCATTCCGATTGTCGAGAAAAAGAACGCACACGATCCGTAGCTTACTATCATTTCTTTTTAATTCCTCGGCTGCTTAGCACACTCATGGATCATGGTGCATACAATTTGTACACTGAAAAAGCTATGTTTTGGAAAGACATCGAGAACACGGTATCTCACTTTCTCCGGATTAACACGCTGTTTGAAATGAACGTGTCGAGGTTCCATAGTTTCGGTGGCGAAACGACGCGAGAGTTGGGCGATCGTCAATTTCACTAGTAATCGTAAGCAGAAACTAAAACATATAAGATAATGTTATTTGTGAATTTCACTATCCAGTGAAATCACAATTTTTTCGATTACAGGAAATTCTCCCTAATTTTCCTTCAGTTTGTAAACGAAAATGAACAATTTGCGAAGAGGAGATACGATTACTCGTGGCTCATTTTTTATAGTTGCCGATTATCAACTATTATAAAAACGAGGCGCGAGGCTCGAATAATCTCCTCCTCCCAAATTGTCCACTTTTGTTTACAAGCTGAAGGAAAATTAGGGAGAATTTGCCGTAGTTACACGATTGTAAATAAAATTGGAGATATTGATCACAAACTTGAGGAGTTCCAAGCAGTCACAGATTCTAATCGCACGTAAAGTAGATTAAACGACAGAGATATTTGACAAGAATTAACGTTAACTTGTGCGGGGCCGTTTAACGAGGATTGTCCAACTCGCGGTGTCCGGATCGATTGTTCGTTCGAGACGACATTTGTCAGAGAAACTCGATTCATTGCGAGTCCCATCACCGACACAAAACGCAGCTTACCAATTACCAATAGTTCAAAGAGAGTGGTGATTACGTAGCAATGCGAGCATTTGACGGATCCCCGCGCTTCAGTAACCACAGAAAGCTTTGAGGAACGCCGCTAACTATTTGTCTACGCCGTATGCATTCTAGTTCTGAAGATTGCTGAACGCACTTCTCTCTCTATAGACTTGTTGAACGCTGTTTATTTGCGCGAGCGACGTTACCTTCGCCCCGTTCGATTGATTATTATTGCATGCGAATGCGCCTCTTGTGTTCTAAGCATTGGCAAGTCTGTTCATTGAGTAGCTCCTTCTTTGTTGCACATTGCGCGGCTGTCGCTGCATTTCTACTGGACCGTGGATGTTTATCGGCTGCAATTAAACGTGAACCGCAACTGAATGCACTCGACGCACCATTTCTTCGGCAACCTGTCTTGTCTCTGTTTCTGCTCGAGCTAATAATGATATCTTCGTCGCACACGCGTCTGCAAGATTCGCGAATGTCAATCGCATTTATTCCGATTTTATGCGATTTTTACGTACGCCTCGATAAGTAAATTTAATCAGTAATTTGCCACAAAAGAGTTTTTCTTTTCTAAACGAAATAATCGAGAATGAGAACGAAGAATGATAGCGAGGACACAATAATGAGTTACGGCAAGTGTGAAACCACCTGTATCTTATATCTTGCATTTTATTCGTGTGTCGTATACTAAGTTTAACGTGTGCAGTGAAGACGTCATTGTTACGATTACAATCAACGCTGGAACTATCGGACGAGTCCGAAGGACCAATTTCGTTTTCAATCTTGCAGCTATTAAAATCTTGCGAGCGTTTCATTTGAAGGTAATCTAACGAATGAATTTCATCGGAAAAATCCTGAAATTAGAAACCTTCGGTAGTTGCAGCGTTGAGCATCGATCGGACGCAAACTCGCATAAGCATCCGCAGTTTAGCGTGTACCACGGCAACGCCTGAGGAACGAAGTAGCTTAATTTCGCCCAGTTTCTGCTCAAATCACCAGTTTTGCACAGAGATCATTCTTTCACCGGCACCGTTTTCCGTTTCACTCTGTTACATATTGTCCTCACTTTGTTCGCAACGCGAGCGCATGGAACTTTCTTGAGAAACTTGTGTCGAGCGGAAAAAGAACAGATCTTTGTTTTCCACCCATCTAGAAGACATAGAAACGATTTCAGCGATAGTTCTCGAGCGCCGATGATTCGTACGAGCAGATCGCGTTCGACGAATGATCGACCGTGTGCACACATTTTAATCGGCGTCAAACTTTTAAGAAAACAGTGAGAATCACGACGATAAAAAGATACTACGTTAAGAGAGCACTGTTCGTATACGAGAGACGAGTCGCTTTTGTCGAGTATCTTTTTTTCATACTATTCTTTTTTTCTCTTTTGGTTTCCGTATTACTGTCTCCACCTGTGAATGTGCTGTTGAGCAATATTTTAGAAACAGACGTAGGTTAATTGTATCATATTATATGTGTACATATACTTATACATATACATATACATATTTATATATTGATAGGTTTAATGATGATTTAGGTGGACCCGCTTCTGGGAAACAATTTCAATCGACTTCTGGTTTTTTGTAGAAAAAGTTATCAGTGACCTGTGAATTTCCAATTTTATCCGGAATATATTAAAACGGAATGAGAACTTTTAATATATGGATATTCGTTTCGTTCACTTTTCATAGTCGAAGAATATTTTATTTTGCAATATATTTTAGATTACATATACGTGTGTTTTTCTATTATTTTATTCTGTTACTCGAATAAATTTCTTCGAAATAAATGCAAATGATCTGACAGAAGCTGTGTCCCAAAACGTTAAATAATTTCACTAAATTGCTTTAAATAAATAAAGTAGTAAACGTGTTAGCGAATATGTCGAAAGATACAGATCGATTCACAGGTTACAAAATCTGTCCGAGTACGAATAAACATCCTCGAAAAGATTGAATTGTTTCTCAAAAGAATTCGGAAAAGGGAGACTCTTGTCCGCGAACCTGAATAAAGCAGACCGAGACAGATACGAAAATTCGTTTCCAAAGATTCGTGCGCGCCGGTCGAGAGTTCCCTTTTCTCCAAGGTGAGAATTAGTTTAAAGTCAACCAGAATACGTACGAACAGCGAGTTTCCGAGTAACGTAGCTAACAAGAATCGGTTGTTGCGAAATAGCTGAACTAGTGATGCATGGAGTTGTCGTTTTCGAAGTTAGCCAAGCATGCTCTACGAGAGGATAGTGTTCGAAACAGTATCGAGATCTAGCGAGAACCAAAAAATCTGTTGGATACACGAAGAACCATTGACTTTAAACTAATCGCTGTTGTTTAATATGTTTCTGGCGTATTCACGGCGCACTCTGTCCGACCGAGAAACTACGGACCATGTTTAATATGGATCAGATCGTTCGAGTCGGTCGCGGTGCGCCGTGGATTCGCGACAAAATGGCGAGTTAGAACGTTCCGGCGAGAAAAGCGAATCGAATTGATTCTGGCATCGGAACGGGATCAACGGAATTCGATCGAACAACGCCATTTATCTCGTTGACCCATCGCGGTCTTGTACATTGTTCGACGTGACTGTGTACTCTTTGATGGATTAATTGGATTGTTTCCGTCGATGATCGTCGGGCGCCACCGGGAGATCTGTATACCTCGTGTTGACTGGTTTTTCTCTCACTGTCCGGTGTTTTCAGGCATGATTTCAATGACTGTGTTCAAACGCCTGTTGCGAAAGACAAGCTCTAACAATGGCTCGCCATTCAGAGGAGAGGAGAACGTAGTGTGTTCACATACATACATATATATATATATATATATATACAAATATATATATTTTTTTTTTAGTCGAACGACCAGACTCTTTAACGAGAGTGCCGTGTAATCAGTACGTCTGTATCTCCTTTCAGCGAGACCAACTTTCCTGAATCTGAACCTGAATCTCAACTCATTGACACGTCTGCAACAATCCACCTCTGCCAAGTGTAGGTGACACTCGCCGTGTGGACGATCTTTCAAACCGACTCCATCGAATCTTTCGCAGAAATTTCCGTCTGTCCACTACCATTGCTTTTCGTTGGCGCAAGTGCCGATTCGCCAAATTTTCTTCGTTGAGAATTTAACGCGTACTTCCGCGAAAGCGGCACGAGGAGAACGACATTTGCGACTTCGTCGAGGATTCGAACGGAGAATTCGAAGTCACCGTTCTTCCACTGAAAAATTCGTCCCGTCGAAAACGACGCGGTCAAACGTGAATTACAAATGCGACTGAAACGTTGACGCTTAACGAAGAAAGACGTTTGCGAACTCGTGGAAGATTGAAACGGAGTATTAAAATTTTCTGAAAGAAAAGAAACATCGTTCTGCTGAGAATAAAGTAAAAATAAATGAAGAAATCGCGATGAAACGAATTAGAAATCGCGAGAGCAACTAAAACGCTGTAATGCTCAACGGAGAGAAGGGCACTTGCGAAGTATGCTGAGAAATTGGCGGAATTGCGAGGGATGGATTTTAAACGGAGTTTGAAAGAGTCCATACGATCATTCTCGTAGTGATTAGTAGAATCTTTGGTTTCCTTACTCCTTAGTTCGACCATTTTACGTAGTGTATAGGTATAGACACTGTGTTCGAACCGTAATACATATGTTTTCGTAACTATTCTTTTTCGTTTGGTTACCGAGAGATTCGTAGTTTACTACTCTTTGATTTACTGTGTTTTCTTTTTCGTTTACTGTCTCTATCTCTGTCTCTCTATCTCTCTTTCTCTCTCTCTCTGTTAATTGGAATCGCAGCCACGCTGCGCGAAACGCGCAGCGCGTAGCTCCGTATGTGTTCGATGTTCTATCGCTTACAATAATTGGTACCTACTACGGCTCTGTTTTTATGTTTTACTTGAGGCTGCCTTATATTCCACGTATGCGCTTCCTCTTCTGATACCCTGACACTATATATTGCAACACTCGCTCGCATACCGAATTAAACGATACCTTTATCTACACTGAACCTCGATCATTGAGTGGTCTGGTGTCCACGGTGTTATTCTGTGAATAGTTTTTCATTCGAGATACGCCGCTATTTCTTGCGAATTGAATCGCCTGACCACTTAAGGGTTGACAGACACGGAACCATGTGAAATATAGTCGACGAGTGTCTTGGAAAGGGATCCACTGAACTGCGCGAGTGTGAAGGTACCTCGGATTAACGTTACCGGGTGTCCCATGTCCGCCGGTGAACTAGAGGAGATGATTTTACGTGAAAAAACTAATCGAAAGTGTGGGACGAAGTTCTTTCCTTCGGAGCTTCGTTCTTGGGAAAGTTATGCTTGCAATTTGCCAACGCGGAGCTTCGGAAGTCGGGCAAGTGGAATCTGCCTGCGATGGTCAGACAGTCGGTGTTAGGGTACTCGAGTGTTTCATTTCACCGAGACACGGAGAATAATATTCTAGATGCGTTGTTAATTACACTTTTGAAAACTTGAGTTTATAGTACAGTAAAATGAACAGGTTGAAAATTACTATTTTATAGTAGCAAGCACTGTGGAAATACAAAATTGTTAATCGGTGTTGTTAGTATGTATGTATGAAGATTAGCTCCGTACTAATTTTCTACAGATTGATCCATTCAATAAGTATAAAGAAATCTCATTTATCAAGTGTTGAAGAATACATTGTGTAGCTTGCGAACGTTTGCTCTAATAAGTTCACAGAAAATTGTTTAAAAAAACGATACATAACCGAATAAACTAGTAACAGATTTAAGTAACATCATTATTGCAATACATCTGTAATTAAGTATGATTTGTTAAATTTCTCGAAAGCCGGGGTCCGAAGGAAAAATCTCCGTCCCAAACGTTCCATTGGTTTTTCTCTATGGAATCACCTTCATCTCGTTTGGGCGATCCATTCGATAGGGGAAAAACAGTCGGATACGTGGAATATATACATATATATATATTCTTCTCCGTTTTTGTTTCTTTTTTTTTAGGAACAGCATGGGTCCTTTGTTCGATATTTTGTAATCACAAATCTGTATCAGAACCGACCTGGCACCTTTAGTGTTCTCATCGACCCGGTTACGTAGAATGTATGTCGAAAAAAACCCACGCAGAGAGAAGCAACGATCGTGACTAGAAAACGAAGGAATCGTGATAAGCTGAATCGATAAAAGAACCAAACAAAACGGGACCGAACTGGAAGAGTCGCGTTACTGAAATGTGGCCAGATCGGCCCTGATATTCGAACGCAATCACACTTCTGGAATTTCGTGCGTAATCCACGGTCGTTTCGCTGATCGAACGTTGTTTATTTTAGCATCTCCAAACATGGTGGGTTCTAAGCTGGGTCTGCGGATGACCACGTTGCACGAGGAAACGTCGATCATGGGGAACCAGCTGCCATCGCCAGTCAATGACGAAGAAGAGGAGAAAAGCGACGCCGACTACTCCGAGTACGATTCCTACCAGGTAGTACACGTTCTACACCCTTAACTCCCACTGTGAACACCGAACTGTGATTACTCGAACACAAAGTACCCGAGTATCTCCGTCATCACTGCCTAGAGAAAGTCTGATCCTTTCCAGACGATTTTTAGAGATATCTTTTTTCAGATGGTTAAATCGTTCATCATTGTTTCGAAGAACATATTTCTATTACACGCTTGCTTATCAAATTCTACAAGAATTAGGTCATTTTTAAGAGTTTGTTACAGGGCGACTTAATAATACGCAGCTGAGCACCTTTTTGCAATGTATTCCTTTAACATTATCTACAGTGAGTATCGCTAAGCGTAGGTTACAACGAGAATTTTTCTAGGATACCGAATCATATGTAGGAACGTATTGCAAAAAGCTTCTTAGTTCTATATCTTTTAGTTTTTTTGTAATAAATTCTCTAAAGTGAACTATTTTGGCGTGATTTGATAGAAGAGTAGTTTCTAAAATTGTTATTTTTGAGATTCATTCGGGTGCTTCCTTGTTAGAGTGATATCGAGCTAATTTCTTCTGTCGAGTCTCAAGGACGTGTCCACACGACCTGTTTCTAATATCGCAATAAAAATGTTATTTGTCCATTGCCGAATAATTGGACTACATTTTCCGCTTTATTATAACTTCGACTAACATGTGGTAATTAAGGGGCTACAAGCATATTTTGTGGCTACAGAAATATTCAGAAGAATCTGCTGTATCTATATCGTGCAAAAAAAAAGTTTATTTGTTATTGCAAATAACCAAGACAGATGATTTTTGCCGCTTTCGTCATAAGATACGATGTAAAATTCGGCACGATTCATCTGCTCCGGAAAATATAAAAATAGCGCCACTACTACGTGGTGGCAAAACGCTCAAACTATTAAACAAAATCGATTGTTGATAATTTGTGCAGCAGTTTCAGCATTTCGTCGCCTGTGGGTTTATGCCAGTGACGCCACCTGTGTCAAAATAGTAAATCCTAAAAATTATCATTTGTGAATAATTTTAGCGAACAGTTTGAGTGTCTTGCCACTACCTGACTTGGCGTACAAGCGGCGCTATTTTTAAAATTTTCAGCAATAAATGATTTTAGCCAGCTTTTATATTGCCTCCAAAACTGATTAACAGTGGAATAGACCTACATTTACGTTGGAATAAAACATTGCCAGATAAACAATACTTTACCGTAGTGTTTGGACACGTTCGATCCTAAGAATACTCGCAGAAGCGATTAGTACAATTTAATCTCAGGAATCGTTGCGCACCTAGTCATTCTAAAGCGCCATGTTCGAATAAGCGGAGCGCGACTCTTTTGATCAGACAATACTGAAAAGCATATCACACACGATTACGTTCAGGCAACGGCGAAACCAGTAAAACCACTAACTTCTTCACGCACACTGGATTCTCTCGTCGAACTTCAATCGACGAAGATCAACACGCCAAGCATGAGCAGCAGTGGTTACGGTTCCCAAGCCGTGTCGACGACCAATCTGACCTCCGAGGACTCGTTGTCGGTGAAGTCGATCAGCGTGGACGAGACCCCGGACCTCGAGTATCGAAATCTGCTAGACGCGAAAAAGCCGGAGCGAATGGACAGCTCTCTGGTCGAGGAAACACCTGAGGAGTACATGGGCGAGGTGTCCGCGGCGTTGGGCCACCTGGACATGCTAGGTAACAGCTGCAACAAGGGTCAGTTCAAATGAAATCAGTGTAAATTATAATTGATCTTCAGGAAATAAGCTACGACAATTCTTTGGTTCATTCCGCTCGCGGTTCATTCTAAATCTCTAGATGTACTGTTATATTTATTTCCATAAGATCCACTGTTTAACGATCGATATTGTTCTTATGGTGATCCAGACCGCATCAGGAAGGATTTAGAGGAAACTGGTGCTTATGTGGATCCGGACATAGACAGTCCAGTCTCCTCGACGAAGAGCGACAGCGACGCGAACAGTAGCATAGTGCACTCGAACAACGTTCAGAAGAAGGACACGACCAACCAGGTTCTGAGCAACCGTAGAAAAAGCGACATGGAGATCAGTCAGACGTCGAATTCGGGGGAGGACAGTCCTTTCGAGGGCAACTCGGTTGTCCATACGAAACTGCCGCCGGGCAAGGTAGCATAACTGTTTCAATGATCATTCTATCTGTCGCAGAAAATGGAGATTAATTATAAATTATGGTTTTCGACCAGGTGGTGCGTCGAAGAAAAGCGTCTGCGACTACAGGAAGGCCTACCAGTTCTCAGCACAGGGCTTCATTCCCCATGGTCCGTCCACAGCTCTCGGAGAGCAAAGCTGCAGCGCGACTGGAACAATCAATGCAACCCAACATGCCCTACGAGAACGGTGACAATAGCTCCTCTGAACGAATCGACGGTAGGCTTATTATTCTAGCATAGAAACTCTGAAATAGTTTTTAAGTCTTCTATTGTTCTATTGTTTTCATATCTAACTGCTACATTTATATTTCTCCCGTTTGCAGATGATGTGAGCGACAAAAGTTCAGCCTTCGGGTCGAGACACGACTTAAGCCGAGTCGAGACGCCACTGCCAGATTGGGTAGTGGTTGGCGAGTCGGTCTTGGTTCGTCCATACAGCTATTCTGGCGTCATAGCGTACGTCGGCCCGACAGAGTTTGCTTCTGGCTCGTGGATAGGCGTCGAATTGGACGCACCGACTGGTAAGGCTATACATATATGTACTGCCTGTATACTTATGAACTACATATCACTATATGTATACTTAGAAATTACTTTGTTGCATCTACTTATGACTATTTAACAATTTCACCTCGCACAATTAATTTGTATCAATATTGTCAACAGATCTGTTTAACACCGACATTTCTAAGATGTTTTATAAAAATGATGAGATAACAGCAAAAGTATATCCGGCGAGTGAAAATGTGCTGTTCGTGTTGCAGGTAAAAACGATGGTGCTGTGAACGGGCAAAGGTACTTCACGTGTCGACAGAAGTGCGGAATTTTCGTCAAAGTGGACAAACTAATTCAAGACAAACGAGGCAGAGCACTTAGGAACTACACTTTCACCCTTCCTCAGTCTGCACCGATGCGCAGAAGCGTTAGCAGAGGTGAGAACAATTAAATTCAGACTAAAATACTTACCGCAATAATATAAGTTAAATAAGATGGTAATGCTCAGTAATAGAACATGAAATGATTAGAAGGCTATCAATAGCACTCTCAATAACTGTACCATGTCAAAAAGTAGTCTGAAGATCTAATCTTGCTACAGCTGTTAAAAAGTTCATCTAAGAATCTGTAATTGTGAATTTTCGATTTTTGAGAAACTATCAGATAATCAAGTAATGTTTTAAGAGGAAGAAAATTATGTTGAATGTTGGTCGAATGTTTCAGGCGAGGGTCTACATTCCTTGCACCGAACTCGGAGCCGGGGCGAAGGTCTCTCAACAACAGGCACACGGTCCTCACCACGGGGCAAGTAAAAAGCAAAAAAATACCCGGATCACACCCGCTTCACCGTAACTTCGTTCTACTATAAGCCACTAAAATAATCCTAAAGAAAAAAAAATTGCTACATGCCTATGATATGTGTAGCAGCAGTGTTTCAGTCCCTTAGACGTTAGGGCAGCTAATGGATTAACTAATAACTTCTAACTATTACTTGAGATATTAGGTCATTTAATGTGTATCACACAAAAGAAAAGCGCATGGGAGACACACGGCCGAGAGCACCGAGCGCGAGAAGGAACAGCCGCGTGGCCGGGGAGGATCATGCCGAACGAAAAAAAGAAGCATTTAGTATGTCTACTTTGCATTTCAATAGAGTTAGAGGAAAAAGACGGAAAAAGAGAATCGAAACGACGGCAACAAAAAAAAATCACAAAAAACCAAGAAGAAGAAGAAGAAGAAGAAGAAGAAGAAGAAGAAGAAGAAGCAGAGAATAACAAAGACGAAGAGAAGAAAAGAACAATCGTCGATACACAAAAAATGAAAAGAGCCGCATTCGAAGCGGATTCCGTTCAAGCATTCCACAACGCTTTTACTTTTAACGACTGGGATTGAATCAGCCATTCGAAACGTTTCACGTAGGACGAGGAGAGCGTCACGGTACTTTCTTTTATCCTTTTAGTTCGCGATCCAATGAATTGTACATTGTCTAAAAGGCTATCGATAGAAGGGAAGAAGCAGAAGAAAAAGACGAAGACGGAAGTCGATTTATAAACGATTCCCGCGAGACATCCTTCCGTCCTTGACCCTCGCGTCGCGTCAAGGACGACGATTAATGTTCAATGATTATTCCGACAGCGGTAAAAGCACCCTAAATGAATCCGAATACGAAGCATTCTCGGCCAGCCGCATTCTCGCGGAATCGCGGGGCCGAGCGGGTACACAGACGACACACGCGAGAGAACACACACGAGCTTTGACACCCGCATACATCTCTCTGTCTCTATATATGTATACATAATATACATTATATATAAACACACTCTCCCGAATTACCGGTGTAATTCGTGTCGCGGAGACGTGCTACCGGAAACCGCGAGTAGACCCGACAAAAATCCTTCGAGTACGATTTACCGCGTCGCGTAGATTATTTAAAGATTTTATATGTATACAATTGTTTCATATATTGTATTTTTTTAGCGCAATCTGTTAAGTTCCTTTTTATTGTAACATACATCCCTTTTCTCTTTCTCTATCTCTCTATCTATCGTTGTGTTATCACGCGATTAATTTATATATATATATATATATATATATATATATATATATATATATATATATATATATATATGCATATATATATAAACGATTATACGAGATGTAATGTGTAAAATCGCGCGTCGCACGAAAGCAGGCTTCGTCCAGCCAGCGACTCGTTCTTTTCCCGCGAGATGCAACGCGCTGGTGTATAGAGGTTGCAATACTAGATTCGTAAGTTCTTCCTTGCTTTCTTCGCCCCGACCCCCACACCCCCCTTGTTTCTTGTCTCCTAATTTCAGGCGGTAGAGAGAAATCGGAAAAGAACGAGCTTTGTTCGTCGTTTGTCGCGCGGCGGTTTTCAGCGGCTAGTTTTCGGAGGCCGCCGTTCGCTGGATCACGCGTACACTTACACACAAACACACACACACACGCATACACACCGACACGTATATATCTATATATACATATATATATATTTGATACATTTCGACGCGATTTGCTCAGCGCGGGTGAACTCGATCAAGGCGTGGCCGCCCCGGATTACTGCGAGTCCGGGGCGAACGCGGAAGAAATCGTCCTCCGTTTAGCGCGAGGAGGACACCAGCGATCCGAGTGTCTCGAGAGATCGACGGATGATCGAGGGAGACGATCGTGTCCCGGGCAGAACGGGACCGGAAGCGAGTTTAACGATTAAGGATTCGTGTTGTGATCGCCGGAGAGAGATAGAGAGAACGTTTCGCCCAAAACTGTGAACCGCGTACATAAAAAAGAAAACCAACTTCTGTCCAATTAGAACAATACTAAAAAAAAAAAAAGACGCTACCAATTACGAACGTATCACGTGTGTACGTAAAATATTTATTGAATATAAAAGCGAACTCACCTGCGTCGCGAGGTTTTCCTGGACTATAACGGTTTCGAAGTGGCGCCGCTCCTCGCGTGTATTTTCGACGGGATTTATTAGGGGCGACATAAGCACGCGCGAGGACGCCCGCCGAAGAGAACAAACAAGCGGGGAAATCGTCGCGACCGCAAGCCTTCTGTCCATTTTTTGGTAATCGAGGTTGAATTTAACGGCGAAAGAAATCAAGACTCACGATGTCACGGCGATGCTACATGCCTGCCCGGCAGAACGTTTAATAAAAATTATCATTTCAGACACGTTGTGTTGCCCTTCTGTTCTTTGCTTTCGTTTTCATTTATTTCTCTGTTCCGTGAAGTTTCGTTCTCTATCGAATGGAGCCCCCATTCGCCGTTCATGTCGAACACCAGCGACTGACGCGTACTAAGACTTCGCGCGTACGTTGAATTTCCACGAAGTCGTTCGTTTGATTTCCTCTGTTTCATTTCTCTTTCACTTCCTGTTGTTCGTTACGATTCGATCTACTTTCCACCGAAACCACAGATGAGCATCTAGCACTGACGGAGCTTACACAGCCTATTCCATCCCACGATAAGACAATGTCCATTTTTATCGTTACAATTATCTACTGATAATCGTTCGCAACTATACTTTGTACCCTAACGGATTCTAGAATAATATTTTCGACCAATCGGTTTTACGAATGTCTCTGGAAGACTTCCGAGTTTGACATTATCGATCCATTGCGAAAAACCTGCTGCAGCCGGAGAGACGGTCTATGTTCCGAAAGAGAGGCGGCGAGGAAACGGTAGAAGAAATCGACACGAGGTCGCACGGGTCCATTTTTATTCCGGTGTACGGACAAGCGACGGGGGGCGCTCTTTGTAATCGAATCGATTCTCCTAATCGAGGCTGTGAAACCGATCTTTTGCTGTCCTTATGCTGGCTCCCCTCGTTTTCTATCCGCCCTTTGCGTCGCTGATAACGCGCACCTACCACCCACGCATTTCGAAAGAATGCCCAAAGTGTTTTCTGATCGAGGAGGTCGCGACAGAAGCAAACCTAAATAAAATCAGTTTGTTTGGTGTCTTTTCAAAGAGATTCTTCGGTTAATTAATACTTTACTTATCGGCAGCTTGTTAAGAGGCTTTCCAATAATTGTACTGTACGCAAAAGGAGCTAAATCTTTTAAATAACAATTTCGGAAGTAGCTGTCATATAATATTAATTCAAATAATTTATCGAAGTACGACGGAAATTACTAACGTTTTTTAAGTGTTTTTTAAGACACTCCCATTTATTGATCTTCGATCTAACAGACTTAAAATAAATGGATGATGCAAAGTATTAAATTCCAAGTATATTCTTTTTGTTCTTTCTTTTTTTTGTCCTTTGAATACCCTGTTTTAATAATACCTTTTTTTTGTAACAAGTAATATTTAGGTACAATTCTTTTATGATCGTAAAATTATTTAGAAATTTTTTATACACAAGAATAGAACTTTTTAAATTTTATATCGTCGGTCACCGGTGACTGATGCGGTCCGAACGGAAAGTACAGTGTCAGTTACCGGTGACTGGCATGGCACTTAACATGTCAACCACGTCTTGAACGTGAGGTAAAGTGCCATGGAGTTTACGAATATTTTGAAGTTTGAGAATTATTCGAATTTATTTTCATGTAATGATAATCGACTATGAAAGAATGCCTTTTTTCTACCACTCTGTCGCGAGCTCCTCGATAATGATTACATTGAACACGAGGCCAGAGTTATCTTGAATTATGAGAGACTGTAAGAACGTGCGTAATGATTTAAGTGCGGCTCGTTTTTGTGGAACCATGTGCAGTGGATCAGAACGGTGATGGCTGCGATGCAGCGATTTTGCCTCGGGTTAAGTGGCCATTCAGTAACTTTTTAACGAAACAAGAAACGAAATATGTATGAAGAATGTTTGCTGTTCTTCGATTCGTATTATTCATTTCTGATTAGGAGAACCAGACTTCAGTTCTTCACAGGTTCTTGTATAATCTTACTTAAAAAAAAAAAAATCTTTTAGCCTTATAAAATTGACTCGAATATTTTACGATCGTAGTTTCGTGCCATCGATTGAAAAAATATCATTCTGATCCACCGCACAGTTTTACAACTCGTCGCCGGCAATTCGCATCGGTTAACTTCAGAAGCATCCCTCCACTATGCATTTAAAGCGTGAATGGATAGCGACCAAAAGATGACTGAGGATTCGCTTTCAGTCCGCCATATTTAACCAAGAGACACATTCCAGTAAATTAAGAATCGATCCACGAGAATATTTTCGGAATAGCAATGAACATTGCGTGTCGTATGTTGGGCTGCGACCTATAAAATGCTATTTTTCAACACTGGCGTTTCTAAAATAATGAATAAGTCTATCGCTTAACCTACTGCGCGTTAATTTTTTACGATCGAGTCAATATTTTTCAATACACTTCGAAAATAAAGAAATTAATCTATCATGCCTCTCGACCCAAGAGTAAGATCAAATTGGACTCGGTTCCCGCTGTATCCGTTGTAAGACACTATACATATAAAACAATTCTCATGTTCGGTACACCTAAGCGAATAAATAACAGCAGCCCAATGTACGATCATGCTTTGTGCTTCCACATTCCTCGAGACTCTTGACCGCTACACGCAGAGCCTGCAATTCCCCAGTGTCGTCAATTAACGCGAGCAACGTAATATTGAATTCGGAACTCTTCTGCAAAACGCTTAACGGCGATAGAGACTGTTCGAAACGATCATCGCTGACTACATTTAAATGAACATTTAAAAAAATGAATAAAACAAATGAAAACTCACGTATATATGTATATGTATAACGTAAGCAAGTCCGAGATCGGTGTTATATTTTAATGTAATGTAAAGAATATGAGACAAGAAAATACGAGGAAAGTGCGAGAAAAAATACGAGGATAAACGAGCAAGCTAACAAAAAATTAATAAAACCGACAAAGAGAGAGACAAGGAACGTATAATGCGCGCGGAGGAACCATCAAAATGAACACACACACACCCACACGCTGGTACTTAGACGTTTATCGACACAGTATGTAAGAAGAAGAAGAAGAAGAAGAACAAACGAAAATGAAAAAAAAAGAAATAACGTAGCACGACGTGCACCCAGAAATGCTTCAAGACTTTGAGCCCCCCCCCCCTCCCCCTACCTACGACCCTTTCACCGTCATCCCTGCTCCCCATTTACTGTTGATCGTGTGAAAACGATGCACACCGTGGCCGACATTGTACATTTCCCAAGAAGAAAAAAAAATGAAAAGAAACGAATCAGCATGTTGGTCCGACCAAAACATTTTGTCGACGTGGCGGCTTTCGTTCATAGTACCTTAACGGGTCCCCGATCCGAGGAACCACGTGTTCCCCGCTTTTACCGATGATTGCTAGACGCTGTATCGAACATTAATTTCCTCGAACTTGTAATTGATTCTTTCAATTGAGACCATAACTGGAGTCAAATTCGTAGAGTTTAATTGGCACGAGTTCAATTACGGTGTTTCTTTGGTATTGCAATTGGTCTGTCAAGAAATGGTACACGAGACACTATGTACATCAGTGTACAAGCACTCTTGGTATTTGGTATAATATAGTGAATTGTTATTCGGCGGTTCATTGTAGCACTGTAATACTGGTAATCGATCGAAAAGCATTCGAAATATATTCAAATGAGTTGTGACACTTCGATACTGGTATTCAGTGCAACAGAGAGTACGCGAAACTAATACTTCTCATACACTAACGCACTTCAAAACCGGTGCTCGAAGCGTCGCAGCACTAAATATCAGTACTCGATGCAGCAATGCGTTGAAATGTCATCACCGAGTTCATATTTACAAATTGCAATATTTAAATATTCGATGTATCGCTCGATTGCACTCGAATATCGGTGTTTGAGATGTTGCAGTGCTCGAACGACACAATCTACAAATACATTGAAACGAGAGCATGATTCATTATATTAATACACCGCAACGTTCCAACCATTTGAACTCATTACTTATCGCTTTTGTGCTCTAACGAAACGAATCGCAGCGATTAATAAAACTTGCAATATTTCGCGCGATAACAATTTCATTGCATGCCCGGATCGTTGGCAGAGAGTTCGCTATGATTTGCCGATTGCATTTATCGAAATGATCGCTGGCGGTCGAACGAGATTGGAAGACGATCGTTGCCGAGGATCGGGGACCCTCGCTGTAACGATGTAGAGGACAGCTGTTCGGATGAGCAGAGGAGAGAAATTAGTAAGAGAACGATCGATAACTAGATTATAAGGACTTTGGGAATTCTCTGTAGATCCGTAGATCGCTGTGTCACTCGCTCCGGTACTAGGCGACCGGAAATAGGAAAGCCTATTTTTGCATTGCGTGATTAAAGGCAGAAAACGTGTTTAGAGTCAGTTCCCATTCAAACTGATGTCTACTCGGACGATGTCTTATGTAAGACCATGGAACGGTGCAAGGACGATCCGCGGGATGCGCCGCCATTTCGCTGCACGCCGTGCAACGCGCGATCGCGTGATTGAACCCGGCGATATTTTCACTTCAATCGCGATGAATACGAACCGGCACCGTTGCCGTTTAACATACCGCGGATTACGCGACCCTCGACAGAGCCACACAAACCTAAACTGTGCAATTTGTAACGCGATCCTGGAACGGTTTACATTAATCATTCGGATAAGAATGTCGAGAAATAACGGGAAGTTAATAACCGAGTGAAATTCATTCGGTGATAAAAGGATCTTTCTTTGTCATGTGAAATAAATGTTGGTCCACGGGGATCATTACATCGAATGTTTAGAAACATTGCTTAATATTTTGCCAAATATCTCAAGACGTTCACAAATATCGTGATTACTATACGATAGTAATCGTATACGCGAGTACTTGTTTCGTACACTTTCTTCAATAACTTGTACTTTTGAAACGCGGCAGTCTCGATCTATGAAATAAAAATTGTCAAAACTCCGAACCGAATCGTTAGAAACATTGATGAATAAATCTATAAATTGAATAATAACAAGTTGAGAATATCGGAACTGGATGGAAAATACAGCGAGGCATTATGGGATCGGACTTGCACCGTGCCAGTATTGCGATAAGTGGCTTCGAACGCGGACACCCTGCGGAATCGTTTAATATCTCACTGCGTGGAAATCAATCTTCGTGTAGATCAAAAATCTCAAATTTCAGAACCCCCGTCTCGATGTAAATCCCAAGCTTGCGTCTGCAGTGTAATTCGCGAATTCGTTGGAGACTGTTTCGCGGCAGATCGTTAGCGTCCGCGGCCAGTTTTGATCGGATCATGGGTGATCGCGATCGAAGCCATCGATCCGGCGGGTGTGTAAAATAAGGATAAGATAGAACAGAGGCGCTTAGGCGACTTTTATTTCGTGTTATGCATAGTGGAACGATTAAACGGCGAGCATCGCCTCGGCGGAGATTGAAATTTCCTCTAGAGAACGTAGACGATGATTGGCTAGCGGTCAAATTAGCGTCGCACGTTTCCAACGCGCTGGTGCTATAGAGAACAACACCCTTCTCGATCCAGCGCGATCGTTTCTCCCTTCCGTCCGTCGATCCGGTGCGCAAGGGTCGATGGATCGGCGGGGAAACGATCGCGGCGAAGAAGGAACGCGTTCGCATTAGGATGACGCGAAACGTTTGGTTGCGCTCTGTGAAACTGCGATCCCACGATTCTAATCGATTCTTCGGATTAATTGGTGACGAAGCCAATTGTGAATTTCTCTATGAGTTTTTGATTCATTCGAGCCATTAAATGGTACATTAATTCGCCGGAAAAGTTGCCGATCGAAGCATTGTCTTCTCTTGAGAAGTCTTGAACAATGATTTAGATTTTGAAACGTTATCCATTCAACTGATTAAATAAGAATATTAGTCTTCTTTTGCAGATAAGGATTAGTATTCTTTGATTCATTAATGAGCAGATTGCGGATCTCTTTACAGATTATTATAATTTGAATGCTAATTGGACCATCAATAGAAATTAACGTCCTCGTTCAAGAAAGAAGAATTTTAAATTTTCACTGAAAATTTGTTCACCGCGTGAGAAGTTCATTGGATCGGAGTTCCCGTGAACGCAGCAAACTTTTTCGCTCGAACTGCACAGCTTATTTATCGCTCGTTAGGTACTCCCGTTGCAATCGAACAGGTAACAATCCGCTGATTGAACGGACACTCGATTTCTTTTCGCCACAGAAGAGAGCCGTTTTCATCGACACGCAGCTTCGAACGTTTCTATTGTCTCTGTATTGTTTTTCTGTCACGATTTACGGCGACACCATTTCAGCCACTTTTTAAACTAACGAATTTGCATACATACGTTACGTATAGGACGCGCATCCGATCGCGAGCGAACGCACCATTGGCACACAGGCGTGTTTTAGCGACGAGGAAAATAATAAATTAAGAGGGAAGAAAAACGACGAGAGAAAAAAAAATATATGAGTCAGTATAATAAAGAAAAAAAAAACATTAGCTAGGGAGTATATTCCATGTAATAACCTTC
This sequence comes from Megalopta genalis, assembly GCF_051020955.1. Classification (NCBI taxonomy): domain Eukaryota; kingdom Metazoa; phylum Arthropoda; class Insecta; order Hymenoptera; family Halictidae; genus Megalopta; species Megalopta genalis. The sequence continues at coordinate 8,241,911 of NC_135024.1, forward strand.
GAAGGAGGCTAATCATCTTCGTTTCGTTTCCATTGTAGCGGCGAGCAAAACTCTGTAGGGAATCGCGCGGAGGAGCACTTACGTTTTCCTTTTTCTCGATCTCGTAGGCCATCTTTAAAGGCTGAGAAAAGAACAATGAATCGTCGACGGAGTACGCCGGAAACTGTGTCGTAAACCGAGAGATGAATTTACCGAGTAATAGTATTATTTTGTAAGCAGTCAATAATATTAATACAATTATCGGAAGTAAGCTAATGACCGTATCAAACCAATCCACCCAGCCCACGCCACAACGCCCCGCCACCCCCGACCCCGACCTTCCTGTCGAACCCACCCTCTCCCAATTCAAGAAGAAAAAACGATAAAAAAAAATAAAAGTAAGAAGTATGAAGAATGGAAAAAATTCATGTATTCGTTTTCGTAAGCTCGTCTCGTCTCGAGAGTACCTATACCTCTATTGTTAAATATTATACATACTGCGATACTTGCATAGAAGGCTAATACGAGTATGACTTTGAACATAAGGTGTGTACATTTTAATTTTTATGGATATAATAAAAATATAATTTAATGTTCTGCCTGGAGGTTGTTCCATCCTTTATCCTAGACTCGGACATTCGCCGCTCAAGATTAACAAACATATTTATTTGAATATATCATTGTTACGAATACAGTGGTCATAATGCTAAGACATACGCGCTCATTCTGTACCAACAATAATTTATCCACTATTTAAAACCATTGTTCAAAATAAAATAAATCATCAAGATTCTGTTCTATTAACAAGTGCACAGTTTGCTTAAAAATCCATTAAAAAATTTGCAAGACATGTTTTAAAGAATTACGACGTCGCTGCAGAATATAATAGGAATGCTAGATGAATAAACGAATTAGAAATTAACAATTTTATTAATGATGTTGAAGCAGTAGCGCATTTCCTCGAAACGGTCCTCGAACGAGAATGAACAAAAGATGAAACCAGAATCGGTAACCTTCGAAAGGTATACTGACACCTCGGTCGAGTGGGGGCTCGTTTGCAACAATAAAAATGCAGTCTATTATTTCAGAAACCATCCGGCTTCTGTTGACTTTCCTCGCGTCGTTGTTTGACGTTCGTTTTTTTGTAATGGTCTCGAAACTTCGCGAAAGGTCGCGAATAAATCAAAAAGCAGGAAAGGAAACGGAATATTGCCGGACAAAATTCTGCAACGCGGTTATACAGATACGGATTAACATAAATATTAACGCGAACAACGCAACGTTGCAATCAACATACCACGCTTCCGGTGGCAAAACGAACGCGCTGCCTTTGTCGACTAAAAAATCATAGACAGAGTTGCGTACACCTGGTGGAAATGACACACGATATTTCGTTCAACCTCCAGCAGCGACAATGTTGCACAATCCAAGTTAAAATAATAGTGTATTAGCGAAAATACGATAAGCTTTTTTCCACTGAAAATGAATAAAATTACCATACAAATTCAAGTAGCATTTCATTCTGTCTGCAACTTGGTGCACCTGTTGCAAATCTTGGTTTCTCCTAATCAAAGAAGTTCCACTTTGTTTCTCGCGTTTAAATCTAGTTGATTGTAAATTTAGCTAATGAGCTGATTAAAGCTAATTAATTTAGCTGATTGAAATTATCCAGTGTTCCGGTCTTCGCAATACCATTAACTTTGAAAAATGGGTAGAAAAATCCTCCCAAACGATATGTCATCGAAAGTAGCAGACTTTTACATCGATGCAACTTTGCGAGAACTCTGGTAAGTACGTAAAATATTTCCACGAGCAGGCCTGCCAAGGGAAGCATATCTTCGTCTGCAATTTTCATAAATATTCACATAAATTCCCGCGAGCGCATTCCGCGGTCTAATTATCCGACACGAAAGCTGCGACTTGGAGCACACCCTGTATCTGTTTCGTGACGAGTAAGTAGATACGTGGGCTCGGACTAAACGAGCGGTGCGTCTGGGTCTGCGTGTGCACGAGGCTCCTCACGTGTTTGCTTACACGTGCGTCGCGCATATGGGCGTGAGGCACGCTCGCCCAATTTAAATATAATAGGATGACTCCTGTGGGAATGTCGGTGACACCGAGCCAAGGATTCCAAGGTCCTTTTTGTCCCGTGAACGAGGACCAAGAGCCGAGGCAGAAAGAAAGAGAGGGAGGGAGAGGCGGCCCCGCTCGAGTGCACAAACGTGAGTGCACTCGAGGATCTTTTTCATTCGCGCGGCAGACCGACATATCGCCGCGACAAGATGTCTGCGATTAATACGCCACTTCGACTACCCTTTCAGCCGTTGTTTGCTTCGCGAAGCCTCGCCGATCGGTGGATCCCCGTAATCGTCGACGCGCTTTACCTTGGCGCGCGTAAATCGTCGACTACATAATAAATACAGTCTGTTGTCGCCGGGTTACGTGGTCCCCGAGGTTTCACAATTAATTGCGGCACCGGACAATAGTACACGAGGTGTATTGTCAAGAAGATTCGAGCTTGATCGGAGAGATTCGTAAACGGACTGCAGATCTTGTGGGATCTTTTGTCTAGCGAATCCTCGGGGTGATTCATGAACGTTGTGCAGACTGCGGGGCTTTACACGTTTCTCGTTCAATTGTTTTGTGAAATACAAATAGACGTGACTGTTAACACAATTGTGTTGCTAGTACTAGTTTTAGGGGAAACTTCAAGTCGATGCGAACGATTAACACCCTGTACTATAACATAGCGTTAGACTCGTAATGAAGATTTCGAACAGGATTTCTCTGTTATCAATATTTGATCACTAAAGATAATGCAGATAGATGCACAGGTCCCAAAATTATGTTACTTCCGAGAAATAAGGGATTCCTGTGGTCATTCGAAGTAACTTTTTCCTTTACAAAAATTTTCTCCGTGGCATCGTTAACGAGCTATTAACGAAAAACATTGACCAATGAGAGGCGAGCTCGGCTGGCGCTTGGCTCGGTCGCCCCGCGCCAGCCACGTTAGCTTCTCATTGGTCAGTGTTCTTCGTTGATAACTCGTAAATAAAGCCACGGATTGCATTTGCGCAAAGGATATTCTTTTATTTTGTTTATTTTTGAAGTGGCCCGCAAAGAAACCATTCTATTTGAGAGCTGCTTCTTAGGCTAACTTTTTAGACTACACTTGGAGTCTTACTGTACGGATTGTTACTTTTGTGAAACATTTGGCGATCTAATACTTTCTTGAGCTGCATTTTCTGTCCGAGACTTCGCCGGACCCAGTAGCTTCTTCTGAATCGGTAGCAACTCGAAGAATCCGCTCGCAGGAGGGCCAAAGGTGAACGCTCGCGACCCATAAGGTTTCGTAGATCGCGGTCGGGTGCGGGGATCATCGATTTTCGCCAGAATTCCAAGAATCGGCCCAGCCATTGACATTCAGCAGCCGCGGGACCATTGCTCGGATGTAACGCATGCCTTCGTTTGCTTTCACGTCATGGCCATGCTCGTGGGGCGTAAGACCGAGCTCGCCTCTTCATTCCGTCTCTCACTCGCTCTTCCTCCCTCTGCCATTCCCCTTTTATTTCTTTTCAATTTCTTTCGATGTTTCCCTCGACACGAGTGCGCCCAAAGCGTATACACACGCGTCGAGCGTGTCTCCGAGCGCCCAGCGAGAGACCCGTTCCGAACGGAGCTATGGGATCAGTGAACTTCCCCATGGCCAAGCCGCCGAATCGCGCGACCTGATCGTGCTTCCCTTTGCGAATCATTCGTGAACCATATACTGGGGAACCTCGACTATCCGAACAGGCCTAGGAACTGGGCAGCTCGGATAGTAGAAGTTTGATTATTAAACGCTTTAAGCTATGTCTTCTAAGTTCCAAGAGACTGCGTGCCGATAGTGAAGGCATTATTCCGCCTGTACTGTCCATTGTTTTTTTCTGGACAAATACCATAATTTCTCATTTGGTTATGTTTCAAAATTTGGATGCAAGAAACCGGATTCAGATGATAGAGGCTTCTATCTTTTTTTAACACTAGCATAATACAGTGGCACTGGACTTCGAATTGCGGAAAATTCGAAGAAACGTAAATAATAATAACAATTCTTGAACTGCAAAAATCAGAATTCTATTTTATCCGTATTTTACAGATCGATCAGAACATTATTGAAGTAACGTGACATACGTTACTTCCAACGCACAAATATTCGAGAAAATGTATTAAGAATTGAATGGAAAGATATTAACAAAAAGAGTGTCATTTTATAAAATATCTCTTAAGCCTATTAAGATTTTAAAAATCAGATTCAACCGGCGTTTTCACCCCTTAAATGCGAACGAGGATCAACAGAAAATCAGCGAATTCGTCAAAATCGGGGTGTTCGGTATATTTTTTTTTTTAAATTTCTTCGAGTGCAAAGCATTAAAGTTGTTCTGACGCGCAAGGTAACCGTGGGCATTATCGATGGACGCAATGCAAATCAGAAAGATGAGTAACTATTGGTATAAAGTCAATGTCCTGGCCATGAGGTTTCGCTGATCCCCGCAACGATTGGCCGTCTGAAACCGCGATACAACGATCGCTAGGTGGATGTTTTGTGCGCACGCGACAAAAGCCAGCCTCGAGGAAGAAAAAGGGACCCGGGGGCCCATTCGCACTTTGTCACCATACCGATGCAACGACGTGGCCCGGCCACAGGATGCATAAATCACCGAGGATGACTACCCGACCGATGTTCAGCAACGGTGATTCAGAATCCGCTGCTGATCGGTATTCGATTGCTTGTACTCGGTGGCCCGTACAAGGAACGCCGGTTTTCGGGTGCGATGACACTCGGGTCCGAGTAAACACGCTGCAATTATCGGTTATAGCGGAAATCTCTCATTTTCACGGCTGTGCGAATTGAGGAGTTGTTTTCGGCAGATTTGATGCGACTCTGCTTCGACTTTTAATTTACTGGAACCGTTCGCAAAGAATTGTTGGCTTTATGCGGTCCTAACAATAATAGTACAACAATTAAAAGAATTGAGGACTAGTGAAGTGAAGTTAATAAATAAAATCGTATTCTTAAAATTTGACTTATCCGTTATCGGTACACGAACATTTTCTTTCTCGTCTGGGAACTATGATAGAAATTGTAGTGCAATGGGTTAATCTAATGAAAGTATTGAAAAAAGAAGAGTATAATTATCCGCAATCTAAACATTACACTGTAGACCAATCTTCTTCGCATCAATGTCAGAAATTGAATAAAAATGTATTCTCCAAATAATTTCAATAAATCGGATATAATTCTTCGCACAATCTTCGATTTTCACAATGTCTTCACTCTGTTACATTTCACAATCTACTAATAAATCTTAATTCTAATAATAATCTGTTTATTCAACAATCCAGTAGTATCGAAAGTACCTAAAAAAAAATTTTCAGTCCCACTACATTATGAATTATGGGCGCAGAGTTCTCGTCAAAAGTGCGTCAACAGCAGCATAAACGGAAGATTGTAAAGTGGACCCTTCGACAAACGTAACGTGGAAGGTTTCCTCGAATCGTCGACGCGTTTCCTCGTAAAGACACCGGGCCAGATGAAAGAAAAATATCCGCGGGCGCCAGCCCCACGGTGCATTCTAATGCCGCGTGTTCGCGGTGCATTCGAATGCATTTATGCGTTCTGTACGCCACGGCGCGCCCGGTTCTTTATTTTCCGCTGGTTTATCACCAGCCAGTCGCGTGTCGGACATGCATCTTCCGAGGTCCATCTTTTTAGTGTTATTGCACAGGTCCGCGCGGGCGCCGCGTTAAATACGAATCCCCGTCGACGTACAACTAACTCCGAGCACGAGAGGACGACGAACGTGCCCTCGAACCAAACCTGCAACGAACACCTCGTTGTTTTGCAACGGGTGTGGCGCGTTGACACGGCCAGCGCACGTGTACAATGTCGTTGTTCCCAAGAGCGGTGTGCCCGGCACGAAAACAACGCGGTTGCTGACTTTTACGCGTTATTTAACTGTGCACACACCGCGCCGCGCCACACCGCTGCACGACCCGGCGTTGCGTTTTTGCATTGGCCCGGCTGACAAACGGAGAGTCAGTGCTGTTACCTGCACGTAAGTATTGGCAAAACCTGTCCGCGGTATTAAGCAGTCTCGTTAGGCTGTCATGTTTGACGGTATCTCACTGGGCTGTCTACTGAAACAATCTCGATAGATTGTTCAGGCTAATAGGACTGTTTAACCCTAGAAAGATAACCATATGACAACGTACGTAAAAGATAACCATACGCTTCAGAGGCGCATGCTTTTCTAAGGCGTCAATTTTATACTAACAATGGATATTTATTTAAGTTAATCTAGTCATTTTAAAGGTTTGGCATTATTGTAAAAATAAAATGCATTTATATTATATTTTTTTATATTTTAAGTAATTTTAAACTTAAATCACTAGACCTCTATGAAAAATTAACAAAAATCAACAGTCTTCGCAGGCGCCTCTGCGACGTAGGTTATCTTTCTCGGGTTAATAAGATACTTTAGTGAAACTGTTTAACACGTTGACTGCCGCGTCACCCGTATTCGGGTGACAGCAAAAGTTCTCATCAGGCCACGTCACCCGTAATTCGGGTGACGCTGATTTGACTACTTGCAAAGGATTTCCGAAAATATTTGGACAAATATTCTACAGGAGGTAATGAAACGATTGAATTCTTATAAAAATGGTTCATTAAAAAAATTATTCGCAGTGTATAACATTAAAACATTCTCTGCAAAGTTGAGGTTGATCAGGACAGCTTGGACAAAAAGTTGTTGGTTTTTTCAGATTTGCTCGTGCCTCTGATCGGTCCATGTCGTATCTTTTATTTGAGCTTTTATTTGAACTGTAGCTTCCTCGGTATCATCAACATTTCTTTCTTCTTCCATGACCAATTCTCGTAAAATCTCGTCAATAGTATCTTCATAACATTCATTATCACTAAGATTGTATTTATCAGTATCCGAATCAGAATCTGACGATGTAATTCTATTTATGCTTCTCCTTCCGGGCAATCCGATCTCTTTTCATTATTGAAAAAAAAAATAAGGACAGAGATTTTAAGTTATACCATTCGGTACTCGGCAAAGATTCCAACTGTTCATGCAGGAACAGAAACAGACATGAATTAAGAGCGCACGCTTCCTATAGCGACACGGGTGGCCTGTAGGAGATTTTGTTGTAAATACGCGTGGCAGTCAACGTGTTAACAAGACAATCTAGCCAAACCCTTTCACAAGATAGTCTGCTGAGACTCTTTAATGGGATAGTCTAGTGAAACGGTTTTACAAGATAGTCTAGTGAGACTGTTTAATAAAACAGTTTAATTGGACTACAGTAATGTCTCCCTTACTGACGCTCAGATTGCGTACAGAAATGGACAATTTGGAAAGAGGAGATACGATTATTCGAACCTCGCGACTCGTTTTTATAGTTGTTGACAATCGATAACCGTAAAAAACGAGCAACAAGGCTCGAGCAATCGTATCTTCTCTTCCAAAATTGTCCATTTTTGTGGACAATCTGAGTGTCAATTAGAGAGACATTACTGTATTTAGTAAGATAGTCTAGTAAGACAGTTTAATTGGACTGTTTAATAAGATAGCCTAGCGAGACAGTTTGATAAAATAGTTTAACCCGAGAAAGATAACCTACGCCGCAGAGGCGCCTGCGAAGACTGTTGATTTTTGTTAATTTTTCATAGAGGTCTAGTGATTTAAGTTTAAAATTACTTAAAATATAAAAAAATATAATATAAATGCATTTTATTTTTACAATAATGCCAAACCTTTAAAATGACTAGATTAACTTAAATAAATATCCATTGTTAGTATAAAATTGACGCCTTAGAAAAGCATGCGCCTCTGAAGCGTATGGTTATCTTTTACGTACGTTGTCATATGGTTATCTTTCTAGGGTTAATGAAACTGTTTAGGAAGACAATCTATTAAGACTGTTCAACGAGGCAGGACTGTTTAACGGGACAATTCAATGAAACTGTTTAACAAAATAATTTAGTGAAACCGCTTAAAAAGGCAGTTTAGCGAAACTGTTTAATAAGATAATCTAGCGAGACTAGAGGATATTATAGTGCAGGACTCAATATGAAATATGCAGTTTATTTACGAGGGTTGAAACAGTTGCAAGCAACTGCCGAAAAGATGCCCGTGCGCGTACAAAGAGTTAGGGTTATTTTTAAGTTTCCCGAGCCGGTCGTGCGGGTGGTTTGATATTTCGATCACGATAGAGACGCTGGGAATAGGAAACGTTCCTGATCCTTATGGTCGCGGGTTCGGGCACATGTGCTCCGCGGGGACTGTACCTACCGTTTGCATATAAAAATTAGATATGCCATAGACGGTTTCTGAATGAAACGTTGAATTATTCAAGCGATTTCCCGGTCCGCAAGGTCGGGACGCGGTTCGTCGCGTTACTGGAATCCCTTCGTGCTTTTCGAAATGCCGCCGGCACACTCGAAAAACCTTCGTGCAGAACGTATGGACGGATCTTTGTAGGACCGCGACGAGTTTTGTTCGTTTCGGACGGTTCAACCAATGAGAGACACGAAAACAGCTATTCATTAGCAGAATCGTTCTCTTGCGAACACTGTTTCCCTTTTAGCGTACTTAGTTTTTTGGTCACCGAGAGTTTATCATCTGTGCGCAGGGTGAAAGAGAACTGCAATGACATTGGCAAGATTAATTCAATTATTAAGATACTGAAGGTTGGATCGAAGCGTGTCTTGCTTACAATTACGTAACAGAGTTTTTAAGGAAGACGCTGACGGAAGCTTGCACAAAAATTGGTTTCTTTCACCAAGGATTTCGTCACATTAACGTACTGCTGCGAACTAAATTGCGACAGCAAGAAAACATCGAATAGAATATAAGTTGGGAGAATTTGTTTTATAACCATTGTGTTCTTGCGATCGCTTGCAAGGAAAACTCATCAACATGAAAATTCCGATTTCAACGAGATATTGTTATTGATCGAAGTTCTTGATTTTTTAAGATTCAAGTTTGTTCGTTTTGGTTCAGATTTTTTTTTTAAACGATTCCCGGGAGAAATTTATAAACTACTAGCAGTGTAAGTTACGTAATGCAGCCTGTTCAATTAAAATAACAGTGATAGCGACGCACAGGTTGCATCACGGGGCCGAAATGGACCGTAAAATTAGAAATTCGGGCCTAAGAAAAGACAGAAAAGACATCGCGCGACGAGTTGCGTCAACGACCGCCTGTGAAAGCGTGATCCCGATGCAATTGCTTTACACTTGATCGGCTTGTAAACACCGTTCCCATCGAGGAATGAATACTAATCGGAGCTGCTACTGTACAGGATCTTGCGGAATCCCAACGAATTTTTACCGTTCATCTTCACACTCGGAAACCACCGAAAAGTAAACGCCTTTTTCAGCAGAAAAATAAAGAATCAAATTAATCTTTTTTCCAGATCGACCGAAACCCGTGATTCCACTTTAAAATGCAAACTTGCGAATACGCTTCCTGCATGACGTAGGTGGACTTTGCGTTTTCATCTATTTATGAATAAAATATAAAACAGTAAAAACATCGAAAGAATTTAAGGCTATCATTGCGCATTTTTATTAATCGATCAATATTGATAGAAGAAATCTTTTTTGTTCTTTGCAGAAAGTTTCAATCCGGCATCAAAATGTGCAGTGGATTAAGTATACGAATCTAAACATGCAAAAAGTTACGCGAATCTCTCTTTAGCGCGGCTCGGATAGATATGGAAGAGATATCAGATTGGAGAGTCCTCGGATCTTATCGAAAAATCTAGCATCCGATTGCGAAATCGATGCGACTTCAGGGTGACGGAGTCATTAATTCGTTCTGGGTATCCGCAGATTGAATTTAGAGTGGCCGGTTACATTGAGAGCGTGCACATGATCGAGGCGAGTCGAGCGACTTCCTACTGGCACCCGCTTCCAGCCGCTTCCGTCATTCGGTCGCATAAATCCGCGAAGCAAGTGAACGCAGGCACGTGCCTACGTGATCGTGTTTATCGAACGATCGGCCAAATACTTAGAAACGTGTTTCCACCTGGCTTTCCCATATCGCAGCCAACGGAACCGTCGCGGAACGTACGGAACACGAGCCGCTGATTAATCGCGAATTAATGTCGAATTAAATCGGCGCAACCTGCCTGTATTGTTACTGCAATTTTTTCATGAAGTATCAACACTCAAAAGCTTTACTACCTCTATAAACTGAAATCATGAATTTTGTGCGCTTATGACGAAAACGAATTGATAGAATACAGTACAGAGAAATGATTTAAAGAATTTAAAAATATTGCCGCACTGATTGAAGTTATTAAGAAACTAAATAAATATCCATGTACCTGTTGTATCTTGTAATTGAGCGCATTTATTTCGTACAAAAATCCGCGGTCCACTGATTAATCAGAAAGAACTTGATTATCAGATCGAATACGAAAGAGAAGAATGGTTTAAACAATTTTTAAATATTGCTGCACTATTTTCAACTTATTAAAATGATTAAGAACCGATATTAATATCTATATGCATTCTGCATCTTGTAATTAAGTGCGAACTATTTTCATTTTGCATAAAATTGCACGGTCTACCGATTAATCCGGAAAGATTCCATCATCACATCGGTTTTATAGAATTTGTTATCGGAATCCAACTGAACTGAAATTTCTGATATTATAATCGATAAATGTAACTGATAACGTTTATCATTAGTTGTAAAAGTTATCATTTGATGTACACGTGCATTTTTAGAAAGTTACGAATAAAATCGTATTGGAATTTGTGTTTTATGATTACTTTGAACTTTGATACTTCGCGAAAGAAATTGAATTTAAAGTTTTTTTGAACTATCTTTTTCGTATTCCATGGTTTCAATATACTTTGATCAAATAAATGATTGAAATCAATGGCGGTTGGCTTCGGAATATGATTCTTCTTATTTTATTATAATGACGCGACACCGCGGAACTTAGTAAAAATGATATCCTGGGAGGATTTCAGGAAATTGCGCACAATTCTCTACCACTTGACGTCCACTTTTCCTATTGTACGTGATTCACCCTCGTTCTTTCATTCCCTTTCTTCATCCAGCCCATTTCCTTCCTATCATTTCACTTATTTCCGACTCCCTTTCAAGCAGAACGGAAGAAAAATTTCCCGTGACGTCTTATTACACGCCGCAAGTATGCAATCGCCTGCGATTATACGACTATCGAAATTATCCGTAATGATTCCGCGCGATCTTTTTCCGTAATTGATTATCGAGCTGCTGATCTCAACGTACATTTCCATTTCCGAGATTGCTTCACGCAAAAACCAGCCGTAAGAAATGAATTTATTGAATGATTCCCTACGCTAGAAATACAGTAAGGACGCCGCTAATCTTTACTATCTATTGTACACTATATGTACATTATCATTATTGTATACTAATCTATTTATTAGACATATAGCAAAAAGTCTAGTACGTGATCGTGCATGACTCATGATACAATTATCATTGATAGTTTGAAATGAAATATTAACGAATCACTTGCAAACTGCATATTAATAACTACGGATGACGAATGCTGAAAGTGCTAAAAAAAACGCTAAAAGCAGCGTTTCTCATTTGTACTTGCGAATCTAACTACGGATGACGAAGGCTGAAAGTGCTAAAAAAACGCTAAAAGCAGCGTTTCTCATTTGTACTTGCGAATCGAAATTTCGAATTGCAATCTCTTTTCATTTATCTATAAAATATTAAGTTATTTGATCGCTTCTTTAGCTGCTAGAATGGGTATTCTTATTGTTAATCGAATAGTGAAGAACATGGAATATTTATAGTCGCTGTATCAAGAGTCACTCTTGTCGTATCAATAAGCAGAAATCGCGTCTCCTTTGATCCAGCAACGATCCGCGAACAGAAGCTGATTCAAGCCCGACTTCCGATAACGAGCGCTTCTCCGCGTTGTTAATTAAATAGTCGATCAAGCCTGAGTCATTGATCGCCCTTCAGCCATCGAATTCCTCGACGCGCAAGATTCCTAAAGAATCGACGCAATCCGATCGCCGAGAGATAGAGTCGCGTAGCAACCCATCTTGCACGAAATCTTCCATGGAAAAGGAAAAGAACAAGTAGAAGAAGAGACTAGGAAGCTGTGAGTCACTCATTGACTGGCAGACCTTTCCTTAACCTGCGGTCGCTACAAACTGACGTATATTTCGGTTCACAGTGCACGTCCCACGCAAAATAATCTATTTAACAATTTTATAGTACAACGTAACAGATTACAGGCATACGAGGAAAGCAAGCTTCGGTCACAAATGTTTTAATTTCTGGTGAATGTAGACGTCAGATCTCCGGATTTGCAGATAGTAATGTGCGAAAAATGATAGAATTTAAGAAAATTTGCTAATTGATAATAATAGATTGAATTATTGCTGTATGTTTACTTTGAAGAATCCTTTAATTGACGCAAAAAGTCCCTCTCTTTCAATCTTTTATAACATAAATATTAAAAATGAAGATCTGTTAGCGAAGATGCCATACTCGTTCGAAAAACTCTGAATATTTAATGAACTTGAAAGTTCTTGCCTTATTATGTTCTACTCACTTGTGAAAAAGTGCATTTAATATTTATATTTTATTTTTCAATCCTTAGTTAGGTCAGGGTTAGGTACAATTTTCGAGTCATCGAAACTGTGCGATTCTAATAATGCACGTTCCAAATAAAGGATTATACATTAAGAAATTATATATAATAATATATATAATCATTTATACTTTATTTCTTATTCCATAGTAAATTAAGACTATATTAATGTATACAATAGTTACATTGTACATTTTCCACTTTTTCTCACAAAAACTCATCGCACACTATATAACCATTACAACTGTTTAAATCGCTTACTCATCAATGTTAATCATTACTGCAATTCTCGCAACTTCGTTTGTAATTATATTACTTCATTTAAACACTCAGCCATCACTATTGTTCGCAGCCGCACTTAACTCTTCATCTTATTGTTATTATTGTTATTACTATGGTTATCACTGCTATTCTTATTATTGATAATATTACTCATATTACTGCTACCTTTATTATCTAATTCTCGTATTCGTATTGATTGTTTATCTTATTATTATCATAGTTATCTTGTCATTATTTTTCTCTCTTTCTTATCTTAGTCTCGTGACCTCGCTGTCATATAACATTCTTTGTAATAAAGGATCCACCCCGTTGACAAAATAGACATTATGAGAGAAGTATTAAGTAAGAAAATTTCCACTGCAAAACGCAGATGAATTCTCGGACGAAGAGCTTTGGTTTACAATGAAGCTCTAAGAGGCTCAAAGACGGAAGATCTTAAGGATGATGAGAGATGATGTTTTGCGACGAAATCAGGATGGCTGAAGCAACATTGCGGCCGAAGGATGCAGAGAAATTAGTGGAGCATGTCATAGACGCGCATCGTCCGGTGGCCTCTGGACGCGGATCATCGCGCTGCATTTCAATCGAACGGAAAAGGGAAATGCAGCCGCGTCTTGGAAACCTTGCGCATAATTACGGCCGGGTCAATTCCGCGCATGGGAATTATTTATTTACTGGGCCGATTTCCGACTACACGAAACGGAAGGACGAGCGCGATGACGTCCGCGAGATCTACAATGATAAAGAGATGATCAGATTAAACACAGGACACGTTCCGATGATGCTGCGATGCTTTTAATAACCTGTGACGGAACCGCTCAAATTTTGTAATCCGTCTGGCTTATTTCTGTAATCCTCGAATTAAAAAATATAGAAATTCTATAACGTTTGTTGCAAAAGTAATGACAGAAGGAACTATTACAAAATTGGTTATACGTTTTATCATCAAGTTTATTCAATAGCTTAAAGGGAACATTCCTAATTTGAATCATAAACTGAATATAAATATAAAATTTGTTTCTTGAATAAAATTTTTTATGAACAAATTATTTATGTAAACTGCAATATATTCTCTAGCAAATAAAATTACAACATTAAATATATTAAATAATGAATATTGAATTTACAACTTCCCGTTTATATTTAACATGAAAATTATATTATAATAATTGCGGTCAATTCGTGGCTATAATAATCTCTAAGTGTTTCTAATTGGGGATTACATTTAGAGGAGCATGAGACGAATGTCACAAGTCAATCAAATGAACGAGTGCAACGAAGAATGAAACTATTATGTAAGAAAATTGTTATTTAAGAAAAATAGTAAAGTAAATAAAGTGAAATTCTAATGAATAATGGTATTACTTCATTCCCAAGTAGTCTTGTTCTCACAAAAACGAGTAAATCAACTTCGTCCTAAGAGATCGAAAAGTAGAACGAAGGAATTATTCCGCGCGTTAATCGAGATGTTTTACAGAACTACGATGTCTGGGAAGAGAGATCAAGATTTTCGGGTGACCAGAATCCTGCGATCGAGGAGAAATCAGCCCGTCGAAGCGAGAAGATGAATTACAGCGGCGATCTATGACGCACGTGGGTACTACTCGCGATGCTTTCGCTCCGACCGAGCCGAGGAATTTCCATAAATTAGAGACGGCCTGATGGAGAACGTCTGCTCCGGCTTTCTGCCGCGCGACCAATTACTTAATTGTAACAGATTTCCTGCCGCCGCAATTGCGACCGCACGGGCGGACTAGATTTCTCGCTATGATAAGAGCGCGCGTTCTCATGCGTACGCGTCGTAATTTCCCGATGATGCCGATGGGAAACTTCTCGGGCCGATTTTCGTCGTGGCCACCATTCGTTAGACGATCTCTACCGCGAACTTCTAATTAGAGCAATTTATCTCGTCTATGATGAACGTTGTTTTTCTGCAACTTCTCACTGAGAAGCTGGAAAATGTTTTTTCCGGCTTGGGAATTTTTCAATGTTACGGACGATGTTGCACACTGAAACGATTAACTTAGCTCTGTCAGTCACGATGATGCGAGTTACACATTGCTAACACGAATTTTATCGTAGAAATATTTTCTTGGCGTGGGATCATATAAAAACTATTTGGTATTCCCATAAAATTTAAAGAGACGAAATACGAACAATAAGAATATTGTCTTCTTCTAAACATCAAAATCTCAATAAATTGCATTTTGACATTCTCAATTTAACGTGCCCAATTTTGTCATGAAGTTCGCAGTCCGGTCACCATTTTTACGAAAGATACTAAGTTCTGTGTAGTTCTCGGTAATTTGAAGAGGAAAGGGGTGATTTTCATGAAACCGAACGCGAACGAAATCTCGAAAGTCGCAATCGCGCCCAATGCGAAACTCGAACTAGAGGATGAGTAACGTTATCTTTAACGAGAATCATTTGGGAACCTGTTCGCAACCCCTCCCCAACGAAGGGGACCGGTGCATAACGCGGGACCACTTTTGCCGTAAAGAGGATAGTTTCCCGAGAAATCTGCCGGACAGTTCGTCGTATTCCAATGACCTAATCTGATCGCGTTGTTTTTTCTCTGCGCCGAGGAAACGAGTTATGCAAATTTCTACGAGTTTCTAATCAGATCGAGCGGTGCTTCATTTTTTGGAGAAACTACGCACTGTGGTCGATTCCTGGATTTATTGAAACCTTGTGCTCTCGGAGGTGATTCGACAAAACTGCAATATTCTTGGAACGATAAGATCCTTCCTTGATTTTTCTGTCTTTTTCATTTTTTGATACAACACGAAATGTAATATTTCATTTATCATTCCCACGTTATTGCTTCAATGCTATTGAATACGTTTGGGTGCTACATTGAAAGAATCATCGACTAATGACTGAACACTGTTTCAACAATGCTATCTGCAATTGCTTATCGACTCGATCGTTGACTCACTTTTGAGGGAAAATGTAGCTTGTGACAGTGATGCATGGACACAAGACCTCATTGCACTTGGTTTCCGCGGCAAATCCGTGGCGATCGAATCGCCATGCATAATATCGCAGGAACGGACCCTCCCTCGATGCATAATTGAGCCGATGCCTACTTGTTGCGCGGTAACAATCGCCGATTATTCCATCGATTATTCCTGCCTCGCGTACGCGATTTACAAAAAGAAGCTCGCGAGCCTTTCCTCCTTCGAGGAAATTCCTGCGTCACGTAACAGGTCACTTTTCGATTGCGCAATCAGCTCGTTTTTCGACAAGTAATGGAACAATGAAGGAGGAAATCCTTAGCTCTTATTACGCTAATTCAATGTCTTGCAAAGTGAACCTTTTTGTTCCTCCGTTATATCAATATTCTTCCTTATTCAATCTACCATAAATTCCCTCCGACTTCTTTCGATTCGAAGATCCTGTGATTCTAAGACGCTGTTAAAAATTACCGTACCACAACGAAACGTAATATTCACATTAACTCATCATCAGGCTGCGGATTTTATGCATTTATAACATCTATAACAGTAAGAACTTTTGAAGTATTTAACGAGTTTCAATTTAATAAAGTTATTAAGAAATTGAATAAATATCTATGTAGCTTAATGTCAGTGTAGACAATTTTTTTATTGTGCATAAATATCCGCAGACTATAAATTACTAACAAATTAAGATTCTTATAAATTGGGTGCAGTTTTTGAGTTCCGCTAAAAATGGCTTCGGTTTATAAATACTTTAGAGTACAAAAGATTAAATTGTGAAGAAATTGTAATTTTAAATCAATCTCGACTTCGCGAACAACGCTCCCGAATTAACACAATGAATATCGAATTGGTATCCATAAAGGTACCACGGAATTTAAATGATTCATCTAAAGGTCCTTTAAAAGAAACTAGTCGAATCCGTGGATCGAATGTATCGATACAACAATCAACTTTGCAATGTGCCGCCATTGCGACCATGTAACGTCGTGGAAACGTTATCGAAAGTTCGGCAAGATTTATCGGTCGATTTCTCGGGCCCTCGAGGTGAGATAAAGTTCCCCGAACAGGACATTAGTCGTAAGGGGAGTGCGTGGGCGTCGAGAAATTCCAAGCAAAAAGGAAAAAAATCGATTTAGGGGCCCGAAGACGTCAGGCCGGATCTGCGTGGCTGGCCACGCCTAAACATCGTCTCCGAGCCAACCCCCCGTTTTCTCACCCTTAACTCTAATCGTCTATCGATCTGCAGACTCATTCTCACTCGATGTCGTTATTCTTTTTTCATTGTTCAAGGTAATCGCGTGACAACGGCTCGTGAAATCATTTTCACGGCTAGTCCTTGAGGCGAAAATTTTTGCGAAATCTTTTTGCGTATACGCTACACTATGATCGAAAGATTGTGATGATAGTGATTCAGGAATCTGCAATTGACGCTTGCCATTTGATACTGAATTGGGTCAACATTCCGGGAAAACCAAGAGAAGAAGATTGCGATCGCGTAGCTCGTGACTTTTTCGTGTACAGGGATAAATGGTTGACTTTATTAATGCTTACGAAGAAGAAACCAGGCCGAAGTAAACAGATTTCATGAGAAAAATATGATTGGGAACCGCGAAGAAAACTGTTTCCAAGAGAAAACGAGCGAAGCACGTCTCGCGAAGATACGATAAAGCCTGGGAATCAATTGTTTCGCACGTTTCCGTAAAGACTAACAAAGACACGGTTGAAAATAGTCTAAACAAGATTCGCGTTGAACTTTCTTGTAAATCGTATGAGATAATACTCTAAGCTCATCGAAAATATTATTTTGCCGTACGTTGCTCGATCACCGTTTAGTTGCCATCTATTGTTGAGCATCTATAGTTGAGCAAATGAATGTCAAAATAGTCAGAACTAGCGAAAACTTTCTCAGTATTATCATCGTATCCTAATCGATCAAACTCCAGCAGCAATTAAATAATTCCATCATCTATTCTTATCATCGAAAATGCATAGATTAAGACGACGTACAGAATTAACAAATATTTTCCTTCTTTTTGGTAAAATAAAGGAAATATTGAAAGGAAAGCAGACTGAGAATATACGACTAATAATTATATCGAAACGAACGATATTTAAAATAATATTTATAACACTACATATTATATAGTTGTAGTTAAATTTACGATGACAAACAAAGATATCTGCAAAATATACCAGAGAAATTAATGCAAAAATATGGAGTGAAACAAAAGTATCGTTATTATTATTTCTTCCTTTTATCACGATTCGAATAATTAAATGTAAATCGAGTTAGGAATTGAAGATCTAATATTTCGTTTCGATTTGAAGGGATCTAACGTCATTTGAATAATAATCCCCATAACACTGATGCACCGTACTTTTCCTTTATGGGATGTTCCCATGCGTTGTGGAACGGTTGCGGTTCGCCGAAATTGATTCGCCAATTTCCGTGGTCAAAGTCTGCTTTTGTGCTTGTCCTTTCTGTAAGACGGCCCAGATACGATTACAGCCACGGTCCCGCTGCATTCAAATAGGCTTAGGACCGAATTAATGCAAATGCATTCCAAGATGACGATGCTGTCCCCGGGGTCACGAGGGTCAGCTAAAAAAGAAGACCCACAACTTTTTCCCTTTTCAGCAGCGAACAAAACAACGCCAGAGCCATCTTTCTGTCTCTTTGTTTCCCTTCGCCGCCGATTTTCATTCGACATACTGGGTGTACCAATAACAGAAAGGATATTCGTCGTAAACGCAAAAGTTACCTCATTTCTCTCAATTCTATGTTTAATTTCTCGGATTTTGGTATGATTCGATATAAATACAAACTTTAAAAACGCAAGTAAACGTGCATATTAATAAAAATCAATTGTGTTATTATTCTGCGTTCACCACAAGTAATTTTTTGGTTGGTGTAAGAAATCTTTTCTTTTTTCTGATTTTGATAAAAGAAATCATATAAAGATACTAATAATTATGTTCGCGTTGTCTCATAAATAATATGTCCAGATCTTAGTTAAATCACGATTTCTATAAATCATTTTGTAAAAGCGAGTTCGAAATAAAAATGTGGTTCGCGTCTCCGACGAATGGGAACGTTTTCATTCATGTTGCTCTTGGCCAGCGTCTCACATTTTCGTTCGAAATTTTGCAACCTCGCTGTTCCAAGAAAAATGAAATCTACGAGCACATGCTGATAGAGCATGGATCCATAATCGCAGCTTCCGCGCTGCATGCTCGGTAACGCGTGCCACGTGTCCGCATTCGAGGCACGTGAAGGATTCCGCGATTTCGCGTACAACTAATGGTGGTCCCCGGGGACCGAGCAGATGAGAGATTATTTTTGGTAACTCGAGAGACGGGCCCAGAATTGCATTTTCGGACCGATGGAATTTCATTCTCGGAACTGAGCTCCACCGGAATTCTGGACAAAGGCATAAATTATATTGCAATTATTTCATTATGTCTCATGTTTGCGAGAGTTCGAAATCAAAAAATCACTCGCGTTGCAAAATAAAAGTAATCCGTTTAATAAAACAGAAAATGATAAGTTAATTTTATACTTTCGATCTTCTTAATCCTTTGCACTTGAGAGGGGACCCTGAGGTATCACTAAAAAATGTTTCATCACGTTCGATAGGAACTGTTCTATTAGCAAAATTGTTGATATTTAAAAACTATTACAAGTGTACGAGTCACAAGATTCAATTTCAGATGCATAAAATGCACTAAAAAGAACGCATAAAATAGAAATGTCGTAGGTCAGAGAAACTACTTTGGATTTAAAGCTAAAACATCTTCGAGGACAAAGGATTAACTTCGAAGATTCTCAAAAATTCTGGTTTGAAGATTAATTTTAGCGAAAACAATGGCATTGTTTCAAAAATGTCGATGGTGACTCATGTCACCTTGTCCAATCGAATGTTCTGGTTTTTAGAAGCCGTCTCAGAAGCTTTGTGTAAAAAAAAAATACAGTTTCACGGAAACATTTTCGTAAATAAAACAGAAATCACGTTCGCGACCGATACACAGAGATACAAACAAAATGTGTCGCAATCTAATTCGTGCTCGAACAACATTGTCCTGCATGGTTCTCAGTAGCCAATCGACAACAACATGTAACTGGATCGTATAAAGAAGTGGGAACTGTCCTTTGTATTATTATTTCGTCCATGTTTCTATGAATTGATTATCTCATCACGCAGTGTTTTTTTTATTCGAAATGCAACAAAGAAATCCGTATCCGTTGAACTTCCACGAATCTTCTGTAAAATAAAATTCGTGCAAACTAATCTACCTTGTCGATCATTTTTATACCGAAAAAATAAGGATATGGATTTCATACTCCGATGATTCTATCGAAAAAAGAATTTTCCCTTACGTAAAAATTTACTTACAAAATTAATTTCTACACGTTTGAATTGTTCGTAAGTAAAGCTATAAAAATACATATTTTCAAGATTTTATCTTAAAAATTACTGGTAGCTGATGTTTATAGCCTCCCCCCTTCCCCCTTAATTTGTTCATAAGCAGAGCTATTTAGTAGACAGTGAAACTGCTAAGAAAATCTTCCAAAAAATGCATAATGCTCCTGTATAATGAAATTAAACGCGTGCGCAAACGAAGAGTTAGAAAAATAACAGTAAATAAAATATTGTAAAATATTGTACTTTGAGAACGTAGAACAATGATTCGCGGGGATGTGTGCGTGGGATCAATGAAATAGCGGCACGATACACGAAAGCCCATACAATTTGTGAATCAGCAGGGTTTCTAAACCACTTTCGGTTCCCGGGAATTCTTTCAGCAATGCCGACGACCGCAAGCTTCGTTCTGAATCGGGATCGCTGCACGGTTCCCGAATGCAAACGAATCTGCCCACGGGTGACTAACTACCATTCCGATTCACCTTCGCTGAGGGCGTGCTCTTTTCATAATTTGCGTCTGAGCAATATTGAACGTCGTTACGGTGAATCAATGTAATGATAATCAAGATTCCATTATACCGGAAAGAACCGTTTCTTAATAGTTTCGTACATTTACCTCGAAAATTAGAGCGACGTGCAAGTAAAGAATGAATCACCAATCCCAGGATAATTATTTTTAATTTACGTTATAAGTCTTAACGAACCAAGTATCGGGTAGGAAATATGAAAAATGTTTCAAAGAAAATTATTTAGAGTAATTTGCTGATTCATGATTGAAATTGTCATTGTTACTTTTACTAAGTTAGTTTCTTGCTCGTAATAATGAATAAATAAATAAATATGAATAGCCACTGAATTATTGTCGGCAGGTAATTTGTTAACCCCCCTTGATATACTTTGACGAGTCTGACTCGTGATGGAAATTTCTAGTAATAACCAGATAAGTATGAATGATATTCTGCTCTTTTAATTCGATATAAAATTCTGTTCTTTTGTCATCAATACTTAAGTACTCGAGTAAACGTGAGTACGCGATTCACATACATTTCCTTGTTCTTCTAAGAAATTATTACAATGGAAAAAGTCCTAATCAGTGCAACTGTTTCTTTCTTCTGCATAATCGATGATCGCTCGACGTGACGAATCACTCGTAGGTATTGAGATAAAGTAAACGCCGCTGAAAAACAGGTTTTCGAAACTGTGCTCGCCAGGATGAAACCGTGTTTTGCGAGTCTATTGCGCGGACCCAGCAAAACCGTTTGTGCATCGTGCCCAACGCGACGGATTTCAGCAACTCTTCGCGGTCCGCGAGCCGTGTATAAATTATATCAACACAACTGCCTCTGCGTGGGTTATCGATTCAGCCTGTCCAGATCGGAGAAAAAGGAGACAAAACTGTAGAGGTTTCTCTTAGACGGAAATGTCACATTTCTCACAAAATCTCGCACTTCTGTAAGAATATTCTCGTGTTTCCCTTGTTTTCGGAATCTCGAATCGTTCAACTGGTTTGCCCGAACAGAGAATAATTATTTGACTGGCAAGCTACGAAAATCCATAAATAAATTGAAATGTTTGAAATTCCATTCGATTTTGTGCGCAACCGGAAGAAGAGCTTCGAAACTGAAATTATGCACCAATTGGCTGATTCATTCATCGTAAGGTGAATCAACGATGGATGAATACCGGACACGGAAACCCCACCAAAATCAAGTTTCTCAATGACGCGTGATAAAGGGATAAGATTCATCCGCTTACCTTCATCGCTCAAATCGTAATCGTTCGCGAAGTTTCGCAGTTCAACAACCCGTCGCGTTGACAATAACCCACCTCAATGACAAATTACTCGAAATTTCTTGAACAACGTGCTCGGAACCAATAAGGGAAGAACCCGTGCAATCTTTAGGACACTATTTTTTATCTCAATCATAAAACTCGAGTAAACGAAGCTTAATCTATATCAATCAACTGTTTCCTCAAACAAGGAAAAATATAAAGATCGTTAAATCAGTACAAATCAATACAAACGTATTATATTAAATTCTCTTTATTTTTACAGTGATTTTTTTCAAACCTTAATCATTTTATTTCACTAACTTTAATGCAATGAATGTCATCGAGGACGTTCTGTTCGAAGGACAATTCGACTTATATGCATAATACTATTGATTTGAATGCAATTTTTGTGGTTAAATTTTATCTTTGACTTACTGAAATCTCTGACTAATTAGGGAAGTTTAAATCAAAACGCAATTTTCAAGCTGCAGAAATTACCAAAGATATTGTTTCCTAATCCTTTGACACGAGTCATTCCAAGATAGTCCATAAGAACGCGATAAGAAAATTTCTCATAGCTCGTAAACCGACAAGCAACGAACAGACTTAGTCAACTATTTAGCGCGTCATTTGTTTCGGCTATCAAATAATGTTTCTGACGTACTTCCTCTCTACGCATTTCAACGTCTGTCTCGTTTTTTATCCTCATCGATCGCAGTTATCCGGACGACACGCGTTTCCGTGTCGCACAATGGCGGCTCGTACACCATTGTGCGGGTTTTTTTGATTCGCGACACGCGAAAGAAAATGGTTGCTCGCCTTACAATCGTATCGGCGATTCTCGTCGTTCGCTTATCGCGGCAGAGCGACTAATGACTGCGACGTAAAATTTTATGGATCACGACAACACCGATTTATTTTGTTCTCTCCACGTGGCGGCGTCTGTTTCCTCGAACGTGCTTTCAAAACTATACACGCTTGCATCAAGAGCACATTTGCGAACAATGCAATCATTTTCTATAGTTAAAAATTTTCAATAGTATAAAAACATTTGGCTAAAAGTTACTGCGCGATTTTCACTTGAGTTTCCATAGATCGAGACATCCAAATATCACACACACGTTGCAAAATTTTGATTCGTTTCTTCTTCGCACTTTGGGCCTTCAATTTAACTAAAAAAAGATTGCAAACATAGATGTTTATAATACTATTAGATAAAAATTAAAAAAAGAAACTTGATGAACTAAATAATGGTGGCACCTTATGCATTTATGGTATCTATGAATTTATCATTCATAAATTTTCACAGAATGGTCCGCTAAAATTAGACTTTATGATTTACTGGATTTGGCTAAATCTACCGAGAGTTTAATGCGGTCGTAATTCATTTTTTGACTCGCGAAAACAACGAAATATCGTCCGCGAAAGTATGAATTCGCATCGACTTCCGCGGTCCGGTAATGACATTTTGAAGGGTATTAATCCCAAGATCCGCGACTCAAACGTAAAAGAAAAAAGGCTTGTTTTGAAAACTGCATCTGGCCATTCAGCAAGTACCTTGGCCGTACGAGGCCATGAATAAATGATTTAGCGCAGCCGAAATAGTCGAATGTCTCTGAAAATAGTTTGTATCTCTGACGTAAACTATATTGTTTGCGTGCCCCTTTTGTTTTGTTTCTTTATGCTAATTTGCAGCAGGTCAAAAGGTCGATGAGAAATTTCCATATTTTACGAAAAATAAGTTCTGAATTCTTGTATCAGCATTAATTAAAAGCTGAAGAACAAATGCAAATCTCAACCGATTAAAGAGTTTAACGTTTCGCTACTTTCAGAGGACATAACAAAACTACTAATAATTGTAATAGATACATGTTAACAATATACAACAAAAATATACAACACATCTATGCAACATATAAATATGCACTTACCGACGAAAGAAACATGTTACACAAATACATTAGTCTTGGGTGCAGTAAACTTTCTTAACATAAGATAAAAATTTGTATTGTGTCAATGAAAATGTTAATTTTATTTCTTTATAATTTTTTATTTTTATATTGTTTTTGTATTTTGCATTTTTTTATTTATGCAATATAAACAGCATGTTATATGCTTCACTGTAATATATACTTTTAATTTAATAAGAAGTCGTATATTTATTAAGATATCAAATTTTACTCATATGTTAACGATATGTAAAGTTTCTTAACGTTTGAAAATAAATGTATTCTAATAAATTTTATTTAAACAGACCAATTACTTCCAACGTTCTATCATTTTATATTTTCTTTGCGTTACTTGCCACTTCGCGAATAAATATATTCGAGTTTTTGATACACGATCCAAAAATATCCTACAAGTGCAAAAGGCTAATCGACGCAATGCACGCTAATTGTAACACTGTTTGCGAAGCATTTGAACCAAGTCAGTAGGTTCAGTGATAGAGAAAATCGTTTGCTTAAAAATTCAGAAGCTGCCGGAGACATCGACCTGTTTCGATCGAGCAGGCATTTCATAGTGATCAATTTTCATTCTCGCTTTGCTCGGCTCCGGCAGGTAACACTATCGATTCAACAGAGTTATTATCCTTCCACTATTCTAATCGAATCACACTGCTGCAAGGATATTTCCTAGCTATTCCTACATATTCCTAGCGTCCAGCGACTTGTAGTCGGAGCACGTGTTCGCAATGTTACGCGTGTTGTCCTGCGCCGATGCTTAAAACGGTGTCATCCCTCTTCGTTCAGTGACGAACCCAATCCAATACATACTCACGAATTCGATTGTTTCGCATACTTTTCTTCCTTGCAACTACTAATTCGAACTCTCTATAAACGATAAACTGTGTTAGAAACCTTGTTACACTTCATCCTTGACATACTTAAGGCTATTAAACTGTCTGAAAGATCGCTTTCAACTTTCATTCATCTCTATCGCAATTTTGGCAGCTGATTCCTATGGAACACGTGTTTTCAATACATTCTATTGATCAATTGTGCTTAATAACCTTTATTATCAAGGTGCGAAATGGAAACTATTGAATTCGATCTTTATCCTACACCTGCGCGTGAAATTTAGATGTGTGGGAGCTTGAGACTTTCTATAGTTGTTCTGCAAGTTCCAATGTCTATAGCACTCAAGGGTTAAGTCTGTACATAGCTTCGAAGTATGTCTTTTTCTATGATTACTACATTTTACCTGAACCTGTGATAGAAAGTTGCTAGAAGAACGTTGCAAATGGTTAATCCTGCTTTAGTGAGACCAAAAATTGTTGTAACTTGTGAATAAGTGTCATTATATTGGTATAATCCACAAACCAAATTCTTTCCAAAACGTTTGCTTTAGTTACATGTTCAACCACTTGCTCTGGTGTCCCAAAATTATCTTATACCTTGGCTAATATATAGCTAATGTATCAATTGGACCATCTTTCGCGACAACAATTGCTATGATAATTAATCATCATCATTACCAAAGAAAATATCGAAGAAGGCAAAACCAAAACATCTGAGTGTTTCATTAACATTCACAAGACTGATCCTAATTACTTCGCATCGCAAAAAGGCTTAACCCTACTTTTCCAGGTCCAAGAATGATCCTACGTCCAAGACACTGCAGCTAAAGTGTCAATAGAACGAACAACAATTATTACCAGCTCTTTAAAATGACCAAACAAATTGTCCAAAAAGGCAATACCAGAAAATCGAAGAGTTTCATTGCCAACACTCGACTTCACTTCCTCACATAAAACTGGTCTCGAACCCAGGACACAATGCGGTACCAATAAAACCATAACCAGCCCTTCAAAGTAACCAAACCACCGCCAAAACGCCTAAAAGAAAAGAAACCCAGCAAATTATCAAAATTCCGATCGTCATCCCAGAGCTACTGCCGTAGCCACTACCAGCTCCCTGATCCCTATGCATCATCCACGCAGCGACCCACGCAATTCCCCTAATCTCGATGTCCTAATCCCGGGTGCCCTATCCGGGAAATAGATTCGCGGTTCCCGATGCCAAAGTTCCAGGAGGCTCTCGGTCGCGTAGCATTGTGTTGGCCGCGTCACGTTGATGGTGGTAGTAGGTTCGCGGCGTGGTGGGAGGCCTCGATAAAAGTCAGTGGCAGACTGATTGTAATTCAGAGTGGCGGTAGACACCGGTACCAGTTCGCCGTGCGGCCGCGCGCCTCTTTACTCCGTGCTTCTCTTCTCTTCCGTTGTCCTTTGCCCGAGCTTTGGACAAAGTAACCAGGGGATTGTTAGCTAGAAGCTAGGTAGCCTGAAGCAAGGTAGCCCGAAGCTAAGTAGCCGGAGCCAGATAGCTCGAGAGAGAAGACCGTCGTTCTTTGGTAGTCCTCGCGTCGGCGAGGAGACCCAACGAGCCGTGCGTGGCCGTCGACGACGAACGAGGAGAAAGACGCGTGCCGAAGGAATCGGTGGCCAGCGGAATCGATAGTGTCGTGGCAACCACGTCTCAGACTGACCCTGCCGCGCGACCAACGCCGACTACACCTGGCCACGACCGCCACCAGGTGGTCAGTTCGAGCCGCGTTCCCCACGAGGCACGCCGCCTTCCTCCGCGAAAACGCGCGAGCTGCCCGCGAGCAGAGAACCGGTCTCCGTTCGCGAGAGGATCGAGAGGACGCCCGGCGTCCTGCGAGCCAACGGTAACACGTGTGTCAGTGGTCCCGCGTTCTTGTGACAACAGAGCAGACCGGTCAACGGTGACACCTAGTCTTCGAGGTGACGATCAGAGGTTCACGGTTCGGTTGGAAGCTGTTGTTGATCGGAAAGATGAGGACCAAGTGGAACTGTCTCCGGCCTGGGAGGTGTACCGGAAGTGTCCTCCTGGCGGTGATTCTTGTCATCGTTGCAGTTGGGGCTGAAGAGGAGGCTCCTCAGATCTCGCAGACCGCTGCGATGGTAAGTCTATTCGGTACGTCTGTTCCTGCGCTTAATCGTGCAGGAATTTGGCTTCTGATAGGATAGAATCCCCGGGCTCGAGGTTGAGTAATATGTTTGACATGGAGCTTGGGAAACTAGAAATAAGGCCAGACACAAATGATAGTAAGAAGCCTCGTAGCTTCACGATATGGTATTTTGATAGATGTTACTTCTGATATGAGCGAAATCTATTGAGTCCGAGCTGGAGTTTGTCATAGTATTTATTTTGATAGGCTTGGCCTGTTGACTGATGGTATAATAGACAACGCACGTGCGGGTTGGTGTTCTTTAAAGAATATGGACTTCTTTCACATATAGACGTTTTCGAGGTTGCTTTATCGAAGTTTGAGATTGTAGTTTCCCGGAATCCTTTTGATTGCCAACATCGATTACGAATGTTTGACGAACTAGGACGATTGTTCTTGATGCTCTAGTGCTGACCGATTGAGAGATTCGTGAAAACTAGCTACAGGATAATTGCTTAGAGTATTATCAAATCAGATTTGGTTTCGTTCGGATTGCAAATTTACGACAATTGTAACAAAGACTGAAACAAGTGATGAGAAGTATCCGACTGCCTCAGCCTCGATGAAGGAGCTAATCGAACCGGTGTTGCACGCGTTTCAACAAGTAGAATAAGTCGGACAAGTACTTCAAGGATATCAAAGCAGTAGAACAGGTCTATTGGGCAGCGCAGGTCTTAAAACAAATAGTACAAATCGTGCGGCGGCTACTGGAACTTCTTAGAAAGCGCAGAGCAAATTCGCCGAGAGCTGAAGAGGTTTCTGAAAAAAAAATGGATAACTTGAGCAAACTGTTTGCTGTTGCTTCACGCGAATAAAAAATAGTAGTACACCGAAAAACTTTAAACAAATGTTGAACTAGCTTGAAACCAAATATTCCACAGGTTCTCGGGGAGTAGAACAAAGCCGAAACATTCGCTTGTCTTTTAAAAGTTCCACTCTAAGCTTATTTTCTAAAAACAGTTATTTATCAACGAATGATAGAGAACTTTCCTAAAATTCACTATTTGTCTTTGATGCGTAAAGAACAAACGTCAACGACATTTTCCAACGAACTATAAAAAGACGCAACGTATTAGTTCCCTGTTAGATACTTCTTTTTACGATGAAACAAATGAGAATCATAAGAAATTATCGAGTTCTATGATTTGAAAATTTAAACAAAAAAAAGACAGAAGATTCTTTATTAATTTCCGATTCATCCTCTCAGTTCTTTATCCGACCGTTCTATAAAGCAAGGAAGTGACAATAGCAACTTCCTAAAAGTTACCAACTCCGACCTTATCAGTATTGTTAAAATGTCTTTGTGACAAAGTGAACAATGAATATCTCGACGTCCACAAGCAGTGAACGAATTCGAGGATTTCGAAAAGCGGGTCGAATCGAAGGGATTCTCGATCGATGCTGTTTCTTTACGGAACTTCTCCGTGATAAATCGTGTGCGACAATGGCCGCAGCTGAAGCGGAGCCCGCGTTGCGCAACCGCGGAGTGTTTAGGCGCGTTTTCACGCGGGTTCCGAGAAAATCATGCAGCGGGAGCGCAACAAGTTCCTCGGAGAGACTGCGCAGAGAGGAAAATACCTGCAATATAGCCGGGGAAAAATTGATTCGCGCGAAATTCATCCGCCGCGCCGCGGCCGCGCCGTTTTCTGCAGTGTGTCATAGGCGTGCGCTGTGTGAGTAATAGCCGCGCGTCGATTGTACGTGGTCTTTTGACAGCGCGAATAACATTCCAAAGGAAACGTTTATCTCTATGACACTGATACACAGATTACGATGGATATCGAGCTATCTTTGGTGCGACTCGGCGCGCTCGCATTGATTCCGTTCGATCGGTTTTCCCATTTCGTTGATTCCCCACCGGATATGGAGAAACGACCCTTTGTTCGGCTTCAATATCGGCGTTTTGTTCATTTCCATCGGCACTGATCTCCTTCGCTGTGTCCGATACTCTATTCCCTTTATCGACCGGTACCCGTGGATCTTTGAAATCTGTCCCTTTTTGCAAACATTAGTATACAAATATTCTTTTATATTGATGAAGCAATATTCGAATGTGCCAAATCGTTTTAACACTTTGACATCAATTACTTTTTCAACACTCTTATCTCTTGCGAGTCTTAATAAAATTCAGAAATTATATTGGATTGGCGCGAAAATTAATCTTTAGAAATTGCATTTTGAATAATTCTGCCACCCACATATGGCCGACGCGGCAGTCAAAGTATTAATAGTGTAATTATGATACGGTTTCTTAATAGTGCCATTATGATAAGCTTTAATAATAACATAAGTAGGATAAATTTTCTTTATAATATAATTATGATTCACTTTTTTTTAAAAATCGCCGTGCATAGATTTTTATACATCAAACTTTTGGCGAAGATACGTGTACGTGACAACGACCGTCAATGTGTTAATCAACGAAATAATGCATATTATGCAATACGTATCTTAATTCATTGTTGGAAATCAGTATTATCGAGGGATTGAAGCGAATCATTCTTGAAAGTTTTGTAGATTGGATCATTCCGGTTGAAGCGACGTTCGAATATACGGCTGTTTAAAAATAGTGCAACAGAAAACATTAAACAAGTACGAATATCAGCAGTATTATTTAGAAGTCATGTTTTCCAATGTATTCTAACTTCTCATGTAATTTCGACTTGCGATACGCTGCGACGGAAAATAACCGAAAGCAATTTTCCTCCGCCATTTTTCTGAGTTAATCCCAGCTTGAACGAGGAACTTGAACATCGCATTAGCGTGTTTGCTCGGATTAACGCTGTATGTCCAGCGAGTTTTAAGCACATTTCGTAAGGATACAGAACAGATTAAGCATCGAATGTGACATTGCAATTAGAGTAGTCGGAATAACTCTGGAACACCGCGAAATTATCTTATCAAGTATTCTGAAAAATGATTCAAATATTGACTACTTCACGACTCGATATTGACAACATTCGATCTCGTTCTCTAAAACGTCTCATCGACAGAGAGGCAGCCAGCTGAGATTTGTTTTATCGACGAAATCGCGCACTTCAGACAAAGTGGAAGCGAATGTTTATGATCAGACGCCATTGCAATTTTAAACAAGCTAAGCTTGTCGTGACTTCACTGCCTCCACGAATTATTCCTTAATTCCCTGTGGCTTTTCCACGAACAACGCTGTTTCACAAAGTCTTTCTGCCGGCAGGCTATTTTAAGCCGAAGTAGAAATGGCTCTTCATGGTCAGACCTCCTTCTTTTCATTTTAACGGTCTACCTAAAATGTAGACAGTAGAGTTTGCAGTTTGTGGTCAGACAAGAGAAAAATGTAAATTTAAATCATGAAGTTTCAATTATAATATTAATATTGTTAGCTGTATTTGTGGTTTGGTTGGTTTGGAAAAAATTTCAAGGAACATTTTGAACCGAAAACACCAAGTAT
Organism: Megalopta genalis; assembly: GCF_051020955.1. Lineage (NCBI taxonomy): Eukaryota > Metazoa > Arthropoda > Insecta > Hymenoptera > Halictidae > Megalopta > Megalopta genalis. Next base: position 8,272,405 of record NC_135024.1, read on the forward strand.
AACATGCAGTAGAACCAGCGATTCATAGTCAGACTAACCAACAACTCGAAGAAACGAGTTTGCTGTTTTACATTTAAAATGTACGATGATCTACAATGTCACCTTATCCTAAACTTCCTGAACTATTTGGATATGCGGAAAGTAATTTCGTTTTTCAAGGAAAAATGATGTACAACTTTTTAATATTTATAAGAGATTTTCTTCAATTATTTACGCGAAGAACGCGATGTTACTTTCCGACCATCTTAATAAAATAATTCTTCTTTTTCTTTTCCTAAATTCTGTAACAAAAATCCCGCGCCTAAATTCTATACCTAATTGTTAAACTAATCTTAACATCGAAAGAGCAATAAAAATTGCAAAGTAATTTTCCATTTTCCTCTCGGAATTCCGCGTTCAGACAAAGTCGCGTTTCCTCGTCGCGGAAATCGAGATCAACGAAACCCGAGACTGCAACTGCGGGAATTTCAAGTTCGTTTCGATCCGGCGAGTTGCAATGAATCGAAGGTCGGGAACGAGTCACCGCGTGTACCTGAACTTTGTCAGCAAAGGTAGCCAAGTGACGTCACATCGGCCAACCTTATGTCATTACGTTGCAAACCGGTCTCGGTATTTCTCCGACATGCTCGTGTACGTATACTTGCGCATACCATTGATGCTACGTCGAATATTTAAAATTACCTGGTGCGGCATTCTTTTCGCTGTCTAATCTCCACCTCGATCTCGATAGCGGCGCTGTGCCGGTTCACGTAATTCATAACTAAATAACAGGCTGACAGATTACTTTGCTCTTTCATAGCGTATAATAGGACTTTGATTGTGTCCCTGTTTTTTTGTTTATTAGAGTTGTGTATGTTCTAGAAGTTGATCGTTCAATCCATGAGATACTTGCTAGTTTTTTCTGACCACGATTTTTCATATTCTCGTGTAAGCTTATAGACGTACGATTGAAACATGTGTTCTTAATTTCTTACACCGTAAACTGCAAAAGTTTTTCTTGGTTTATGACGTCTAATCCTTCTTTAAAAAATTAATTTCATCTTTGTTTCTTATTTCTTCGGACATGTTGCATTTTAAGGTATTCCGTCGATGTCGTAAGTACAACTAAATTGGCTGGGTTAACGTAGAAAATGAAAATGAACGATACCTCATTAGAATATCTTTCATCTAATTATTTCCAAGAATCATATGAGTCGAAGTCCATAAGAGGTGACTGTTTCGATAAAATTCTGTAAAACCCACAGAGTCAGAGTCGTATGATTTCTACAGGTCGTACAGTTTTAAAGAATTGCTAACAATTTTCTGATACAGTACAAGTGTCAATCGTCGTCGTATTAAGCACGATCAAAAATCCATAAGTCCCCGCTTGGAATTTTATTTCATTTTCTGCCTGTACGGAACATTATCTAAAAAAATGCTCTGTGTGCTGAATAATTGTAAGACTCTCGGTGTAATTACCTGCGCAAATGATGATCGTCTAGATCGCGGCGACTGATTTCGTCTGCTCCGGTTAGGCAATCTCGGCGCACGATAACGCGGTAATTATCTGCTCAGGTAAACACCAACGCGAGCAACTTTATCTCCAAGGTCCGCGGCCGGTGGAAATCGTAACAAGCATCACACCCTTCGTTACACTTCTCGATCTCGAAATCGACCCTACCAGTCCAGAGTTAGGCATTATTCGAATTGTTTCGAGTAAATATTCATCTAAGATAATTATTCGAATGAACACTTTTTAGTCGAACATTTTATTCGAATAAATTCATTATTCGTTATAAATTATTCGAATAGAGATTGTAAAATTATTCGCATAAAAATGCAAATAATTGTTGACTTCTTGTTTTTACGTAATTTGATAAGAATGCATTTTATACGAATACATTCAGGATCAGTTCAATTTCAAGTACTTATAGAGTTACAAAATTGTCGATTGCTTTCTTAGAAAGATTATTTAGTCATGCATTAATGATCAATCCATCCGAAAGTAATGGACGAAAATAAATCGATAAACTATTAAAAAAGACATATATTCTATCATTTTTATTAAAATCGAATAGTTTCCGTATGAATTCCTGCACGAATAAGTTCTTTGATTCGAATAAAATCTTATTTGTATGAATTTTTATCTAGATAAATATTTATTAGATTGAACATTTGTTCGATGGTGTCGAATAAAATTTTATTCGTTAGTCTTTATCTTTTATCCGTCATCCGAATAAAAGTTTGCCCAACTCTGCATCCAGCTACAAAATCACGAAACCAGTTTTAAGACAACGTAACCCCGATTTCATTTGTGAAAACGAGAAACCGAGGAAGTTACGCCGCAGTATGTACTCCAAGAGAGGATTTTACAAAATCCTGATGGTCTCGGTGCAGTTAAACTATGGCGTGCTAGGGAAACTAGGCTAAACGCTCGTTGCAAGTAGTAAAAGTCGGGAACGTGGGCAGTAGAATTGTACTTGCTTCAATCAGACCGATTCCTGCGAACTCGTGTTCTCGGCTGTCTCGTTGAGGGATTAATTGCGTGCTAAGCACTGTCCTTTGCACGCATCGAATCGTTCTTCTTACCGAATAAACAAGATAAACATTTCAATTTTTAATCATTTTCTGCGGTGGTCAAAATGAGAACTGATCAAATCGTTTTCTTTCATTTCGCAGGAATACAAAGATTTTCGTTTCTAGAAAAAAATGTCTTTTCTTCAATTAATAATTGAATCGCCGATTGAGTCGCAGTAACTGTCTAAGGAAATTCAAGGATCATTGCGAGAAACCCGATCGATTATTCAAAAAGAGACACCGACGAGTCGTTAATGTATTCAGCAATTATTATGATCTTGTTCGACGACAATGTAATCGTGATACGCCGGTCAGCGTGTAGGGTAATACTTTGTCAAAGCCATCTCGCTCGTAATTGACAGGAATTTATGGTCCTGGCAGTCCGCCAACTCAAACAACAAGCGGGACGATCGTGTACCCTTTCAACGTCGCCGCTACGTGATCTAATAAAAGTTCAGGAACGACAGGTGTGGGCTTAACGAGCGGAGTTATTAATCAAACAGGCGTTGATTATGCAAAATCGGTGAAACGCTAAACCGGCGAGCGTTACGTTTTCCCACGGCCATGGCATAGACAAATTATCAGGTCATCCTCACGATTAATACGTATTTCGTTGCACATTTTTGACGGTATATGCTGAAATATTGGTTTTTATGATTTCGGATGGTGAAACATCAGAAGCAATATGACATATTTTTGGCAATACATTATGATGCTGCACTAGCAACTCTATGAGCGGGTTTATTAACAAGTGTATTATTGACTGGCAAGTTTATTTATTGAGAAATAATTTATTTCACTTGTCTGTCTAACATTTTGGCAATTATAGATTACATTTTAAGACATAGGTCAAAATCTTCGGAAATATGACTTATGTCACTATGATTCTAATCCATTCATATTACAACATCATTGTATGGTACCATGTTTATAGAAAATGAGGGAAAACATACAAAACGTTGCAAAAGTCTGGAAAGAAATGTAAACAGGAAACAATTTTAGAAAATGAAATGCAGTCCAACAATATTTGACGTTGTCTTAGTAACGAAGAATTGGATAGTAGATGCCACAGAAAATAAAGTCGCAAACGTCATTATGATCAGACAGATCTTTTTGGTAGACCTACTAGAAGACTAATGAATGAAGGAAATATGAGTAGAAAGATATGTAAATAAAAAGAGAAGAAATTAGAATAGATAAAAGATATGATTGTGAAATAGAATTCATAAAAAATAGAATTAATAGAAAGAGTAGAATGAGCAAAATGCTTAGAATGTGTAAAAAGAGTAAAATGAGTAAAAAAAGTAGAATGAGTAAAATGAGTAGAATGAGTAGAATGAATAAAAAGAGTAGAATAAGTAAAAACACTAAAAATAGCAGAGAACTAATTTTTCCCAGCTCGCAACTGAGCCAAGAAAAGCTGCTTCCACCAACCTGTGTCGCCTCTACTAGAAATTCTCGACACTCTATCCCGTGTGCATGAACTATCATAAAATCGGTAATTTAGAAGCTCCGATCCGCACGATCGTCGTCGAGGACGGAGACAAAATCGTTTAAAATCAGTATTTTCAAAGGCGTCGCTAATTGAAACCGTGGTCGTTCCGACGAGATCTCGTCCGAGGGGAGAATACCTTTCTCACACATGCCCGAAGGAGATGAATGCCAAGCAGACACAGTGGATACGTAAAGGAGCGAACGTTCGCCGGATCGAGCGACGATGAGAATATCTATTGGCCGATCGTTAATATTCCGATGACGGCCGATCCGTGTCCCGACTGCGGATCGGCCGCCGCGAAGGCCAACATTCGCGATCGCGCCACGCGTGTATTTCCGTGTCGAGGCACATACATTATTTACCATTTCCTAGTATGATCCTCCAGGCGAGAAGAAAGAGACGACACTGCGATTCGATGGGCTTCTTGGCACCGTGCCCAGCCGCAGCTGAATGTTTCTCTCATTCGTTTCGCGAAGACCGCCGCCGGGACAAAGCGAGCAGCAGCATCACTTTCGCCGATTCCTCTGCAACGTTCTCTGTAACATTCTCTGCAAAGAAACTCGAGACTCCTCCGTTGAAAACCCGAATACCTCTCCATGCTTTGAAGATCTTACCTACAGTCACGCGGTTTACTTAGGATCACATTTTTTGGTCCTGCGATCGCGAAGAGGCAAGAGGCAAGTCTTTCGCTTGGAATCGACACTTTTATGTTTGTCGAGACGCCAACGGTAGATCTCCAACTGGCTGGAATATTGAAAACAAGAAGAAGCAATGAAAAAAACTCGAAAACTTGTTCCTCTCAGTGTAGACATAATGAACAAAGAAATTGCATTAGTTTGTGCCACCTAAAGTTGGCACATTCGTCACACGTGCGGAGTGGACGAACAAAGTGATCGCCGCAGAAACTTCATCGTAACTAACGTAGATCTAACGTAATTTATATCGAATAAATGTAGTTTACATTTTAAGTAATTTGATTAATAATTAACGTTAATAACTCCTCGGTTATTAAAAAGCAATTTATAATAATTAGGCAAAAAATAATCTGATTAATGATCAACGATCATAACACGCTAATTACTGTATATTATTATAAATTAGTTATGATAACTAACGGATTATAATCGTCAATTATCAAACTGATTACTTTTTGTCCAACTCCGATGGCAAGTGAAGGAATTATTGAATCGACAAGAGAACAATACAATGGTGAACACAAACGAAGGGAAAGGGGTTCGCTACTTAAAAGAAATCACTCTTCGATGCAAAGAATACGAAAAACCCAGCAAATATTTGCGTGATAACTCCCGTACAAATAATAACACCTGATCATATTTTGCCACGAAGTATAGAGCAAACGTTTCGAGAACCAACAAAGGCAGCGCAACAAAGAGCCGACGGAGGGCGAGGACGTCTAGTGAGTGCATCTTCGCCTAAACTCGGACACGTTCCTGACGTCAGGCCGTGTCAACATCGTGTCAGACAAACACGGTCTGACATTTCACCGGGCACGAGACGGACGCATTTGCGCAACGGAACGATTACGGTTCCACGGCTAGTTAGTCGTTCGACGCACGTCCAGTAATGATCAAGTGCGATTAGTAATTGTAATAAGCCCTGACCGAGCTCGCGCTGCTATATTTGCATTGGCAAGTATCTTCCGCGAAGCCTGATAAGACGCGGAAGATACGATCCGTGACGTAGCCGGTGCATTTTCAACTATTTCGAACAGTTTCCGATTCCAGGGAACTGATCTTATCGGGCACTTCAAATATTTGTTGCGACACCAACGGCTACCGATTTCCGTCTCGCGAATTCTATGTATAACGTCAAACGTATAAAAACGCACGCAGGTGCTTGCAATCGCAATCGTAGTAAGGGCTTTAGTTTTGAGTCAGCTTTTTTAATTCTTAAACTCTGATCCTAAAACCGTGTGACTTAAATTGTAACATTCTTTAAAAAATCACTAAGAATATTATTACTGGTTCTGATAATCATTTGCTTCGTATTTACAGATTTAAAAAATTTCTGAACACAGTTTGATGGTTCTAAAAAGTTCTCGAATCGTCGGAACTCTTTCAATCTACTCTCTCTGATTCTAAATACTCTGATCATTTTTAATCTTAAGAATCTCAGCTCATTTTTGCAGAACTTAAAAATTCAATACATGTCGCTCAGCGCACTAGATTTATCTCTTCTCGAAAAATGTCTCTGTTCATTTCCATCGATTTTAGTCACCCATGAACCAATTCTGATCGATTAGAAAAATCACTCGCTGTATGTTTATTCATGCCGAGCACCAACGAGTTCATAATCGTCGACTTTACGATCCACTGTCTTCGCTCAGAACGATTCTAATGATTCCATACTATTCGTTTCCATTCCAAATAACGATTCAAAGCAGCTCGATCGATCCGGCGCTCGTTCGACCGATGTAACACGATGTATCTCTAATGATGTCACCCCTAACACTTCCGATAACCCTGATTTGAATGTTGACATTGCCGGACAATGCAGAAACGCGGCGTCCAGTCTTATCGGGCGAAAGAAAGAGCAGTCTCGATACGGATTTGGATCGCTCCGTTCCGTCCGAATACGCCTTTGTGAAGCCGTGCGCTTGTAAACAAAAGCTGTTCGAACAACTGCTGTAAATACATAATTAATTTCGTACTTGAGCGTCACTTGTCACCGTCCGGCGCAGTCCTTGCGCCGAGATAATTAACTTTCAAAGTTACATTTAAATAAAATTACCAGCTCGTTATGTACTGTTGATACCGGCACACTATTAGGTCTGTCGGAAAGTTCTCTCCGATAACGTCATTTCAAATTTCAACGCGTATGCACATGTTCGTTTGAGACGTATATTTTTCAAGAATTGTATTTACAAGTTGTCACCGCGCTGGTAAGACGTCATAAGTCACGACGAAAATGATCCTGTACGATAAATATTATTGGATGCATGAAAAATTTATTATTTTCGTTCATTTCGCAAAGAGTTAGAGAACTTGACGGTATAGACCTAATATTTACAAAATATTTGAGAGAGAGAGAGAGAGAGAGAGAGAGACTTGACCTCAATCTAGGCTACTTTCCCCGCGGCAATAGTAACACGCGAGACGTTGAATCAACAGAGTTTTTTCGCGAACGCGGATGAATCACGCTATTAATTCTGTCATTTTTGGTGATGCATTGCGATACGCGTTCGCGCTCAGAAGGTCGCCAACCTCCTGCTTCTAAATGATAAACAATACCAGAGAAGACGGAGACTCGTGGTAAAGTAGACGGTATCGCTTTTGTGCGACGTCTTTTGCAATTCTAAATGCGATGATTATTTGGTTATCGAGCAACCAATGAGTCACTTGCTTCGAAACTAGCCTGTCGAGAGACTGGACGAAACTTGTTCCACTTTCGAGATGGAATCAAAAGAATACGAAATCTGTCAATTGTTATCGGAGTTGTCCATAATTTAACAGATATCGTACTACTGTTTCGTTGAGATTAAAATAGACGACCTTCCAGAAACTTTACACGTCTTTTAGGCGGTACATTATTTCATGTAGTCTACCTGGAATATTATTGCTTAATCGAATATCTGTTCCTTCGCTCGTAATTAACATTATCAATCTTCAAAAAAGATCACTTTGCAGATTTCAGTTACATATTGCTATTTAGAATGTTTTGAACTCACTGTTTCTGAACTCTGAATTTTTAAACAGCATGAAAATGGTTAAATCGACAAAGTTTGACAGCGTTCTATCAGTTATTATAAAAATTATAGCATATAAAGATTATTTCTAATTATTCGACGATCGAACTATGTCAACGAAAGAAATCATCTTCTATCGTTTTCGTGATCGTTGCGGACGATTTTTGTCCTACACAAAAGTCCTTATTAATGCAATAAGTCTCCAAGCTGTGTTTAATGTTCGTTCCACAGAACCTATTAATCACAAGAGCAGGGGCGTGCGGAAGCCTTCTTGATCGGAGCAATAGTTAACCACGCGGGTTCCTTATCGCATGATCGGCACAGAATTCGTATAAACGTCTGGCCTCGCGAAATCACGACCGCCGCGCCGGCGAGATTCCCAGCGACTTTCTGCGCGATACATTTTAATTCCGCGCGGAAACTAGTCAGGGGCTCACTCGTGAAATCTGTTATCTCGGAGGTGTTCCACGAACAGGTGCACGCAAGATTCTAAATTGGCCTCTTACCTGGGACCGGGTCGGATAAGGTCAGTTAGGGTCAAGCACCTGGCCACCGCGGAAGACCGGCCGCGAAAAAAGCCATCGCGCTATCAAGATCCCGATTAATAACATTTAATTGATCGGAAGACTACCGTCGTTCCTGCAAGGCACGTTACTTATTCGCGATTAGGGACTAATTTCGGCGTTTATGCTCGCCAAAAGGGCACGTGGATCAAGGAAATACGCGAAGGAATTTCGTAAAAAACGATCCCTGAAGATTACAGATTTTTCGGGGAAGGGATAATTACAACGATAACGTCGTTCTATAGAACACTTTAAAATGACGTACATAGAATTATGGACACTTTTGAAATAGATATTTGATAGTGTTTAATTAACACTGTTAAATTATGAATTTCATGAGCACTTTGCTTGCATGAAATTTTAGCGTGTAGCTAAAACACGAATACAGTGTAATTTCTTCAGATCTTCGAAACTTGTCTTATTTTTATACTAATTCTTGATTCTAAAAAAGCAACTAGCGATATATCGGTCTTTAAATCTCAAATGAGTAATACCTTAATACCTTTAATCGGTCGAATGTGCTCCATTTCATATGTTCCTATATTTGTACGTCGATTTTGTTATAATTAGATTACCGATATTATGCATTCATAACAAAAGTGAGTAGTTGCCATTTTAAACAATAAAAGTATTCAAATATTTGAGGAATATCGATATATTACTTACGGCTTGCCAAGATTATTAAAGAATTGTGTTCCTTGCAGCAAATGCAGAAGATAAGCATTTTGCACAATCTAGTAGTAAATGCCATAAATGCGCAGTCCAATGATTAAGCTGCGAACGCGAGTACTAACGAAAATAAATTCATCGCCGCATGAAGCCCTTTACTCGACAGAGGGAAGAATTCGAATCTACTTATTATGCTCGTGTGTCCGATACGAATGATTGGAAAAGCTTGGGTGCAGGATCTTGTCTCCGATCGGAATCGAGAGTATCGAATCAAATTGGACAAGGTGTGGGAGAATCGTGTGGAGAATTACACGAAAGCGTCGATCGGCGTGGACGTTGTCGAAGCGGTTTACGTGGAAAAAAGCATCGGTACAAAGGGAATCGCGGGGCTATTAACGTGAAAATATATTGTGCGGCCGTACGAAGCTACGGTGGACGATCGGGAGATAGCTTTTGTATTCAAGAGACGGCCGGAGGAAGATGCGAGGGCGTTGAATACTGATGCCGTGTGCGTCGACAAAGACCTCTTCAAGGTCGGGGTCGCTACTCGATACCTGTGCACCTTTTGCCTTTCCACGGCTGACAGATCCTTCCGTGCACTCGTTCTGCTGCACCGGTAAATGCGCTCCGCGATTGCGATTCGCCAGGTCATAAGATCAAAGATACCAGAGTAGACCAGAAAGATTAATTAATCGTTTCTTCCTAATGCATTACTTGTACACACGGAGTTTTTCCAAGCTATTTACACAACTGGTTTTGTTGTTACTCAACCCTTAACTCGATGGTTGGCAACATTGGTAAGACTGATGACCGATAAAGAGAAACCTGTCCGATGTCCGCGATAATCGTTTTCTCCTGCATTTTCAATGTTTATTTTTCATAAATAATGATTTTGTTAAATCGAAGACGACTTCTTCATGTTAGAGAGGCTACGTGGAGTTTCTTGAACCAGTTTCTGTATTTACGTATCGTCTTTTACAGGTCGATCGATCAAGTATAATCAGATTGAGTAACAGATTCCGAGAAAGGATTTTGTGAATGTTTATTAGTCATAATTCTTGAAATTTGTACACGGGAAGCAAGATAAATACGAGATCACATAATTAAAACGTTCCTTGACTTATCGTCCAGAGATCTATACCTGATAGAAACAAGTGGTGATTACGAGACTGCGGATGATTATCCAAATGAGTATTTCATTCACTCGCATTTATCATGAATGCATCAAATCCATAGTCCAGTGATTACTTCGTTAATTAATATGTACTTCCACACGAGATACGGACCTCTGAAACTCGCATTGAAATCAAATTTTTACTCGCAATACTATTGTAAGTATCGAGCTAAAAATTAAGGGAACTGTTAAGTTAAGTATCAAGATAAATATCATGATAAATGTCGAGCTAAGGATCAATTGGATCCTTGCGTACAAATTTTTTTTAATAAATTTTCAAAATGACTGTGATACCTAGATACATTTTAATCCAGCTTCTTGCTTCTCTTAATTCTTGGCTTGATACTTACTATAACACCGTGACTAAAAATTTTCATGTTTAGGGGATGAAAACGGAGTTTCCTCAGCCAATGAAAAAAACCGCAGCGAGTTTCGAGACAGTTCGCGAGGGTGAAACGTGTTCGAGGACCTAGTTCCTAAGCCGGCCGGGCAAACGCGGCGCGATTTCAGATGACCGTGCATCATACCTTATGCATCCGGTGGCCCTTAAGGCCGTGAGTCACGCTCACGGCTCGCACGAAACGCGAAACGAGCGTCGCGTCGCTCGACCAGGAATTCATGTCTTCTGAGAAACGCGAAAGCAGAAGTCGGTTCTAGGCGACACATTTTTCGCCGGTTTGTCTCGAACGTATTATATTTCACTGGAAAGGCACGCTTCGCTCTTTATCGGCTGATAACGCGCATTGATAACGTTCTCCGCTGGCAAACAGACCCGGCTATCAGCAGTCATTTCACGCGGCTACGCTTATCGAGCCTGATCGCATTAGACGATATTACGCGTGCCATATTCGATCGAGACTCTAATGGAGTCCCGACAGTTTCATCGGATAATAGCGTGTTGACACTGGGGGAACTTTTATTTCTTATTGGGGAGAAATGGCGGGGACGGTCTGGTCACGAATTATTTTGAGTGGAGAGGAATCCAACTGTCAGCTATTTCGAGGATAGCTATATTTGAGTCTGTTAGGAAAAGTTAAATTTTACTTCGTGAATTTAACGCCGAGTTAAATTAATTTAACGACCAGTTTCTCATTTTATAATTATACAAATAATGAAGACTCTTTACCATTTCACAGTTATAAAAATTACAAAGACTCTTGCGTAGGAAATGATTAGATATATTACATCATATATATAGACGCAAGTACTATAATGATGCGCATTAATACGCATCAATCATTTCTACTGCTCGGTAGGTTTAATATTAATACACTGTTATGTATTATAACCAGGATACCAAATAATGCATTTGCTTTGTGGAAATAATATTTTTACTACGTGGAGGATGATTTTGAAATTATTCGGAGTTCGAGCAATTTATTGTAAATTCATTGTAGGTGATATCAAGATCGCGGATGTGGTATTTACACATTTTTTAAATTCAAACTACTATCGTACACATTAATGAACATTAATGACATATCTCTGTGGGATTTTAATCATACGGAACATTAAATTAAATCTGTTCCTCATCCTATCTTTGTAAAGTCTTTTTAGAAAAGAACTTCTGAGTGCACCAAATATAAAACTGCAAAATGAAAGTAAGCAAATCAATTGTCTAAATTGCCGCTGACACTGAAAATTGACAAAAAGTCTTCCACTCGGAAGACAAAATCTGTTTCTTTTTCAACCAGTTCCAAGTTCACGGAATATCGTGGTTCGTAAACTGGCAATGATTCGCGTGCACCGCGAACGCGTAAAGATCAGAGTCTAATTATCGCAGATAAAGCGTCAAGCATCTCACTTCGCGGATATCTCGACGAAAATCGTGTTAGCGAGGCGGAAACACAACGGTGCACGTGATCAGCCGCGACATTTGAAAGCCGCGCGAATTTCCAGGATGCGCGGGATTTGCATTCTGCCGGAACCTTCGGCCTTTCGGGTGTCCCGGGATATCTGCTAATCGTAAAGGTCGCTGGTTGATGCATCGGTCGACCCAGTTACCCGGTTCAGTCCGCCACTGCGCCGGCAGTGAATTCATCAAGCGATACCTACGCAGAAATTCTGCTAAAAATCGATCGGGTCGTCCGACTCGCAGACTCCGCTCGATAATAATCGTCTAACTGCTTTCACGACGACGACGACGACGGAGACACGTCGCACGTTATACACTGTACAACGTCGACGATGAATACTTTAACGGCCACTTTGTACTCGTTCCCACCTGAAACAACCCGCAATACATACCTTTATCTCCGTAAGAGATCGCGGAGATGTTTAGAATTTAAAGCACATCGTTATCGCCTCGCTGAAAATGTTCATGCTAATTTCTTACTTTTATTGGCCGGCTTTTAGGGCTTTTGGGTCAGGAGCTGGAACAACCTGTGGCTAGACCTTGCACTTAGTCGTTACTGTGTGTATTGTGCTATAATTCTGTTCGATTATTCTGTGGTAAAAACATATGAGACGGTTTCTGCGAAACATTCTTGGAAGGGAAACGAAATTTTGCTTGCTTTGTTAACAGTGTCGATGAATGGAGAACAGTTTATAGCGTTTATTAGGACTTACGTGTCATCGTTAGACCGTGGATGCAAAATAATGCATAAGATGCGCAATCTAGAGTGCAGAATTGAAGGACAAGAGAAATGCGAAATAAAAATGATCTTCATCAATCGCAACAAACATGAGTCACGCGAATAAAAATATCTTTTCCTTAAATGAGAGTTCTTAGATTTTATTAATATTTTCATTGCTTTAAATTGCACCTAATCGTTTTTATAATAAATGCATCAATTCCGCAGTCTAATAATGGATGCACCGAATAGAGAACGTTGTACGTTGTTTGTTAAACTTCCACACAAACAATTTTCTAGTTCATATGAGAGAAAAGTAGAATTTTGTGCATGGAGAACAAGATAGAACTTCACAGACTCTGATCCATTGTTGTGTTTGATTGTTCTTGAAGAATTTTATGCGTCACAAGAGCGAGCACCGCGATAATGAAACAGTCTAGTTGTTCCGATTACGTATACACTAGTGTAACAATGGTTTCGGGGGCGCTTAAACACCACAGATAAGATCATTACGAAACAGAAACAGAAACAGAAAACCATGCGACTGCGACGCGACGCGACGCGACGAGACGTGTGATCGCTGGAAGCACGAAATCCGTGCGAGTTCGGATTCAGGTCATGGAAACCGGCCGTACGTCAGTTCCGATAACTCGTCCAATCAAAATGTCAACTTTTCGACAGGTGAACGTGATACGCCGTGGATCGCGTCGATTTTATGCAACCATGAGCCAGATGATAGTCGAGCTTGCTATTTGTCTACTACATCATTCCGTTATCGGCTACGAGCTTCTGATAAATATACATATAGTCGTAACAATTTATTGTTAGACGAACTAATTCGTCGTATTGAACAATAAAATGCAATCAAATCAGCTTGAGCCTTAATGGCAGGGAAATGAAATTAAGCTTAATTGCGAGGGAAGAATGGCGAACACGAGCTTTGACATCGAAATCGAAAATGCAGGGTTTCGCTAACAGAAATATGCAGAATTTATGAAAGGTCGACTGGAAGGTCGACTGGAAGGTCGACTGTTAGCAGTGAACTTAACAATGTAATTACTCGCGGAAACAATGGACTCGTAAAATATTGAAATAATCAGAACATAGAATTTCCATTACTTTACATTTCGAGAAATGTTGTTATTATCGAATATTATGTGTTATTTCATTTAACACAGTTTTATACACTCTATGTGTTTTGCGATCACAGTATATGCTGTTGTGTATTATTGACAAATTTGTGCGACACCTCTTGTTGGAAAATAAATAGAATAGAACTGTTGTAACATGGAAAATAATTATCTTGGATCAGTTGGATAAAATCTCGGGAATAAAAGCTTCAGCAATTATATTACTGGCGTTTCAATTGAAGTATATTTTTTCCTCTTTTTGTAATGCTACGTTCTGTGATAATAAATATGAGAAGACATTGCGGGTTATTGAAAAGGGTATCGTGTACGCAAATCTTGTAGTTACATGGTTACCGAGTTGTAAAGTCAATTTTCCGCGCGAGAACAAGTGGTCGATTAGGCATGAAAGGCGCAATTATAGTTGTACCTGCGACACGAATGCATCATTGATAAAATCGCGTCGAATTCTGTTACTGCAACACCTTTCCTCTCTCCTCCCTCCCTTTCTCGTGTATTTTCTTCTTATCTCGAACCGAGCAAAATCCATTAACTGTTCAAACCACCGTGACTCATCGAATAAATTGAAAGCAATGTTGTACAATATACCTTAATCACATTGTAAATTGTACCTGCGAACGCTATATCATAGATCAAACAAAGAATTCTGTGCGAAATCTTGCTTCAAACTGATTCTGCAATTGCCTGGAATTTATTTTACAATTGTTCAAACGATAGATATTCTTTTCCAAGAATTATTGCATAAGTTCCTTCGTCTATATGTGCTGGCTCTAAATATATTAATTTTTGTTTAAAGAAACTGGATAATCAAATAACAACATTTATGCTTTGGCTACATAGGCTTTCCAATAACCGAACTGTGTTCAACCAGTTAACTGTTTTTGAGAAAAAAGTTACAAAATTAAGGAAGACATATGTATACTTTGACATTCAATATTAAATTATATATCTTATAAAAGTGTCGTATTTAAACAATATATGAAGAAAATTAAACATATGCGGTATAATTACAATAATTTACACACTTTTCAAACAGCTAACTGGTTAAGAGAAGCTTTATAATTTCCTTCGAAATAATAATTTCAAAAGATCTCGTTAACGTTATATTGATCTAAATAAATTGGTCGTTTATATGGATGAGATTATTATAGTTTATGTTGGTGTTCGATTTTGAAAGAACTAGTAGAAAACTGCAGCTGGATAAAGTATTAAACTGATTCGCACATCGACAGAATCGAAACTGCGTTCAGCGAAGCGGACGTCGCACGAGCACGGAAAGGATATCGTCGGATGTCCAAGGATATCGTCGATTTCCGGTTCCTCGGCGATCGGCGCTTCTGCCGTACAGAAATTCCATCGCTATCGGCGTCTAAATTATGAAAATACCCAAGGCCGGCACGTTAAGCCGCCGACATCGTGCCCCGTAATTTGAAATCACATTATCGCTCGCGCGGCACGTTTCTCGTTCGGAGGCGGCTCTCAAGGTAGCCGCGAACGTAAAACGTATCGTGCCCACGGCACAGTAATTACGTCAACGACGGCGATTATCGATTCAGTAAAATCCGCGAGGACTACGAGCCAGGAGAGTGGAAAAAAATGTATTTTCCGAGCGGCTCGCGTGCCGCCCCTGTGCCGCGATTCTCCCACGAGGAACACGGCAAATGGCAACAATCAAACGACGCATCGAACCGCAATTAAACCAGACTAGCTCGCGAAAGTATGAAATCTACCACCTAAAATTATACTTCAGATTTAAATATAATATAAATTGTGAAAGAAAAGTGCAAGCTGCTGTGCAGAGCAGTTTCTTGTCAGTCGTTCGTGGAATTTTATGCAAAATACAAATTGTATGCATTCCCTACCTAATTACTAGACCGCGGATTTTATGCATTCATGACAGAAACGAGTATGCAAAATAGCAAAATAGCAAATATTAAAGTATTAAAGAATATTAAAATACTGTCACATTATTTTCATTTCATTAAAATTATTAAGAAACGAGATAAATGTCTATGTCGTTCCTGTATCGAACAATCTTTATTTTGCACACAAATTCGTAGTCTACTAATTACAGTGAGCTGACTTCAAGATAATAATGTACTGAAGTTCTTCTGACGTTTTTACTGTGTCTCATTTATTCATTTTTATCGTAAATACTATTCCTCGAGATCGAGGAATTATTTAAGTTCTTTATCCTTATATTTCTTCATCCAACTCTTGAAAAAACTATTCTTTTATCTCCTGATCGAAGAGGCAATCAAAAGAAGCAAATACAAAATTTGTGAATATTAGACTGTCAACCTTTCGAAACCGCTGGAACAATGAATTGCACGTTTTCGACTTGTTCTGAAAACCCGGACAGAACGATAGAAATAGAAGCAAAAACCAGTGATAGAAAGATTCGTAGAAGCGCTAGACAAGAAAATAGCCGGCTACTGATCATTTTCCACGTACATAATCAGCGAAGACGATAGCAATTTCGACCGCGGAAAACGCACGACCACGCAAACGTCCTGTTTTCTTTTTCCTCGGATTCACGTGCGAGCTCGTGCCGGCATGTGCTGCATAATTGCAATGGCTCGTCGCCCGTGATTTTCGATCCCAGTGATTGATGTGTATGTGTGTTTCCTGCCTCGAATGTGGCTTTAGACAGTAATTCGCGCACAGAATGTTTTCTTGCTGCCTCGTACGCGTGCGAAATTCAGAATCAGTCGGAAGATTGATCGGATCAAGAGATCGATCGAATCGAGAGATTCATCACACCCACGATTCGTCACGTCGTCGTAGAATCCGCGATTCGTCATGACGTTCATTCAGCATACGTTCGTTGCTGTCCAAGGGAGACATTTATTTATTTAATTTGTACCTCGGTAGATTCGTCGATGTTTTCATGATTTTACACTCCTGAAAATGTTCGACACTAAAGCGACATAATTTTCTAAAACGATATTAAAATTTACGATATTCTTACGGTGTTCGTAAAATCTTACACTAATGGTGTTGTAGTAGATCTGACTAAAAAGTACGTGCATATCTTCGACGACTGCACTACAATACAATGTTTTTGTTCTTATTATATGGGAGGATATAACAATTAATATAAAAATTCAAAAGGAAGTAAAGATTTTTGGCTACATTAAGGTGGCAATTGAGACAGCCATCTAACACATGATTTGGGTCCTAAATACCCGCAACACCATAGAAGCATTAAGTATTATGACAGAAATGAGTAAAAGCATTAAATAATGTCAATATATTACTAAAATTATAGAGGAAAGAATGCAACTTTTAAATTACTTCTATTTTTTGCCACAGACACAGTCAACTTTTATTTTTGCATACAGATCCGCAGTATATTTATAGAATGCAGTGAAGTACCTTGCTCAGTAAACACTGATATTTATAACGACGTCGCTAAAAGCCCACGCGAATAACAGATGCAAACGAAAACGAAAGTAACGCTTACGACAGTACCAACGTCTCGGAGTATTCAATTCATTAGAACGAAACAAGATTCGAATCAAGTCCCGATGTCTCGAACGTCTCCGTCTCCACGGCACAAATCGGTCTACACCCGAAGGACTCTGATCTCCGAGCAAACCGGTCGGCAACAGAATCCATAACGTTGCATCGTAACTACGTATAAAATTAACCGAACACGATTCCTCGCGATATTCAACTCGCTACGGACCGTCATCAACGGGATGATCCTCTTGCGATCGCCCACACGAGTCCGACTTGAATCCGATCGTTTCGCGAAGACATTGTGTTCCGTTTCGCAGCATATCGCATCCGATGCAGAAAAATCGCTGCTTACAATCGCGATCTCGAATTTACGACTACACCGCGGATCTTTGCGCAAAATAAAAATTACCCGGATTCTTTAGCCTTTTCAGCGTTAACTCAAATGAGAGATACAATAGAAGAAATATCTGCTTTTCATATGGGTGCCACTTCAGATCATTATGAATCGTATAATGATCATGGTAAATGAAATTTCTCACAAATTCCACAAATTGTCTGCACGAAGTGCAAACTAAACATCGAAATAATTAAGGGAAAGAGATCTGAAATTCCGACTACACATCGTAAATAGCTCTACACCCACTTTCCTTCGCGAAACAAAACTTTCAGTACAATTCGAAGTAAATTGCCGGCATTTATTGCAACGTCTTAAGGCATGACAAAACAAAATTCGTCGGAGACACGTCAAATGAGCCATCGTACTCCTTCGTCGAATAACCGAGGAGATCCCAAGGTTCCGAGAGTCGATTTCGCTAATCGATCGGCCGCGTCACGATCGAAATCTCGAGGAAAAAAAGAAAGAGGAACAGGTACATACTCGTTGGTGAGTCACCGTGTCACAGTTCTTTCGAGCGAATGGCGGCTGTTGCCGACGTTGTATGTCGATCTGTGTGTAAACGTGTGTGCGACGTGTCCAAATGTGTGTGTGTCGGCGCACACGTAGCGGTCCTGTTACGAGGGCGTCGAGGAAGGAGCGTCCATTCACGCGTGACACACGCGCGCGCCGTTACTACGCTTACGTTCATTCAGAAAAACCGTGGCTTTCCTGGAAGCCACGCCGCGCCGCTCGTCGAGATTACGAGATTCGCGAGACGCGGAAGCGTGGCGATTTGAATCATTGACACCGGATTAGTGTGGCTAGCAGGTGATTCAGAGGACCATGTTTTAGTCGTCTTTCCATGAAGAATTTGCGACCGGTTCTAAGAAACACTCCTCGCGCTATAATATCTCCGATGAATTGGCAAAAAAGTATGAATCGAAGTATATGATTAATTGTGTAGAAAAACACGTTCGAAATGCAACGCCAGGTCAAAGTGAATGGCTAGACTGCGATTTTTATGCATTTTTGGCCAAAATGGCTAGGTCAGGAACGGAATTACAAGGACATGAGAAGAATTTGAGAATTTGTTTATATTATATACAATTTGTTAAAATTTTTAACAGAGAAAAGGCATTTTCATCTGACTTACGTTTCTTACAATCAACTTAGACAATTTTCATTTTGCATATAAACCCGCAGGCTATTAAAACATACGCTTCGTGTTCGATTTAAAAACTTTTTCTGTTTCCAAATGACCGTGTGGAGCTTAAAAATTTTATTTAGGAATTTTGTTTTGAAATCGTGTTTTAGGGTGAAGTCTTCTCTGTAGAATGAGCTCTCTCTCTCTCTCTCTCTCTTTCTCTCATTGCAATTATCAAAGATACATCACGCGCAAGTTTCGTAATCACACTTCCACCTCACGGATGTGTATTTAAGGTGTGGGTGTAGTGTGTAAGTTCGATGTAAATTTTGCATATGCCTAGAGTATAGGTAGCTTTTGTTACACCTCTTGCAATAGTGATAAAATCGACATATTTGCATGCAGTGTTACACGATTCGAAACAAGACTTTATAAACTGTTTACTGATTCACCGATCCTCCGTCATTTATCTCAATGCATTTATCGCAATAAACAAATAAATAAATGAGAGCCTGACGTCTCGTGAAAATTTCCAATTCATTTGATCTCGCGCCAAACAATGAAGAAATAACAAAGAAACGTATAAGCTCAGTCCATTACAAGACGCAAGAATGCGTCAACAATGCCGAAGCAATTTTGTCGAATAAATCCAACAGTCCGTTTCCCGGTTGCCTTCCAAAATCGCGTCAAGATCGCGTGTCCCGCGACGGCGCGGAATTAAAAACCTCGACTGCTTCCTAAGACTAATTACACGGTTCCCGAGCAACAAGAAAAAAAAAAGTCCCGAGCACATTTCGTCCGCTGGGACTTATGAATCAGCGTGATTCAAGGCTTCCTCGGATCAGACGGATTTGTAAGCTTTAAAGCTTGAAACGCGAGAGGAGATCCACTCGCAACACCGAGCCGGATGAATTGAATGCAACGGGCGAGCATCTTTATCTGCACTCGAACGGTGCAGCTCGATGACTCACGGCATAACTTCACACTTACTATGCCGCTGCTCGAGGCTGCGCCAACTTTTTCATCCGATTTTTATAGTTGATCGATGCTCGTTATATGGAGATCACGAAGCTTACCGTTCGACTTACACTCACGACCTTTGTGATCTGTGTCGGTTATGGGTGATGTCTGCCGACGCGGATGTGTGGACAGTGATTCACGGTAGGAGGACGATTTAATAGACTGTTTAGTATTAGCGCTACGACTGTGAAACACTGTTTAAACAATATCGTTTCCTGTTGGTTGCGTAATTTATGGTAGTTGCACAATTGGTGAATGAACAAGAATGTACACGCGTGGCAAAGGCAAACGTTTCTGCTTATAATGTTCGGATAATAGCGTTTGGGTGTGAGAATATATTGAGTATTCCGGTTGCAGAATGTTTAATTAATAGATTGCGAAGCAAATTGTTTAAATACTAGACGATCTGCGACAGTTGTCGGAACAAAGGAAATATTTGTGGTTCGACTAATCATCAAACCGGTAAATTTCGCGCGTTCTTCAACTACGAATGGGACGAATAGTGATTTCCGAGGCGATTGACCCTGCCGATGACGGGATTGCGGTGTGATACTGTTATTTAACCGCATCCACCGAAGACAATTAATATTCCGACGAATTGAACGCGCGCCGCGTACGTGCTTCCGTTTTCCTCGTCTCTCGTCCGACAGAGGATTTTAGGAACTCTTATCTATCGCAATATCGAAGAAGTATTTCTTTACTACACTGTACAATTTCTTCTGAAAATCAGACAAATAAATACTCGCTTTTTTAAATTGTCAACGAGTGTAAACGTAGAAAAGACTAATCTAATCCTCCGGGTAGGAGCATCGTAAAGTATTTTATTTTAGCAGAAACAATGCAGCATGATAAATGGTTAATAGCAGTTCATGCAATCCATACAAACTATTCTCTTATACAAAGGAACGTTAATGGGTTAAAATAATAGTATTCACATCGTTCGAGCACAGCTCATCCGAGAAAAACGCAATTGTCATTTTTCTACTGTCGAGTCTGAGATCATCGAAAGAATAAAACCGTTTTGTCTTGGTTCGTGTGTTTTGGATCCTCGTCTGACATAGAAATAATTTTCTTGTTACAGAACTATCTCTCTCAATTCGGCTACTTGCAACCTATAAATCCAACGAGTGGCGGCATCATATCCAAGGACTCGCTGTCCAGAGCGGTCGCCGAATTCCAAGCTTTCGCAGGATTGAACATAACAGGTGAGCACGCGACCACAGGTTGCAACCAGCAATCTTCGCGATTCGGAATTCTTCGGATCTAACACGACACATCACCACCTGTTTTTCATCGCGAGACATCATCATTCAAACGTGCATCGACTTCCGCAGTCTTCTGTTTGCAACATTTCTGTGTTCTTTCGACTTATATCTTTCATTCACTCTCGAAAGGAGAAAAAATGATTGAACTCCTCTTTACCGAAATCGTAAATTCTGACATATTATACAAGTGGAGTTGTTAGAAAAACACAGAATTAATTATTAAATTGGAGACGAAAGGAAGACACCAGAGGATTGATCCTTCAATTGAATTGTGTCGAGGTCGGAATCCTGTGTGAAGTAACTTAATGTAACTTTTTATAAAATAAATCACTGCATCGATGGGAAAAAGAGAAAAGGATGAAAAGGAAAAAAAAGTCTATGAAAGATCGCAAAACTCGCGGATCTCGCCGGTGTTCGTGATCGATTAAGCTTCACGTCCTTGCGATCGCTTAGCCGTCTTATATTTAACCGTAATTGAGTTTAATAGTTCATGTGGGTGCACGGTCCATGAATCATTACGGAGGATTCATTCATTCAGTGTCCCGCCGGGGTCTGACTCACTGTACCTCCCATCGAGACATCAAATTTACGGAATCAGTATAATTAAAAAAAAAAGTTTAATTCAGGTAAATCTCAGAGTTTTTTCTTTGCTCAAAAAGATATAATCGACTAATTCAGTAATTCCGATGCTAAAATCGTACAAAAATCTCGTCATCCGAGTATGTTGACCAGTTTATATCGAACATAAGCGTGTCCCCCTGTAGATTGTTGCGAATATATCATCAGATATCACGCACCGTGTCAGAGTCCGATTCCAAAGTCGTTTCCCGTACGTCAAAGGTGTACGCGTACGTCATACTTTTTCGCGGGAACTATTATCATGCCGGGTTGAATCGAGAGAAAACCCTGCTGTGTATGAATCTGAAAGGAATGATAAGACGGAGTGGTCAAAGGAACGAATCACGTTACATTCGTGTAACGAAATAAACGAGAGGCCAAAGTTCGTGGAACAAAATTGTGAACAAGTCGCGGAAAATCGCGCGAAGTCTGCACAAATACAAGTCTTATTATATGCGGTAACGCAAAATAATCGCTTTTACTGTTTCATACTCTTAGCACCAATGAAACAGCCAGTGCACTTGATAAAATTGACTAATAGTTGACCTAACTCTACCATTCTATACGAAATTGGGCTCTTAAATTTTTGAATACTCTTCAATATAACTACGACTTTATTTTAAAGAACGAATAAGTCTTAACTATACGCCTGGAAGATCCAGAGTACGGAGTCAAAAGTAAACCCCATCATGTATCCATAAACGCCCAATCGAGTTCAACAGTTTCGCAGTCGAAAAGACGGTCGACTTGGACGCAATCGTAAACCGAGAAGAAAATCGAAAGGTGTCTATTTCGATGTACCATGAACGTATTAAAAGAAAAAGGAGCAGAAAATGTGGAGGACAAGAGCTCATAGTTTGCATACTAATGTCGCGAAAGCTGTCTCGCAGAGAGAAAGATCGTCGACGAAGAAGTTACGCCGCTGATTCTACGAAATCGGTGGGATCTGCTCGCGGATAAAAACACGCGCTTGCACCTTCCTCGCGGTAGTCGACGAACCGGCTCTGAATAAAGAGCGGATTTTTAAATTTCTAGACCTTGAGGGACCGGATCCGCGATGAAAACGCGCTTGTGTGCGTGCAAAAACCCGAGGAAAATGGACGGACGTCAAACAAACGTCTGAGTGGCTCGTGAGGATCGTTTAACGGATAGAAGCTGTTGAAACGAGCGTCGCAACCATTGCCAAGGCTCGAGCCTTGACACATCGTTGAGACGGCAAACAACGCGCCGACATGGTCGAACAAAGAAACAAATTATTGTTGTTTCCGGCGAAACCGTGGCTTCACTGAAATTCGATGGCGAACAGCGCCGATAACGCGTTATCACGACCCACGAGTTAGAGTGAGTGATAGACGAATTATAGTGATAACTGGTTCGAGGAAACAGGCAAGGTATCGAGGAATAATGGGAAACCTTGAAAAGTTAGTTTCTGTTTGTTAGTTAATCGTTTTTGATTGCATTTAGCTTTTTATTGGGCATTGATAGTAAGAATATTCATTTAGGTTATGAATTTAATTGTTCGCGTTACAATTTAGTGATGGAAAATTATTTTGCTCCTTTTTTTTTGTATTATATTATATATATAATATATAATAATAAACTCTAGTAGAGAAATATTAATGACATTTTTGTATTATTGGCATATCGATGAATAATGAAAATGAATATTTGTACACTTTAGATGTCGTGGGTTAATTAGCGAAGCCGCGTTTAAATGGCGATTCGTGAGGACGAAATTATTTAAACTAGTAAGAGGTCCCCCTTTGAAAACAGAACACATCTATCAGTGGCGCTTAAAATGTGACTCACACAGGAATCCTGTTCTTAGAACACGTTGTCGCAAACTAGTTATTTAAATAGCTCATGGGATACTCGAATTTTGCATATTAGAATTTGCCATGCATATGAACTGTTTACGAACGTGAACTTCCTCGATTTCAAATTATTGACATTTTTAAACAAGATTTATAACGGTTTCGTAATTAGAGTTACAAGTTCTTGCGATCAAAAGCTGGATTTTCTAATGCTATATTAGAAATACTAACGCGACGCCGGCGGTTATGTCGGTACTATTAAACATCGTTAAGGTAGCCCAATTAAGAACAATTAATGTAATGAATGCATTCGAAGAAGAGACGAAACGAGCCGCGATAAAGTATTTAAAACGAAGAAAAACTGAACTGTGGAATACTCGACGGTATATCACCATGTAATTCATCGTTCTTTTTAAGAAACATGATCCATCTGTTGCTAAAGATTTTCAAATCTCGTAACAATGTCTTGCATCGAGTCTGACAGTAATCTGCGATGTAATCTTCAATTAGTTTATTAATCCATGTCGCGGCTGTTTAGACAATCGATAGAATTTAGCATTGACGTTTAATATGAAAAGAATTTTTTAAAAGATGAATAACAATGTCAAGAGAAATCATTGAATAATACTACTGGAACCGATGATTTAATATTATCGAAGTATCATAAAATCGGTAAAAAAATATATCGGTCTGATACCAAAACAATTACAGACTCTTCACGTCTCAGAAACAAATGAATGGCTGAACATTGATGAAGGGATGAATATCAATTCGAAACGAAATCGAGGATGGTTATCATAGGAAAAACTGGTGGATAGATCTCGTAGCTGTTAATTCGAAGAGAACGTGAAACGGCTGTCGGTGGACAAAGTGCTAATATAGTGTCGCGTTCACAGAATGAGCAGCAAACGGTTTCAACGAGCATCCACGGTCGGAAGTGGCGATTCGATGGTCGCCAATAAAAAACGAAGGTGAACGGAAGAATGATCTAACTATGAAATTGTACACCGCTGGTGACGGTATTATTCGAGATGAGACGTGTTTATTGACAGTAATATCCGCGTGTCGCGGGCATCATCATATTCGCCGCTTCCTAGTACCGTTGAATATCATCACGTTCGCTCTATGTTCCCGCTACACTGTAATCCATGCAGAAACAATGGTTATAGCGATCGGCAAGAAATGGAGTACGTGTTGAAAGATCCCGATCGAGAGATCATTAGAGAGGAGAAAAACGCGATAAAATCGCACGCAACCGAGCGATTCTAATATGTTGCAAGAGAGAAAGAAAGTCTGTCTCCGTCGACTAAAATCGGATGTCGCAAATCAGTTTCGCTATAAGTTGCAAAACCGTGGCTGCAAAATCGATCTAATTTTATTTAGAAGCTGCTGGTTGCTTAACGATAATTTCCAAAGGGACCAATGAAGCAAAATTGCGCTTCACTTTCTCCAACAATCTGACAGAAAATAAATAAATATTTTACAGTAAAAGGGAAGTGAATTATTGAAGCAAGCGTGAACGTGAATGTGAAAAGCGGAAAGGTCTATGAATTAATCAAATGAAAGTTACACGTCACTAGTCGATTCAAATTATTGAAGGAGGGTTTTTATTGGCGAGTTGGAATTGCACGTTTCGCGTTGCATTTTGTTCAGGAAATGAATTTTCTTTTTAAACGCATCTTCGTCGTTTCTCGTGGGAAGCGATTTTGAAGGTTCATTCGGGAATAAAATGAGCGTACCGAGTAATTTGATTTCAAAGCACGGTAAATGCATCAAATTACGCCAGTTTAGATCCCGAGATTCTCATCTATCGATCTCTCAGTTTTACCGCACGCTCTGTTTTCCATCCGTGATCTTCCGTGCACGTGCGCGCTGCATTTGTATCGTGGTGCATATGCATCGACGTAACTCGAACGCGTATACATATGCATAATATGCGGACCGTGTAACAACCTTAAGTCGTTCGCGCACTTGAGCGAAAGATGAGTCTCCTGTGATTGAATTCAGATCGAGCGTGCTCGCGGAATGCACCGTTTGCGAAGCATAAATAATCTGTTCTGTAAAATTATATTTCAACCACTAAACTAAATATATTTAAAACATATATTTCTATTATATTTATCAAAATTATAATTGATAGTAGGTGTTATAACGTGTAGACCAATAGAGTTCTAAAGAAATAAAACTTGAAAATGTGAGAATTAATTGTTTTACAAACTGAATTTTGAAGATTGTGGATTCTAACGTGTTGTAACCGTGAAATCGAATTTCTCGCATTGTCTTCTCTGAGTTTCTATAATTTTAGTTTAGGGATAATTAGAATACGAGTTTGACCAAGCGTGTAACTGGCTTTAGCCACATCACGTGAAGACAAGCGACCGCTATATGCGTTCTATGGTCACGCGAATGGAAGCCGCGCACTTATTAATACATGTTTGTGTGAAAATTGTAGCGTTAGAGGAACGTTACCAGAAATCTTCTTGCATTCATTTAAGAGTAATCGAACAGGACTAAGAAATCTGCTTGCTGTGTTCGTAGTTCAGCGATTTAAAAATGAAAGGAACACCCACGATATTGTATCGAAACTTATACGATACCTTTTAGAAATTATTGCAAACTGTAAAGGCAAGATCATCAGACCATTGGTACATTAAATATACTTCATGTTAGTCTATTCGAATCATTGCGGTCTTTGGAAAACTTTTACGTAAAAAGAGAGTTACTTGAAACTGATACAATTTTTTCTTCGTTTTCAGGCGACTTCGATGAAGACACGTACAAGTTAATGGCACTGCCAAGATGCGGCGTGAAAGACAAAGTTGGTCCCGGATTTGGACGATCGAAGCGGTACGCTCTTCAAGGTAAGTCAAATCGAAAATGAGACAGGCCTGATTCTTCTATCTGTTCGGTTTTTGCCGATCGAAATACGTGTGACATAACGTTCGATCGATTATTCGATTATCTAATCGATCACCGTTGTTACGTATTCGAATAGCAACGACAGTGACAATTATCAAAATTATGTAATAGTCGAGATTCGGTTGAATTGTCAACATGACCGCTATTCAGAAATTTGTGATTCAGAAAGCGCGCGTTTTTCTTCCAATTAAACTTCAAATTTTGGAGCTTGCTAAATTGAAAAATCGCGATTCTTCCATTTCATGTATTAAAAACCATCCGTTTGGCACCGCTAAAAATTAACAACCGTAAAAATTTCACTTCACAAGAACTGTGAACAGTTTAATGACATGGTATTGCAACAGACTGTTTCCATGATGGAAAACTGTTTAGCAGCACGGTGTTACTTTTAACTTCCTGCCTCATTATCGTCGGTATAGAACCAGTCACCCTAAACAGGT
The DNA here is from genome assembly GCF_051020955.1 of Megalopta genalis. Classification (NCBI taxonomy): domain Eukaryota; kingdom Metazoa; phylum Arthropoda; class Insecta; order Hymenoptera; family Halictidae; genus Megalopta; species Megalopta genalis. The sequence continues at coordinate 8,299,350 of NC_135024.1, forward strand.
CATGCGCATCTGTGTAGCAGCCATTCGCTGGTTGCTCCGAATGCATTCTTTAACCGTCGAAAATGCTCCAAATACATTTTTCTACAATCTAATGAAACCATTGCCTCGTTAAAATAACAATTACTGCAGTTGAGACGTTAATTTCCACGCAAATTCCATTTCTGCTTAAAAAACACAAATAACATACTACTACACCAAATTTTGATTGCAAAACTGATAATCCAACAAAAAATGGTTCCACATTTCAAGCAATTCAGAAATTATGAAATCGTGATCATTCTTATTAAACTGTAGTTCCCAAACCAGTCCCTGAAGCCAATAGTAACTTCGATGATCCTATCGTAACTTCTACGGCTTAACTATGTGAATTAGAAATATTGAAAAATTGCTAATTATGTATTAGAACAACAACGTTCTAGAACATTAAACCTCATGGCCATTGTCTTTGGAACAATTCCCCGAGAGCTTTCATGCTCTGAAATCATACGGGAATTACCCTTTGACCGCAGGTAATGCCAATTAGTGTTCCAAGTCGCGTAAACTTCCCGTAACAGCGCCGCCTAATTAATCACGCGGCCTTTCTTCCTGGAAAACGAATCATCAAGTTGCCGCACGTTCCTGAAACCGATGATTCGGTGCCGATCGAACCGCGAAGGAATCCTCGTCGGGTTCGATCGGTTCTAACCGTGACTTTGAACCTCGCGCGGGCATTCCTCGTTCTCAGTGAACCCGCGGCGACGGGATTGCCGATGCGTAAATCCGACGGAATTCTATTCGCATAATATGCGGGCTGTGACCCACTAGATCCCCAGCGATCCAAATGGAACGGCCTTAAGGGATTATTCCTCCTCCTTTTCAGACACAAATAACTTGCGGATTTATTTTTAATTTTTATATTTTATATAATTTTGTATTAATTACTTTATACAAAATGCTATTGGTTTTCAATAATCTATACGTTCTTTAATAGTGTTGAAAAATATGAAAATACAACATAAAAAATTTAGGGAATGCTATTCCATGAAAACAAGTGATTAGTTGCAGTCATATAACATTCACTATTTACTTTCGTATTTACTATCATATACATCTATCTACTTTTATATGTAAAGAAGAAGCTTTGATTCTAATTGATTAATCGATACTTTTACCGAGAAACTGTCCCTCCATTACTTGATGAACAGACAACGTAGTTCATTACATAAAATATTTTTAATTAAAAGATCATGCAATTTTCACAGTAAAAATCACTATTTGAATTGGAAAAGTGTTGCAGTTAGGCAATTATGTAATGCACATGTGTGCAGAATATGGAATTAATTTACCGCATAGTAGTACTGGTAAAATGTGCCAAATGTGACAGAGAGAAAGCTAATTCCCATTTAGAGGTTTTGCGTAACGTCGATTGTTGAGAAATGACCTTTTGAGGATTCTTATGTAACAAGCCAATGATTTTTCGGTTTGAATGGTCCTAAAATAGCTCGGTACATGTTCCAGTGAGCAACAACAGTCTAAAAAAGGATCTAAGCTTCGCCGCTCGCACGCGTTTTTCAATTTTAATAACAGCGACCGCTAATCACGCTCGACCTTGGTCACTAGAACCTTGCTGCATCTGTCGTTTCAACAGTGGATAATAGATTCTTGTCGCGATGACGAGGCAATCTTCTCAAACCTATCCTCTGGGACGAGTTGATAATCTTTTTGTATCGAAGATAATTGTTTCGTACAATTAATAAACCAGTTTGGTTGCATGAAACGTGTTTGTCGAGACTCATTTGCCTTAATACATCAAGTAGATTGAAAACTTTAAGATTATTTACCGAGAAATATAATATTCATCTGCAGGATGCCTAATCTTCAGTCTGATAGAAAGAGTGACTACAAATGTTTCTTGAATAATTGCCTTCAGGCGGCAAATAAGTTGACAAAATAAACAATTAACCAAAATCTAATAGATATTGTTTTATTTAGGATCACGATGGCGTGTGAAAAAACTGACTTACAAGATCAGCAAGTACCCGCGGAATCTGCCGCAGCAAAAGGTCGACGTCGAGCTGAGCAAAGCGTTCAAAGTGTGGTCCGACTATACAGATCTCCTCTTCATTCAGAAGAAATCAGGACAGGTAACAGAATCGAAAAAACATTTTTGGAAATTAATCCTAGATTTCTTGGATTGGTTAACTCTGCAAATACAGAATTTAATTCGTAGCGCCTAATATGCTGAGTGGAGAAGATCGTCTACATTGCATCGGATCTAGTTTATGAATAATTCGCTATTAATGAATTTTAGGTCCACATAGAGATCAGATTCGAAAAGGGGGAGCACGGTGACGGAGATCCTTTCGACGGACCTGGTGGCACTTTGGCTCACGCTTATTTCCCTGTTTATGGCGGCGATGCCCATTTCGACGACGCAGAGCAATGGACAATCGACAGTTTTCGCGGCACCAATCTGTTTCAAGTCGCAGCTCACGAGTTCGGCCATTCCCTCGGCTTGAGTCACAGCGACGTAAAAACGGCACTGATGGCACCCTTCTATCGTGGATACGAGCCCTACTTCCGGTTGGACGACGACGATATCCAGGGTATTCAGGTAAATACGAAGAATACCTGATAAAGTTGTTTACATTAAGTTCAGAATTTAATGTTTTCATAGATCTTTTCTATTGTTGAAGTTAAAGTGTAAACAATCCTGCTAGAATTGTGGTCCTCAAAATTTCAGTTGAAAATTTGAAAAGCCACTTATTCGAACCCATATGTGTAACTCCAACCTAATTGTGCTTCAGGCTTTGTACGGAAAAAAGACTTCGAATTCCGGCGGAATTCCAACTGGACCTAGATTCGGAACTTCGACTACGTCAGCGCCCAGTGAAGAGGATTCCGAGCTTTGCACAGATCCAAAAGTGGACACCATGTTCAATTCTGCGGAGGGACACATATACGTGTTCAAGGGTTCGTATTACACACTCAGAAAATACTATACATTAACCCCAGAGAAATTAAGTAAAAACTGAAAATAGGACGAAATGATAAAAGTGATTAGAACAAAGACCGAATATTCGGATTTTGCTTTGAAATCAATGCTAAGCATTCTATCTAACTGCAGGTGATCGTTATTGGAGATTGACGGCGGACGGAGTGGCAATCGGCTACCCCAAGCTTATTTCGAACTCGTGGAAGGGTCTGCCAGGAAACATAGACGCAGCGTTCACGTACAAGAACGGCAAGACATACTTCTTCAAGGTGAGGAAATCAAACGGTTTGCCAAGAAAACGTTTTAAACATCCATTTCTAAAACTAGACAAAGTGAAACTAGACCAACCCTATTGCTATTAAATCTACAGCAACCGTCGACACAATGCAGAATAAATAGCCGAAGGTCAAAATCGAACAGAAATTTCGAACGCAAAGAGTATTGTAACTAGTGAACGTTCAGGATAAATTATTGTTTTGTTTGAAACAGGGCTCAAAGTATTGGAGATTCGTGGGCAAGAGAATGGACGGGGATTACCCGAAGGAAATCAGCGAGGGTTTCACTGGCATTCCAGACAACATCGACACTGTAACCGTATGGACCGGAAACGGCAAGATCTACTTCTACAAAGGTAGCAAGTTCTGGAGGTTCGACCCAGCGCAGAAGCCGCCAGTGAAGAACACTTATCCTAAACTGATCTCGAATTGGGAGGGTCTTCCGGATAATCTGGACGCCTCGATCGTCTATCGCGGTTATACGTACTTCTTCAAAGGTGACGCTTACTACCGGTTCCAGGACAGGTCGTTCAGCGTTAGTATTCCAACAATATTACTCAATACGATTACTATACTAGTCCTAAAAGTCATAAAAGTTACCAATGAGATTGTAGGAAAAGAAAAATCATTATAGTTATTTCACTTATCTTAAAAAATAGCATTGATGACTCTTGCCTTTTGCCATAACTTGATTAAACCAGAATTAAATAACAATCTAAATGTAAATGACACACCGGGACGAAGGAGTTTAAATAAAATGAACTGCTACTTCTCAGGTGGACGTTGCTGACCCAGCGTTCCCAAGGTCGACGGCGTACTGGTGGTTCGGGTGCAGGTCCGCCAACAAAGGAACACTAGGTAATGTCCAATGGCTGCGTGAAAATCCTGAAGACAGTTTTCCACATGCTGGCATCCTGGTGCCCGACGACGGTGACTTCGACGACACCGACCGTTACGGAGATGTGGGAGACATCATGCTAGACGCAGGTACTAAAGCTTCATTCGAGCCGAACCAGATCCTAAACTCGCCATAGAAGTTTCAGTGTCCACGTGTTTGTGTTAAAACATCAATCAGGCCATAGAAGAAAGAATTTACAAACTAAGTTCGTAAACAATGAAATATCTAGTCTTGATCAAACTTAAATTGGTCAAAGTGTGCAACATTTTGATGATCTCAAGTTGACTTAAAGTTTTAGACCATCCCATGGCTAATGCAAATTTCTTTTTTTACGTCTTCGTATCTCATTCAACAAAACTGTAGAAAAAAAATACGTGTTATTCAAGGGATGGCCTGAATTTTACAATTTTGAATATTAATGTCTACCTCAAAGTATATACAAATATATACAAAGTTATATTAATTCTTGTATCTATCAATATTTGTAATTTGAATGAACAAGCAAATATTTTAATGTTAGAGCAATGGATAGCTGAAACTTCGAAGTTGTTCCATTTCTGTAAAGAGGCTCAGAGTGTAAAGAAGTGTGATACGGCGGGGATAAAGTATTTGGTGTCTCGAACACCTGGCTACTACGTACCTAGGGCTCTCATCCATTGAAGAAATTTGTGCATGCGCTTAAACAACGATTTTAACGAATATTATGTGCAAAAAGAGTCACGCGATGAAATAAATTCTCATCAAAATAATACACAAGGACGATTACATTCAAGGTACAATAGAGATGATATAATATAGGTACAATATACATACTATACAGTTGTTATTCAACTTCCACGTTCAAAAAGTCTACTTTTATCGCAGTTCGGATTGTGATGCAACTAGCCACGCAATAGCTAATACATCGCATTGTGAGAATAAAGATAAATTGCATCTTGACGATCATATTCAATGGATAATGTAACTTTAATTCTCTTCGCGTAGATTTCGATCGATCATTATTGCACGACGATCATATCTTACGGTTTGCACAAACTTCTTCTATGAAGAACAATCACAAAATGCGGTAATCGAATAATTTGAGTGTTGAATGGTGGTGGTATAGTATTAAAACCGATCTGATCTAGTTATTGGATCCTGTTGGAAAATCATCAACATCACGGCACACATTATTCAATAGATTTACTAACATATTCATGAATATGCTTCCACACAACATCATCCCCTTGTTTTTGTTCATATGTAATTAATCCACACCCGCAAATCGGCCGTAATATGGACAATACAAATTTTATATATGTAATATTTGTTATTATAAATGAAGTCTTCTAATCTTTAGTCCTACAAATAGGAATTGCTGTGTTACTACCGATTTGTAAAATAAACATTTTACCTGTTCCAATGAATTTATTATTAGGACGACTTCCGCTTAATTTAATTCCCAAAAGTCTTTATTTTACTCGACTTCGTTAACAACGTCAATATTACTCCTTGTACCAAAAATTGAAAAAGTAAATCTATTTTATAAGTTACTCGAAAACCGGAAGTCCTCTTGAGACTAAGTTCGCGCGCAACCACCCCCTGCCCGCGCAATGAGACTCCCACACAAAACCTCCAAATTATATCATTTCGCGAACAATAAATTCCCAATTATCCTGAAGCCCAGCGTATTTACTAGCCAGGCGGCACATGAAGCTTTACGTTTCCAATAGAAAAGAATGTCAAAATGTATATATAAAAAAAAACGATAAAGGCTAGTATCCTTCAAAATACCGGTCCACAAGAAGGAGTTAAACGTGAGTTATGATCGCAGTCACCGTCGCCGAGACCAGTTCGCTGAAAAAAAGAACAGTAAATATTATAATGTTAAGCTTATCCTATCTGTCATCTCTCTATCACTTATTATTTCTCACGTGTTCGCTTGTCCACGAGAATTGCATTCGTCTATTTACGGTACTTCGTGTTCTCTCCTACCTTCATTGTCTTCTGTCTGGCCTTGTTTCTCTACATTCTTCTGGCTATTCCGTGTGACATATATATCCTCATTCCGATCTGAAATCGTTTCCCGACTGTCACTTGTTGTAACATTCATCTATGACGACATATCATCGCGCTAACTTTTGCACCATATGCGTCAGCACGTCCCTTGTTTACTGACACTGTCTCTGTCGCTTGGTACTACTTAACAAAGCAAAATACTACTTAGCACAATACAATAACAAACAAGTATCTTCATATAATAGCAAAACTATACTAATCACTAACTAGAAATATTTTTCAACATTTGAAAACTCGGGCTTGTCCAGGATCTCGAAGAGATTTCAAACGCGAAACTTATGCCCCATAACAATTACTTCGCAACATCAGGAGCTCCATCTATGGATAAGCCTGTAACCTATCACATTACCTTGTTACAATGATAATATTCACTGAGAATACTGCACGAATTTCTGCATGCACGCAAAAAGGATGCATCACTGCACGAGTCGAAAGAAAACACGAATGCAACATGCACGCACCTACTGATATACGTGGACATCAAAACACAGGTGCATGGTGATCTATACGGAGGACGGTTACGTTGTTTGGAACTAAATCTGTTGTAGGGCATATCTTTCCCCCCACCCTTGTCCTTACAAGATAAACAAGATTAGCCTTGAACCTTTCCATCTCCGATCCGTTAATTTTTCTTAATTCGTTCCCAGCCTCTAATCCTTTTCTGTTCTCACCAATTTGCCCCTTTTATTTGCACGTATATTTTTGTTTACCTCTTTCTCTCACACACACGATCTACATGCACGAGTATTCTACTTTTAGTTTCTAATGATTTCGTTAGAACTAGGAATCATTTTGGTAATAGGGCATGTTGAACCCTCGAGATCCCTGTGCATCCACTCTGTACTTCGGGTGGTTCTTTGGCCTGTGTGGGAGTGGTTAGAGACCTAGGAATCTCTCTATAAAAACTACTCTCTGGTACTATCGCTGATCTTAGTTCTTGTAACTCTATCCTTCTCGGAAAACATTGTTTCACAAGGTGGACTATGACACGTCGTACACTTGTCTTCCACTTTGTATATTTCCGTCGCTGAAGATTTTTGTGCGAAGACTATTTCAAAAAGATGATCAAAGTTAATCGATTTCATCTGCCATCGTTTCGTATTCAAGTACAATGAAGAAAAACAACGCTTCGCGTTGTATCGCAAAACCAAATTTTAAGATCGTGAAGAACCAGTGAAAGAGAAGTCGCTTGCAAGCACAAAAATCTTACGGTTCCCCGAATGATCTTATTTTTGAATTTCTTTTGAACTTACCGAAACGAGACGTTCTGCCACCATTGAGAACCAACGGGGTCAGATGAAATCGCGGCACGACGCTGATTTCGAAATGATTGACGGGGATAATATTTGCGTCGTATAAAAGCGCGGTGTCGAAGGAGTCGCGGTTCCATTAACTCGGAAAAAAACTCGCTTTTTCCAGAGGACAACAATCTACACTCGGAATCGCGTGGGTTCGGGAAAAAGTGAACGAACGGGAATGAAAAACTTGTTCGTTCGAGGAATCTCGTTGAGTCGTAAAGCTCGGGTTAGAAGGCAGCGAAATATGGAACGAGACATTTTTCCAGGGATAAAAAAAAGGTCACTGTTAACACACTAAATAAAGCACGGGATCGCGGGATGCAGGTTCACGCGGAGCAGACCTCACGGAGAACACTGATCCACAAAAGCAGACTAAACAAAAGTTCCAAACAACGACGAGAGCCTGCGATTTATAACCCATCACCTGTGTTGATTCCACCCGCGAAACTATGCTGATCACGACCGGTGCAGTGAGCCATCCAATCAGCGACGATCCTCTTACGCTTCTATAGGCCCCTTTCTACGATTTGTTTATGAAATTCGACAGGCGAAACGGACGAGCAGCTAGTCACGTCTTCCAATCAGGACGCGGACAACGGAGCGATGCACAATTTCGAATCGTCGTCCCAATGGTGGTGCCTGTCGTTCAGTATGATGACTATGATCATTGCTAAAATAATCGCCACTACGTAAAGAGATGCCTTTTGCCCGCGGAGGTTATTGAGTGATGGAAGCCATCGATGAGGAGAAGATCACTAGGAAAATTTGAACTGAACATTTGAACAGAAAGGACGCGGCTCGAAGTATGACGAGCGCACGGAGTGGTGTCAAACTGTGCCAAAACGGCAATACGCTAATTTTAATTCATGCCCACGAGTCGTAGCCGTTAATTCCTCTGATGTCGACGGACACTCTCGCGACAGATCGTTCGTTAGCCCGTCTCAGTCTCTCATGAAACAATCATTCCATTACTGAAGCAACGTTACCCGAATATAGTTTTAAATATTTTGGGTAAATATGCAGTTTAAAGGAGCTAACTCCGACTTCAATGATCTTGGCGCTCTTTTTTAGTTTTCAAGATATTCGCTATACTCAAAAAGAGATGTTTCAGATTGTTTCTCGCGCTAGAGATCTAACTCAGACCCAACCCAGGATCATATTTGTGTATAAGCCTTTCAGTAATCGTAGTAATATAGCAACAACTTTTCGAGAATCTCTAAAAAAAAAAAAACAAAACGAGGGCGCCTTTTTTATATAAGAAAAAGTTGTCCAGCATGATAACCTTGACAACATATTTCAAGGTGATTGAAATCAAAGGTGGATTCGCTAAACTGTATATTTATCATATTTTGCTTCATCGAGTAGCCGTAAGTATTTCGCAGCGTGCCTCGCGAGATGCACTTTATTCGATTAACGCATTTTAATTGCGAATATTGTTGCACCTCGCCAGACATCCTGTACATATGTAAAGTATGCAAGAGTATGTAAAATATGTTTATACACTACATTGTAAGCCGCATGCAACAATGTGTCACCAAACCTGTTAACACTGCCTATTTATTCTTTATTCGTACCGATCGTTTTGTATAGATCTTAATGTTAATGGCACTTATCTCGCGTGTTTGTGCAAAACATGACAAATAGCGAATAAAGAAGAAGGTCAATTGGTTTCATAAACTGACAGTATCATGAGTATTATAGAGTTTTCGCTTCTCGGAATATAAGGAAATACAGAATAATTTGTTCAAATAATATGAGGAAACATCTATAGTACTCATAGTAGTCACTATACCAGAAAATTGTTCTCTATACAAGTGCCTTAAAATTTTGTCAATATATAGTAAAATTTCATTATCTTTCTTTTATGTATGGATTTCTGTCGTTCTATTATCATTATTACAATGCATTAGTGAAGAAAATTATCGTACATCTTCTGTGGACAGTCTTATTCTTTATTTACAAATTTTTACGTCAAACATATTATTCTCTATTTTCTTCAGTAAGATTTCCTTCATTGCTATAATCTGTTTCTTTATATGATAAAGTGTTATGATAAATAATATTAAAAAGAATTATGATAAATGATAGTTACTAATAATAATCTCTGATGACCATGTTATGAAATGTGAGATTTAGTCTAGGATGTAACAAGAGTACATCTATTATTTTAAAGATAATGATCATTTGTATTATGCTTTGAAACCAAAATGACATTAAAAGCAATAACATGGAATATGTATTGCATACACTGGAGGAATATATGTATGCTGCGAATTATGAGAATCTTTCCAAATATATCTATCTTTTATGTACTATTTAATTACTTAGATATAAAATAAAACATGATAAGAGATTTCAAATCAATATGTGAATAACATACACAATTTGTAGCATACATATATCATTCTAGAAACATTGATGACGGTATCATATGTTTCTTTACATTCTAGGAAATGTTTCCGTAATTTTTCGTTATAAATAAATAATTGAGTACTTAAGAATTACTTAGTTTTAAGCGCGAAACCAAGCACAAAAAGCCTTGTACAGTTTTTTAATAATTGTTGAATAAATTGTTTTTTAAAAGAAAAACGGACTGCAATGAATTCAAAGTTTTATATTATCGCCGTTACGAACAGTTAAATAATCGAATACAGCATGTCCTTAAAATGATGCAATGTACAAGGCCTTTATTTGCTCTAGATCTTCCGTCAGGGCAATAAATTGATTCATATTGAAACTTGCCACATTGTGCTATGCCCTGACATTGTACAGTATGAATAAAAATGAAGGAAAAAAGTTCGTTTAACATAATGCTTATTCGAAAAGTTGAAGACATCTGTTTCTGACCAAATTATTTTTATTGATCGATATTTTACATCATAAAATTGAAATTTTAATAAAAAAAACATAAAATTATTTATATTAAATGCAAATCGCATTATTATTAAAATTCCCTCTTTTTAATTAGTATTAAAGTTTCATCTAAAGAAGGTTTGTATGTTAGAAGCTTGGAATACCTTTGTAAAAGCTTTTTCCAAAACTGCAAAATGTCAAACATTTTCAAATTTTTCCATATGAAGTCTCTTCCTCGATTTGCAATTTCCTTAGACAATTCATCATTATCTTTTGCAAATTGTATTAGTTCCCTACAAGTTTAAGATTATGTTAAATAATTTTATATCATAAAAGAATAGTAAAAATTGAAAATTGTACTCTATCTCTGATTGGTTAGCATCCTTAGGGACAGGTATATAATGAATCCAAGGAACCATTGCATCATAGTAAAATTCTGTCCATTCATCCCCAACATGAAATACTAAAGACTGACACAAAAACAAGTGTTTGTGCCTGAATGATGCTGCAACACCTTTGAAGTTAAATAAATATTTATATTTACAATGAGATTCTAAGGAGACTTCAACAGCTGGGGGTGCATGTAATGTATCCTATAATGAAATACGAAATTATGTTATGCCCACAACTATACACACATATATGAAAAAAAAATAATTACTTCATCAGATTTCCATGCTTGATTCTTTGTGTACTGAGCATCTACCAAGTCTGGTTTTTGACGACTCAGTAACACTAAATTATCACGCTCTGAACTAGTCCTAGAGCCTCTAAAAAATCCTTTAGGTTCTTTTTTTGACCATGGTGTTTCTTCACCAGCTTTGTCTAATGTCATGCGATGTTCATCCCACCTACCAAGTCCTCGAGGATACAAAGAAATTGCAGGGCCACCTTCCCAAAATGACCATGCTGGATACGTAATATCATAATTCTGTGCTGTCTAGATGCACACACTCGAAGTCTTTGATTATTTCAAAGAATAAATTTTGCTGTACATGTATTTGTTAATTCATGGAGTAAAAAATGTATGTACCTTACTAAATGAAAAAATAGGTAATGGACCCCCAAAATGTTTACTAGTTTGAGGATAGTCACGTGTATTTATCACTAAATCAATATCCGGTAAGTTGGGAGCCAATTTTAAAAGGAAATACTCTATTCCAGCACACCTTGATGGAAACATACAGTCCTTCTGTCTATATATCTTCCCTTGTATTATTTGATAAAATGTTCCTCTGTAAAAAACAAAATATTATGTGCTCGAATGAACATTATGAGATTTAAGATTTACCACATTCATATACCTATCCTTTGCAGTATTTATTAAGTACTTGTTTATATTCTGCTGCTTGAAAGATTTCAAGTCTTTTGTAATAACATTTTTATAACAACCATTGTTTGTATTATTACATGATCTGTAATTTTTCTTCGATTCCTCAATTGCATGATAATATTTATTATACCTTTCGTTTAACCCTACTTCGAAATAAAATTCATGAAAAACATGACAAAAAAAACACCAAAGCTTTTTTAAATTACGAAGAAATACCTTTACTATAAACGGTTTCCTTTTCGCTGTCACAATTCTTTGCACTGTCAATAGAACAATATTGTTCTTCACAGCGAGCTACCCAAATAATAGCAATTAATAAGATATAATGTAATGTCATAGTGCTTTCAAACACACCAACATGACAAATCTAGACGGATCCCGGTTATCTATGTATGTATGCATATGTGTATGTGTGTATGTTGTGCGTACATACATACATTGTAAATCAGGGGTCGAAATTAACTTCCACACGACAGAGACAAAGCATTTTCGGAGACTGCCCTGAAAAGTGCTTCCTGAAAGATCTCACAAATGGGATTGGATGATGCCTCTCTGCAACAAATTTCAGAGCAGTTTTCGAAAATGCTCTGTTTCTGTCTGTTCTTTCTGTTTCTTCTCTCTTTCTGTCTGTTCTGTTCTGTTCCTGTTAATTCCGAGCCAGGTTGTTCGGGTATTCAGCTCGTTGATCTTTTAGAAGGAGAGGATCAGGTATTTCATGAGAACGCCTTGGATTGATAAAATGAATTGGTTATCCGGCAGTGATCCGAAGGTGTCCATTGCAATGTTGTCGTTTAGAAATTTGGGTGTTCGGGGATATATGCCTGTTCCCGGTGCCTGAGTCTGTTTAGTTTTTCTTTTTGACAATAATTACATTTATCTATATAAATATAGTTTTCCGTCTTCTTCTATGTTCTCCTAATAATATTTAATATAACGATTACCCACATGGCAAACGATATACGATATGCGATATAGAACAACTTATCAGACCACCCAGGGATCGTAACGATAAAAATATGGATTAGCATACCGCGAAATGGTAAGCTCGGGTTTCGTTGGAAAGGTTTTGTACAGGACGTTACAAAACGGCACGTCTCTTCTTTTAATAAAGGTAATATTAGTTAAGAATCAGTGTCAGTATCAAGAAACTCTTATGAAAGATCTCGTCCTTTTTTATTTTCACAACCATCACAGTATACACGTGACAACTACATACTTTTATTTTGTAAATACATACAGATAAACTTTACATAATTATAGACAAATAAAAAATTTGAAAAAATATAAACAATTTATTACATATCTATGGTAATCTTAAACATTATTATACATATATGTAGTATGTACCCATCTATGATATGCCGAAGCATTGATTCTTATGAATTTTACATTTGTACCAATTCATAACATTTCATTTAAATTCATTTTGTTGATACCATTCTTTTTAATATTAAAACAACCCAAATTTATAGTAGTAAACTTAATATTAAATACACTTCCTACGATTTTAAAACAAGCATGAAAATTTTGAGGAGTTGCAACAATATCATATGCATATATACACAAACTGCCAGGCAATATTCCAACTATATTATCCTTTATACATATTGGAATTTGTTCCTCAACTAAAAATTTGTTAATATTATTAGTTTATATTTATTATAATTTTAATATTAAATGTCTGATAATAAAAACTTACGAAAAATTTTCTGTTGAATAATGACTGTGTTATTATATGTTACTGAAAGTATGACACCAACATTATCTGCCACATATTTAATATCTGCACATACTGTAACAAAATATAATTGTGAACATTAATTATCATAATAATGTTTTCATTATATTATGTCATAAATACTTATTTTATTGTAGTTTTATTTTATTGTATTACCTAGTCCATTTACATTAATAAATTTCCAATCTAAGTATTCACAACATGAGCATTTTAATTTGTTACAGTTGCAATTTTTTCCTTCTTCAAGATCAGGGACTGCAAAAAAATAATGAATTAATAGAAATAAATTGCACTCTGAAATATAATTTCAGTATATTTTAATGTTTTATTGAATGAAATTCTATTTTATTTATCACTATATAGGTTAGAAATGAAAATGATGAACACTCTATTCACATATTAACAATAAATACAGTAATTTTTACATACTCTCATTTCCCATTGTTGTTTCCGCTGTTATAACATCACTTAATAAAACATAAGGTAATATAATTAAAAATTTATATAAACAAATCATAGTTTTCATGATCACGTATTAGTTTGAATTTTCAGCAATTCTCAGATTGTGAATATTAGTTTATCACAACTAATACATATTTTTATTTGTTTTAAAATTTAATGACCGAGCTAATTTTAAATGTGGTACAGTAATGGCCCAATCTCAGCCCCTTGCTCCCTAAGTAGATGGGAGCCATTTTACTTAAGAATGAATCCTCAGCCAATCAGAGCAAAGCAATAACAATGGCATATTATTTACATGAACGGTGGTTGTTTAGATCAATGATAAGCAAATCATGTTCTACGGGCCCATTCGTTATTTATCTGCGGCTCTCCAACGCGACGCTCCTATACAATTGTTGCCCATTACGAGTTCAGTTAGACACTGCAAAATATCTCTTGTTCATATTAACATTGTTTATGTACTACTTTTATCTTCGACTGCTTATCAATTTGCGGCTCGAAGCAGTGAAGGAGTTGGAGCTAATAATTGTGTGTAAACTATAAAATGGTACAAATTAATTATCAGCGCAATTACAATCATGTTATATAATTTAAAAAACAATATGGGAAAGTAATTAAAAATTCATATAAAATCTTTTTTATATTTTTATTTAATAAAAAATATACATTTATGCCTGATCACCCATGGGCATAGACTTGATGATGTCAGAGTTTCCTGGGTCTGTTATAGAAAGGGTGCATACCCTAAAGTATTTTCCGCATGCGGTACCTAATTCTATGTTGTTTCCCATATAGTGATGGACACCAGTCTTGGCCAACATGGCATAATATTCGATCTCTGATTTCCTGTTTAAAAGAAGACACATTTTATAGACACTAGTATATTATTTTATAACTGAACTGTCTCTGCACTTACAAGCAGAGACGTGAGACTACTCCGTAGAACTCCCATGATGGACGTATAAATCGTCATCAATTATTTAAATCATTCAATACCATTTTTACGATTCGAAATTATATTTTCCAAATTTATTATTCTTGTGGGAGTACTACATCTCAGTCTCACCTTAGAGGAGGTGTGTTGTTGGCTATGATGACCAATTTTGCTTTGCCTTGCCGAAGCGACTTAAGCGTCTGTTTGTAGCCCAGAACACATTTTCCTGACTTCATGACCAGAGCCAATCTGGCGTTGATGCCATCCTGGGACTTCTTCTGTTAAATCGAAAAATAATTCATGTAATCAGTACATATTTAGTAATACTTATTAAAAAAAAAATGAAGTTGATTTCATCCTAACAAAACTAAATAGTGAAACTCAACATGTGCTTTGAAAAATGGATGAAACACGTGCCGGAAATAAATATAGGTTAAATTATTTACCTGCTTCTTCTTGGCTACCATCTTTTTGTTTAATTAAATATGCGTCTAAAAGAATATTTAGAAATTATTTACTAACATTTTTGCTAATTTATTTAATATTTTATTATAAAATATTAGAACGTTTCGATACCTTCTCAACACGCGTATTGCCACGGAACACGCCGGACGTGAAAGAACCTGAAAATGTCGAAATCAGTTCGAGTTCGAGATTAGTCACGAAACAAATTTTATAGAGAGTGTTCTGTACTTCCGTTACACAGCTGAAGAGGTCGCAGCTCCCAACTTTCCGTTTGTATGTGCAGCTTGCTAAGCAATCAAAGATGGGGACAGAAATTATTTAGCTCTGATTGGCTAACGATTCAATGTTAAGACAGTTTTTTTTCTTGTAGAGGAATATTTACAACGTTAATAAGTTTATACATAGACTTCACAGTAATAGCATTCTTTTTAGAACTTGACGAATAACAGTTCAAGATATTTTATGTTTAATTTTTTTTTACGCATCTTTAAATTTGTAATACCATCTTTCGAATAATGAAAATTGTCTTCGAATAGTGAACATTCTTTTATTATACAATGCAGTATTATTAGAGCATGCGGAAAATAATTAGAGTTTCTAGCTTTAAATACTCTCCACTGAATGAATGAATTTTGAATTCGACGTGTGAAAGAATGGTCGGACTTGATGACTCGGACGCATACCTGCGCGTACCGTATGCATACGCGATTCGCGAATCGCCGTGTGAAAGAGGTTTTACACATTATAAGCTTGCATCAATTGTAAATTGTAACTAACGATCGATATGTACATAATAACATTGTACTTCAAATGATCTCAGGAATCTTTTGAAGGGCTTGCTTCGAGATTCCTTGTATACATACATACATAATAACATGGGTTGTTGTAAACCGACGAATAGAAAACGTTTATTTTACTCATAAAATGTATGAAAAAACATAAAAGGAAGGCATTAAATTTCAGAAGTAATTAGGAAATCAATGTGAACTATAAAATATGAAGGAAAAAGCGAAATGAGATTGTAAAATTGTAATACAATTCCGTAAATATGATAACGCATATAAAGGAAGTACATATTGCAGGTGTTATCAATAGGACTGATAACAGATGTATGTACATAATTAGTTCTTTATTTGTTATGTGTAAACGTTAACAAAGTAGTCATTTGTTATCAGCGACGCCCACGTTTTCGGCTTCATACGTGTACAAGCAATGTAAGGAATTATAAACATATTTTTTTAAATTAAATGAAATTATATTAAATATTTTGATCAGCAACATATGTAGTGATACCGTTTAAAATACATCAATGTGCAAGTGAAAATTTTTGTCTTAAATTGTTACTTTGTGTTGATGGATTGTGTATATGAAAATTTATATTGTTCACATGAAACAGATGTATAAAATATCATGTTTTATATTTCAGTTATATTTGCACAATGGAACTTCAATGTAAGATACAAACTTATGATTGGGGAAGATACGGAATAGATAGCACGGTTGCAACATTGGTAAAATCTGCAAATTCAGAATTCACACTGGATGAAAAAAGACCATATGCTGAGTTATGGATGGGTACACATCCCAATGGCCCTTCATATATGAAGGATTTAGACATGACTTTGGAACAATATATAAAAGAAAATAGCAATTTTTTGGGCAAAGATGTTAAAAAGATATTTGGAGAACATTTACCATTTCTTTTTAAGGTTTTGTCTGTGAACAAAGCATTGTCAATTCAAGCACATCCAAATAAGGTATACATACATATTCACCAGAAAAGTAATTACTTTGTGTACTTTACTGTTAAATCTAATATACCACTGTAGGAAAAGGCCAAAGAATTACATCAGCAATATCCTACTATTTATAAAGATGCGAATTACAAACCTGAGCTTGCAATAGCTTTAACACCGTTTGAAGTTCTCTGTGGTTTCCGTCCAGTTAGAGAGATAAAGGAATTTCTGAAAGTTCTTCCAGAGTTACGTGTTGTAATAGGTGAAGATAAAGTACTTAAATTTATGGCTACAGATGAAGCAACCACTAACAGAGCTTTGAAAACATGTTTCCACAGTCTCATGACCTGTGATGCTGGTTTGATTGAGTTACAACTTAGAAAGTTACTTGACAGATTATCTAATTCAGGTAAATTAAATTAGTAGATTGGTAGTGTAAGCCTTATAGTCAATAAAATTTTTTCATTTTAGACGAGTCTTTAAGACAGTCTTTACATGCTAGCTTGTTGGAAAGATTACACATTGATTATCCAGCAGATGTTGGATGTTTTGGCATTTATTTCTTTAATTATGTAACGATGCAACCTGGAGAGGCTATTTATCTTGGTCCAAATGAACCTCATGCATATCTTTCGGGTGGTAAATATTTTTTCATATATTTTGTACAACATTTTCAGTGTACATATAGTTTTAAAAATATATTTATAGATTGCATAGAATGTATGGCATGTTCTGATAATGTAGTACGTGCAGGATTGACTTCTAAATTGAAAGATGTGCCAACATTGATGGAAATGTTAACATACAACTGTGAACCCATTTCTGCTAAAAGATTTCAACCTACTCGCGAGGACGATTGCACAGAACTATTTCGACCTCCAGTGTTAGACTTTGCAGTGGCTAAAATTACAGTGAGTCCCCCTGTATAATAAAACTTTGTGTTACTAATATTTAAAAATGTGTTCGTATATATGTATGTATACATATATTACTATGCATATACATTTTAGATACCTCCAGGAAGATCTTCTTACAATATCATTCCTAGAAGCACAGCAAGTATTTTAATTATCATAAATGGGAAAGGTGAGATTTCATCGTCAAAAGTTCTGTACAGAGGATCAGTTATATTCATTCCAGGAAATGAAAAAATTGGAATTAAAGTTTTGTGTGGATGTCATCCAATGTTAATGTTCCAAGCTTTTGTAAATGTTTAAAGAAAGTATTCAGATCTATTGAAGATACGATGAACAGTAACAAGATGCCACTTACAAAGTATTATTTATTGCACCTTTACATGCTTAGAGTTTAGAGCAAGTATTTATTAATCTTTGATAATACATCGGTAGTAAAGTTTTAGCCATGAAGTTGCATTTAGTAATTTATATGGTAGACCGCTTATATAGAATCTTATATTTTTATCGGTGGGCGGTGAACATTTAGATAAATAATATAAAATAGTGTTAATTTGTGTATATGTACAATACTTTCAATATTAATGCATCACAAAATATTCCTGTCGTGATATACATTTTATATAGTCTTTTATCTTCCAATGTTAAGTAGTACTTTCGTATTTCGAAAAAATTATTGGTTCGATCTTTAGTTTACTTTATATCATAAAAAATATGGTATAAACTATATTTTATTATATATTTTACTATATTATACTATATACCATAAAAAAGTATGCAAAAGATATTACTCTTGCATACTATTTTGATGTGATAATTTAAGACAATGTGCAATCAACCCTAATCAATCTTTGTGAATTGAATTACATCCTTCATTTTATCATGTACATAAAAACTACTTATAATAAATTAATTAAATGAGAAATTATATAACATTCAGAAATATCATTAAATCAAGCAATAAAATAGCTTTACGAATTCATAGTAATAATAACATTCCATACTAACTTGTTTATGAAAGAAATATGTCACTTTATTCTTCAAGTCACACATAAAACTTGTTTGAAATATTTTCATGAATATGTTGCTGTTCATGCGCTATCTAAGCAATATTAAAAATCTTGTAACAACTATGTATGTATTGAAACTATACAATCCGTTTTCTTATGGAGTATAAATATACATTTTATAAATTTACAATTTTCGTTTATGTAACAATAAAAGGATGTCTTATATAATTGCCATTTCTATCAACAATTTTTACAACTCGGAGAAAAGTAATTGTGAGTGTGTCAAATTTCAAAAATTGTGACAATTTTATGTATTCTGCATAGCCTTGACTTCAATATTATGTAAAATATTCTAGTTTTGTTTATATTTCAGTAAACGATGTAATTAAAACAGAAATGTATGTAAAACTAGCACGAATTAATCATCATCAGAATCATCTTTCTTTTGAGCATTTTCGGAGGCCTTATCCTCATCCTTGTAATGTCTGTACTCCGGTTTCAATTCCCACATATTTCTATGAGGATTTTTCAGATTATAATTACATACTTCATTTAATATTTCTTTCAGATATACCTGAAAAATAAAAATTAATATTTACAACAAATACATGTAACATATACATATTTAACTACTTAAAAGAGACTAACAATTGGTTGTCTTGTAATTTTCACAAGATCTCTTATATTATAATACTGATGTTTTTCAAAGGCTGCAAACAACATGTCCAATACTGCATCTTTGTCATCACGCATCTTTTTGCCTTCAGCCTTCTTCTTTTCTGCATATTCGATCTATAAACATTCAATTATATTAATATAAAAGTAAATATACTATTTTGATATATATTAAATCGAATGCTTACATTATGTTTGTGATCAGAAACAGGCTTGAAATTTTGAACAACTCTATCCAATTGTTGAACTTGTCTTTGTGGTACAGAAGCTCTTTTGATACTTTGCAATTTCAATTTCATATAACAATTATCAGCTGAAATTAAAACAAATTCATGATTAATGTGTTCTTTGATGGACTTTTAAATATTGTAAAATGAAATCATTACCATATGGCCGGCATTCTAATTTTTGTACTATTCTCCCTTCCATGTAAAGTTTCTCAGTTTCAGGAACGATGGAGTCAGAATTATTTGATGCTGCAGAAGGATGTATAATTTATAAATGAATTTTCAAATGATAAGTATTAAAAATCAATTTCAATAACTTACGTGTGACATGAGAAAATACACCTAACATTTGTTTAGTTACGGTTGTAACATCTAATCTATGCTGTTTAGGAATTTCTTCCTCTCCTGGCTCTTTCAAAGCTAGGACAGCTTCTGACAATTTCAGAGATACTTCTGCTTTTTGACCAGGATTTCTAACATATATTAAACACATGAAATTTAAATTGTTCACAGAATTAACAAGATTTAATAAAAGAATTTTAGAATTGAACCTACTTGGTTATCTTTAGTTTTCCAACTTCTATGTTGCCAGGTGCTTTCTCCCATTTGTTAGCTATGTATTTGGGTACTTTGACTAACCAAACACCTCTGCCAGCATTGCTTAAATCTAACTCCTTTTCTGTATGTGAAGCATTTGCTGACATCGTATCTACTTCAATAAATCAATTTTTTTTAAACTTAAGTACCGTATTCATGCAATGAATAAAACAATTATTTATAAATTTTTAACACTTGATACGTTTGTATATCATAACTTTCTTTCCATGTACATTACTTACGGTACAATGTACATTCTCTAACAATGAACAAAGACTTTCAAGACTGACTCAGCAACAGTTGATGTTGTAACATAACCTATGACATTTAGTTCACTAATCGACCGTATTTGTGGCATTTTGTGGTTCTGTGTCAAAGATTCCGACAAAAGTTTCGTTTCTCTAAAGGATGTTCTGTGTTCTATGGTGTAGGTAAAATCTGAATAAAAGTCAATGACCTGTTATTTTACGAAGTAAATATCTCAGTGCAACATACATTAATAAATAGATATACATAAACAAAATATTAATTTATGGTAAATCTAATGGCTTCTTTATTAAGTTTTAAGGAATTTGTGAGATCGTAATAATTTGAGAAATGCATCATACTTTGCAATTCTAATTTTAACCTATAATTAGTATTTGTTAGAAGAAAATTTACTATTTTTCAGAAATTACGATGGCGTCAACACGTATGATTATAAATCGACAGATTTCGACTTCGTCTGTTTGTCATGGCAAGCGAAATTTTCGAAAATTTCTATTATACAACAAACGAGGTAGTCGTTCTTTTAAACATGAACAAGCAACCAATCCGGATTTTGACATTCCAATCGATAGTAAGTTAATTTTTATTTCAACTATTATATTTTTATGAAATGCATTTAAATAAACATTGAGCAATTTGTAACAAAATTGGATACATTGTACTTACCTAATTTATTTTAGAAAGAGGAGTAAGGGATACAGGACGTAAAGTGGGAAATAAATTTGTTAATATACCAGAAATGATACCAGAAATTATTGTGCCGTCACTAAAGGATTTTCATTTAAAACCATACGTTTCTTATAAAGTTAAGGAACTTCCAAAGCATGAATTCACAGCACAAGATTTATTCAACTTAGTATATGCAAAAAAAATTGAAGATGACTTTGAAAATAATCAATTAGGCCCAAATGGTGAACCACTAAATCCCAGTGAATATGAGAAGTTAACTCCTAAGGAAGCTAAACTTAAGGCAGAACAAACTGGTACAGATATTTTCACTGTAGATAGAAATGACATGAATTGAATGTAAATATAATTGTATTTAATGTATACATACTTTAAGCAAATGAAATGAAGAAAATGAAAATTGGTGGTATTTAAGTAACTTTAATATACCATAGATGTAGAGTAGCATTTCATTTTGCAGTCTGCATATGGTTTTATTTAGTATCTTCATACACGCAATGTATACACTTGCTGACAGTTTTGCAGTTGATAAATAGTAATTATTTACTATCATACATGACAGCAAGGAAACAGTAAAACAAATGATTCATTGTAAATGTAAAAACGGACATTTTGGTTAGCAACGTTTTTTCTATTTTTTGTTCATTTTATATTGCCCATTTCTAATGCACTTGAACAAGTCCATAAAGCACTTGTTTGTGTGGTCGGACAACATATTGCAAAACAATAGTAATATGTCGCTGTCAAAGATAGTTGTTTTCAATAAATTGTTTCTAGTAGTAAAATAAAGTTCTTAGAGTTAATTATGAAATAAATTTACGCGCTAATCAATCAAATGTCGTACATTTTACAAATGATATTTGTTTTATGCAATGTGAAAGTATTATTTTAATAAAGACATAAATGCTGAACGGTGCCAAAACCGATTTTCAATTCCTGAGTTTTTGTTCGCATATTTGTGGGAGGGTCTTTTGAGAATTATATGCCAGAACAAGAATCCCGGTCTGATTATGCTAACTTAACAGCTATCGTTTTTTTTACTTATCAAAAGACTTTGAGCGAAGTTTGATTGTTTTTTTTGTTGGGTAAAAAATGGCGGAAAATTTGAATATTAAAGTCGTTGTCAGTTGTGCGCGGCCGGTATTGCTTCCTACTGATTAGACTACTAGAATCTAATATATATATTTGCTTTGGAAAGTGCTGTATTCGTATCAAAATGTACAAATAGTTTTTTTTAGTTATGTCACCGATTCATTCCTCTTCCTTCTCAATTTTCAACCATGCAAAAAGCTCGTGTAGCAGAACTGCTTGTTTATTACGTTTCAAGTGAAATGATAACTTTGTACTACATTTATGCACGGTAATAGTACCCAGTAACTATGAATGCGACTTGCATTCTTTGTAGAAAATCAGAACGCATACAAAATGTATAATTCAATATGTAAACAATCATTATTTTCATTAAAGATCATGTATACAACAGTTTTATTTAAACATCTTTACAGAATGCAGCACTTTATTATCTTTTTTTTCAACAGCAGCTACTATTTATCGCTATTTATTATTGTTTTTATTATTTCCTAACTCACTATAACCATCATAATGAAGAGTGGAATGATAAAACAGCTAAATTTTGTACAACATTATTGGAATAATCGTCAATGGAAATGTATAACACAAATTTTCAACGTAATTCAGTTAATTCCACCCCTCAATTAATTGCATAAAAAAGCTGAAGTGGCATAATTCTTGCATTTGATTCCAAATAAAACTTGTTTCAGTCATTCCTGTGAAGGAAAGATTATTGCACTTTTATTCCTTATGCTATAAAGTATCTCTAATTACTTGATCTTTGTTTGAGCACTGATACTTGCTTTTATTCGGTAACGGTATTCTAAATTTTTTCTGTAACAAACAGCTTATTAAATGGAAGTTGCAAAAAAAATAATGAATCAATTGAAGAGTTTTATTTTTGGATTTTTGTAAACCAGGATACCTTGAAAATAATAGAAGTATTGTAATAAATATATTAGCAATACCACAATCGTAGAATAATTTGTTGAAATGTATTCGGGAAGCACATCAAAAGCACTCTTTGTTAATTGTCATTAAAATATGTATGACTATACACATAGTCAGTTCCAATTAAACATAGTCATTGTAAAGCAAGACATATGCCACTCGCTCATGAATATAAACTTGGTTGGTGTTTTTTTTTATTAATTATCAGTCTATGATATAATTGGATATTTGACTGATAAAAATCAGCCAGTCGATACGTAGGTATGTATGCTGCTACATGACGAAGATTTCTTTTTCTTTTTTAATGTCTTTTTTTGGTACATCTATATGGTATGTATGTAATTGTTTTATGAATGAAATCCATGTTTACGTATATAAATATAGGCGATAAAATTTGATGATCGAAGCAGAAAGTTGTAAATTAAAAGGATTATTCGAGAACAGCAAATCTTTGGCATGTAGTAACATATACCTTTCATCTAATCAAAGATTTTGTGTATGAAAGCTAGAGTTAAATGGAGGAAATGGTTCTACAAAGAAATTTATACAAAGTCATTCTCAGACACTTAGAAAATAGATATGATGGTATATGTAATTATGTAAATAAAGGATACTGATATGGAAAGACTAGGAAGGCAATACTGCTTATTGTATCTGGTATGTAGAATCTAGTCTTTCAGACTCAAAATCTCCAATTCAATGCTAAAAGTACAACAGGGTAGATGTTCATTCCATTGGATCCCCAACGTTTTCGAAGATGGTTGAATGAGGGTTGCTTCCGGTGGCCCATAAAAAGCCACCTACACTGCCAGGTGGCAAGTATGATGCTCCTCCACTGAGACCCACCTGATATATTTTCTTCTTTAGATTATTTACATTTTGTATAATTTTTGTGCTCAATATCTTTGTCAAGTTATCTCAAAAAAAGGAAAATAAAATCTAGGAAGCCAAATAAGGAAAGGTACTACGATATGCATTTCTCAAGCTTCATGTTTAGGTGTTGTTTAACGTTGTATTGTTCAAGAAGAGTCCTTCATCGCAATTGTGCTAAAATATAGCCGACTATCATTCTCTGTATAGCGTTGGTGTATCGGTGCAGAAATCATGTGTTATTGTCTGAATAGTGTATTTAACAGGCAAACATATCTATATAAATTAATATTGCACAGTTATCAAAACGTAATCTCATTTTTTTAATTTTGTAATGAAGATGAGTCGTGATCGAATTTGTTTCTGATGGATGAACATGTTTCTCCTTTCGTTTTTGTTAACTGTACAGTAAATGTTTGGTCGGGGATTAATTACATGCACGAAGTAAGACAAATCAGAGTGAACAATAAACTGCCAAATTAAAGAAAAATAATTATTTATTTGCATCTAACACAAATAATTGTGCTATCGTATCACAAGTAACATCTAGTCACTAATGTCATAAACAATGCTAATAATATTTACATCGAATCATTATTGTGAACATGATACACGCTCACAAGAATGTTGACACTATAAAAGGAACTGTAATATAATACTCCGTGTTTGAGTTTGAGTATAAGTACACAATTCTGTCACGATTTGAATTTGCTCCAAAAAAGCAATGACGTCATACGATCGTTGAGCAGATACCAACGAGTTATTTTCTGTTCTTTTTTATTTCGGCCCGATAACGTTCTCTTTTTTTTTATTAGTCGGCTCAACCCAAACGGTTTTTTTTTAAACTTCTATTTATAGAATTACCTGTTGACTCCACAGCAATGTCCTTTCTGCTAACTGACAATCTGCTGCTAGTCGGGACGGCAGGCTTTTCCATCTTTCCTCGTCCCGTTTTCTTTCTCTATCAAAGTCTCTGTCAACATGTCAAGGTGGTAAGATTTGTGTTCTCTGAGCTAGTTTATAACTATCTTGTCTCGGTACATGATCAGCACGCCTGCTTGGGACGCCTAACATCGCAGTTATTGGTTCTGGATTTTCTCCGCCTCTATGTCTATGATAGAGATACCGTTTTTGTTCCAACATTTGCCGCTGTACTAGAAATTGCAGTTGATCAACGTAGTCACCGCGAAGTTGGGATTGTTGTTGTTGTTTCTCAGGTGGAGTAGATGGTGGTATTAAATGTGTAAGGTCTAAATGACCCCTGGCCTTGCCAGAATCTACGAATGTAGATTAAAATTATATTGGTTCTTTTATAAAAATACATAATTAGTATAATAAAAAGTTTGTATACCTTGAATACTTCTCTGCTTGGTCGGTCTGTCACCGCCACCTTGTTGACAGAACAGCAGTCTGGGTCCACCGTCAGAGGCTCTGCGACCTTGAGATACTCTGGATATTCTGCCAGTTATCGGTGATGGACTCAAAGTTGGCGGGGGCGTGCAGGACGGCAAACTGCTTGTGAACGAGTTTGCCCCGGAGTAATCTTGCGGGAAACCGGAATCAAACCTGGATTCAAAAAGTTCGGACGACGAACTACCACTACCACTGGCAATGAACAATGTTGTTCGACTAGGAGGATCAATAGGATCCATAAGTGGGGTATCAAAATGGTGTTGATAATCACTTAATCGTCGATTGACTATCTGACTGTCAATTCGTTGACTGATATCATGATCTAGGCCTAGTCTATGTTCTTCGAGCTTAATCTGAGCTTCTCTCAGTTCATCGCCACTCGGACCTTCTTCCAGGTCACCTACTGCGCTACAGCATGCTTCGTCGGTCGAAGAACTAGTCGAACTAAACCTTTTGCCTCCTTGAGTCGCATCTTCCCTTGTTCTAGACAACGAAAATGTAGCACATGTTATATATATCGAACAATGCATGTATTGCAACGGTTTAGCGCACAAATGGTAAATATCCGTTTATGATACTCTTATGTTGCTTCATGTATTAAACATACTAAACTTTAAGGAATGTTCAAAACTGTGAATTCAATATCGATTTTATGTACAATGAGACAGGTAGAAAATATTAATGTGAACGAAAAGCAGTTGTAAATTAAAAACAGAAAGCAGTAAAAAAATAAACAGAAAGCAATAAAATAAAATGGGGATTTACCAAAACTAAAGCGACACCGAAGCGTTTCCAATCCGACCTGTCCCGATAAAATCTCCAAAAATGCGTCACCGACGCTAAAGATCAACGTCCCACTAAGCTATCGCTGGAAACAGAAATTGTACGATTAAAATAGAATTCTTTCTTTTTTTCGAAACTATTTCTGACTGGCAGGATTGGAAGTCATACAACAAAGTTACGTCACATTCATTCCATTAAAAGGTAGTAAACGATACAATGCAATCGAAACATGTATTTATTAGTAGAAACTTACCTTGATTTAAATTTGTCCTCTTTTGTTCTTGCTACACTAGGCCAGCAACTATTGTTTGTCGAGCTACTAATACGATGTTGCTTCAGCCTCTCTAGTAGCAAGAAATAAATGGCAGTATGATGATCATAGCTGCTATTCCTTAAAGACTGTTGAAAGATAAAAGGTATTACTATAAAATAAATTACTTCCTGTATAAATATAGTATTAAGTTGATACAGCTTGTAGAAACAGAAAATACCTCTCTGGTCTGTGTAATATTTATGCCTAAGCTATGCATAAGTCGCAGTATTTGCTCATTTGGTTCTTGGATGGATGATGGTCTTGTTATGATCATTGAACAAATAGTGTCTGCAGACCCTGCCATCCAGCGATGTCTCTTTATTTGTGGAATGGTGTATCGTTTTAATGGTTCCAAAACCAACATTTTGCGAATTAGACTTTCACAATCTGTAATAAGAAAGCAACATGAATTTTCCAAAATCAAAACATCTGTAAATGTTAGAGGAAGAAAGTACCTGTGCTCATAAAGTATGGAATTCTAAATCTTCCACTCAGGACACGGTCTCTCAATGACTGAAGGGTAGAACCATCAAAGGGCAGTGCTCCACATACTAATACATACAGTACTACACCTAAACTCTGCAATTACAAAGAAATAGTCTGTTAGAGTATTTGCATTGGGTATCATGTGTTACATACATATATAAAAGTGCTTACCCACAAATCAATTTCAGGACCAGTATAATATTTCCCTCGAAAAATTTCAGGTGCTGCGTAAGGGGGGCTACCACACCATGTGCTTAATCCTTGACCAGGTAAGAATTTATTACTAAATCCAAAATCAGCGATTTTTACGTTCATCTGAGCATCTAAGAGTAAATTTTCAGCTTTGAGATCACGATGCGCTACACCCGTCTCGTGGCAGTATTCAACCGCAGAGAGTATTTGAGCAAATGTTGCACGAGCCCTGGGTTCTCCCATTCGTCCATATCGTGCAATATAGTCAAATATTTCGCCTTTGCTCGCATATTCGCATACCTAAGGAAGGCATGCTGTTATACTTCGCTTTTAATTCTAAAAATATATTTAAAATGATTTCTACACAGTCTTACCATATATATCATATTTTTTGTTTCCATAACTTGATATAATTTGACAATATGCGGGTGTTCCAGTTGCTTCATTATACTTACTTCCCTATAAACTTTTTCAAGATTGATGAAATCCAATTGTGATTTATCAATTATCTTAATAGCTACCTGAAAAGAGACACGGTATTTAATTAATTTGATTCAATTGCCAGATAAAATATATCTTTGATAGTATGTATAATAAGAATATACCAATAATTAAATTTACCTCTGTCTTAGTGATACGATGTCTTGCTAATTTTACCACAGCAAAGTTCCCTTTGCCAATGGTGCCTTCAATGTCATAAAATCCGACACGAATTTGGTTCTTGTTTTGTCCCACTCCAGAATCCATGTTTTTGGTAAAAATTGTCCTCTCACCAGCCTCTGAATGATTGTTTCCTTCTTATTGTAGCTTACAAGTGCCTATAATTAACATAAAGAAAGAAACACAATTTGAAATGCCTATTAAGCGAAATTAGCTTGCAGGTTTAAACTGTGTTATCATTCTTTGAATAATTTATACCAACTACTGTTGTGTCTTATTGTATAACATATAGCATAATGAGTCACACATGCATATACATATCGAGTCAGCTATCTGACAATTTGTTAATTACAAGCAGACCCATGTAAAATTTGCAGCTTGCATATTTTAAGTACAACACAATTTCATATAGTTCCAAGTCGTGTTTCGTTGCAAAGAAATTTAAAATTGCAAAATAAATTTTACCAATTTTCTGTACTGCATTTCTGTTACACACAAGACCATCAAAATTCATCTATACAACTTACTTATAAACGATTACTAGTTTCAAAGAATGATCAAAGAAAATGTCATTATTTTCCGACTTGTCATGGACCACTGACATCACAGTTCCCTTTGACGTCAGCTACTTTCAATTATTACGCTTAACATTTGAAATAACTGATGGGTCTCTACAAGAAAGAAATTGCTCGAAACGAGCCGACGCGACGTTTGATAATCGTCGCGACGATTGAAACAAGCCGACGTCTCGCTCCAATCGTTGCCACTAATAAAACAGGTCGTGTATATTGTTTATCATCCGAAACGCTTCAATTCGCGGTCGGGTCGGTTCAAAAATTGATACACGTCGAAATTCGAGCGCATTCCTCGCGAGGGAGTACGCGATCATCCGCGTACGGAAAAACCGACATCATTGTTCCGGGGGCAAAAGTGCCTCGCAGGGAAACCCTCGCGAGAGAAAGAGAAAGAAGCTTCTTCGCAAAAGTGTAAAAGCTTCCTGCAACAAGTACAATAGGTATTCTCGACTGACGTCACGGATCGACAACGACCTCTTGCTCATCGACGGGTCCAGGATCGATACCCGTCGATAGTCTTCGATAAAACGATAAAAGGAGAGACCATGAAGAGGGAAGGAGAGCCAGGTAGGAAACAATGACAAGGACCGAGGAGAATGGTGTAGCATCGTCCTTGGAACAATCCATCGTATACGGAAGCGAGCAGTGAAGCGCACGGGTAACGTTGTTTGACAAGTTCCTCGGTTACTTACGTTCGATCCTGGCCCGAATTACCGGGCGCTGCACGTTCCGGACCGGTAGAACCGTTTCTAAACCGAAGGAGACGCGTTGACGCTACCGACCTCGACGGGTGCGTAATTTCGGGGAGCCCGTGCCATCGGTGAGAAGTCGTCCTTCACGTTCACGAGATTCCAAATCTCGTCCCGGAGCGGCGGCGTTCCTACCGCACGAGTCGTAAGAGCTTCACGTAACGCGACGGTTCGATACCGACTGACCGACAGCCATGTTGCTACCCCCCTGCCTACGCCAGAGTCGCCGGCCCCGTCCCATCCCCTCTCGCCCCAACCCCACACCTCGTCCAGGTCTCAGCCATTCTTAGCGAACATCACCACTACCACCACCATCCCTTCGTGTCGTTCTTTCTCCCCCACTCTTACGAACGAGCCGTCGATATCGCACAACCACCACCGCGTCACTAGAGCGTCGGACGCGAGCGGGAGCGCGCGCGCGCACCACGTTATCTTCGAGAATTGACGTCAATGTATGCGCTACTATCGTCTCATCGTTAATTGTTTTCTGGGTGTAATTGCAAGGCAAATAGCCAGTGTGTCACCACGTGGTCGGACCCGTACACCGAAAGACTACCAGCGACGTTCTCTCTGTCTCTCTCTTTCTCTCTCTCTCCCTCTCTCGCTCTCGCTCTCGTTCTCGCTCTCTACTGCTTCTTCTTTTCGTTACGTCGATTCCTATTCCCCTCGACGATGCCACGACCGGCTCGCATACTCGCAGCCACGACCGTTAACACACGCTGACACTATTCCAAATTCCAAGCTACCGCAGTGTTTCGTTCAATGAACAAAAATCAAATATTCCACGTGCAAGGTCTGAAGAATCTTGCAGCGGAAAATGTCGAGTATGGGATGTAAATTACTACCTACAACGAAGAGCAAATGTGAGTGTTCTCACGCGAAATATAACTTGTTTCAGATTGGACCAATCGACTTGAATTTTGTTGAGATGTTAGAACTAGTTTAGACGTTTACCGGTAGGTTTCTTGTTAGTGAGTAATTTCGAGTCGTTTAATTAAGTTCGTTTATCGTTTATGTTGTAGGTTGGTTTTCATTTGGACTTATCGATATATGTGTGCCGCCATGTTTTTCGCATGCGAGTTTTGGATATATCGATCTTTGTCCCTTGGACAGGCAACCGTAGGTTTGCATAAACTCGAAGGTTTAGTATTTAGGGTTCTTTTTCGTACAAAAATTTGTTCTGTGATAAGTAAACGGTGTTGTAGGGTTCAGGGAATTGATATTTGGAGATATGGAGTAGTTTCGATATATTTTTGGAATGTAATAAATTATTGAAAGAGTCGGATATCAGTGGTAGTACATATGTGAATATGTGGTAATCCGGTTGCTTACACAAGGGGCAACGCCGTCCTTTATCCAAAAGGAGAAAAATATTTGTTAAAAAGTGGATTTAGCAGTAAAGAGATATTACTTATTAATTAATATAGATTGAAATAATATTTTAGAAATTATCTCAACCGGTCCAAAATTAATATAACAGGATCTCATATATTATTAAACAAAGCAAGCCCTATGTTCAGTATAATATGCTGGAGCTTTTAATCCGTGGAATAGATATTATCTCGAAAGCCGTAGCCCCAATCAGAAAATTATCTTAAGACGCCTCGAGAGCGCGTCATGAAGAGATACGGTATGCTCAAGAACGCTATACGTATTAGGAAGGAGTTGAGAGCACACATGTAATAAAAAGACAATTATTCTAGTGTCTCAGAAAATAAATCATAAATAGAATGAATCAGCAGACGTGTGTGTAGAAGTAGTAAGACACACATATTCTTGCCACATATTCTTTCCTTGTTCTACGAATCCATGTAATACATAATTAACGTGAATACATTTGCGACAGACGCGATGCAAATTCGTAAAGGACCAAGCAAGCGTTAACACTGACGCTAAACCGACCGCGTCGTACAAAATGACCGGTCCTACATTTTTTACTTTAAAATTACGATAAAGCAACGTGTGCGTCAGTCACGTCAAGTGCTCGAATAGGTTCGGCGTCAACCGAAACGAACGTTAGACATTTACGTATGCACTTTTGTCGAACGAAAGAAACCGTTTGGTCATTCGGCCGCATATAGAAGTGCCTGTGGAAATAGAAGCTTGCATCACTATCTAATTAATAGTAACACGAAAATAAGGAAAAAAATTTCGTTCGAACACGAGGTCGCGATCTATGCTGGGAAAACGGCTGTGCACACGCGAAACACTGTGCATCGTTTTAACGAGATGCCCCTGTAAATTGCGACCGGGAGAAAATGGAATACGGTTACGTGACGGAGGTGATGCACCGTTGCTTGGCTCGGAGACACCGGACCTCCCCCTTCCTTCGCCCCCGCGCTCGCCTACCAGCACAGTTTTGATAAGATTTCATGCGCGATCACGAGCCACTCATCGCCGCGCGATCTATTTCGCGTTCTATGACGATCGAACCGTTCGCGACTCTAACGCGTAAGTAGAACCGATAGACGATCCAGAGAAATTATACAATATACGCTGGTGTTTTTCCCTTTTCCTTTTTTTTTCTTTTTCGTATTCACACGCGCGGGTATCGATAAGAACGCGATTTGCCCGCAACGTCAGCGGTTTGACGATCGTGTGTACCGTCATCGACGATCCGTGGATAACCGATTCCGATAAATACTGGTAACCTTTTTCTTTCTTTTTTGAGGAATTGACGTCAAATCCGCGCTCCCGCGGCCAGTAAGCGCTTTTTAACTACCCGATCCGTAAATCACGTCAGAGGTTCGCCGCTTTCTATGGTTTCACGGAATAAAAACTAACCAGCCGAATTTCTTATCGTAGGTCAACGCTTAGCCTATAGGTGCTCGTTATCGGTATTGATAAAACGCGCGGATGGATGGGAGGGATAATTAACACGCGCTTTCCAACAGCTGTTACTTAACGGACGGAACTGCCAAATTACCTAAAATTACTCCACTCGAATTTTTTAATTTGTGTTAAGAGGTCAAGAGCCTTCGTTGGTAATTGTTAATTTCAATCCATTTTTGGCGGATGTTAGGGTAGTGGAATCATTGTTGTGCTTTTGGTTTCTTTTCGGGCACAATCGATTCTATATTTGTCGAATAAGACATATTAAATTTCTGTTATTCTTTTATTTTGTTTATTTTTGAATACAAAAATTGAATATGACCTATTCGATAAATATCAAATCAATTATGCTCGAAAATATACCAAAGGTACAGCAATTGGTCAGGTCACAGTAACTACTCTACAATAGAAATTGTATCTCGAATGTCAATAAATATTTTTCGGATTTTTACAAGAAATTACGGTTAATAGCGCTTAAAGATTCGGCATAGATAATCAAGGGTTTTTCAAATGTATCATTCAGTAGCCATTTTCGGCCGTATAAAATTGTCTAACATTTATATTTCAGTTAATTTAAAATTTTTAATGTAAATTTTAAATTAGTTTAAGGGCAAATTGTTAAGCTTCTTTCAGCACAATCATTAGTGGGCTTCCTGTAACTGAAATGTTAATCAAAAAATGTTCAGAACACACGGCTTTCATCCTGAAAGTATTAATAGTTCATCAAAAATCAAGCTACAATTGTATCCCAACGATGAAGTGCTAATTGCAAAATGACATATTTATGTAAACGTTGATGCAACTTCTTCGAAGATTGTAATATATGCCTATAGGTTGATCTAAGTATTCAATCAATAAGTATACCGTAAGCTGTTCTAATCTAAACAAACATCGAGCAAAGCTTCGAATGCTTCAATAAAGAAAAGAAACCTCGTTGTCTATGTTCATCGGTCACGTGGCTTCCTCGGCGTTACATATGCGAGATATCGGAACACGGAAACAGAGTGTACAATTTATTTCGCGATGCAATGTCATGTGTACGGTAAATATGTGTGTACAAGTTATGCGTACAGTCGCTCGCGAAAATCTTCGCACTACGAAGACAGCCTTTCTTGCAGACGGGATAACTTAACTTTGATTGATTGGAATAAATTAATAATTAAACTGTTTGATCTCTATGCAACATCAAAAATTCTCTGTATCATTTGTATGGTGCAGTGGCTGCATAGGAATTTTTGTCCTTTCTTTCTACGCTTAATCTGAATGTATACATATGATACACATTATAAAATATTTCGCTTTATTTCATATCTATATTTATCTTGACCACCAATTATGCTCTATTTCTTCCTAAATTATTACAATGATCCTTAGTAATCGCGTTTGATAATGATTTACAAATAATGGTTCCTTTGTAAAATGCTCGCACACTTTTCCTAGCGACTGTAGGCATATGGTAACTTATACGTACCTTGCCGAGCATGATGGATTGTAGATTCGTGTCGCGATTATTTTACACGACGTCCGCGATTTTGTTGTTTGCGTTTTTTGAAATTGCATTATCGACGGAAACGTTCGACCGCGCGAAATTAAATATACCAGAAGTTGGTCGTGCTCTTTCTGTACGTGTTTGTTGCCGCAAGAAATACCGACGAGGCCAATGCGTGGATTACATAGAGGCTTAATGTATACGTAAGCGGTGAAATTTAAATAAAGCGACCGCGATTAGAGAAATGAAAATATAGAAAGATACGTAACAGCGCGCGGTCGTGTGCAGAGAGCGGGAATCAATAGCGAAACTATGGCGCAATTTTATTAAAGAATCGAGAGTTCAAACTGAATGAAAACTTACAACGCGAACCGTTCCGTCGCAATCCTGATCGGAGAACTACCTCGGTTTACGTTATCGTGTTTCACGTATTTACGAATGGTGTAATCAGGCTGTTCGATTTCGCAGACGTGTTGATCGCAACAAATCGCGAGCTTTCGAAACTTCAAAATGCAGGTGTCACGGAACGTAGAATGCAGTAAATTCTTCCCAATTGTCTTTCAGCGTGTAAACAGAAATGGACAATTTGGAAGGGGTGATCGCGCCTCGTTTTTACAGTCGTTGACAATCGGCAACTACGAAGAAGAGCCGCGAGACTCGAATAATCGTGACTACTCTTCCCAAATTGTCCATATTTGTTTGCAAGCTGCGGGACAATCGGGGAGAATTTACTGTATTCCGGAGTACGTTCGATAGAACGTATTTGCCACGTGCTGGCTAAAGGTTACACGAGAGACTTCCCACACACAGGAGGGATGGGATGTAATAGGTAATGGCGTTACGCTATAAAGTTACACGCGCGTCAGCAACCAGCTCGTGTTGCACCGTTACACATTTTCGAACGTTATTCCGTTTTTTATAATTTAAGCGCATCGGCCGTGAATTAATGGGATGCAGTTACGTTCCTAATCAGAGAGGCGAGAAAAATCTTCGGGAACACGCTCGTCATGCGAAGGATTAGCATGTTACGCGATTCCTGCGCATGATTAATCGTCGCGAGCATGATTTTATTCTTACGACGGGCGCGCCAACTAAAATCAGAACGTTTTTCGTTTCCTGTCCGCGTCGTTCGATATTATGCTTTTGTTGTAAATTCTGAAAGAGCTTTCGTCTCGTAATCTTTTAAATCTTACATCCGGTTCTCTTCACTGTTATTCACAAGAAGCATAGAGGGAATAGGAAAGCACTTACTGTTTTTCAGATAGAGATACGATGAAATAAAACTGTGCAAAAAAGATGACTGATCGTTCACTCTCGACTAGAGATATGTATAATTTCGTATTGTAATTCCAATTGCGTCGTTCGTCGCATGATTCGTTCTTTGTTCGTTGCATAATTTCATAACAGACTTCTGTAACACAACTCTGACCAGATGGTATGATTAAAATGATCATTGCACTTGACAGTAAGTACATAAATAAGAAAAACTGGCCGCGCGGTCGCGCACAATCGAACAAGAAAATGTTGACGATTAAATGAACGAAGTCATCGTCAGGCTGTGTATGAATTATCTTTTTTTTTTTAAATGTGCGTTGTCACAAGATTAATATTATCTACACAGAAAGGACTATAAATGCGAGTTGACGATTCGGTCGGGGTCGTTTCCGGTTGGTTCGATTGATAACGGAATCCTAAAACGCCCGTTTCTGTTTAATCTAGCCCGAACGAAGGTTCGACGTTGACGTAATTTAACCCTGAAAGAAAGCGATAAAAATAGTCGAATCATTCGGATCTTTCGGCATGCGATGTTTTATGTTCCGTTAGGTCTGGGTTCGAACTTACGATTCGGATTTAATATCTCGGCACGGTTCGTCCGGAATTTCTTTAAATCCGCGATTTCGCTCGCGCAAAAATATTTATTTTGCGACGCTAATGTCGCAGCGGCAATTAGTGTACAGCCACGGAACAAGAAAGAAAACATTTAGCATTCGTATGAACAGCAGAAACAGGTGAAGGCTAACAGTCGACCGTGGCTGTCTGACCATGATAGCACTGTTTCTCCTTATTAAGGAGCCTGTATAGCCTGTAATTGTATTTATGAAAGCTATACGTTATCCATAAGCTTGAATAAGCCCGCAGGTGAACACATTTTTTATTGAACAGTTTGCGCGGTTTTATCGCCGTTTTACGATTGAATACTTCAAGAAAATATTTTCGTTCCTCCACGAATCGTGATAATCCTATATTTGGAATCGCCTCTAAGTAATGTCCACGGGGAAAATAATATCCTCGGATTATTTATAGTATGCATTTCTTCCGAGCACCGGTTTTATGCTTCAGTTTTCTTTTAACATGTTCTCATTGTAGAAGAACTAATTGCAGCTAATAGTTTATCTTCAGGCTTTCAGTCGTGTAACAGGCTTCTCAGAACGAGCGATTAACGGTCAGGAACCTATTAATTACGTTTTCAATCTCTCCGGCATGATGTAATTATGAAATCAATAAGGCAACGCGCATAACGTAATGTAACAGTTTCCTGTCTAATTCGCATCCTCAGTTAGATTAATAGGATCTTCGTCAGCTTCTGGTGCTATCGATCCGGACACGATACAGACCGACAAAAAATTAATTTGCAATCTGCATACGAAATAGAACCGATACAACCGATACAAACGTATTTTTTTTTTTAAGAAAGGAAAGAAGGAGTGTTTAAGCTGAGCGCGTTAATGTTCCAAAGTTAAGGGAATAAATAAAATGGTAGCACTTCAACAGGCGAAAGTTCGCAATAGTGTTCCATCGAGAACGAATGTCGACACACTGACGACTGTGCATCGTATTTCGGAATTTGCGAGCATATGATTTGACTATGTACATAACAAAAGATCAAGATACATTGTTCATTTTTCCTATTATTTATATATTTCACGTATAACTTAGTTCTCCAAGGAAAATATTCTTAGTGCTTTCAAAAGTTTTCGTCTGCAGTTCTTGATAATCGGCAACTATAAACACGAGCGTCTATGTTTACAAGCTAAAGGACAATTGGGGAGGTAATATTGGTAAGGTGCGGGTATATTATAGTAGTAAGCAACTTGCGACATTTTTTGCGTAACCGATTCTCCTCAGATGTTTAAACGACTCCGATTGTGAGATAGCGGCCAGCAGGTTGAACCTCGCTTGCTACAGTTGTTCTCAGAGTGGGAAACAATATGTAAACAATGTTTGCAAACAGGTGTGTTACACACTTCTGCGAGTTGCTCTCGCAAAAGACATGGCTTAGTAGAATGGTGAGTAGATTTTAATACAGATTAGTTTTATTTATTGTAGCATATAATGCCAGAAAATAGATAGGGTTTCACCTCGTTATATATAAAATAATATAATATAGCCATCTTATTTATATCTTACATCATTATTGCATTTGATCATTATTGCTCCGTTCTTTCCTTTTTATCCTGTTATTGTGTACACTATCTTACAGTCGCCATTTTATAGATTATTATTCAATTGTTAATTTCTTTCCTCTTCTTCTTTTTCCTATCTAATAGCGAGTAATTTGGTAACTTATTGTGCGTGGACACTAGGATTTAGTAAATTATTGTATGCGGACGCTAGGATTTAGTAAATTATTATGTGCAGACACTAGGATTTATTAACTTATTGCGCGCGGACGCTAGCCGCCCCACTTCGGTCGAGTAGGTTATTGCAAAAATTTAATTAAGCAGATCCATTTCGATTGATCAACTGTACTAATCTAGTCGCTACTTCATGTACTAAAGCGTTTAGTATTAAGTAGCTACCCGCCACTCTACTAAATTGCCGGCCGTGTCCCTTTAGTCTTCGACGCTGGAGCTTATTTTCGCATTTCTTTTTTCTGCGCATTTGTTTGTTTACGCTTTCGCGCGACGCAATAAAGGCGCTCTATTATTACCGCTATCGCGCTTGGCATAGCGACGACGAGTTAATTGTTGAAGAAGGAATTCGCGAACAAGCGTCGGAGCTCGTGGGATCTAGCCGGGCCGAGGTGTTCGCAATTTATCCAAGTTATTCGAAATGTAATACCGTTCGTCGGCCAGCCAGTTTCGAGCGTCATCGCGAGTCTTTCATCGACGTATTTTCGGCATCATGCCACGGACGCCCTGGCGTAATATGCTCGAAGTGCGTCATAATTAAAACAGCCGAACGCCGAGCAGGGTTTCGTGCGCGGGTGTGATGCACTCGTCGAAAGCCCGTGACGGTCCCGGAAGGAAGTCGTAACCGTGTCCGCTCGAATTTCTCTGCGACACGCGAATTTCCCTCGGCAAACATCTCTCGCGTCTTCTTCGGTTCTCTTCTCCTCGATCCACACACACACGCGCGTTCTCTTATTTTTCTGCGTCGCCGTCTTTTTTATTTCAATAATAAAACGCTCCCTCGTGCGTCAGACGCTGCGCGATTTAAAATATCGTTTCCACCTTGATCGGCAGCCTGTTCTCAGCGTGTGACGATAATTAACAGCTCGTTCGAGCAGGCCCGCGAAACGCGCGACTCATCGTCATTAACTTATTGTAGTTACGCTCGAAGTGAAAGGACGCCTGCGCCTCCTCGCTCAGGATGTTCGCAGGTGTACTTAGGTTTTAGGGGGAAAACGAAATGACTGGCGTGAAAGAAAAACAGCGGACGCTTGGAATTAATTGTACGGTGTGTCGGTGATAGGGGTTGCATGTGTTAGGTGTGCAAGTATACCGCGATTCGATCTCGATGGTTAAGTAATTTAACCATCGAACGCGGCGAGCAACGTGAAATTCTCGTTCTAAATATTGTGTGAAAGTTGGCAGAAAAAAACTAAATTTAAAAAATGTTTAATTTTTAATTTCGTAAAACTTTTCGTATTTGTCTTCTGTTTCTTTCTTTTTTATATGCTTTTTGGATAAAACTAGCCTGCGAAATCATACCGAAAAATCAAAAACTCGGTTAGAGGGTTAAAGGGTTAATTGAGGCTACATTTTTCAGTCCAATTTCGTAAGCTTCGATGCGGAGAAAGCGTTTTAGTCGTTTGGTGAAAGGAGGTGGAGACGTCAGGCTTGACGTACACTCAGAACTAATCTTATTTTCTTTGTCTTATTTGTAATCCAGAATAATAATTCAGATTTCAACGGATTGACATTAAATCTATTAGTGTCGGTCAAATAACCAGTCACGGAGTTTTTACGTTGCGTTTATAAAATTTCTTAGAAAATCGCTTCTCAGAGAATAAGTGTCAGTTCAATATTGTTATTTGTATGAGATAACACGTACGAGTCACTTTCAGCGCACGGCACTATCAACGTCAGCGAACAATCGCGATACTCGGAGTTTTTGACAAATATTTCTACGTAAGTCCAGAATAAATTGAGACTCCGAACTGGAGTCTAAACGTGGAATTGATGACTAAGGGTTGAAGATAACGTTCAATTAGTCACCGAATGCGAACACAAAACTCCGAATAGATAAAAGAATAAACAGAAGGTCTGTATATCACAGGCTTAGTTCTATTTACGTTTATTGTTTGTTACTCATACAGGCATTTTTTGCTGTCACTTCCTTTCCCGCGTTATTTTCCATTTGTGCCCACGTCAAGTGATTTATGCTGCACATTTCCAGCATAATGAACGCAACAACGATCGATTTCCTTGAA
Organism: Megalopta genalis; assembly: GCF_051020955.1. Taxonomy (NCBI): domain Eukaryota; kingdom Metazoa; phylum Arthropoda; class Insecta; order Hymenoptera; family Halictidae; genus Megalopta; species Megalopta genalis. Next base: position 8,338,791 of record NC_135024.1, read on the forward strand.
AATTATAGTGCTTGGTCGATGTTTCATAAGCCTTATTTCTTTTTTCCAAGTGGACATAAACAAAAGAAATAGATTAAACTAATTTATCGATAATATTCCGTTCTCTTGTATTGTCCTCTTCTTGGTTAGTTCGACCCGCAAAAAATGAGAAGACTTGCAAGACGTTGTCTTGCAAGATCGAGATCGTCGAATTCGAAGATCTTTCACAACCCCTTAACGCACAAATATTTCCACGCGTGTTATTCCAGTGCTGTGAATCAATTTTTTGTTTTAAAGCTCTTGCGCAAGCACAGAAAATGAAGGATAGTTTCGAATCTGATACAGTTTACACGATTTGTAATACTTTGCTAACTTAGTGTGCCCGTGGTGTACACAGGCACGACCGTTGAGAGGTTACAACAATGAAGAATGCGCCACATGCAGAACTGCTGATACGGACGAGGAAGCGGTCGAAGCGATGACTAAACCAGAAAGTAGAATATAGCAAATTCGAGTAATAGGATCATAGAATAATAGGATTAGAAAAATTGGTTTTAAACCGCGGGACGGGAAGCGGATCGTCGGACGGAGAAAACTAGAGCTGCCGGCGAAGATTTGTCTGTTGATAATTTTAAACAAGTGACCAGGTTACACCGGTGTCGGTCCTATGTGGTTCCATGGTTCTAAAATAGCGGACGCGCGTCCGATACTCTAGGCTTTTCGAATAATAAGTCCTTGCACGCTGCTTTTTTGGTCAGATTCTTTCTTCGTTCGCCGAATTCATTCATTGCACTGTGCGCGATAAGACTTCAAACGCAACAGCGGAATCAAGGATCGTAAAAGGGTTGCTACAAGCGTTCCTTCCTAGAAAACTCAAGCACCGTCTCAAAGTCGACCATTACTTCCTTCCATTTCCTTCAGGCTCCCAGCCCTAGCGAAGTTCGACGTAATTTCTGCGGATTTTCGCTCGCCTTCTACTGCACCGTATTCTACTCCTTAACTAGTCGACTCTTCGTTTACATTTATCGTGTGAACTAAACTTAATTTGTTCCCCTGTCCTTGCTTTGAACATTTTTGTTTACAAGAATGGAGCTGGCTTGGAATAATTCTTTAGATACAATTGCTCTCCGTAGACATACGTAATTACAGCAAGAAAATTATAACATGTGTTCATTGGAAAAAAACGAAATTTAAATGTCTTGAAAACAACACATTGTCGGGAAAAATATAAAAATTATAAATATAAAAGTTACTTGATTTCGAGAATATTCGAAGTTTCCTAATGAACACCTCGTATAAAAAGTCAAAAAGTATAGTAGGGGAAATATTTATTGTTTGTGTTATTTTGATGTCTTTATGTTATTCTATTATATAAATGTCATTTAGATTATACATAAAGATCATGGTAAATAAAATTTGTTATAAAAGGGTTAACGTTGTACAATGCGTAGATTGCAAAATCAAAGTGGACATCGTCGCGGAAAAATATAAACAAATGGTTGACTGTGTGATGGTCAAACAGCGGGAGAGTGATGCAGTTCTATGTGAATTGTTTCTTGGATATTTACAGGTGTATCCTTGCAACAGATTAAAATGACAGAAAAACGGTTTTCACTTCGCAATTATTTTAGGGTCTCGTAAGTTTCCAGAAAAAATGTTCCATATTGATAATTGCAAATATTTCCTGTTATCTCTTTTCACGCGTCAGCTTTGTTTGTCCTTCTACGAATTTCATTACCATTCTATAAATGATTCTATAAATTATGGACGTGTTTTCAGAAAAGGACGTCAGTATTCCCCACTATCATCCAACTAACCGCAAATCGAAATGAATACAGGTTGTCTATCAGGTGAGCACGATTTTGCTTTCCGGGGTTTGGCGATAAACAAACTTCTGTCGCAAGGAAATCCGCTTTCCCTCCCCGGCCTCGGACAACTTTCCATCTTTTTAGAAAGACTGTCCTCCTCGGGATCTTACGATCACGCTTCCCACTCTGCGAATATAGGCTTCCGAGTTTCTCGCAACCTGTAATCGAAATAATAGAACGCGTTGTCATTAGTTTCAGCCGCTAACTGAGGCTCGAAACAATGCGCGTTTCTTATGCTTTGCTCTTCATTTCAACTGTAAAAATTTAACTCTTCGAGTATTCACAAAATACTGTGAACGTTCAGCCTTTTTTCGTTATTTCAAGATTTCAGAACCATTTTGCATATCCAAAATTGTTTGATATTCATATAACAGAGATTTCCCAAAGCAGAGTTGTGCAGAATTACAATTGAATTACTCAAGGAATTATAATTACAAAGTAATTCGAATACATTGTATTTACATTAATTACGAGTTACGATGTAATTGAATTAAGATCACGAATTATGATGTAATTGAATTGAAATTACGGATTGAGAAATAATAAATTAATAGGCGATGACAGAAGAAAATACGCAGGAAAGACAAAGAATGGCTATACGAAAGAAAACATGAAAATATATCTCATTTCTTCAAAATTCTGAATTGCAATATGAACATATTTCGATTACATTGTATTTAAATTGCATTGTATTTATATCATACTTTTGATTAAAGTAATTAACAATAAAATTAACTGAAAAATTTGACTCACGTAATGCAAATACGAGATAGTTGAGATACAATATAACGAAATCGAGAAATTGAATTGCAATGTAATTGAATCAGGCGAACTTCGTCTCAAAGTCAAAAAAAAGAGTGAGATTTTAAGATTCTAAAAACAAAAAAGAATGATGTAAAGTGACGACCGTTTGCTTCCGTAACTGTTGCATAATTGTTATATAATTCTGTTATAAATTTTGATGTGCTAGCTAATTGAAAACATAGCGATCCAAAAGGCGAACTTTTTACAAGCTATTCAAATTGTACGGGACACGCAAAAAGGTTTGTGTCAGACTTTGACTGCTTATCGCCTATTAAAATGATCTACATAGACGGTTTCAGTGACGCGTAGCGCGAACATCGGTCGTTCTCGTGCGACGTTCACAAATCTTCCTTTATTTATTTGAACGCGTTCTTGAGCTCGCCGGGAAAGTGTCTTGTCTCTGCATATTCTACTTCACGGAGCAGCGAAACTATCGCCTGCACCCTTTCGAGGGAGCACTCCACTTTGATATGGCCAGAAGGTCTTGAATATCTTTCTTCCCCTCAGCCTTGCAACGTGTCTGACATAAAAACTTGCTGTTTCTGACGAAAAAGATTGCACTCTCTATCCGGAAAGAATATTTAATATCAGAGAAATTCGTATAAACGTTCTCCCGAATGGTTTGCACGAGCATTCGTAGAATTACTCTCTGAAATTAATGTCGAACAGTGAATAATTCATGGTCAGAAACTTTAGGGGTTACTTAACACGAAAAAGTCTTAATGAGCACGCCGACGTAATAGTTTCAAAGATATTCAGCCGTCTAATTTGCGAGTCAATCGCGATGGCTGTACGTGTTCTACAGTGAGCGAAATTGTATAAACGCATTTCAATATGCACGTATTTCCCCGCTTATTTTGATGTAATGGTTGAACAATTCCATCACGATGGTATACTATTGGGCAACATTTACATTACATTTGGGCAACCTTCACATTCAACATTTCTATTTTTATATTAAAAATACTTATATTTTATATTAAAAATATTTTTCTATTTTTCCGTGAATATATTCAGCAGCAAGTGATAGAGCGAAATGCATTTCGTTTAAGTGCGGTATTCGTTTTTCGTTGTTATTGATAGGAAAACAAGGAGGTAAGTGTTTCTTATTGTTATCTTACGTTCATTTTACCTAATAGATTGCGTTATACTCATTTACTTTTGGAATTCGTGAAAAAGGAAATAATGGTAAATGCAAAATATTTAAATACACAGTGAAATAGCAGTAATTACACACTTTTGAAACAGAGAGGTGAATCGATCAGAAATATTGCGAAGCAAGTTAATCGTTTCGAATGTGTAGTACGAAATTTTTTGAAACTTAAAGACAGTTATGAAGAAAAATGTGTTACAAAAGGAAATTCAAAAATATCAAAATGGAAAAAAACAAAATCATCAATTTATGGGCTGTAATGGCCAAATTAATATATACCAATGGTCGTCAATTTCAAACAATTAATAGTTTGAAAGAACAAATTAAACGTACTTGGAAAGAAATTCCTAACACAATTAATAATCTAATACAACAAATGCCGAATCAAATTTTTGCTTCAATTCAAAGCAATGGAGGCCATATAAAATATTAAATTTAAACGAATTTCGCGTGGAAAATAAGACTTCGTTTGTATAAATCGCTGTACATATGTCTTGAAATGCGTTTATACGAATTTCGCCCACTATGTACATATAGATGACGCGTAACGCTCCCAGTTTTTGTATTTAGTGCGCGAAACCAATGACCGTGATGATCGAGACGTAAATCGAAGTAATCCACAGTATGACACATTCGCGTCAAGGTCGTCTGTTAATCGTTCTCGTGAGATATCATTAGGTCTATAAAACGTGTTATCGTGCACGACGCGGATGATTCTTGCCGGTGAACTCGTCCATCGACCTGCAATTAGCGGCAAGGAATCATTGGAGCTGTTGCACAAGGTCTGCAATTTAACAAATTGCATGCACGTGGCGTAGAAATTTTTAGATTAGATGTTCACTTGCATGCGGTAATCTGTTTTCACGCGACCCTTGGAAATTCGTGTAGATCGTTAGCTTTCTATGCTGGTTTATTTCCGAAGAAAATGTAGAGAAGTGTTTATCGATCGTTCGAAGAAAACTTGACTTTGTGCGATTGATAGAAACGGAGTTATGTATGATCGAATTTAATTTGTAATAGATGCATAGCTGTTTATCATACTTCAACGACAGTGTATATGTTAGAAAGAGGATTGAATAAATATATATCACTATTGATTTAAGAGAAGTAGCGTGTTGAGAAATGTTAGTGACACTAAGAAGTTTCCGAGGACATTGTGTATCTAGATTTGAAGTTTGTTAGGTAACGACTTCAGGAACCTTCATCTTGATTTATGATCGCCTATCGTTATTTTGATGAGGATTCTATGCTCTCGACGTATTAAAAAAGCATACATGAACATTGTACACGTTGTTGTGCAGAATATTATCCAATAATTTTTCATTCCGACAGCTATTAGCAGCGTTCGCTACTTTAATACCGACAATTACGTTTTTTGCTGATTGAGGTTTCCCAAAGGAAGATGACGCATGAGTCACGGCGAATGGAACAGTATCTACAGTTTTTCCGAATAACGGGTTTCATATTTATTCAGGCGTATGTCGTCAACGAATTCTTGCTTTTATGGTAATTTTTCGTCCAATTTTTCTGTCCAGGTGATAGCAGTAAAACGGCTGTACAATTTACAGATAACGTAGACGAACTTTCATGTACAGCCAAGGACAAAGAAAATGGACGATAAATGCCAGAAGCACTGTGCAATTAAAGTGAGACATTTTTAATTAGTCACGCATACGTCAACAGTACATTGACGTATAGTAAATTTCAGAGTCGCGTGTATGCACATATTAAGGAAAAAGGTTGTTTTTAATTATTCAGATATTCTGAATATATTCATTAAACAGCGAGTTGTTTCCGACACATAAACGTATGATTGCCGTACCCTTTCATGTCAGAATTTTCATATCTGCATTTTCATGTCTGAAACCTCATGTATGAAATTTCATGTTTGCAATGTCATGCTTGCAATTTCATGTTTGCAGTTTCACGTTTGCACATTCATGTTTGCGATTTCATGTTTGAAATTTCACGTATGAATTTTCACGTCAAAGTCATTGTACGGGTTAAGAAATTATTTATGGAAAATTGTTGGGCTTGAGGCTCAATTATTTTAAGAACAAATTCTAGCAACAATAATGGGTGCAATTATGGACGTAAGTACTGGTAGTTATTGAAACGACTTCCAATTACGTAGTTGCATGCAAATGTAAGGAATAAATTGTTACTCGGTTGATCTCCTTACAAGCGTTCGTCACCAGATTGCAAGAAATTGTCTAAAACAGTCGCAGAAATCGATATCTTCTTTCAATAATATTGCAATAATTCAAACCAATACAATTTTACATTTTATTCACTACTAGACATATGTTCGTAAAATCAGGACTACGATAACTATTCTTTGTACAATAATCTACGCAAAAAATATTGAAACATATAATCCAATAGCATCATATTATCAACATTGACGTTATAAACATATTCATCTCTCACACATGATGCATTTTTCGGTAGATAATATCTTCCAAAAAATTCTGAGAAAAAAAATTCATAAAAACATCTTCAACTGTACCAACCTTATACTCATTTACACGGTTAAAAGAAAGCAAAATACCCTCTAGTACTCACTTCTAGATCATCCCTGAATGTTCCGACACATTCAACAGCCCGCAAACATTCGCAGAGCCCGATCATCCCCGTAGATCGAGTCTGAAATCGAAAAGCCTCGCCGAGTCCGGTTAATGAGGGAATCGACGACACCTCGTCGCTCCTATATTGTCACCTGCGCCAGGTCGGGGCACCACCGGGGCTACGGAAATAGATCCTTTTGTTCCGTTTTTCGGGTGGGCGGCCGGCACGGAACGATGCGGAACGGAGCGGAACGGAACGGATCGGAGCAGAAGCAACGTTCCAGCGACTAGGTCACGTAGGAAGGATATTAGCCGCGGTGGACGTGGTTCCTGGGCGCTTTCGGCACGGTCCTGCTTGACGTCATTCAATGACGTCAATCCCGGGCCCCGCCGGATCCCTCCGCCCCCGCCAGACGCGCGCTTTATCGCGCCAACGTAAGAAGACGCAGCCGCCGCCGCACGACCAGCGTCACCTCAGCCCTCGAAGAGACTCCTACGACGCCCGATACGGTTAAAACCGGCGGAGAGATTTACGAAATGCCACGACGGCCGTGTTCAGGCGTCAGGCATCTGCAAATAGAACTGGAATCAACCTGAAATAACAGGGCCACAGGGGGGAGGGGGGGGGCAACGAGGGTGGCGGTCGACGAAAGGGTGGCGGTGGGTGAATAACGATTTTCCGCGGGAAACCGGCGGGAAATAAGGTAGAAGTACCTAGTAGGAAACACGGCTGAATTGTGAGCCCATCATGAGACAGTAGCGCAAATAATGCAACAAATGATAGGCGATATGAAAGTGGATGTAAAAATTATATCCATATTTTTAATCGTTCTTCTTTATAAATGCATACGCAAATACTGTTGTGTAACAATTAACTGTAAACAAAATGTTCATTCGAATACTGTTCCCTGTTTCATTGTCCCGATTTATGGAACAGTTGGCATCGGCGTTTCATATTCGACGTTCCTATTTAATTATAAAATAGGTACGTACCTTATTATTTTATTCTTATTGTTTGTTTATTCATTTGTTAACGTTTTAAACCAGATAGTTTGTTTAGCATACACCGGGTTGTTACATTTACATATGTTTGATATTGCTTATTATTAATTCCTAAATTGTTCCTAAATTGAGGAGCTTTATTTCTAGTGTAATACGTGCGTTTTCATTTTTTGTTCATATTAAATAAATATGTGAAAGTAACCTAAATATCATAAATATCTCGAAGTATCGAACGGTAGCATAAATACTCAACAACGACACTTTTAAGTTGTAATAAAATCGATGATAATCTTATGCTCCTGTGACAAGCGTTCCATGATTGGCACTTTTACCTTAATTCGCGACTCGTTCGTGGAACTGGTTTTTTTTTTGCTAGTTCCACAGTTCGGGGTTGATGATGCATGCTAGACAGGCACCCACTGGGATCGTTAGTAGCTTCGGCGTTTCTCACGCCCACGCGAACCATGCGAGCCACGAGAAATTTTTGGCGTAGGTTTAATTGGATCTTTAGATTGCTTTCTGCCCCGTGGAATCGTTTGCGCGGGGATCACGCTTCTGCTTGGCAGCCGTCTGTGGACATTGCTTTGGTAAAATGTGATTTCGAGGATACGCGGCTCGCTCGGGATCGCTGGTGAATTTTCGACCGGAATATGGACCTTTGTGGGTGGCCGGGTTTATTAATGGATGCGGGACTCTGTGTGAATTGGTTTATGGAAGCTGAATAAGGAAAGATTTGTGAAATGTTAGCGGGCGATCGTTGATGCAGGGAATGTGTGGGGTTTTGTGAATTCGCGAATGCCATAGATGCGTAAAAATATTGGCAGCCGACACTTGATCCGGTGGGATTAGTTTCCGTTTATTTAAAAGGCGGAGCTGAATTATTCAAGATTTCTTGGGACATTGTTCGATAACGATGGTAATTTCGGCTGTAAATCAACGGGTCGTTTTGAATCATGTGATCTATCAACATTCTTCCAGCCCTTGTCGTATGTTATCGAGACGAAGATTGCGAAGGAAGAAAATGAAGATTGCGAACAGAGAAAAAATACAGATATACAGTAGATTATTTTCTTTTTATCATTGTGAACGACAAATTCTAATTACTGCAGCTGTATAGCGAATTGTAAAGAGTTAAGGAAATTGTCAAGGTCTCGTTAGATATGTCACAGCTACTCAAAAGCCTGCTGTGTGATAAGCTTTCGCAAGGTAACCGAAGTGTTAACGGATGAATGACAGATAAGAAAAATAAATGAAATAATCTTGAAACTGGAATTTGTTGTGGCCGTAATCGAGGCTGAAATCTGTCGCATTTAAAAATTTTTGTCCAATAATTTGTACATCGTCAACCGAACAGAATTTCGTTTGACGCATTAAGAATTCGAGTTGATTGAACATTCCAAATATTTAAGATGTTCTAAAATTTGCAAAAAAGTTTGAATTTTTAAAGAAATTAGAGTTCTGAAATTTTAAAGAACTCAGAATGGCTCGACATCCCGAATATTTCCGATGCCGAAAGTTAGTCAGAAAGATTCATTGCGGAGGATCCGGCTAGAATTAGACTGAATTCTCGAGTAAGCGAATAAATAGGAAATGACATATAATCGATGACCATTCACACGGAACACACGTATTGCCGTGCGAGGGACTGAATAAAAGGAACGCAGAGTAAATGACGCGAGATCACGCTTGATCAGGTTAAAATATTTATCCTTGATGAAATGTTCACTGTTGAAGGTCCGCGCGTCGCGCGATTTCGAGACGCGGTGAATTAATCGTTGTCGATTCACTCATCACTTAACACGCGTTCGATACACAAATTATCGGAGTACGAATGTCTCCTTAATTTAACTGTTGGTTCGGATGGTGTGCGAAGGTTAACGAGGAAATGATTTTTCGCGAGTGATGTTTTATTGATTCGGGGGCTGGTCATGTCGTGTTTCAGCGGCGAGCTGCAATATATCGATACCTTATGCATATTTGAGAAATGCCAAGAACGATACGTCCCTGCTCCTTTTATGCGATCCCTTATATGCTTCATTTATTCTGCAGAATTTTATGCAGATCCGCCTCGGCTTATTAATAGCGATAGGTAAGTATTTTATCGCCGGGTCTTCGAAGACTTATAAAAATCAAATGAGTTTGATTCATCCTTTATACCATTTATATTCAATGGAAGAGTTTAAGCGAGTTAATGAACTAATAAATATATGACGTTAATGTTTAATATTATTACAAATTCCGTGATCTGATTCATAGTCGTTGTTTGTCACAAAATATAATTCGAAAGCTACAATAATCTCATCCATGATTCAATAAATTATTCGGAATAACGTAACAACTCATTCTAAAATTATTATTCCTGAGAAATAAGAGCGAACATGAAAACCGCATGTTTCGTGTCAATCAATCCTAATCAAAATTAAAATATGTGCGAATGAGAGAGCCGAGACCGGTCTCGCCGACGACGGTCGACAATACTTGAGCGTTAATTATAGCTCGTATTTTGTTCGGAGAGTCGCAAAGAAGAGTATTTAAATATTTTTGGACGATGGAGGACCTGGAAATAGCTGTAGCGATCAAACTGTAGCTAAATCCTCTATTTTATGAATACCACTGTTTTTTTTTAGACCCTCGGATATTTATTGTATCCCAACTGACGACCCTCCAGAAAGAAGCGTATAAATCAACGACAAAACTTTTCGCTACTGAAAAATGCAAACTCTCCATTACAGTCACAGACGATTTTCTCACCTCGAAAGAAACCGGATATTTTGCGAAATCGAAGATGAATTAAGATCGAATTGAGATCAATGAATCCTTAGCATAGTGATTTTCTTTAGAGATGACGGGTCTCGTTCTTCTGTTTGCTAGAGCGCCTCGAAAGACGAATAATTTTGAAGTATGCGAATGGTTTCAGCCGAACGGAAATGCTTCAGAGAGTTCAGATTGTTCGTGTAGTTTCTTGCGAAATTACCTGGATACTGCGAAGTCTTGAGCATCCCGATTCAAATTCGATATTCCAAATATTCGCACACGTTTAGTTCTCACGTCATTGCACGTCGTGATTCTATTTATCTCTTTCTCTCTCTCTCTCTCTCTCTCTCTCTCTCTCTCTCTCTCTCTTACTCACTCTCTTACTCTCTGTGTATTTTTCGTCAAGAAAGTCCAACGATTTATTTCGGTCTAGCGTTATCCAACTTTATGTCACAATCGTGTCTCGTTGGTATTCTGGATCGCACCCATCGGGGGTGGATTCGAATTTGTAAATGAATAACCGCTACGTCAGCGGAGGAAGAATGGCGATCGAATCAATTTTTAAAGTGCTGCTTATCGCCGGTCTCCTGTTTTATTTTCCCATTTTGCGCGGCTTCCTTGCGAGTCTCGCTTTCTATAATAACTGATAAATTGTCTGGTAAAATTCGTCATCGTCCTTCATGTGTAATTTGTGAATTATTGTTCTCAAACAACAGTAAATTGAATTTTTTGGGTTCTTTCCTTATTTAGCGTTCTTTAAGGTTAAATTTGTTTCCGACGAGAACAATGAAAGTTCTAGTTGGAAAGTGTTTTTCACTAATTATATAGTAATTGTGTTTTGTTCTAATTCTACATTTTTGCTATTGCGTTCAACATTATTTCCACTACGTTAAAATACCATAAATAAATAAATAGGCACGTTTCGATTTCATTGAGTGATCAAAATAATATTTCGAATATTTTGTTAATAATTTGTATTTGTTCGTAATTATTTTTATTTGTTCATCGTTACTTTATACAAGTTAAAATTCCACGAATAAGTTAGCAGGTACGTTCAGACACGTGAAGTGATTAAAATGATTTTGTCCAGCGAAATCGAGCGACTACCCCACTGTGCGGCAATAACGAACCTAAATAACGAAACAAATAATGCTGGACCGATAATCGTTGCATCACGCCGAAGAAATGATTTGTTCGAACGACTCTCGAGTCCAAACAAATGTCCCGAGCCATTAACTCTCGGTCCCTGTATTTTTAGAGACGTAGTTGAGCGTATGACGCGCGAAATTTACAACCCCCCCCCCCTCCCCTGGCCCCGATTTTCCGAGACGTTTATTGCCTTGCGAGAGCAATGTCGACGACGAGAAAAGGCTTCGGGTAATTCCGCAACTCGTGCGATCATGAAAATTAGATGACAGGAAAAAATAAAGGAGGATACGCGCGACGATTCCCGATAATACTAATGCAGCAACGCACGAGGAACGATTTCTCGTTTCCCAACGATTCCAACGGCTCTCGACGCGCGTAGAGATAGATAATCGTTTTCATCCTTGAGGCTGCGGGCCAAATCCAATTCCCAGCTTCCGATGTTGGCAGCCTGCGTCATTACGCTTGCGTAATTAGTAAAAATTCTCTGTTGCGTTCCAGCTGACGCACGGTGCAACTGCATCGGGGGGAAAAAAACGGGTGTTGAACATCAGTCATCGAGTTCCGGCGCAGCAGCGTTTCTCGAAATTCCCGTCGAACAATAGCCTAAGAACAACGATCGACGTCGTTTCCGTCGTAATTGTTCCGCGAAATCTATGTTTACGCGATACCTGAGCTGCTCCGGGTTTCTACCCATTTTTTTCGATAATATTTAATGTAATTGCTCCGTGTAATCGAATACGGTTTCCGGCGATCGACGCGGTTCCCTCGTATTTTTCTTTTCTTTTTTTTTGTTTGCGTACGAGCAAGAGATCGCGCTTTAATGAGGTCAGTCGTGGCTACTTGCCATTGCCGAAGGAATTCAATGCGAGGTCTAAACAAGGCATAACGACTCCCAGCGATGTTAATCTTTTAGAGAGCTCTGGCATGTGACGATGGCCGGCTGACGTCAAAGTTCAAAATTAGGCAATCAAGCCTTGCGAAATTCCGTAGAATTTTCTCCTAATTTGTGCGCGAGCCGACGTGACGCGTTTGTGCAACTCGCTCGATAATCGTGAGCAATGTACATACATTGTCGGACACGGGTTCGGAATTACATACCCGTTCGCGTCGCCGTAGCTCGAGTGGAAAGTGTGTGTACATACTTATTGATAAAATGTTGCTCCGACGATGCACTGGCTATAGTCCGGCGGAGTACAATGAACAGTTGAGAAAACCCACTGCTATTAACACCTCATCCGCCGGCAATTTTCTAACAATTATTCCAGTATCGAAGATCAACAGTTGTATCTTCTGAAAATGTTCAGAAAGCGACAATAATTGCATTGGCGATAATACAAAATTATCGAGCTTCGTTTGCGAATTACTCGGTCATTAAAGATCCTATTAATAAGGCTTCTGGTAAACGAAAGACGTTAAAAAAAGTTAGATGAACGGACATAAGGATTCTTTCAATTTTTCAGACCGTGGTAACTTCAGGAAAACAATTTTTATTCAACTTCTGTTCGATCATTTTTCTTTCGAAAAGAGACCTGCGATCTAGTTATGGCAATGACGAGATCGGATTTATTCAGACTTGTCCAGATTTTTGTTACAATAAGTGTTCGAACAAAGAGGATCGTTGACAAATTTCTCACTAAAAGTATTTTTATAATTTCAATAATTTCGATTAATGAAAGCTGGAATAGATCGAGTGAATAAATGATCTGCAATCGTTGATTTGGGAACAGTGATCATTAGGCTGCGGATCTCTGTGCAAAATAAAAATTATCTTCGACAATTGGAACAGAAAGGAGTATCGGATTTCCTTGAGATCGTTGAATACTTTCATCGTTTTAAATTTTAATAAATCCACAGTCTAGAGTAATCATTTCCCCTGTGAACGTAAAGGCAGAGAATTATGGAGATATTCCGACGTCTTTGAAGTGAACGATGCTCTGGAAATCTACTTCGGCCCTTCACTTTCTTCGGCCACTTGTGGCCATCAGCTTTGACCAGCCTCGGCCAAACCCTTGACCCTCTGACCACTGTCCACCTTACCTTCCGCCAATGCCGCGTTTCACGGATTTCGCCCCTTCTTTCTCCCAATCCATCGATCCCGATTCCGCTTTGTCTGGTCGTTGACTCCTCCGGTTTCCAGGACCCGGAATTTTCAGTCTGTTCTATATTCATCGGCGCCGCGAGTTTCGGTTTCAGCGTCGATAATCATTTACCTATTACAAATCCGATTAAACGCTCGTGCCCCGTTCATTAAGATCCGATGAAAAATTAGCGGATTGCGCTAATAATGTCTGACGGTTGTTAATCGCGTCGGAGATAAAAATTACCCTCGTTAAAAGTCTATTCATTTTCGAGATCTACGAAGCTAAAGGGAATCATTCAATAGAAGATAGCGATCAATGTTTCTCGTGCCTACACTTCTATTTTATTTGTACGGTTTCTGCGATTACAACGATTTCAAGCTGATACGCGAGAATCTGTATTAACGTAAAAATGTTTCAGTTGGTTAATTATTATGGCTAGACAATAGGATTTAGTTTATATTTTTAGTTCAGATTTGCAGAAACATTCTCAGTGTCGGTGGGCAATTTGTAAAATTAGGCGAGGTCTACCTACCGGAATTTTTTTATGAAATATCAAAAAACATTCTCCACGGAACGCAGTTTTTATCGAACAATTGCTCGCTGTTATATCGGCGCACGGCTGTCGCGCATAAATTCGAAAAAATTCGTCATACCTCACAGACGCAGAGCGAACAGCCACTCGAACTGACCTCGGACATGGGCAATGACCTCGCGGCTACCACAACAGAAATCAAGTGGTTAAGGAGAACGAAGCCGACAGATTAAAAGCGCGATATAATGAACTTTCCATCATACCTCTAATTCGGTGGAAGCTCTAACGACTTTTCATTTTATCCGTCAAACTCGTCGATCTCTCTCCTCGGAGACTGGAATATATTAGCTGTGAAAAAATTCGGTCTTCGATCCGGTCGATCAGTTCCGCCGTCCGTTTCTGGTTCCTTCAGATGATTCCGCGTTTCATAAAGTATACTGTCAATATCATGACAGAAATTACCAGACGATCTATGGCGCGAAAAATCTTCGATATAGGCTCAGATAAAAAAGTCAAAAATAGATAAGTCTTTCATCTTCTACTATCGTTCCAAGTAATAGCAAAATTGAAAAAAAGTACTTTAGCCATTGTCTAGTAAACTAGCTCTTCTATCATCTTAAAAAAAACAATTCAAGTCGTTCGGTCCAGTTTTAAAAATCTCGTCACGTAGTACACTGCGTTTTGGAAGTTGTCAACATATCTTCCGACGCGACTGTGCGTAGTTATTTTTGCAATGCAAATTATTCGTATCAGTTCGACTAAGGAGATTCGATATCGATTTCACCGACGTCGTTCAAACAACAGATCAAAAAACGACGAGGATTCGAACAGAGATCTGGCAATCCGTCGCCAAAGGTTCGCGAGCTCGAAGAAAGAAATTACGATTCTGTTTGCCGGAGTCACGGTAGAAAATCTTCAGCAAAAAGATCCGCAGCGACAAGCTTGTGCACCAATTTTCGCAAGAGCCGTAGGTGTTTCAGCAGTCGACCGATTTACCGGGAAAGATCAATCTGCACGGCGGGGCAGAAGCAAAGAACAAGCAATCGGTGTCTACGTCGTAAACCTAGATACCTTGAAACGGTTCGCATAACTTCGTCGGGCCTCGGCGCGGCGTCGACGAACAGACGGAGACAAAGAGGAAAAGAGAGAGAGAGAGAGGTGAAGAGCCGCCGACGTCATTAGAAGCGGGAACCCGGTCCGTAGGAGGATGCTCGTTCGATTCCGATGGTTTACAGTTTCGGAATATTAATCCGATCAGTTCTGCACCGGTTCACGCTTGTGCACGCGCGCTGAATGAATCCATGCGAGAGTCGGGCCGGAGCGGGTCGAGACGAGACCAGACGAGACAAGTCGCGTCGCGTCGAGTCGAGTCGAGTCGAGTCGAGTCGGGCCGGCTAGCGTGACAGCCGCGCGCGCTGACTATTACCATGCCGCGATCGTTACGACGTATGACATTATAGTGGTATCACGTGAGACCATTCGTGAAAAGATGCGATCTCTCGAGCACCTCGAGCATGCACCGGCGGGGGTTCGATCCGCTCGCGTTAAGGGGATTGTACCGCGAGAAAACCGAGAGACGAAACCCTTTTTCTAGCTCGAGTGCTAGCCCGAGTACGAAAAGGTTTCTTCGAGCGTGACGGCGATTTATTCAATTCGGATCCCCGGGGGCAACGTCTCCCGATTGTTAATCGCAGACCCGCCGAGACCCGTCGCCACTTTCGCTCACCTTTATCAACAATTTCGCACGTTTTTCTCACGTGTTTCATTTGTTCCTCTGTCTCCGCGGCGGCTAACTTATTTAATTCTGGTGACGTCGGCAGGATTTTCAGTGCAAAGGTCGCACGTCTAACTTGATTGTATTTTTACAAGCTCGAAGAAAACTCGAAGGGCAATGGCTTCATCGCGGACGCGAAAGAAAGGCGGTGCGAACGATTTTTTCTGCGAGAGATTTAACTTACGAATAGAATTATAGCGAATCTAATTGATTCTCGGCTTGTAAACAAAATGAACGATCTGAGAATAGGAGACACGATTATTCCCCAATCGTCCATTTTTTATAACATTCGGACTGCGGTGCTCGGACATATTTGAATCCCGAGTGTAAATATTGTTATTTAAGTACCTAATTTCTCACAATTACTTGAAATTTTCACTTTTTCCATTAGTCTTTCTACAGAAAGACTAACATATCTAGAAGAAGTACCTTAAAAAACATGTCGAAAAAATTGATAAATAAAGTATAAATGATCCCAAGCATACTCGGTTACGTTATTGTTGAACAAGTCCGCCGTTCGAGCGTTAAATCGCTAAAAATTGTATTAGTTCGTTCGAAAGAGATTCAAAGTTTCGAAAAGAATGTCGGACTTCACGGGCGTCGATCTGCGTCAATTAGCACAATAATGCTAATGAAGACATAAAGCGGAGGAGAATGTCGCGTTGCGCTAGTGGAAAAAATGTTTTGTAAGAATGGTCAGTCCGGGCGGGAGGAAAAAGAAGAGAAGCAATTGTGCAAGAAGTGCGGTTTGTGTGCGAAGCCTTTTTGTGTGTCTTTTAGGAAATCTGTTCGAAGAACGCGGTTTCGCTTTAATGCACAGCAGTCACATGATGTGTTTCAACCTCGTGCGTTTTTCCTTTGCGGAGCATGAAGTATTTGCGCAAATGGAGAGCAGATAAGGGAATTACATAATTTCCGTGAATTTTCGAAAGTTTTGCATTTGAAATGCTATCACTATCGTTGCACAATTGTATCCCGATATAGTCTAACCCGTATTACGTCTAATAAAGTCTATGGTATCGCGTGTAATTTCCAAATCAACCTTGGATATTGACTTTCTTTCACGCCTCGGTGTCGTAAGATCGTTCGTCGTAATTAATAATACCAAGTTTCGAGCAAACAATAAATATTCATCCGGAATAGCAGTCTAGACTATTTGGATTGTTAATTTTCGGCGCTAGACGGTGAAACTTTAATAATCTTTGCGTCATCGAACTTATTATTCATCTCCGATAGTATGCAAAAAAAATGTTGCATTTAACGTTTGATACAGGCGTGATGCTTTTTTAAAAACGTTATGCAGATAATGAAGTAATTATCGGACTAAATATAGTACCGTAGACATCACCACGCAGGCGTAAAAGTATTTCTCTCGAATGTTTTTCTTCATTATGAGCGGTATTCTTACATAACTTTGTCGTCGCAAAACCTCCGATTCATCATCGATAAATTAGCGGTCGCCAAGTATAATTAAAGGATGGCCATACCCCGCATTAACGATAAGAGTGATCAACGGTAACATAAATTACATTTTTGTTAGTTACTTTTGTCCTCGGACATTATCATAAAATATTCGGATCGGGCGTTCATCAACTTTCTTATAGCGAAAATTTATGGCGACTTTCATCGCACCCGTGATAACTTAATTTAATCGTTAGATGCGTTAAAGACATCGTCTAGGAATTTAGATTGCGGCGATAAGATTAAATCGATAGCTGTTTGACCAGACACAATTTTTGGTTTATCGATACCGAAAAATTCTGTTTTCGTTCGTTGCAGTTTTTGAAATGTTGTACAAGTCTTATGTAAATCGTTCCTTTCGGTAACAATGATACATTATTGAATAACTTTTGATCGATCAGTCATCGATAATAACGTCATACATTATAATATGTATCGTTTTAAATATAAACGAGGTAATTTCAACTCTGAATAATAATATCATTACACTTTCATACAAATTGGATAGCTTATTTCGATTTTTACATCTCTTGCATGGAATCAAATGCAAACTTCCAAAATATCGAAAAAATTCAGCATGATCTAAAAGAATCTAAGCGTCGCCGATCAGTCGGAAAAGTCTGTCTGTCAAGGATCCATCATCCAGTGATCGAAATGACCGATAACGAGCGATAGTATGTAAGAGAAATGCATCGGCGTAGGCACGCGATTAATCTTCTGAAATAAATAGTTCCTCGAACGATAGGCAATATCTGTGCTATCAGGAAGAAAGGCTCGCCGCGACAAAGGGCGGTAATGCTCTCAGCAACAACGGGTTGCTATTTTCAATGACTCGAATCTCTGCGAGAGCCTTTCATACCCGTGTCTGCTTCACCCTGTTCCTGCCGGTGTAAAATACGCTGGCCTTTGTAACGGCGAATTTACAAGGGCAAGATATTTCTAAAGAAGGAGGGCCTTTGTACGCGGAGCCCGATGGCCGTGTGTGCGATCTGCAACGGTTGCACGATAAATGACGAAAACGCGGGGGTGGACTCTCGTTGTTACATTCGCACCTATTCGCGTCTATGAGCCGCCGCCGCGACGCCGAACGCCGTTGCTACTGCCATCTGCCAATCGATCCTCCCACGGATCGTTTTATCATCTAATAAAAACCGAACGATCGTTATTCGAGTTTTTGTTCAGCCGATCCAATATTTATGGTCCCTCTGCCGTTTCTCAAAGTGCAATGGTCAATCTCTGAAACACCAATGGTCAATCGATTTTTTTTAACGCGACGCCGTTCACTTGAACGCAGACCCATTCGATATCTATGAAGAAAATGATCATTTTCAAGCGAAAATTTGAACGACGAATGCACAATAAGCTGCTTAACAAGCGTTTCGATTGTGTCATTTAACTGGTTAGCTGTTGCAATCGCTTTGAAAAGCGTGCAAGTTATTGTGACTGCACTGTATACGTTTGATTTTCTTCATAGTTTGTTTAAATACGATGCTTCTACAAAATATGTAATTTAACGTTGAATATCAAACTATATATCCTTCTCGATCAGTTAGCTGTTTTTCACGAGTATAATCGCCACGAAGGAATGGCGATACTTTGTGTTATCACGCGTGTACCCGTCGAAAGCAACTGGCTGGTTAATTTAGAGTAATTTATTAAGGAAAAATTGATGTGCACAGGTAATGCAGAATTCACATTTTTTGGACATTATTGAGATTATTATTTCATGTATCGTAAGTGTTCATTTAATTTTGTAAAGGGTATGCTTCGGGTCAGTTTCCAGTCGATAATGTGGTTAACGAAGGAAGCGCAGCTTGCGGAAGTGTTTCAATTAAACGAACGAAGGATCGCAGGAGCTATGAACTAGTAATTGTGACATTAATTTTGTTTCACGTTTCAATTGATGCTGCGGACAACTGTATCTTATCGACCAGTGTTGGACGAACTGCTTCGTCGAGTTCTCGCTGGCAGCATTTACACGAGCGCGTTCGAATTCAAACCGAGCGGCGGGAAGTGTGGGAGTACGAGATATGGGTACGTTCAGTTTCGATTCATTACTACATTAATTCATTTTCGTACAATTTATTGCTGCTGGAAGATAGCCAGAAAATATTAAAGTCTTGTAGGTACAATAATTGCATTGCAAATTAAATCGCAGAAAGTATAAATTAGAAATATGATCGGCAAAGTATCCGCCGTTTATGTTAGTGCATTTCTGTGACGTCTTTTGATTAGTTTCAAGCTTTTAGCCATTTCAGAGATCTTAAGTTGTCTGATCAACAAAGTTAATCGATAATTTTTCGTGAAATAATATGGATTCGCTAAATTTGTCAAAAATAATATTTGTACGAGATAAAATAATCAAAATTACTTGCAAAGTTTCAGGACTCGCTATGGATTCATTGATCGAGAATTCTATTTTTCAAGTTTACATCATTGGTCATCGTAAAGCTCGAAGAGCCTTAATCTCTCAACGTAAATCATCCGTGTTACAGAAAAATATAAAGTTTCAAGGGAACTGTAATATCCGCAGCCTTTATTATTTCATGATGTGTTCTCGGAAAGCGTTTATTTGTTTCACCGGAAGTGCCAGTGTGTGTCTGCAGCTAAAGTTCTGTAAACTCTGACGCGCTTTTAGAATTCGCGAAGCAACAGCTCACAACTGGAAGAATATACGAGGTCTTGGATAGATTGCTTAGGCGAGCCATTTCCTATTGCGTCTATTATATCATGTATTTATAAAAGAAATGACTAAGTGAAATTTTATACGGTAGACGAATTAAAAGAATTTTGATCTTATTAAAATGATTGAAGACAGATATTTTCACTTGGTTCTTGTGTCCTGCAATTTGGACAGAAAATTATTCTGTTGAAATCGAGGCAGTTATTTTGTAATTTCTACTTATTGATTTTATTTATTAATATTTTATAAATTTATTTTTATTTTTATTTATTAATATTTTATAAATTTATTTTTATTTTTATTTATTAATATTTTATAAACGAATCTATTAATTTCTCTTTCTCGTATGCATTGATTTTTCACACAAAACACGGACAACAACTTTTTTAAACTGTACGATTAGAAATAGCAAGCAAGTTGAAAATTCTAGCTTTCCAATATGTTCAAAAGTGAAAGTATCTAAAAATCGATGAAAGCGTGCGGAGAGAAATTTTTCGGGAAAATTTGCACGTTTTTATTTCAGAAACGATGCATTAGAGGTGGCGGCGCGGAACGAATTAAACGATGACGCGGCGACCGTGCGAAAAGATCGCGCATCGCCGAACAATTTCGTTAATTACCGTGCGTTGTTACCTAGCTGGCCGAGCAAACACGCCGACCTATCTACGGTAGATAACTATGGCTCGCCGGGTAGAGCGTTTGCCGAACAAGTATGGGGAAAGATCGATATTATCCAGGTTTGTCGCGAGCGAACGAGCCCTTGCTGGAACGTTATATTTAGATGGACCCTTCCCTCGTCGTCAAGCGGCAAGGTACAACGGTGGACTTTGCTAGATTGCCCGTGGAAAGCGATATTAACGTGGTTCACGGTGGCCCGTTGCCCATTTCGCTCTCCGGATCTTCGGAGGAGGAACGGTTCCCGGGTCACAATGCCGAATCCAATTCCCGGCCGGTTTTGATATCGCACGATAGCGGCCTGTACCATCGGTATCTCGGTTCGCTGGATCATCGTTTGTATCTTAACGAAGCATTGTCCCCGGGCTTTTTCTCTGTCCAATCCTTTCTACGTTCGTTTCCCTATCGTCGCGTATTTGCGAGCCTTGGGTCGCTTGGTTAAGCATTTCCGGCGACCACGTTTTCGCTTCCGGTCCCGGCCTTTGTTGGGATCCAGGCAGCCAGAATGTGCACAACCGCTCGAAAATATTTGATCGCCGGCAATGTTCGCTGTTTACCCGCGAAACACGGAGAAACGGATAACGCGGTCCATTGTTTTTTTTGATCGACGGCCCGTCGTTTCTGCCAGGCGTCCATTTTTCTGGTAACATGGCGGCGCGGCGGCCGCTCGCTACACCATTCCTGCCGATTTTTTAACTCGTCGATAGAATTTCCTGCGGCTCGCTTTTGTATCATTCGTTTTGTTCTTGGCATGAATCGGTATTGGTTAAAATCGTTATTGATTACTCGATTTTTTTTTTTGGTAGTTTTTCTGACATTCGTTTGGACCGACCATTTATAACGATTTTTAATAGACTGAACGGATTTTACGTGTACCATTTAAGTATCGTTCGTTTTGGTGACAACAAGAATCAGTGTTTAAACACTTGATCGATGGACCTACTTGATAATTTAACTGTGTTTGTTTACTATTATTTATCATTTTATTTATCAACTTTTGACGATATATTTGTTAAAATACTCCTTTTATATGCGTTATTTTTTCTATCCACTTTAACATGATAATTCGATTTTATTGTCAGAAACTAGATGAATTAGATACTGAGAGAATAATGTTAATGGTCTGGGTCTAAATAGACCTAATGCCTGCCATTAATTATTATTAGTTACTCAATACTGAAGCATTTAATTTACTCTGTGTTCTAATTGCTGATATTCGAATATTACGAGATTATATTTATATCAGTTTTTAAATTCAGATGTTTATAACCAATTTTTATTTTTATACCGTTGAACGTAGAAAAAGGACAAAGGCAGTTTAATGGATTTTGGAATATCCAGTAGTAAATATTTTTGCAATATTCTTCGATCGAAATTCAGGTTTGCCTTATTCATATTTGCGTACAGTATTCGGCGAGGTTTCATTATTTCAACGATTGCGGAGTTACAATAATGGGCGAATTTTATAGTTTTCTTTTTGTCAGATATGGACACGAGAAACACGGTGGGATGAAGCTTTCAATAAAGTTCGAAAAATTTATCAATTCATTTGAGAACTCCTGGAGTGGAGGATTTGATTTTTTATCTAGTGCTTGTCTCTGTAAACTGTTGAAGTATCACCCTTCTGAAAATTAATATTGAGTCTCCTTAACTCAATATATTAAATTTGAAACGAGATCTTTGGATCTTCTCCACACATCTTTTTATTAAAAACAGTATAGGAAACGTTCTTAATTAAGCAATTAACATAATGTTTGCCAATAAATAAACAGGACTCCTACGAGCATAAAATTTCAAAGCTGCCAGAATAATTTCAAAAAGTTTCTTCTTTTTTACTCTAAACATTAAAAAATCGTTTATCTCTCATTTTCTCCCGAAAGAACGAACAAATTTTTCGAACGACCCAACAATATTCTAAAATCTTGACCGCATCCAATCCGATATGTATTTTCATACGTAACGCTCGCTTTGTTAGTATTTTTCGCGGACAAATGGTCTTGGAAGCTTATTGATCCGAATACTGTCTATTATCAGATAAAAAGAAATTCAATTCTTCGACGCCAAGGAGAACCTGCTTCCACGAACAGCACCGGGTTGAATTTCACGTAGGCAGAGTAAGAAGTGCCTTAAAGAAACTCATGGTTGTCGTTCCCCGCGGAATCATCCGTGACCGACATTAGAATCCCACAGCATAAAGAGCCGAGTGCGTGCGTTTCTACCGCTAAATCAGGATATTGTGCGTTTCTATTCCGCGTCCTACCTTCGATAGCGCGGGCATCGTATATCGCAATAGTGAATATTCGCTTTCACACGCAGCCGTCTCTGCGGCCCGGTGATATACGGGAAATCGCGATCGACATAGTACGCGATTTTACGCTCTTCATATCTCCCGGCGCCTTCTGATCGAACCTTTAAATCGCGCAGTTCGAGTTGCAGAAACTAGAACCACGTGCACAGCGACTGAAAATAATTAAATTCACAAACCCAGTATCCTATGCAGATACATGCTCTGTAAAAACATTAAAGAATCTGAACGAGATTCATATTTCGGCACATCATGTTAGTTGTCGCGGTCGACATAGTACGCGATTTTACGCTCTTCATATCTCCCGGCGCCTTCTGATCGAACCTTTAAATCGCGCGGTTCGAGTTGCAGAAACTAGAACCACTTGCACAGCGACTGAAAATAATTAAATTCACAAACCCGCGGTATCCTATGCAGATACATGCTCTGCAAAAACATTAAAGAATCTGAACGAGATTCATATTTCGGCACATTATGTTAGTTGTCGCGGTCGACATAGTACGCGATTTTACGCTCTTCATATCTCCCGGCGCCTTCTGATCGAACCTTTAAATCGCGCGGTTCGAATTGCAGAAACTAGAACCACGTGCACAGCGCCTGAAAATAATTAAATTCACAAACCCAGTATCCTATGCAGATACATGCTCTGCAAAAACATTAAAGAATCTGAACGAGATTCATATTTCGGCACGTCGTGTTAGTTGTTAATGCTTGAATCAGTGCGCGTTTTTCTTTTTTTTGGAGTGCAATTTTTCCGCGAAAATATTCGAAAACTATTTGCCGAACATCACGTTTTCAAATATTAAAATATTTCCAGCAGTTTAAAGGACCGGCATGAATATTCATGGAAATCGGATGTTTTCGAATACGACCGTCGTGCGCCCGTGCAATATTGTTTTCGCTCGCAGCGAAGCTTTTTATCGAGCCATTGTTTACCATTCATATGAAGGTTTCACGTAAAACAAGTGGTACTATATTAATTGATACGCGAAAAATACGGTGGATAATTGAAATAAAGCCGTGGCTTCGAGCCCGAAAACAAAAACGGTTGCGAACAAATAATCATTGTAGAGTGACTTGTTTATTGTGCGAGTAACAGCAGTGCTGGTACTATTGTGTCATAATTGATTGATTATTCGCATCGGCAACGTTTATAGATCGATTTCTTTGCCGTCAAGCGATACATTATGCTGTTGTGTTATCGTTTAAATCTGTCACGCTGATTTCAACTATACCCGATACAATAGCTCCACTATACGTATCCTCGTATTTATCAGTTCTCTCTACATGTTCGCGGAAACGCACCGCCCGGATATTTCTGAACACGGCCGCAACGAAGTTAGACGGTTTATTATACTTTTATACCGTCCATGTTTAAACGCTCTTTTTTTAACGCATCGATCACCAACGACGTTTCTGCAACAAATCCAGGTGCTAGCAACATTATATGATCCTGGTGTTTTTTTTTTCCTCCGCGTTGGTTTTCGTGGCCTATATTCGCACGCATCGAACATCGATTTATATTGCATCGTGCACAACGGGTGTCTCGGGAAGCCGTCTCTCGAAACATCCGACATTGTTATTATCTCCATTAGTACAATTGTGCAGTTACCGGTTACTATGTATCTTGTCTAGTACAATTCTTGAGATGCTTTAATAAAGATGACATCGGATTTCATGTGAAAAATGAGTAGATCGAATGCATTTAAACAATTTGAAAATTTTATTGCATTATTATCAAATCGTTACATTTATTAGGAAAAGAAATATATGTTTACGTAGTTCCTGCTTCTTGTAATTAACGAAGACAATCTTTATTTTTCATGTTTACTCATGATTCGTAAAATGAATGCGCAAGTAAAATGACTACGATGAATATTCTCTTAGGAATTCGCACCGCAAGTTTATGTAAACACAAACATCTGTATTTCACTGTTTTACGTTGCATTTATCTTTTGATTCTCCATCGGCAACCACTTGACAGCAATGAATACAATTCGGACATTGTAAAATGCAATTAATCTATATTATCAAGTGTAACACAATAGCCGTTGATCGCTAGAATTTGTCAAAATAACTAGAGTGGTACCTGATATTTTATGTAATGAAGTGAAACGAAACAACCAGAAATTCCGAGTGTCATTTTTAATTTTATTTACCAGCTGGCACATTGACGTTCACGTTGGAAATATTTTCCAGTGAATTGGCACCGAAGCAATCCCATTGGATACGCAGAGTTAAAAGGTTAACGTTTTACGAAACGCGATAAATAATGCTCTCGAGCTTAAGCAACAAACAAGATTTATGCCGACGTTAGAGTCCGGCTTGTTGCTATAAAAGTGGAGCAGTGCCGAGTAATTTTTTTCCTCAGTTGTATTAGCGCTCTAGCAAATCCTTTTAAGAAACACGTTGCTCTGCCAGCACAGCTCGGTTCTTATATTACCAATAATCCCTATAGGAAGAGCCAAACGATAAGACTCGAGTCCACCCGGGAACAGATAAATAACGCTTAGTTTTTACTTTAAACAGATAATATTATGGATTGGAATATACATTTGCCACAGCGTAGCTCGCTTTTTCATATTTCTAGTTGGTTCGGCCGGAAATTCGTTGAAATTAAAAGTTAAACAATGTTGCAGTAGATTCTCGTTTGATTTGAAATCTAACAGACTGTTTTACAGTGTTCTGAAATATTTCTCTGTGCGATTTTAACTCCCGCGCGCTGTCCTCGTTGATGGAAATTTACTTCGGCCCATTCTGCGCGCTGCAAAAATATATAGAGGTGTTTCACTACGAACATTTATCAGACAAAACATTTGCTTGATTAAATTTTCAATTCGGCAAAAGTCGAAGGCTGAGGTAATAATTACTTTAACAGCGTGCATTTTTTAGATTGCAAACTTCGTTTGGCAACCAAATATCTTGCGTTTGTTCCGCTTTTTGGAACAACGAGTAGGTAAAGCACAGTGAAAATCGATAGAGAAAATTTTAGAATAAAATTGGGAAAACTGGAAATAACATTACGGCTCGTTTTCATAGTTATCGATTGTCAATAGCTATACAAATTTCTTCTATCTTCTCTTCCCAAATTGTCCATTTTTGGGTATAATCTCAGCGTCAATTAGGGAGAATTTACTCTACTTTGCTGCTATCATTGTGAAACAAAATTAATAAAACAAGATAATTTTGCGTTCTTCTATACATGTATAAGAAATTCCAATAAGTGGATTTCCTATTTATTTATTTATCTGCTCATAGAAAATAGTTAAATTTGAAATTTATTTTTCTTGCAAACGGAGGATCGCTTGAAAAGAGCCCTCGAGGTTTTTCAGCACGCATACCAGAAGATTTCGATACTGTTTCAGAAGTATGTGAAAAAGTGATTTCTTTCTGAAAAAGAGATTTCCAACTGCGACGGTTCTCCTTACATTATGCGAACGTAATTCGCATTGTCTCGAATTGCAGCAGTGTAGCGATATGGATGAGCTTTCCTTGGGTTCATTGTTGTGTATATCATAAAATACGTTGTTATATGTCAGTATCGATGTAAGAAGATCGAGGAATTTTCAAGTTACTTGCATTCGAAGCATCAGATGGTACGCGGTTGCTGGGGAAGCCGGACTATTTGTGCTGTAACTTCACAATTATCGGAGAACGCATTAAAGCTGTTGAACGGGTTCTGAGTTTCGTTTCAGTTCCCATTGACTTTTATTTCGGTCCTTCTTACAATTGCGTTTCAACGCATGCAAATTTCATAAGCGGAGATCGCGTTATTAACTGCGCTTTTCTGGCTCTGCTTTGCGGAGGTGGCATAGTTGTCGGCGGGGGCGGTAAGTGACATTTGAACGTTTATATTTAGTTCTCTGACTACAAAACCTAAGAATGGAAATTCATAACGTTATCGGAAAAGTTATTGCGCAGTGAAATTTATTTGCATCTGCATCTAGAATAATTGGAACAGTAATGACAACTTTTCAAGCGGAGTCCGATTGCATTAAGAAACATTGACGGCATTATCGTTTTAATTGTTACTAGAAGGAATGTTTCTGTCGGAGAGAGAAACGAGTTATTTTGCTGTTTTGATTTTCATAAAATAATTTACGGAAATAGGAATTTCACGAATTATTTATATCGCAGAATTAAGAATATTTATTTAGGTATGTACTATATGGCAGAGAGATTCATAATTTTCTTGGACACAGAAGACAAGTCAGCATGTATGTAATAATTCATAGCACATCGCGAATAAACGAATGGAAGATTTCATGCGTTCCCCTTTTTTGAATACGAAAGTTGATGCAGCCGGGAATGCATAAAGATGAACGAATGCAATTTGCTGCTAGATGTACGTATCTAATGCGATTTAACATGCGTATCCGATTATCCGAGTAAATCACGATGATTTTTTTGTAGCGCATGCCAAGTAAATTATCACGACGTAAATTACGTCTTAATGGAATGGAAATTCAAGCAATGAGGAACCACATGAAAAATCAATGAAAGAAGAATGCATGCAAGAGTCGCTTCTGAATGTTGAATTTAGTGAAGTCATTGTGAATACTGTTGAGAATACCGTATTGAGAATATACTTCGACGCATTCGCCGTGCAGTTCGAATATTTTTCGAAAACCATCAGTAATTCCGAACAACCGGTGAAATTAATCTTCATTATTAATTCCACGTCCGCATTCTCAAGGATTTAATCGGAAAAAACAACTTTCCGTAGAGAAGCCACTGATCCCTTCATTGAAGCAAAAAATTCCTAATTACATATTCCGAACTTCGCGCCGACTTCGAAACTTCATTTTCAAAGAAATGAAGATTCATTGTTCCTCGTCGAAGGCGCGGGAATTAATTAACACAGAAGCGAAGATAATCCGAGCAGCAGAACTGTTCGAATATAAAACTACCCGTTGAACTATAAATTCGAATTTCATACTTCCTTTCAATCAGACGATTAGGAAACAATCTAAAGAGAAAGAGATTCTACGAAAATCCGAAGTTTCGTTATAAAAATATACGCTTAATTTGTTCGTGGAATATTTGCCCGAGGAATATTTGTCCAGCATTTATGTTACGTAGAAAATTTACACGTACGAGAAGACCTGCATCCTTAAAAAAAATGAAATGGCACTTTATTTTCAACCTCTAGCGTATTCCACATTTTTCCATAAAAGATCCGATTGGAAAGAGAGAAATCTTTCGAGCCAGTGTGAAATAATCTGCAAAAAATGAGAATTCGCATAAAGACCGCAGTTTTCCAATAGCCGTTTCACAGGCCGAGTTGCAAAAGAACTGGCGAGATTCGCCCTGCGCTCGCGAACTCGCCGACACGCGCGTCGTCCTAATATTCGGACCGAGCCGATTGCTGGTTGAAGCCTACATTGATTTGCCGGGGTCTCGAATATAGATCATCTGTATCTCAGCCGGCAGAAGGCGATACCGATAGGTGGTACCTGACGGGCGTCGCGACGCGTCGCGTCGCTTCATTCGATACATCAAAGCGTAGCAGCACGATCGTCGTTAGGTGGGTGGTTTGAAATCGGAGCAGAGAAGTCCGATCGAATCATGAGGCCGGTGCGGCAGCAACAGGCGACTTCTGGCTCGCCGGAACAGGTCGCTGGTATATTCAGAGCTGCGTGCGTGTGTATATGTACACATTGCTACCTGGAAAGCTGCACGATATGCCTCTGTGATGTATTGATTGGAAGCTGGGGCTACAGGTGGCTTTCCGGCGCCTGCGCCATCAAGGGATATGAATAAGCTCTCGTTTCCTTATTAAAATCCCCCATGAGCTCGCCGGAGTAATCGTTACCTCAGGCCGAATGTGTATATCTCTCGCCTCCTCTTTTTTTTCCGTCCCCGTTCCGCCCCGCGCGATCATCCTAGATCTTACGCCGAATTATTCGAGCGTCGGTCAAACAGGATTCTTTCTTCGAATTTCGCTCTTGATCCGACTCTTCTGAAAATACAGTGAAATTTGTAATAATTTTACTTCATTAATGGTGGTATGTTTATTGCCCCCTCCCTTCTCACTGCATTCTTTCAATCACGCTTCATCCATTCTCTCTCATTTCTCGATCGTTCTCAATCTTTTATTCTCCTACAATTTTACTTTATTAACCCCTTAACGCACAGTTTTTTTTTTTAAAGTCGGCCAAAAAAATCAAGTTTTGCTGGAGAATTTTGATATACTGCGCTTTTATTCCGTGGAAAAAGGCTATATTTTATTCTGAAATAAATAAGTATTATAGCTTACAATCCCATGTAAATGATAAGTGTCAATAGAACGATTTTTTCTTCTTTGCTTTCACATTGTTATTTTCAATTCTCGATTATACTCGAGTGTGAAAAGTTATAGCAGCATAAAATACAACGCCGCTCGAATTGTCTCGAGTGTGCACAGTTTGGCCTGTTTGGCGCGCTCGAATTAACTCGACCGTACAAGTTAAGGGGTTAATATCGAAGCTGTCAAATTTTGAAAGCGACCAACGTGTCTCGCTTTAGAAAAACGAGAAGACTGAATTTATTTAGCTGTTTCGTCGTTCCTCTCTCTTACAATGTAAACTTTCACGAAGTAATTTTTATTCGATCGTAACGTTTCTTAGGAAAGAGTCTTCATGATCTCATCAGATTGAAAGTGAACAACGTGAAACCGGTCATTTTGACCGCAATGGTAGGTTTAGTGCTGAGAAATCAAGTTGTTGAAATTATATAGACTCTTTCACGGAAAACGACTATGCAGATCTCTTAATCTAAGCAAACGCGTTATAATAGAAATGGCGGAAGGTCTGATTAAATAGTCTCTTCCTCGTTCTGAAACAATACGCGTTCAGTTGCTTTCCGGACTCGGTAGATTTTCGCATTAAATGTACAATTTCTTACCTCGGTTCCGTCGTGTTCAAAGTCACTTGCGCCCCAACCGATCCACATCTTCGTTACTATTGAAACGATGTTCTCGCCAGAGTCTGTCCGAGAAGTCGAAACAAATGATGAAGCTGCTGTTCAATGAATTGAAGACGCCTCTCAGACGCATTGAATATGTTTCTTGGTACGGAACTTGTCTTTAGTTGATGTCTACCAGTACGCAATTCGTGCCAGGCGAACGCTTACGTCCTTGGCAACGTTTCATCCCATAGCTGTCGACGTATCTACGCAAGATTTTAGCGGATTTTGTGCCTTCGATAGTTAACAATTTTTGTTTGTTATTATTTGAAATCTTGTACAGGGTTATTTGCGACACGCGTATTATCGTGCGCGATAATATATTATAACTTTAAACAGTTATATTATACGGTGATACGTTTATAAGCGACATTATATTAACATATTTAATAGTAAATCTTACGAGTAATAACAACTACGAATACAATCGATATTTTATAAGGAACTTATATATGTTTAATATCGTTATATTAAGTGGTTTGCTTAAGAATTCATTCATCAGCTCGAAAACCAGCTCGAGATGATGGTAGAACGTTCGAAATCATTGTAATCTTACTTTGACCATATTTTCGAGAATCTTACATACGCATGAAGTAAGTGACATGGATCGAACACTATTGTTATCTCTCTTATTAATAAAAACGCTTATGCTATTTTTTATTAGATCGATTTCATTAAGGAGGTCGAGAAGAATAAGTTTTACTTTGTAGGGTAAATTGGCAATGAAACGATATATATATATATATATACTCGATTTTATTTGGGCCTGGCTGATGGTACAAATGTTAGCTATGCAATGCATGTCTGTTTGCTGACACATCGTTCCAGCTACCAAGAAAATGATTAGGCAGAATAGAACGTGACGCGGATTGTGTGCAACACGTGCCTCCTTCATCTCCCATTCGATTTCACGTCAATGAGGACGATTGATGCAATTGTAAAATGCGAAATTCGGTTAATATGCGCGATTCTAGTAGATTGACTGAAACCTGTTATTTTTTCAAACGTTTCCACATTAATTTTCCTTCTTCGTCCTTCTTAAGGAGTTGCCGGCTTTCTCGCAGATTTTATCAACACACTTTATCAGTGAAAGTAAGGATAAGTTTATATACAGTCGGCGTAAAAAGTATTCGTACAGTGTGTTTCTGATTTTTGACAATTGTAGATACATGAAGTCTTAGAATTTCGTAAAAGCGTAGCAAAAAGATATTACAGCAAGATTTGAGAAGTCACTGAAAAGGGGATGCTTCAGTCTTCAAGTTCGAGGTCGATTTACTTGTGAAAAAAATGTCGTAAACCGATGTCTTCACTTCTTCGTTTCCTGAGTTGTAAAAGCACGGTAGGAAAAACCGATCCACGAATCGCGAATTGCAGAGGTTTCAAGCTTTAAAGTGAGCAAACTTTATCATGGTATGTGACACATTTTTACGAAATTATAACAGTTCAAATATCGCCAATTTGTCGAAAGCTTGAAAATCAGCGCACGAATACTTTTTACACTGACTGTAGTGGAGTAGAAAGAGTGGCAGCAGAGTGGTTCGAATAAAAATGATGCGAAAGTATGTAGCTGAATAGTTTCCGATCGGAGTTCATCTTCGAGGCAACCGACTTCGAGAGTTTCTCTGATCGAAGACACGCTAACGCGTGTGCTTGTTGCTCGGTTTTTATTCATTGTGATCACATGTTGCGGTTCATGACACAGGATCATTGCGATTTCCGAGAAATCACTGGCGAGGAGACTGTAGATCTTTATTGGAAATAAAATCTTCTCGAGGGAAACTCGCGGGAGAAACTCTCAGATGGACACGCGCCTTAAAATCTAATAATTTGCTAACGCGCCTAGTATGTTTCACATATTGATACGTCGATCTAATTGTAAGAGGATCCGTAAAATAGGTATTTATAAGTGTTTTAATACCATTTTTAAAACTATTTTTGGTTCAAGAAGATTAAAATTAATGATACTGAATAGTCTCAAACACAGTTAAATTTTAAGAAAATTGTCCCTTGGTTACCTATGTTTGCGACTGTTTTCTTCATCTGAGATTAAAAGCAGATTTTGAGATATCATGGTCACCGTTTTGAAACCCATGCTTTCGAAAAAACTCATTAAAAATCTTGCATGCAAATGATCAATCATATTATGAATACTTTTTTCTTTTTTTTATTTCAGCAGTTGAACCTATACAGGGAGGTTATTTTGCAAAAACAGATACAAAAGTGTACAAAAAGTATAGTTGCTATTTTCATATAAGAGGTCATTTTCGTACATCATGTTTACAACGTGATAACGCAACAAAATTACTACATTTTCATATTATAAATATCATACTTACGGTTAATAAACTATTAACAGATTTTTCGTCGCGTTCAGCTATCTGTAACTTTGTTAATTTCAAGAATTCAGATTTTAAACGACCTATATTCTTCAAGAGGATGTAAAAAAATAGATCTATTTTAATCCACAATAGAACACCCCCATGATTGATAGGACTTTAATCGAGTGTTACGCGCGCGCGTAGCTTCCATTTGTTACGAGCATTACAAACTCAAGGGTATTTATCTTGGACATCGTAGAATAGCCGTGGGTTCGGTGTTCGGACGGTACCCCATATTTTTCAATTTGTCTCCATGCGTCCGCCGTGTATTTTTATATTTCGTTTTGTTCGGAAGATTAGGGTCGCGATAAGAGAATGTTGTGCACGCAGATGGGCATCGGCGCCTATCGAAATGAAAAATGTCGTTTCGAATCTCGACCGCCCGATGGCTCATCGATCTTTCGATTTCCTCGGACCACGTTGCCAGGCGTCCGATGAAATGGCAGCTTCGTTTTTACGCGGAGCTTGCTTTCTCTTTCTGTCACACCATAGGGAGCAGGTGGAGAGGTTAAAGTAAGTAGAGCCGAGCCAAGCCGAGTCAAGCAGAGCCGAGCCAAGCCGTGTCAAACCGAACCAAGCAGAGCGAAGCCGAGCCAAGCCGAGCCGAACCAAGCCAAACCGAGCCGAGCCAAGCCAAGCCAAGCCAAGCCGAGCCAAGCCGAGCCAAGCCGAACCCAAGCAAGCCAAGCCGAACCATGTCAAGCGGAGCCGAGCCGAACCATGCCGAGCGAAGTCAAGCCAAGCCAAGCCCAAGGCCAAGGCCAAGGTCAAGCCCAAGGTCAAGACCAAGGTCAGGCCCAAGGTCAAGCCCAAGGTCAGGCCCAAGGTCAAGCTCAAGGCCTATGCCTTGTCAAAGCGAGCCAAGCCGAGCCGAGCCGAGCCAAAGCAAGCCAAAGCGAGCCAAGCCGAACCATGCTGAGCGGAGCCAAGGCAAGCCAAGCCAAGCCCAAGGCCAAGCCAAGCCAAGGCCAAGGTCAAGGCCAAGGTCAAGGCTAAGCCCAAGTTCAAGCCCAAGGCCAAGCCCAAGGCCAAGGTTATGCCAATAAGCTTATGTCATATCCTCAAAGTCATATCCCTGAATCCGCTCGATCCAACGCGCTACCTGTCCTTCCGGATTCTTGAAAGACAGCAACCAACGTAAAGCAGCATGATCGGTCCTCAGAAGGAATCTACCTTGCTGAATTTGAGAAAGAACTGCTCCGATTGCAAAATTTGGGGCATCCGTGTCCAAAATAGATTCTGTATTAACCGACGGATAAGAAAGAATGGGAGACTCCATCAATCTTTTTTTTAATTCCTCGAACGACTGTTCCGCTTCTTCCGTCCACACGAAGATTTTCTCGTTCTCTCGTTCTGTCTGACTTCTGTTTGACCGATACCAGGCCGCGCTTTGAGCTACGCCGAGCATTTTTCGTCGGGAAAGCCATCCCTTTCAGCAGGTTAAAGTAACAAAATCGAATCGCTTTTTACTTGATTGTTTATCTTGATAAAATATTTTGACATACTTGGAAAATATACTCTTTAGCATATCCTGACTGCCTTAGTATACTACACATAAAAAACATTATGGCGATGTTTGAAACTACACAGTGCAAATACGAAGTGTCGCCACACGATCACGCTAGGTAAAAGTTTCCACGACGAAAAAAGTTGCCAGGTTAACTCAATTTTGCGCATATCTTTGGATCGATATTCTACAATTTTAGAACACGTCGAGAGTGTTAACGACAAGTTATGAATATTTCGCCTTTCGCGTCGCGCGAGAACAGAACGACAACCATGTAGTATCGTTTCGGAGAACACTTTAGCCGCGAATCCTCCTCGCAGAAAATACATTTTCGAGGAGGAAAACATCCTAAACTCGTCCTCGCGAGCTATACACATATGCGCAGACAGTGCTCCAACAGTGGTATTTGATTTTTTTTTGCTTTCAACGCGTCGGAGAACGATTCTCGGCGGACTGGAAACTCAATTTTTGGGACGTTAAAATTTACAGCAGAATACACTTGGAAATAGAGCTTCGTCTCCAATTTTTCGCTGAAGGAAATGGACATTGTAACGTTCATATTCGCGTATCTACTCTGCAAGCTTTCAAAAGGTTTCTTGCTAAATGAGTATATTTCTTTTTTCTTTAAAATAGACTCGACGATTACGATTCTAGAAAGAAAAATTGTCGAGAGAAGTTATTATTTCAAAGAATTCGTGTTTCTATTAAAAAGCTTTCGTGAAAGTATTGCAACGATTAGATTTTTATTAATATCGAGCAGATAGTTAAGTGTTTGAGAAATGGCCACACTTTCTCGAGTCCATTATGTTCGCTGACAATACGGTGCAACGAATAAAACGCAGCGGAACATCTTGCAAGAGAAATGCGCGAGAAGGAGAAATGATTCCGCAGATTTGTTGCCTCCCTAGCGATCGTTCGAGGAAATCGCTGGGAAAATTTAGCATGAACTGCAAACGGGATTCCGGTTCTGGGAATCGTTTCCTGGGAGCCTAGAAAATATCAGGCTAAATGGGGATCCGTCGAAATTCGTCGCAAGAACGATTTCTCTCGTCG
Source organism: Megalopta genalis (assembly GCF_051020955.1). NCBI lineage: Eukaryota > Metazoa > Arthropoda > Insecta > Hymenoptera > Halictidae > Megalopta > Megalopta genalis. Next base: position 8,373,461 of record NC_135024.1, read on the forward strand.
ACGAAGCTTTCGAAATATTCTCGAACGTGAAAAACAATCGGAGAACGGGTTGCCGGAATCATAAATATAAATCGAGCAGGTGACGGTTGAAAGACAGGAAAAAACGCACTAAATATTCGACCGTCTGATCGTCCATAAATTCGATCCGAAAGTTTTCTAATCGTGAGAAGTTCTGGCCCCTCGTACGTGACCGAAAAAACCGTCGGAAAAACTGGGGTGCAAGTACCGGGCGAATGTCAGCAACACAATCTCGGAGCCACCATTTTTCGGTTGCCGCCCCTGTAATTTATTGCTCATATGCATCGCCTTTAAACAACGAACCGCTCCATCCAGAATTTCCGACTGGAATGAAACGAATTTGTCAAGTTTCTTTTTCTGCGCTGGAAATATTCATGCGGCAAAGGACGTTAACAAAAAGTCTCTTGTTTATCCGGTTTATGAGAATTCAGTTTTACGTGGGCCGTTTTCATAGATTTCGAAGGATTAGAGAAGTGCGATGAAAGAATTTTAATTATAAAAAAGAATAGCGAACCCGTCAGTTGCAACATTTGATTAAATCGTTCCACGTTTCTCCCTTTTCACGTGAGCGTGATATAAAATGTGAAAGTTGAATCAATTTACTGCGTTCAAACAAGTTATCAATATAAATTGTTACGTCAAACGTAGCTCCGTGCAAATTGTGGACCAAGCTTTCTTAATATGCAATATAATCGCAGAAAATCCGCACATTAATTACGAATTTTTTCGGATAAATTATATATATATTGTAACTTTTAGATTTTACGCTTCGATGTTGTAGATGCGGATGCTTGGACGCTGATCAACACCGTTCGTATTATTAAGATTTTAAGATTATAAGATTTTCTTTGTTGCATCTTCAGCTATCCAAGCAGAATAACTAATTTCCTCAATCTGGCCGAGTATATAATTTGATATTTTATGAAAATGTAATCTACATAGCGTAAAGTCTCGAATATAAAGCGCTCATTTGATTCCGCCCGGAACTTCTGGTAAAATACGATGCTGTAACTTTCAGAATATCTGTCAAGAAAAGTCAAGCTTCTAAGAGAACATTTCTAAGCTACCAGCCCGTAAAATTGCACGCGACAGTAAAGCCTTGTAAAACTGAAAATGTCTGAATCATTGCGAAGCTTCGAATCAATTTTCATTTTGAAATTATAGATAGACGGCGCGGTAACCAAAATGATTAACATTGACATTATTATCGTGACAGTTTCAGGGACACCATTGAGGCAATTTAACAACATATTCAAATTATCCAATAATATAGTAGCTAGACAAATATTTATCACATTTTCCTTTCTTGGAATTGACGCAGAAAATGATTATTCTGCATAAAAATCCACAGTTTAATAATATCATGTATATTTACACTATAAACACTAAATCAATTTATTCCATCGATCGGAAAGATTGTTTCCAACAGTGTAAATCATTTTTCAGTCTTATGACAATGTAAATGTCAAAATTATTACGAAGCTTCATTCTGTCGGTTAAAACAAATTCTGAATTTTATGCATTTCCACAAGAAAGGACTATAGAAGTGAAACGTCAAACAGCGTAACGTTGAAACAATTTTACAATATATTAAAATCATTCAAGGAAAAATATTATATTATTTCATGGTATTATATATATTATTATTATATATATTAAAATTATTCGAGAACAAATTTTACATTATTACATTATATTATATATATATATTAAACAAACATATGAAACATATAAACAACTCGTCCTAAAAACCTTGTCAATCGCAAAACGCATCTAACAATCTTCAACAAATTACCAAAAATAATTGCAAAATTGGAAACCTGAGACTCAGGAAGAATCGTCCATAGTCGAGCAAATGTCACCGATACTTGTTGCAGTGGGGTGCGTTGAGTGTCTATTTTGGTTTCAGGATTCTAGTGATAACGCGGTCGAACGACCGAAGGGACTGTGTCGTGGTCACCTTGAAACTGTTAATTTTTCGGGTTTATTTCGTTTCACAGAGTTTGCGTATACAGCAATTTTTCCCCATCTTGTAAACAAAAAGAGTTTGTGTATACAGCAATATTTTTCCCCAGCTTGTAAACAAAAATGGACAACTTGAGAAGAGGGGATACGATTATTCAAGCCTTGCGTCTCATTTTTATAATTTCCAATTCATCAACAACTGTAAAATCGAGGCGCAAGTCTCGAATAATCGTACCTCCTTCTCCCCCCAATTGTCCAATATTGTTTACAAGTTGAAGGACAATTGGGGAGAATTTACTGTATTAGTTTATAAAAGAGGCAATAACACATTTATTCTGATTTGTAACGAGTGTTATCATAATATTTTCCGCGTATAAATTAGACGAACAACTCAAATATAAATGTAAATGTATCATCACAATCTGAATAATTGGAAATTAAAAAATTAGTGACCCGTCGTCGTTCTGACGGGTTCCGTAAACCCGATGTTAGTAAATATTGACACGAACTGCGACAATACCGATCCACGTTTTTCTGCTTGATGCATCGTTTTCCGTTTGAGCATAATGCATCTGGGGGTCGCGTGGGTGCTGCCGAAACAAGCAAAAAGTAGGGGTCGCGTTATGCAGCTGCCTCGCCGGCACGTCGCGGCGTTGGGCGACCCGGCCGCAGATGCATGCGTAGTTGCAGCTCATCAGTGGCATTGATTGTGGATTGTGGAACACTGTGTATCGGTGTCGGTTTACTGGCGCGTTCCCCGTGACACGGTTACAAGCCGATCCCTTCGCATCCCGACCCTTTCCGGCCCTTTCCGCGCCGCTGTCGGCCACGGGAAAACCGCCAGCGATCTTCCTTCGCAACCCCCCCGTTTATCGCTCGGCGTGTGTGCCCCGTAAGGAGGGTGGGGGGTGTATTCGTGGGACACGTCTGCGCGATGCGCCTCAAGAGAGGAGCGAGCCTCTTTCGCGGCCGGTCCGACGTGCTTTTCCACCCTCGTCGACAGTCCTGCCGCGCCACCGAAACGTGCCACACAATCGTGAGTAAATTTTCCTCAACACTGGCTGTTGACCACACTTTCTCTCTTTCTCTTTCTTTCTCTCTTTCTCTCTCTCTCTTTATCTCTTTCTGTCTATCTCTTTGCCCCCGGGACCCTCTATCTATCGTGCCCTTGATCCACTCTTGAATCGAGACTCTTCGACTCGCGACAACTCTTGAGCAACGTCTCCTGCGGACTCGCTTTTTTCTCCAGTGAAAGTTTCTGGTGACTTCTGGAATCATTTCTGGACACTTCCGCGGCCTCGTTCGCAGAGGTTTGGATTGCTGTTGTTTACCCCTGGTGTGTAATGTCATTCCTAAGTGAAAGGACCGACTAGACCGCGGATTTTATGTGTTTGCGTAAGAGATGAGTTCGTGGAATACGAGGCAATGGAAGCATTATAGGCGAGTAAACGTACGAGCATGTTGCTTTCAAATAATCCAAATTATTAAACAATAAGAACATTTTATTTTGCATTAAGATCCTCGGTCTACTAATGTTACGTTAGGCGTGTAACGATTAGACTGAGGATCTTTATGCATAATAAAAGTTGTCTGCATTGGCTGCAAGATGCAGGAGCTTAACGAACATTTATTTTTTTTCTGAATCATTTTAATGAGTTGAACATGATAGAATAGTAGCTTGAGAGCCTAGTAATGACGGTGAATAAAATGAAAATGTTTGCCCTAGGGACGAGTTTAGAGAAGCCGCTGGCTTCGAGTCGTTTAAACAGTTTCACATTGTTGGTTTCGATTGAGTGATTTGCTATGGCGAGAATGATTATTCACGAGCATTCAGGTGGATTGCATATTGTCTTCTACGATTTGGCGCGCTTCGCTGCAGCATCGCGTCTCACGGATTCTTCAATGTGCGCGAATGGCGGACACTCTGCTGTCAGGGTTTTCATTATTATATCTAGAGGAAGCATGTCCGATGTTGTATTTTAATTAAGAAGCTGCTGGCTTCGTTCGTTTATCAGGTTCCACGATTTTATAAATATACAGAAGAATGTTATTATAAAGTAGGAACGCCTATTTTATGCGATTGTCAATTGTGTGGCTGAAAACTCTTCTCAAAAAGTCTTCCTTGTAAATGATCCAGAAGCTAACTTTAATATAAGACAATCGAAAGAACAACCGCTTTCAATATTGTACGATTTTATAATCGATAACACGTTGACTGTCAAACCGCCACTTTGAGAAACTCTATAAAATCGCAGTAATTTGATTAATGAGGCCAAAATTACAGAGTTCGGGTTTATCACAGTGCCTGCTCCCTCAAGCCCTTTAGATGCTGCAAGCTCTAATGAAATTTGGTTTAGCACTATACTTTGACTGCCACGTTGGTCACATATCTATCGAAGATCAATTTTTATTACAGTAAACAAAAACTGAAATTAAGATAATAAATCTCGACCTTTCTTCTAATAGATTATAAAATAAATTGTTTGGATCTTGCGCGACTTTAGTGGACATTGGCGTAGCAGTCAATCTATTAAGCAACAGATTCGCCGAGCCTAATTTTAGGAATATTAATTTTCTTTTAACAATTTCAACAATGCTACAATACAGTTGAATAATCCTAATGTCTTTACAGTTTCCTATTTCACCTGTGCACTCTTGTCACAATTGTGCCTCGTTTCATCATAATTGTGACTTAATAAACGTGGAGTTTTATTACATGAAGGATTAATTTGAGCAGAATGTTGTTAAACGTCGCGGTGGTTGTCAGTCAACTAACTCTCATCTCATTCTTCGCGCAATCCTCACGCTCGTTTTGGTACACGCGTACACGTACACGCATTCCACCGTAAAATAATTCCATCTCTCATTCGTTGTACGCAGTGGCTCACAATTTTGGATGTGTACACAAATGTGTCATCCAGCGATCATCGACGCGGCAGTCAACGTGTTACTTCCCGAACGACGTACCGAAAATGATTTCCACTTCTTTCGACTATTCCTGATCGCTCACAATCCACTCGAAGCTGCGAAAGTGAACAGAGTGATTCCTCGAGGAAAACAGCCGCAACGAAGGGTCTCGTTGTTCCCTTAAGGGTTGTTGGACGCGTCGCATCTTTTCGCGGGAGTGTTTCACCTCGTCGTTGACGAGAGTTTCGAAGTATCTTTTGGTGGATCGACGCGTCCCGGTGAAGTATATTCAACAATCGCTGCACCCACGCCACCGCCACCGCCGCCGCCACCACCACCGCCGCAACCACCACCGGCGAGATCGCGTCTCGGCTTAAGGGTTGATTCAGTGGCACTCTATCCCGTCGTTCTCTCTTATTTTGTTTTCGTTCACGTTGAGTGTCCGCGGAAGAATCTCTCGCGGAACGACGGGGAGAAATCGAATCGCTCTGCATGGATAAATGAGAAAGGGCGGGCGTAACGGGAAGATTAATCTTGCCGTAACCCGGCGCCCCTTTGTCTTTTTCGAGGGCCGCGGCGACCGATACCTGGAGGATCTCGATCGGATCTCGAACCGCGTGTACTATTTTCTCTCCTTCTAACCAATCCCGAGGAAACCCGACGGAAGTGACTCTCTGACACGTGTGTCGCCAGCAAATGCCACAAGCCCCCTTGCTCGAAAACTAATCGACGCCGATCGAACTGAAACGAACTCGAAACCCCCTTAAATCACACTGATCTCTCCGGGGACCAACGGATCTACACACCCTAATCTATACCGCGAGGAAAATCACAGCCGGATAAAAACCGCAATGAATTTCGCTGAGCAGGACTACGACAGGTGAGTCTTTATCGATTTATTTCTCCGACGATATTATTATTACGAGCGCTATTATTAAACGATTTCGAGGAGATGGCTAATGATTCTGTCGACGTTTCCATCCCGATGCCGTTGGAAACAGAGAGCGGGCTACCGAAGCGCAATTTAGGACGGCGCTCTGTCTATATATATATATGTGTTTGAAACAATAAGTGACGCTAATGATCTACAAGACGCAGGAGATTGCAAGATAGTTGTTGTATCACTGTCGCACTAAATGGTCTCTCTCACGTCTGGTGTATCCTCATTCGTCCTCTCTCTTTCTGTCTGTCTGTCTCTCTCTCTCTTTCTCCTTCTCTCTCGCTCTCACACACTCTATTTGTCTCTCCTTTCACACTCACGCAATCATATTCGCACTTATCTCACGACGGCAATTCGGAACTCCCGTCTCACGCGTCTTCTTTCGCACAGTTTTCTGGGATATCGTCGATTCCTACCGGTCGTCGACGCTGTAATTCGTTGAACAAACGTATTTCAGCCTTCGTAATGTCTCGACCTTGTCCAATTTCAAGTTTCCCTTCTAAATCTTCTCTCGGACTGTACGACGATTCTTTTAGACAATGGATGAGCTTCGTTAATTTCTTGGTTAATTCAAACGAGATATCTTGCGACATAATAGCTGATTCTCTTTGTTGTCTGTATTGACTCTCAATCAAGAAAAGACGTCGTGCAACGCGACGTTGTGCAACGCTAGGCATTTACATAAAGAAACAAGGTACAGTAGAACCTCGATTGTCCAATCTTCCAATGTTAGAATTTTGTATTGTCCAAACGCGTTTCACGTGTACAGTAAATTCTCCCTAATTGACGCTCAGCTTGTACAAGAGAATGGACAATTTGGGAAGAGGAGATACAATTATTCGAGCCTTGCGGCTCGTTTTTATAGTTACCGATTGTCGACAACTATAAAGACTAGCTGCAAGGCTGGAATAATCGCACCTCCTCTTCTCATATCGTCCATGTTTGTTTCCAAGCTGAGCGTCAATTAGGGAGAATTGACAGTAATTAGCTCAGTCTAAAGCAACCTATATGCAAAATGATCTACGATAAAAATCGATGGAAACCAAATCTGGCAATGTCACTAAGTGACTGTTTTATTATTCGAACATTCATGTCACTCTGTTTAGTCCGGATAATCGAGGTTCTATTGTATTGTTATAAAAATCATACTAAAACTAAACATACACTAAAAACATAAAAAAAAGAATTTGCATTATATTTGACTTGTTACACTTTTTAAACGAAGTTAACATCTGTGCAGTTCCTATATCTTCTATAATTAGTGTAGATTACCCCAATTTTTAATTAGGTTTTGAAATTCATATTTTATTGTAATCTGTTAATCCAACTAAATATTATTAGGATTTTTAGAACAGAAAAGAGTTAAACAAATATTTCCTATACTCAAGCTTCAACTTTCGATGAATTATCACTAGATAATTATCATGTCGTTTCATATCAGTTCATAAAAGTGACAATAAAACATTTACATTCTGATCTTTAACGAGTGTTGCAGCAATATTTGCCGCAGCTAACAAACATATGAAATAAATAACTTGTAAATGTATCTTTGCAATCTGAATAATCGTAAATTCAAAAATTGACGACCCGTCATTCTGACGGGTTCCGTAAACGATGCGTTTAAACGACTGTAATATTGTGGTAACTTTTTGAGTTGATTACGAACCGCGGTAATGAATCGAATATGCTAGATATCTCATCCGCGCGGATGACGTCGTGTCGCGAGATATCTCTCATCGTAATAGCGTGGGGTTAACGAGGTGAGAACGACGTCGCTGGTGTTGACGAATCAGAAATGAATGACGCCGAACCGTCTCCAAGCGAAGAATCGGGAAACGCGGTTTCGCTAACCGGTCCGTAGCTGTTCCTAAACGATCTGACGGAAACGTGGTTAGGGGAACGAGATTACGGGCCACGGTATCGTGTCGGATCCCAGTCGAGTTTGATACAAAGCAAATACTGGGCCGTATACCCGCGCCCTCTCGCCCCTGTCCACGCCGTCTTTTACGAGATATTCGCCCTTCGTTACGACAGTGGCTCGGCTCGAGAGCCCTTCAACCACGAAATTTTAAAACTCGATTTACGCACGCTCGGGAATTACGCGTCCGACACGTAATTGCTGCGCCACGTTTGAGCCGGGCTGTAGAAACGCGGCTCCCATTTCGCTGTGTGCCTCGGGGAACCTGACTCGCTGCGTTTGATGCTGGAGGATCATTATAAAAGTAATTTAAACGCTGTTGCTTATTGTTTCTGTCTCGATCGTAATTGGAGTATTGCTCGATCGAGACGCGGGCTTCTGTTACCTTTAAACACTTCGTTTTTCGATTTCAATTAGCACTTGTCGGAATTACTGCGGCTTTCAGTCTAATAAGAATCGACCTGTGCCATTATTTCATTTTTATTCGTGTAACGAGCTGAGGCTTGGAGAAACTGCTGATTATCAAGTTCTGATTTTAGTGAAATCAATGTTTTATTAACTCGCTAGGACTTCCGCGGTGTAGATTTCTAACCCACGATTAATAATATTTCTATTCGTAACTCCTAGGCTATCGTCGGTTTGCCATTCGGTTAAATAAATAAAACATATAATCGAGTATATGATAAATTTTGTATTAGATTTTATCGTGTTCGAGGATATATCAGTGTTTTATTTTCGCTAAAACAATTATTTGTAAATGGAAAGCCTTCACAGATGTTTGCAATTTTCGTATCCGGTAGAAATCTACCCCGCGATGCCACTTGCGTAAGTCTAAAGAGGGTTAAAGAATAGGGGAGAAGTTGGAGAAAAGGGAGAATTTGTTTTTCGCAAAATCATCAGAAATTCAGTTTGACGTTTAATACAAGAAATGGAATCATTGGTTACAGAAAGTTATGGAAAAACTGTGTTACGCGTCGAAGCGTGGTTAAAATATGAAAAATTACGAATTGTTAGCAGTTTCTAATCAAATTTGCGTCCGTTAGGGAAACATTCTTGTTTTCCTACTTGCCGCTAAAAAGAGAGGCCAACAATCGTATGGTATAATGCAAAGCGCAAACTATATTGAATTATAATCGCATTTTCCGTGTCATTGAGTTAGTTATTAACGACTGCCAAAGAGAGAAGGCAATTTAAACGAATATTTACAAAGCTGACGCAATTTGAGTTCAACTCTATTTCGTTGTTCTCAGCGTTACACGAGTATCGATCATTCAATAAAATTTCGCAGCTGTGCTGACGGCTTTGTTATTGCTCGGCTACATGGTCTACCAATTTTATATACAAATGACATTTCTGCGTCGTAGAATCGGTTTATCTCTCTTTATTTGATGTTTTATACTAGTTTCTAAAAGTGACAATAGCACGTTTGTTCTGATTTTTAACGAGTGTTATTGTAATATTTGCCGCAAGTGACACGTATTTTGAATAAATAACTCGTGAATTAAAAAATCAGTGACCCCGTCATCTTGACGGATTCTGTAAACCTAGGCGTCAACCAGTTAGCTATTGCAATCTCTTTAAATAGTGTAATTTTCTTCATATTTTGTTTAAATACAGCACTTTTATCGAATATATAATTTAAGAAGGAATATCAAAGTATATAACCAGTTAGCTGTTTTTGGCGAGTATAATCGTCGCGACGAAATGATTACATTTTGTTATTATATTTGTTATTACATTTTTTGAGTATACTCGTCAAAAACAGCTACAGTAGCCCACAAAAGTGTTCGTACACCTTTTAAAACGCAATAACTTTTTTAAAACTCCACTGAATGACCTGAATTTTTTGTAGACGATACAGGGACTAGTCTACTAGACGATGACTAAAATGCCTTGATATGCAATGATAACGCAATAATAAAAAGAAATAAAAAGCTCCTGTTTTTCAACTTTTTTATCAGAGCCTATAACAAAAATTTAAAAAATGCCTTTCGTAGATCTCGGTAACATTTTTTAAATTTTCGTTCAGATAAAAAAGTTAAAAAACGAGAGATTTTATCTTTTTGTCATTGCAAGTAATAGCAAAATTGAAAAAAGAGCATTTCGTCTAACAAATTAGTAAATTCAAGTCATTTAGTTCAGTTTTAAAATGGTTATCGCGTTTTAAAAGGCGTACGAATACATTTGTGGGCCACTGTAACTAGGTTCAATTAACTACGTGTACGTCGATTCCCGAACCGAGCCGAGCCACATTGATCTAACAATTAACACGGAAATCTAACAATTAGTACGGAATCTTCCCACGCGAGATCTTTGCACACACGAAAGAACTGTCAGCGCTACACACGTCCTGTTCTTATGAATGTGAATCACGATACACCACCGACCCAGCACGAACACTGTTCTGCGTATTTGTGTGACGATTGATGTAACACCCTGGAAAGTATAGCGAGCACACTTGCTGAAACGTGTACACGTGTACGATCGCTATGAATGACGCGTGACAAAATCTGTCGGCGCTGTCAGCGAGAGCGCATCGGTGTCTAGAGGTTTTTATTGCACACTGATGTGATTGGTTTTGTTACACCGAGCATCCACGTAGTTTAACAATGAACTTCCGTGTCGTCGGCCAGAAATGCGGAAAATCTCGTTCAAATAATCGGCCGCCGACAATTCCGACCGGATTACGAATTTTTCCACCTGACGCGAGCAAAAAGATCATATTTTTTCCACGTTCGCGCGCCGCAGAAATCGACGTGAAATAATTAATGTTTGCTAACGTTCACTGTTCGATCTTCTCTACGCAACGTTCACACAAAGGAGTCTGTATTCTTCAAGATACTATAAAAATAAATAATAATACTATAAATAATAAGTAATACTATAAATAATAAATAATAATATAAAAATAAAGAATAATATAAAAATAAAGAATAAATTCATGCTGCAAGATGAAAATTCGATGAATTTTCTAACAGTTTTCACGCGAATAAGGTAACAACGATCTGAAATTCTTTCTACGTCTCGTGTCATCATTTTGCGTATAAATTCGTTTTGCGAATTGTCGAATGTTTCACGTTTGTTTGTTGCTGGCTGCTTTCGTTCGGACGAAGGTTTCCCTCATTTCTGGCTGAACTGCCACCACCGCAAAGCTGTCTTCGCGCTAATTCGTATTTAATTTCAGCAAATCGTTCAGCGGAAAGGTAGGGCGAATGTCGCGCGGCGAGGCTCGTCGAACGAAATTGCACAAACTCGACTTATTTGAAATAAAATATTCGGACGACTGAACGGGGATTATCCTGCGCAGCAGATACGGATCTCATTGTTCGAATTCAATATACCGCTGTTCCGACGCGAGCCGCCATTGCTAAATTATTTTGGCCGGCTTCGGAGAATATTACGAGTCGCTTTATTATCAGCTGCGCCAGTTGTTGAAATCATTTGATGCCGAAATGTGTTTCTGTGGCATCGATTCGACCCGAACACATTCTGGTTGCGCAGTTTTATTGATATTAAATTGCCTTTAATTGCTTCAGCATCCTCCCTCGAATATCTCCTTAGAAATACATAAAAGCAAATCTTTATAGGACACGGTATTGTCATAGCCCCGTATTGTCACCTGTTTTTTTATCGTATCACTTTATGATAGCTGCGGTAGAATTTCGATTATCCGGATAACTGGACCATACTTGCACATCAAGTGATAAAAACGAGGAACATAATTTAAAATTGAAATATGTATTATTATTATATTATTATTATGTTATTATAGTATTATTATTATATAAATATGTATTTATGAAAATATGCATTTTCGTTGCCTAAACATTATTGACAGTGGATGCTGAGTGCAGGAAGCAGTTTGAGTATTATACGATGGATTTCTTCGCTATCTCTGACTTTTTATTCAAAAATTAATTTTTAAGAACATGCGAATTCATTATTTCTGTAATATTATAGTGTACCCAGCAAATGTTATGAATTAATTTAATGCGTCACCAGCTTCAGGCCAAGTTATCTTCTTCTTCGTCACTGTCCATTTTTTCTGTGGATTTATAGTAATTTGGATCATCGCATCATCACAATTGCACCATCGTGAAATATAATTCGTAACATTTACCGAAGAATAGACGGGTTAAATGTTCCGGTTAATCGGACATTCCGGATAACCGGGTGCCAGATCATCGGAACTCCATTCCCGTTATCACAGCTTTAAAAATTACGGATTTTATGTGATCAAACGAAGATTGACGTATTTCCAATATGGCTGCTATGTAACCGTCGGCTACAGCGAATAACCTCTTCAATTCTAGTCGCGAACTGTAAACTTCGATAATATTTTATGTAAGGATCCCGATGGGACACGTTCTATGCAAGATTACGCGGATTTAACGTTTCTTTTTTTCTTTTTTTTTTTATATCGTTCTCCGATATCTTGGAGTTCCGCCTGCTGTTCCAAAATTAGAGTCTCAGCCGATCTCTGGTTTACCACAGAGCGATAAGCAACATGTGACTAGTTACGATAGAAAACAGCTAAAGATATGCTCGATTCACGCACTTCCTTATAAATAGCCGCGAACGTTTGCGTCACTCTAGAAATCACGATATGATTTATGAAAGCATTCGATCATGCGTTACTTTCGCTTATGAATCAAGTGAGTTGCGATTTTGCTCGTCCATTCATGAAACGTCCAGGAGTTATTGATATCAGAATAACTGACCGGCGAGTCTAGGTCAATTTCAACGCTAGGTTAGCACAATAGACCCGTACAATTATCCTGAATCTCATCTTGGAATTATTTTCGGTGCATAAAATGAACGAGATTTATAAATTATTGAAAATGCCCACTGTAGACTGCATAGATTAATGCATTATTTAATCAGCTGTGCAGAAACAGACCGTTTTTCAATTATATATACACAAATAGCTGCAAATCAATATTCGTTAAAAGTAAAACAAAATTTTATTATAAAATCAATAATATGAAACAATGAAGCTTTCCTTTTTAATTGGCATGGATTCGTCATCTTTATTCCTTGATGTATTTGGAATTTCGACTTCATTTCCATTGTCAATGTAAATTATTTTTCACGATTCTTTTCACAATAATTTTTTTCTCTAATTTCTCATGAATTCGTTGACATTCCCTTGCAACATTCCATTAAATCTTGTCGAAATTTGAAGGCTCGTTGGATATTTGAATCGATACCAATAATGTCACAGTTAAACTTTTTGGCTAATTCAAGAGAGCTACGCAAAGATTTACCGTCTGCGTGCATTCCAATCGCGCGTACAAAAGAAATCGCGCGTAAATAGCGTTATAATTTATCGCGTAAAAACGAGATCCGCGTATAAATTGAAGGACGATTGTATTTCCGTAAAAAAGCCGCCGGGCTCTCCCATCGAAAATTCTCGGAGGCTCCTCGAAAAAAAATATCCAATCACGCCGTCACGTCGGCCGCACAAGTCGCAAGTAAATATTTCATTTTCAAAGCATAGGTACGCGCGCGGGAGAGACAATGGTCGCGCGAAACGCGGACACCATTCCGAGGCTGGGAGTCGGCTCGCTTATTGGCTTTTTATTATTTTCATTTCTCGCCACTTCGATGAAAACTATTTCCAATTTTCCCCAACCCTCCGACGAGGCCGGCCCTCCTCCGTCGTCGCACGCGTCGCCTCTAAATTGTATAGCGAGCAGCACTTTCTACCCGGTGAGACGAACTAGATTCACAAGGCTGAACAGAGAGAAAGAGAGTAAGAAAGTGCGAGAGAACGAGACAGAGAGAGAGAGAGAGAGAGAGGGAGAGGGAGGGAGAGCAAGAGATGAAAGTTACGTCGCGCGCAGGTATCATAAACAGCCAAGTGTGTTCCGCGAGTGGGTCCATTGTTCCCGGTGAAATGCAGGCGCGAGAACGCTCTGATTTCGTACAGTTCCGAACTGTTTTGTCGTTAGTTCGTTCGGTACGCGTGGCTCATATTAAACAATACGCCTGGGCGGCTTCAAAGCGTGCGACAGACGGCGGGAGGGAGAGGCCAGGTTAGGTACAGGGTCGCGTTTAGGCTCGGTTTTTAACGCACCGCTCGAAGGGTGAGCCTACGCCCAACTGGGTCAAAGTTTTTCGATCGATCGCCACTGCTGGGGTTCGATGCCGCGTTCCAAAAGGGGAGACATCGGGGGGGAAAACCTGTTGGCTGCTCGTTAGAAGGACTCCGAGGACTCTGGAAAGTCTGACGAGACAGCCGCGTGCTTGTTTCGGGGCGGCGATGCATGGGATCGGTCGAACCGACTCGCGTAGCGGCTTCTGTATACGTCTCAGTACAGTAATTTCTCCCAGAAATGTTCGGAGGTTGGAATTGGAACCGGCAGATCTGAGAATACGAAGTCGCGATTCGTCGAGCCTCGCGACTCGTTTTTATAGAAACTCGGGGCAGTCGGCAAAAAAGGCAGCGGTCAGCATGCCGGTGTACATTAATATGAGTACTTAGTAATGTTTGAATGAAAACGATGACTTAACTTTCTTGTTTCTCAATTTTTAGCCACGATTCGAAGGCAAATAATCCTTATTCGGATTATGGTAGCCGTGACGACTCCGCGCAACTTTAAATATTAATATACGTTAATATAATTAGTTAGAAACTCATGTGATCATCTATTAACTCACCTAGTTTGCAAAGTTTCAATGTAAATTTATCTGCTCTTATTAATTTGGAAATATGTACTGGTAGTAATTGGCAGCCTGGTTAAAGGTTAATCTAATCTGTTACGGGGTTCTAATAGTATTAGGATTAAAACTAAGGATGTTGAGAAAGTAACATAACTTCTCAATTCTAATTTAGTTAAATAAAATACTTTGATTTACAAAATTGTTGATGTTGGCAGCGTGACAGTCAAAGTGAGAAAAGAATGCTGAGAGTAAAAAGGTGCTGACGTATTCTTGTGAACATACCATAAAATCCATCGAGATCTTAATTTTTATACTCTGTTACGTTGATTCATGTTTTTAAGATTTAGACGTATTGCAAAAGAGTCAGCAGTGGGCTTGTTCTTGTGGATGGATATGCGGATGCACAGGATCAATAATATCAATCCTTATTTTAGCAACTGGATACTGAAATATTAATTGCAACGTTTTGTTTAACGATTTTGATGTGGTCTTGTGAAAGTATTAAAAAATTACACAAAACCCCGCTACGTTGGTTCACGTTTTCAAGATTTATATTCACACGAAGCAGTCCAAGTATTGAAGAGTTATCTATCATATTATGTATATACGCTTTTTTTTTAGATACCTACACGAGGGAATTCTGTGCCAATAATTCATCACCGGGTTTTCTTCAGAATCTTACATTAAATCGTCGTTAATGGATTAGAGATTTTTAAAATATTTGTGAAAGGATAGTGAAGTTAGATAAGAGATGATTAATTCTGAAATTAAGAGTTCGCGATAGCTGCATATTTTAAGTAATTTATGGTTACTTAAACTCTTCTTACTGCTTTTAAAATCGACCGATGAATCAATATGCACATAAAAGATTAAATAGATACGTCCCTTAAATTTCTGCAATCTTCTAAATGCAATTTAAAATGTATGAAATGTTGAATATTCCAAATACCTTATAATTTTAAACATATTTGATGTTAAACAAGTAATCGTTCACAAATTAATATGAAAAGTATTGTTCAATAAATCGCTTAATTACCATTAAAAAAGAGTAACATTAGATTAAGAAACATTTCAAATCGTTACTGTCCGTAAAAATAGTAATAAAGTATCCATATATGGGTGGCAACAAATTGTTTCAAATAATGTTAAATATATCATTGAGCAAGATACAATTATTGCTTATTCTTTTATTAAATCAGATTGATACGCTAAACCAGAAATTAATTATATCTCGATCTAATACTAAGCATATACAACCGTAACTTATAACAAGCTTGAATAATATTCATTTAACACTATTTCTATCTACTAACGCTATTTCAATAATTTCTATTTAAATTAGACCGTTTCTATTTAAATTGCAAAATTAAATCGGTAAGTTGTACAATATAAAATATTGGTAAAGATAGTGTTAAACATTCTCACTAATACCATTTCCTTTTATCAAAAAAATTCTAACAGTTGCAGCCATAACTACACTACCGTAACCTCTCGATGTACGAAATCCCCGTTCAATTTTCGGTTTCACGAATGAATCCACAAAATCTGTTCTCGCATAAAAATGCTCCGCCTAATTATAAGTTCGTATTTCGTAAAGCAGAGGCTCCACGAACGGCAGATTCGTGTTTTCCACAATGCTGTAACGGGGGACGAAGCTCGCCGTAGTCTGAAAACGGAGAAATCGTCGGAGCACATGTTTTCTGTAACAGGATTCCATTCCGGGTGTATTCGGCAAAACATTTCATCGAGCTCGCGTTACGTTGCTCGCAATCTCCCGGCGAAAAATCGCTGCGAATTCCGGTCGTGCAATCCTGCTGACAGTTTCCGGCAGGAACTTTTCCTTCCGGGGCAATCGCGTTCACACTGATTGGAGACTTCGAGCGCATATGCTAATTTTCCGGATCTCCTTTTCTGCGGTCGGTGGACCCTTCGCCGAGATGTTCATCGATTTTCCGACACCCGGCGAAATCTGCTTTGAATCCGGTGCCGAGAACGAGAATCGTGTTATCCAACTCCGGTGATCCCATCGATAGCATAGTGCTCGCTACGATGGCCAACTAACTTCGTAAATTATATTCGGCAACTCGCTGTGAAAGCCTTGACACATGATTTTCTTTAAATTAGTCGCACGTCGCACCGATCCCTAACTAATTAGTGCTAGGATCATGCAAAGTTATTGGGCAACTGTTAGCCGATCATTATTGAGTCAGTTGCTGCATTGTTAGACTACGGGTTTTGTGCACTTGGGCTCAGACCGCGGATTTTATGCGTTTCTGATGGACCGCAGATTTCCGCATTTTCGATGGACTGCGAATCTGATGCACTTGTGATAGACTTTTTGCATTGAACAGATTTTTTGCATTCGTAGTATTTGCGAATATTTAAAATACCAGAAAACCTCTGCACTACGAACATCATTATTTTATCTTTACCATTAGAAATCTTCTGGGTCGTAGTAAATGTTTTAATTTTATTTTCACTTTTGTGAAATTAGCTTCGACGATGAGATTTTGAGGTTCATTTCGTGATTAAAATTGTATTACATACAAAATAAGAGAAACTTGTGAACGCTGTTATTTTATCTTTGAATCTCTGAAATTTTTTGATTGCGAAATGTGATCCGACTTTTCATAACTGCTTCAGATAGTTTTGATTTCACATCAAGATCCTCAATCAATCTTGCACATAACAGAGAGCTGTGATAGCATTAAATTTGGTCATTTAAGGACGTTTACTAAAAATGAATAAACTCCAGAATTAAGGAAGTGCGAGATCAGTTTAATTCTAACAAGACGAAGATTCGCATAAGCATCCCAATTTATTATTATTTTAACGGCACTACAAATTTACAATGATTGTACATACAAGTAGCATGCATTACTCAATGTACAACATTCAGAATTACATTCTGAGTACAATTTTGTTGTTGGTAATCGAAAATAACACTTCACCCATAAGTTTCTACAAAGCTTCGCTCATTAATTAACCCTGATTCGTAAATCTAAATCTTAAAGCTGCAAAATAAATGTTACAAATGCATCCAAATTTATTTGCAAAAGACCGGATCCTAAAAATACGAGTTCCCGACGTTCATTTTACCGTGAACAACAACCCGAGCTATTAATTGAGGTAGCTAGACAACCGTTGGAGAAAAAAAAGGGTCGACGAAACGTCGTAAAACGGAGAGCAGAGCGATGCGAGCCCTGTCATAAAGTTTGTAGGTAAAGGGCCGAAAACTTGCGCGGACCTCTCTTCCACCTTTCTCAATTACTTACTCTACATTTCTTATGTACTCTAAATTCCAGGGGCAGACAGTTATGTTTCTCCAGGGTCGAGGAACGGAACTTCGAGTGCACAGTAGCTATCCCGGTAACCTAACCGAGGAGAGCCGTCGGTGTCAGGTTCGAAACTTGGAAAACGGTTTACGTGACTGCTAAACAAACGCGTATTTAAACTCATCGAGATTCGAGGAACGTGTCCGATTCTGTTGCCGAAGAATTATTAAAACTTCTGCATTAGATTTCGGCGTGATGCATTCGTAACGGTAGCGGCACGACGCGATCGGCGATGCAACCGTATCAGTGCATTTATACAGTGTGCGCGTGCAAGTAGTTAAGCAGATTAGCAGATTAACAAGTAGTTATTTCAGATTTAAACTGTGTGCCGTGAAAGCTTTTTACTTGGAAACATAAGTTTTATATCATTGTAGAACAAAGATTCTTGAAATCTTTATGCAGTTTGTGCTTTTTGGAAAGTTGATGGACTCCAAATTTATATATATATCTTTATATTCAACATAAATCAACATGAATCAACATAAATCAACATAACCCGATATAAACCAACATAACTCAACACAACCCAACACAAAACAACATGAATCAACATAAACCAACATAACTCAACGTAATCCAATATAACATAATGTAACGCAACATAACTTAATATAACTCAACACAACATAACCCAGCATAAGCCAACCTAGCCCAACATAACATAATGCAACATAATCCAACCTAAGCCAACTTAAGCCAACCTAGGTTGGATTATATTGGATTATGTATTTATTCTGCATAAAAATCTGAAGTCTAATAAAGCATTTTATAGACCATTTGCCATTCTTATTAGAATTCAGAAATTTATTGAATCGCTTTCTACAAAAGAGTCTGCCCAACTTCAATAATTTTAGGGCAAAAAGCGTAAAATCGGTCACTTTGTCTGGCGCGGTAGGTTTATTATAAAAAATGTTCTTAAGCCGTTGGTAATGTTCCAATTCGCGGAGTGAAATGAAACGCTCCGAACGAAACTGAGCGAAACGAACGTTTTCCGCGCTGATTCGTGGAGGAATCGTTTATCGAGTCAGCCTCAGAAGTTCGATGAAAAATCGCTTACCAGTACGGCGTGAAGCCGATAGTCCTCAGTCTCAGCTCCTTATCTATTACAGGCGAGCGAGCTGCTGGGTTTTTAATTAATCGAGACGTAAACGTGGCTCGATACCTCGTTCATCACGGCCGAGCTAAGCGATTCAATTCCAATTAATCAAGTGATTCGCCGGACGCGAAACAAAACTCGGAAAGGTTCGACGGTATGCGTCGCGTCGGACCGCGCCGTTCCATTTCCCTCGGAACTCAGATTTTCCCCAGCAGATTCATCGGTGTGCTTGTCACGTTGTTACCAATCATCCTTCATACGGAGGTTTGTCGATCGTTAATTTCAGTGCAGAACTCGATACCGTCGCCGATAAATCGTATTTCCGGCTATAATTCACTTAACGATCTCCCGGCGCGTCGTTAATTAACGACGGTCAAAATATCGGGCCGAGGGAGACAGGGACCGTGATGAAATGGAATAACCGGTTGCACATCACGTTTTCGCCCTCGATCTTTGCCGGTTTATGGGGGAATAAGTTGTCGATATCAGGCCACCGTGCAAGAAGTTTTTCGATCCCCTGGGAAAATTCTACCGGAAAAAGTAATTCGTTCACATATTGCTTTAATGATCGGTGCAAAATATTCTGCAAACAATCGCTCGTTCGTAGAGATTTTATATTTTGAAACCGTGCAAACGGTACGATCATAAGTCGTACCAATCTTTAAAACAGCATAATTTATTTTGGGGATAATAATAAACTGACTATTAAATCAAGTTTTCCTTAAAGGGGGCTGAGATTAATAATGCTATATATTATTTATATTATTAATATTAAATTTATAAAAAGCAATGTACACGTGTTGGTCTTGTGTATAATAATTTACGTGAATCGCTCTGATTACATAATAGGGAAATATACGAAATTATTTCCCAAAACTCACACTTTATATGTACATCAAACGAATGACTTATTATCGAACTGAACGTGACGTTATCGCGGATAAACATGACGCAAATGATACAAATTCTTTTGTAATATTGAAATATAGATGGTTTATTCTTTCATGACATTAAAATGTAGATGGTTCTAACACAAAACAAATAAAAGTCTCAACTTTTTAAATGACTTACGACACTTTCAAAATCAGCGACACACGATTTAAAACCGAGCAAATTAATATATAGACAATTTTTAGTTTCTATAAATATCCGCAGTCTATTATTAACAAATTACTACAAGGAGTACCTTTTATCTGTAGCTTGAATCATTCCTCGAATTTCATCAATGCGTAAAATCACTCATTATTTCCGTCAGCGACTTCGTTTCTTTATAACTCCGGCGAGGATTGCCTCGGGAAAATATTGTTCCGTTTTTCTTGTCATTAGGGGAACAGATTAACGACGGATAACGTTACTAGGTTCTCGTTACGATTACGTTATGTTCACTCGTGCAATATCTTACACGGCCACGAACTAATTTACGGGAGCAATTACCTTTTGGATTTCATAGTTCGCAAGTGAAAGAAAAGTATATCGAACCTAGCCTCCTATACACCACGATACATCGCGGGTATACTTTTTTCAGTCTGTTAAGTGAATCAAAGTTTTTCTTATCCGCGGTGCAGTTTTATAAAGGAAGGTTGTTCACTTCGAAATTCGTTAAATAGGTCGAGAACTGTTTTCTCGGTGAAATTTCATTTTCCGCCTGCTTTGTACATCGTTCCCCTGAAATTGATTCGCTTGATATTCGATGCTACCGATATTTTTAACGAAATATGCATATTTTTCAAACGAAACACGATATTTTATTCCTGTTATGCCGCTACGTAGAACAGTAAACCGAAATGAGGCAGCGTAATGTGTTTACTATCGATACCGTTCATGGGAGAAACAAATAATGCCAGAAATTTACACAAAGCTGTGGATTTACATAATCGATGGAAATCTGTGCCACACTGCGCGCTGGTCGGTTTAATCTGCATCAAGATGAATCGTTTAATTATCATCGAATAGAGCGACTCACTCTGTTACGTACCGCATGCAAATGAGTTTCTACCTTGCAATCTGTGTCTTCGTGAAACGAAAAAGATAACAACGTCTTACGGAGAATCAAGGAATGCCATCCGTACTAATTCTGGTACTAATGAAACACATTTTGTCCTCGAGATGAAATTAACGTAGATGTAACAGGCCAACGATTTTGATTAATTTTTTACGGTCACTAATTTAAACAACGAAATTCGAATTTGAACAGTTAATTTTCCAGAGCTCGAATAAATTTCTACAAAGCTTCACTCATTAAGTGAATCGTAATTCTAAATCTTAAACCTGCGAAATAAATGCTACAAATGCATCCAAATTTATTTGCACTAACTTTTGCAGAAACTGTGAGAAATATAGAAGATCGACGATATCCGCTTCAGGTGTAACAATTAAGGTTTGCCTAGGTTTGCACGATTCGTCCATTCTGCGCCCCCGGGAACACAATTGATTGCAATCGAAATCGCTTGGAAACCGAGGCAATTCCGGCAAATTACTAGGGAAAAAGTCGATCCGGCTTGATCTCGGTCCGCGACAGCAAAATATTCGACCCGCGTAACCGAATTAATGGCGCGTCGCGAAACGAACTACTCCATCGGGCCTTAATTACGCTATTACAATAACGCGGGTAATTGGAAGTAATTGATGCCGAGACCGGGCCGCGCGAGAATGCGATACCGGCGGGTTTTGCCATCAGAATGTGTGCATATCGTTAGTCGTTAGGCGTGCACTTTAAACTCGGCCAGTTACTTTCAAATATTAACAAAAGCGGCTGCGTTGGAGCAACAGCAATGCGAATGAAACATTCAGAAATCCGGCGCCGTATGGTTTATGGGTGTGCGCAATCATCGCGTTAATAATCGTATACACGCAAATTGTGAAGATACATGCGGCCGGGAGCAGTTTGGAAAGTGAGCTGTGAATAATTCTAGCGGTCTCCCGGTTACCGTTATGCTTCCGTGGACACCCGACAGTATAATGTGCTCGCCCAGCTTGGTCTGTTTGCCTAATTTAACGGTGGGAGACCGTGTTCGAGGCTTAATTTACGTATAATGTTGCTTTCGATGAAAGATCGCCACTGCGAACAACAGCCTAAATTGGATCTGCCTAGAGTGCTTCCAATTTGATTCGGAACGATTCAGAATCCTGAGGTTTGGGACAGAGGAATTCGGGACTGGAGAACCAAGATTAATTTTAGCCCGGATCCAATTAAAGGGGAGGGGGGCATTCAGCTGAAAATCAAATACCAGTAATTTTCCAAATAAAATTTTAAAAAAATATATTTCTGCAGTATTTTTTGCGTAGAATCGAATTAGGTACAAACAAATTTTTCAACTTTCATTTTTGAGTAACAAAAACGATTCTTTTGTGAACAAATTATCGGATCGCAAAATCCATACATAATTTTCTTCAATACCACGTACAGAAGTCATAGAAAAAATTTTCTGCTTGAAAATTTCATTTTTGTTCGAGTTGTTTTGATGTTCACCCCCTCCCCCCTAATTTAACACCGAATCACCCAAAGACGGAAAGTAAGACCCAAAATTAAAAAATTCAAATCTAATCGATCCAAATATCAAATGGTTAATCTAATTAATCCAAACACCAAACGGTCAGTTTAATCAATCAATTAATCAATTATATAATTAATCAATATAACAACGATCCAAAAACAAATCAAGTTAATCCAAAACACCATGCGATAGAATTTTCAGTACACATATGTAAGTTACCAACGTCTATAAAACGCATTTTTTAAATTCTCGTTACAGCCTCCGATAAAAAAAGTTATGAGAACGTAACTTTTTAATTGTTTTTGTCAGTCCAAGTGATAGTAAAAGTAAAAAAAAAAAAAATACAAGTATTTTAGTCATTGTACAATATACTAGTCCTTTTAACATCTACAAAACATTCGAGTCATTTAGTCCAGTTTTAAAAAAGTTACACCGTTTTCAAAGGTGTTCGAATACTTTTATTACCGACTGCACATTTTTTCGAAAGGTTCTCGCATTTTTCGTTTTATCACGTTCTACGGCATTTTTTATCTAGGCCCGGACATATTTATTTCGTCTTATGCAACTGGAGATTGGAGCACGGACGTGTTTGTCAAAGAATGCACGGACACGAGAGTTCTGCCGAGGAAATGCACCGGATTCAATTAGTCAGAGAGAACGGGAGATGCTTTTACCGGAAAGAACGGTCGCGCATCCACGTGAAATCCGATATATCCATTCGATAAAACTTGAAATTCTGACTACCGTTTTCGACGGAGCGTTTCCTCAGACCAGCCACGCAGTCTCAAAGCTGGAATTCCTCTGCTCGTTGAACGGTCGTCGTCGCCAGTCGTTTTCCACGATTTTTTCCAGGACACAGAGTCCGCGCTGAATTTTTCATGAGCCGGCGACGACGGTGCCAAGTTGCCAACCGCTTTTATTTATTAATAAAACGCTGAAGGAATCGCGGGATGAATACGATCCCTTGTAACTTTCATACGGAACACGTACACCGGTTCCCCGAACTTATTCCTTTCACTGACCGGCCCCGCATAAATTATGCTTATCGAACAGGTTTTATGCTCGAATCTATGTATTTTGAACATAGTATAACCGTCGTCATTTGTACGAATACGCGCCGCAGGACTTTGCGTAATTTCGTGGAAACTCTGGGGTAATTGAGACCGTCTAATTAGCTCGCGCGATTGTTGCTCTTCTTGTATGGTCTCGGGAATAATTCATTAACGCGCGGTAACGTATTAATTAATCTAATACGAGCTCCGTCGACCGTGATGAAAAACTTGCTTAAAATTCATACCTTCTCGCGGGCTGAAACGTGGGTTTGTCAACCAAATGCTTGCCGAGCGATTCTGCTGTTATCGCAGAAAGATTTTCGAGCTTTCTATATTCCGATTTAATTAATTCCTGTCAGCCTTTGAAAAACGATTGATCGCGAATAAATATCTTGCGCCGAGGGTGAAGTGCCCAGTAAGATAATCCAAGGCGGAGATACAAAGCGCGCGAAGAGCTTAATTTGTGACCCGTCGAAGCATCTCGTCTAATTAAATTTTTAACGAACCCACTTCTCGCTAATAGAGGTTGTAACTGCTTCGCTCTATCCGACCGGCCTTAGCAAACGTTTGCAGGGGCAGGCTCTCCCTTTCTTTTCGGACGTTTGAAATCCAATATTTCGCGAGCTTTTTTTGTCGGCGCAGAAAGTGTTTAATTAGAGCTGTCACTTACGAGTAGACTGCGAACTTTTGTGCGATATAAAAACTTCGTGCATCTGTTACAAGAAACAAGAGCCACCCGGGCGTTTCTTTGCTTGTTCAATGATTTTAGGGAACTCGTAAATAATTCTTCGATGCTCTTTCATTTTTCAAATACTTTTGCAAATGAAATTGAATATATTTTCACAAATGGAATTAAATAACAGGTAACTATGTTTTCATAAATTAAATTAAATAACAAGTAACTATGTTTTCACAAATGGAATTAAATAACAAGTAACTATGTTTTCATAAATTAAATTAAATAACAAGTAACTATGTTTTCATAAATTAAATTAAATAACAAGTAAAGAGAATCCAATTTATTAAAAAGATCGTCGGTGGAACTCGAGGTATACAAATAAAAGAAATGAATTTCTGCTGTACTCGAGTGTATTCAGGTACCTCGTATAACCGAGTCAAGGTACCGGCTCGATGCTTAATTAATCAGCCGTGAAAGTATCGATAACAGAATAATTCCCGCGACGTTTAGGAGGGGAAGTGTTCGGTTCGACGAAGTTGCCCGTTAAATCGCGAACTTGTTACCGCTGCGCCGCATCCATTAAGAAAGACTGCGTCGCGTCGGCTGGACACCGCGTAGGAAATCCAGGAAAATGGTTCGCAAAAGTTTACGTAAGGGAAACTTTTGCGGAAGTTAAGCCGAGACCGGTGCTTTACGACTAGATTACGGAATTTTACGTAAACTCACATTTTTAAAGACGGGTTCTGCAATATGAAAACTGGAATGGGACTTATCATTACGACTGCGGGGCAGTAAAATAAAACTGCATTCCCTTTAATCGTCCATTCTGCGAATTTTTAAACACTCCGATCCTCCAACAATACCTTCGGGTATCGTAGGATAAATAGGATCCGGGTAATATGCACGAAATTTAATCGCTGTCTTATTTATCATGGGGTCAGAGATCTCTCGAAAATTTTATGTTTCGAAAGATACTTTCCCTATAATGTTCGCTTATTTTTATACCGGACTAGTCCTCCCTTAGCTGTTGCCCTTTTCACATTTCGCCTCCCTTTACTGTTTTTCCAAACCCATTTTCGTTTATCTTTTCCCGACGTTTTCGAAGCACCTGCTTTTTCAAACTATATTTTTTTAGCTGCTTCCACTTCGCCCGCTTACCTATTCAATTATTATTCCCCCGAACCTCTTTCTCCAAAGTATTCTCTGTAAATATTTGTTTCCCGGGCGTCTTTCTGAACACTTCATCTTTCATACCGGCATCTAGGTCTTTCCTCCAAGAGATTCATCTTTTTTTCAAACGTCATGCCAACTTACTCCGAACCACTTCCCTCTGCACGTTACCGTCAAGCGAAGAGTACTTTCTTTCGAATGATTTAATCAATTCTTTCACGCGCTGTACTAAATTCCCGAACCATTTCCTCAACCGCTTCGTTCAGCGTTCATCCCGATCATTCCGCTGGAAAAGTTTCATTTCCTTTTTATTCTCTTTCTGACTATCCTCAATTTGAGACGCTTCTTCTCCGCCCATTTGCCGACCGCTTTGGTCATTCATTCCTTTGTAGAACTGCATTTTTGCGTTTTTCGTTGCCTTCCAATTTAAACTCTTGCCAAGAAATCTGTGCTATAGAATATGCTGTGCAATTAAGACAAGTTTAATGTTAATTTTATAATGTTAATTTTTCACTGATTTACTACATAGTTGAATCCTTATTATATATTTTATATTATATTTTCTATAATTTGCGCATTTTCTTCAACAATTTCGTATCCTGAAAATAGCGCGAAACCACTGTTTGAAAATTAAAATTGGGTTATACCTGTAATTATCTCTTACAGATATTGTTAAACTCTTTTGATCTTATTGCCGCGAGACGCGGGGATTGATACGTTCAGTATTTTCTTAAGCTTTTGGCTAAGCATTACAAAAATTCGCGAATTCTGTATTTCAAAAAATTGCAATTATTTTTGTGGTTTTATTTTATCAAGTAAATAGTGCCTTGAATTAAAATAAAAAAATCTAACACGTCTTATTTGCTAAATATAAAGTTAATTACACTTGGAAATAAACTGAAGGCACAGTAATTGGTGGATAGCCCACAGTAACTGGTCCCACTGGCCCACAAATGTCAGAAACCGGTCTCGGGCTGGTTGGTAAAGCAGTTTACCGTAGCTCCGTGAGAAATCGCAGGCCCGATCGTCTTTTCCTACGCGATCACGGCAAACGGAAACAATCACGAGCGGCTTGATCCACGGGGTCCCGGCACGCCGCAAATGGAGCTGTGCCTTCTGCCGTGTCAAGTGTGATTAGCCGAGCCTCGGTCATGGAAAATTAATGCTCGCTCGGGAATCCGGCGGTGCGGGAAACCGGCTGTTTCCATTTTCCCTGGGAGAACACCGCCGGCTAGTGCCGCTCTGCCACCGCCGCAAGAAAGTTTAATCAATAAACAGCCCCGACGGAGCCAAGCGGAAACTGGGAACGAGCCCCGCGGAGCCGTCGTGGCGCGTGTCGTTGTCACGCCGGTAAGCTCAGGTGTAACGCACCTGATCCCAATTAGAGCCGGCTGGGAATTTCGGCGGAAACGCGAGCCGCGTTGCGGTTCGTCTAATCAGGAATTCGAACCGCGCCGCGGGAAACCGATTTCAGGAAATGATGGTCGAACTCACTCTGCACCAAGATGTTCGGCGATGCACTTGCATTATGCAGGACACTGGTTGGACATTCACAGACTGCGGATCTTTGCGCGGAACAAGTTTCCCGGGACATTATTCGCGATAAATTGAATTCTTGTGACGAGGATTCCAATATTTTAGCTGGTCTATTTCATCGATTTGTATATTTTGGTGCACTTCTCGCAGTTAGATTATTTATTTATTTATTTATTTATTTATTTACGAGTACATGCTCCAGTAATCTCATTCTTGATTCGTTAAATTACTTGGATTCATGTAACAAGTTTTTTGGAAGTAGTATTTAGTAGTATCATCTAATTGCTCAATTTTCGAAAATTAAATAAAATAAATTGTTGTTACATGATAGAAAGATTAGTAGGCGTGTAAAGAATATATTTTGAAAAATTTATTAACTAGTCACACTTCAGTTATTGAGAAGCTTGTAATTAAGCTTCCGGTAAATAAAGTGTGAAAATTTGAAATTTTTTTAAGTTAAGTTCTTAGGAATCCCGCTCATTGGCCTTTTGAAATTAGCTAGTACGTATCAAAAAGCGATAGGACAGGATTGTTTCAAGCGCGGGAAAAGAATAGGCACAAAACTCGAAAGTGCTCCTGTCGATGAGACGAAGACTGCGCTTATACGGAAAGTTATTTCGCTGGGGAAACCAACCGGAAGAGAGGTTAATTTTCGCAGCGCCCGACGGAATGATTTATAACTCGAATTGAATTAATTCGTCGACTGGAATGGAAACTTCGTAGCTGTTCCACGTTGTCTGATTTAATATCGTGCATTAACTACGGTCAATTGTCGTTGCATCTGTCCCTGGGGATTCGTCGGCCGTCTCTGTTCCGCCATGCTCGAGGAACTTAACTACCACCTGTTGAGAGAGAAAACTTGTCCACGAGGTTCTTCGGCGCGAGTGCTCGAGCGCCGGCTAAGGTCTCGTTCGTTGAATGCGACGGTGAAATGATCCGCCAAAGATCCTGGGTCCGGAATCACAAATGATATCATCCCGAGAGGAAAAAGAAGAGACGGGAGAGCGATTACTGTGCGCCCAAAAGTTTACGGTCCGAGATTTCAACGCGGAATTCCACGCAGGAGACAGCTTTGCATTATTCATTATGCTTCGAGCGTCGAGCAGCTCGATTTTTATGAAAATCTTCGACGATGAAGGATACAAAATTTTCTTCGGCGATTTTTGTTTATTTGTAATAGGAGCAGTTGGATTTTTGCAAAAGATTTTGCACTCCGTTAGAGCTTCATGCTTTTGCGTTTCTATTTTCAATAGAAGCAGAGTTATAAAATCAGCTGAATTTTTGTTACAAATGTACGATACAATAGTGCTTTTTAACAAATCCGGAATGATCTTCGTCATGTTTGTTTTTATTTGCAGGATATTCGCAGAATTTTTGGAAAAGTGTACCGCAATAGGGTTTGATAAACAATGCAGAACGATCATTCAGAATTTGTATTTTTATCTGCAATAGAAACAGCTGAATTCTTGTTGTAAAAGTGCAGTACAACAAAACATTGCAAAGAATACAAAATTATTAGCAATTTTTGTCTACTTACAATAGAAATGGAGTTGGATTTAAAAAAAAAAGTTCTTCATAATTTTCGTTTCAATCTGTAATAGAAAGAAGGTTATAGCTCAGTAAAAACGACGATCTCTATGCCACTCTTAAACGTGCAACGTAGCTTTCAGCAGCAACGATATTCGTCCCTCGATTCTTTGCCGTAGCCCACGCAATTTCATCAATATTATCGAACACGTGTAGATATGATACGTATTTCTATGTTCATCAACGCGTCGTGATCGTGTTATTATTACAAAATTTATGCGTAATTAATTGGCGTTGCAATGGTCGGTGTAAATGCGATGTTGTTAATTCTAATTCCTTTCCCATGCATAAATCAATGGGAAGCGGCGAAATTATCAACGTGTTTGTTAATACGGATCGTTGTTAACAGAATGTTTTTAATTAAACCGCGTCTCTAAGCTCGCGAGTAAATTCTTCGTTAATTTCGTTTCATAGTCAATTCAATTATTCGCCGAAATCGATGTTTACGCTTCGCGTATTTATCTGCAAAAATGATCGGAGCACGAAAATGTATGAAATGAAATTTCGTGGTCGCCGTATTTTTGTTTTCTAAATTTTCATCGGGGGTAAAGATCGTCGTGGGTAGACTGCGGACTTTATGCATTTATAAGGAAAATGGGTTGATCGCGTACGAAACAGTGAAAGCGTTTGAAGAATTGAAGGATACTGTTGCGCCAGTTGATGGCGAAAGTGGTATAATGCTAAAATAAATCGTGCCTACGAGCCTTTGCGCGAGGGGTTTGTCAACCATTTCCATCGGTTTAAATCTCACAGAAAGTAATTCCGCGGAAAGTGACACACACTTGCTCGGTGATGCGCCTTTGAGTTCACCCGCAGTACCTCATTAGCCAGTTTTTAACAGTGAAATTCTGGGGCAGGACAACGTAACAGGATTTTCGTTCCCGGTGATCAAAGCAGTCACTACAGGGCCGCGAAGAATGGAATTTTTTTTTTAAACTGTAATTATTATTATTTACTTATTAACGGGCTCGTTACTCTTAATGTGTATTAATACAAGAATGTGGTAAAAGCCAAAGAAATAAGAACAGAGATCGTTTAAAACCATTTTCGGAGCTGCTTACGCTGGTCTTGGCCTCTATTTTTCTAACGAATATCAAATTTTCCGGGCGAATACTATAATTTCTAATCGTCAGTTTTTCAGAACTAGTTGATCATCTGATCATCTTTATTTCTTAGTAAAATTATGAAGTCTCTCATAGGAAATAATTGAATAAACTTCCTAACTCAAGCGCAGACTATCATGAAAATGGCGAAAGATCTTGAAAGATTTAATCTTTTAATTCTTATAAAGGAACTCGCGTCGGTCACTTTTATAGCTTGATAGGTTTAGTATTACGAATAAAGGAAAATATGGTTTCTGTTCCTTGAAATCGATGGAGACAATTTTTATTTCGCTTTATTTATTAAAGGTCCACAGTCTTCTAATAACTACGCAAGTTTCACTAGCGGACTGTTTCAATCGTAGCCGTCCTTTAAATCCAATTTCTCACGATTGCAAGATCACGTGGAAGAACCTTCGAAGCCAGAAAAGCTTGGCGCACCGTAACGCGCCAGTGTCCACCATTTTGGGGTAGCTCTCACCGGGCATTGTCCACTGTATTGTCCTCGCAAAACAAAGTTTCTGATCTTGAGAGATTACGATCTGATTCGGCGCCTTTGTCAGCAGCCTCGGAAAAAAGGGGGATCCAAAAGGGATCCAGGGATCAAAGAAACGTAACGGGGAATTTGGGAATTTCATGTCAAAAGAGTTTCGATGGCTTTTGAATACGTGAGACAATCTGATCCCATTGATCCAATCGAGAGTTTCCTTTTCATCGTGGGGCAGATAATCGATTTGACGAACAAGCAGCTTGAAACTTGTCATGAAATAATAACGAATCCTTCCTTCGATAGAAAAATACTCTTAACGTCGACTCTAAATTTTTCGAGTTTAACGTCAATTTTTTTCCCGCAGAGAGAAAAATGATCTGCCGAACAAACGAAAAGGAAGTTATGCAAAACGACTATCCTCGACCGTTGAGCCGACAACATGGCGGTGGCGCGGCGGCGTCTCGATGCGTTTTCCAGCCGATTCGATACACCGCACCGATTAGAAAGCAAATTCATTTCCATGCGGCGTTATCGAAAACCGATACGCCTCTGTCCCTTTATGCGAATTCTTCGGCGGTGTAATCGAGTAAGCCGTCGTGCGCTGGCTATTCGGTCACGCGAAATTTATGAACGTTATCCGATTCGAAGGAATTCCGGCGGTTCCTGCGCCCGCACCGTTTTTGGGGAGAATTTCGAGGGTGGGACGAATCGATTAGGCTGCATCGGCGACGAAATTACAACGACACATCCCTCGCCCGATTTTATATGTTGCCCACAAAAATTGCTGGTACAATCCCGGATAAAAAGTATTCGAACATTCGTAGTCTATTAACACGTTCCATGCCGAGCTTTTTTTACTCGAATCTTCACACTTTGATATTTTACTAAAACTTGATGTATTACGTGCAATTATTAATTCTCGTACACATAACAACGTAACAAAAACTTATCAACGCCCATTCTTGCGGTGGAAATTGATTCTTCGGTTCTAAATTTCTTGTAAACAATTTGTTCAGTTCACTAAGTAAACATGCAAGCGTGTACCATCGATGGTACACGTGGCACGGAACGTGTTAATAACTTGCCACTGAATCACACGTAATAAAAACGGAAACTGGTTGTGTTCCTTGGTCGCACTATCTTCGATACGCAGTCATTTTCCGGATGCAATAAAGTGACGTTATTATTATGAAAAGGCTTTCTCCGGAGGGAAAGTACCCTCGGAGATGCGAAAGGGAAACAGTACGGAGATCTCGTGCTCCCGAGGGGTTGCGGATCGAATAGAAACGGCCCTGCCGCGGCAATGATCGTGAATAGTTCTCCCCGAAGACTGAACCGCAGACGGCCACGAATTTTTCAGCGGGAGGGCGGCCCGGTAGATTCGCGCCAGCTTATCGGTCGTTAATCTTGATTTCTTCGTGGACGATAATCGGGAACAGAAACGAACGCCCCTTTCTCGCGTGATGGCCGCCGCTGCGGATCGAAGGGATCCACGTTAATCCAATTTGCATGCGTCTCACGTAAACGCGCGACTAATCTTTCGCGAACTATCTATGCAAAAACCTGCGCGATTATGCGCAGCCCGGAGTTCGGGGATTATTCGAGAAATCACGTAAATCAAAGTCTACGCGCTTAATGGTAAACCGGAACGAGAGTTTTCTACATTTTATATCGTCGCTTTGTAATTATTCGCGGGTTCTTATACATTTCACATTTTCATACGACATTTTATAAAAATTGGAATTATTGTAGTAAGCTTTCGTTTGTCGATAAAAAGATTGCGAAGAGTATAAAAATATGCTATCAGACCTTGTTTTAATTCATACGTTTTCTGGCGTTTTAAAAATACAGTATAGTAATTATAGTGAATTGATAGTAATGCAGGAACGTTAAATTCGTCTAAAGACATATTTTTGTCATGAATGTGTGTGTATCGAATCTGCTGCTTAATTTATATCTGGGAGCTATCGGCAGAACGTTTGCAACTCTCGCATATAATACTGTGCTACGAAATACTCGCATAAATTCGTATGGTATTTTAATCGTCAATGTATCGCTATAATATTACAATTTGATTGTACGGAAATCTTGTCTGAATTCAATTCGCGATGAAATTCGGTGATGTAATTTGAAATTAGTGTCACACGTTTCAATGTAACATTTGCGACTATATAATTTTCCAAAATTATTCAGTTAACCCAGTTTTCTATGAGAGTATAAAATTATTTTAGGACATCAAGTGTCTAAATAATATAATAACTAAAACGTATAAGATAATATAGGGTACGAGCTTTATTTTTTAAAGTGCAGGTTTATGATATTTATTCTGGCGTATGGAGTTCATTGAAATTATCTATACAAAATATTGCTTACATTATACAGTCATGGTGTATTAGAATCGTGTGCTGACAAACGTTTGTAACATTTTTCCCGTCATTCGGACCTCTGTGAACAAAACGATGGACAGAGAGGCCAGTGTAAACGGCGCTTCAGTCGGAATGAATAGTAATTAAGCGATTTAAAGAACGGAACGCGGAACATTATTGTGGGAACCCCTAACGGAGGTAAGCGTGGCAATACATACGGGAAAGTAATTAAAATGTTTGGAGTTTTCTGGCGGAACACTGTTCCAAACCGTACCTCGAATAAATTGCGCGCCTTTGTACATATGTGTTTGCGAACGCTTTTGTTCCTTTAGATCCCGCGAAGCAGCGCCGGAAATTATAATGGAATTAAATCGGAAATTAAATTCGCTGGCGGGTTGATCGCCAACACATCTTCTTTTTTTTTCATTAACGTAACAAATTTGCTTTGGCTCTCTGGCTGAGTGACAACGTTGCTGCTCAAATATTTCCACACATAATACAGGTCGTTCTACGAAACTATGTTCAACATAGGTTCGGACGGTGTTTTAGCGTTTACTTTATTAACAAAATCGATTTTTAAGAACTGCTTTGCAACAAGCATACCTCGCATAGCTATATTTTAATTACGAAGCGACGCAATTAGTGCCGGATGTGGAAATAAAAATTTGTCAGTCGCGTGTTTTTCTTTACGCATATATTTCTTCGTTTCTCGTTACGGGGGATGGATCTGCTTGTAACATGATAAAGAAGAAGATTTAATGCAGCTGCGTTACGCTTGTAATTTGCTCAAAACTAATGCGAAGGGAAACGAATTTTATTTAATTTGTAAAATTGCAAGATTTTGCGTGTGCATGCGCGCAAAAATAGTTCGCAGATTTCAACGTTGCTACACGCTTTCATGAAAATCTTTCAAAAATAGTCGATCGAGCAATAAATCTGCTTACTACGCCAGTAGTTTCATTAAGCTGCAAATATCATGAAAATCTCATTAAATTCCCTTCAAATTTATAATAGAGCGAGATCGATAAACCGGTCAGTTATTGAGAGGCATTCTAAACAGCCGTCCGCCATTTTCCAGAAAGAAAAAAGTCTTTATACGGTCGACCTCAATCGAGACATGCATCCACGCCAGTTTCCGAATTCCAAGCGTTCCCGGGGAGGTCAAGTGTCACGACGGAGAACATTATCGAGGGAACGCGAGGCAAAGACGCCAGGCTCGCATTATGCTAGTTCTAGACCCCGGGTTCGGTCCACTTATATGCTCGACCATCGCTCTCTTTCACCAGTTAATTCAGGTTTCGTTCACCTTCAATTGACTCCGCATCTTTCGCAAACTAAATGATTTATTCTATCAGCAAAAAAATATTCTTCGTCACAAAGCTAAATCAGAGATGCAATTACGATTGACTATTTCAACAATCTCCCAGTATTGTAAGTCCTACAAATGCATAATCATCTCCAAGCTAAAGGACAATTTGGGAGAATTTATCGTACCTCTTTTAACTCGAAATCAAATTCTACGCTTCAATGATCATAATTTAAACATTAAGGTAAAAGTCAGCATAAAATAATAAAATAAATTTTCTTCCTCGCATTGGAATTCATTAGCAACGAAGGAAATCCAGCGTAACTATGAAAGAAATCGCAGTGCAAGGGGTTAATTGGTATTACAATGAAATGTCAGCGATTAAACGCATGCTTAAATCGTATAAATTATGTAATTATATGCCAGTTGCAAACTAGAATGACTTATAAATGCATAAAAGCGAACAGCGCAGCGGACAAGAAAACATTTGAATCAAAGATGCAATTTCTCTCTTCCTTTGACATATCCGCCACTTCATGTTACACAACCTGATACCTCTGTCCCACGAGTAGTATCCAGTGACTCTATTGAACAGAACCGTGAGAAATGCAGCTGAGTATTCCCTATTGGTCCTCGATGATTGGATCATTTCGCAAATTCCGCGGGCAAGGTGCGTGCTTGGCGAGTCGCACCTGGAAACGGACGCCGTTTTGCGTCGTGTTCCAGGAAGGAGACTGCTCTCGCGTTTCTCGTCCGACTTCCATAAATCGAAGGCCAGAGCTTGGTCGCTGCGATTTCCGTTCGCAGACAGTTCCCGGAATCGATGAAAAGATTCTCGACTCTATTTATACCGGGCGCATTTTTCCCTCGATTTTCCCGAAGTGTTCGTCGACGCGGCCGGGGCACGATGGTTCCCGATATCAATCTTTAGGGGATGGAACTGTGTTTGCCGGCGGGAAAAACCGGCCTTCTCTGTCCGCGGACGTTTCTTTTTTGTGGCTGGTGAAAGATGCCGGTCTCTTTGGACGATGAAAGCGTCGTAGACACTCGATCGAGAATGGTTTCGGTGCGTTTTTGTTGCGGACCGAGGTCCTTCTGGTTTCGTGAACTGAATTCCAGATTATTGACAGTGTTTTCACCGATATTTTGTACTATATAATTTACCGAATTAATTTTGCGATCACTGTAGCCGAGAAGTCGAGAAGTGATTACATAGATAGCATAAAACATAGGAAATAACTTTTATTAAAAATTAGTAGAAAATGTCGTTTAACCTCTTTGGTAAAAATAGTGTTAAATAGTAGTTATTAAAAGTTGTCCATTCGCACTTCGGTAGATATAGTGTTAAGCAAATTTTTACTTTTGTCGACCGTTTTGCGAAGATTAGATCGAGGAACACGTTTAATTCGTTGGAAAAAATGATGTCTTGTGAAAATAGTCAGAGTTGGGCAAAAATAATACTTAGGCCGAAAGTAGTAATAACGAACGATTTATAATGTTTAATTATTCATCACACTATTTTTTGTCCAATTGTTACAAATTATTATAAATTGGTTAGAATACTTAACGAGCTATGATCGTTAATCGGTAATCAGATTACGTATAAATTATTATAAATTAGTTAGAATAACTAACGAGTTACAGTCGTTAATCATTGATCAGATTACAGTTTGCTCAACTCTGACGATAGTGTAGCAGAAGTGACTTTAACGCGTTAATTAACGAAAATCAACCCTGAAAATTCGCACAAAATCACAGTGATTTAATTAATGAAACTGAAACGAGAATGTTAAAGTTTATCGCAGTGGATGGCACTCTTTTGTGTTCCAAACATCCTGATGATATTCATATCTTCGACTTTTTTTTGTCCTACTTCGTTCCATAAAGGTTGTTCAACTTCATTTGCCGAAGAACCAATTGTTGGAAATTTTCGATGCACTATGAGCTAAAATTATAGACGCACCTGAACGTGATTCCAATAATGCAGGAATCGTAACCGCATCTCGAATGCCGTTCCCAGTTATCCAGTGCTACAATATGGCGTGGCTTACTAGCCACCGGATCACATAGAGTAACTTTAGCGGGTAAGTGGGGGTTATAATGTTCCGTTAAGATCGGAGATTGTAGCTGTAAGCTTACACGTCTGAAAATTCTGGTTGTAAACACGAAGTTATAATAATCTGTAGTCACAGGCGAGACCCGATACCCAGTATTTGCAATCTGTTACAGAGAGATCAAGGTCAGGCTAGGAGCGTACTGTAAAGTAGCCATTTAAATGCTTGCGTAAATGCAGCGAATTAAATGCAGTAATTCGACGATTTTATGCATTTCTGTCATCATTGATCTTTCAACACCTGGTACAAAAAATTGTTCAGAAAAATGTGGTTTAAAGAATATGGTATAGTCGCAAATAAATTAAAGGAAATATTCTCTCGATTTCTTTTTCTATGAATCTACTGATAAAAATGAATTTTGCACGCAAATGCATGGTCTAGTTATGATTAGGGGTTTACGAAACATTGACTGAGAGTTATATCGTAATAAATCGCAAATACAGCAACGTGCAGTGCGGGAACATTTTTTTATCTCGCATCCACTGATAATGGAGATGCGCGACGCGGATGCTGAATATTTACAGTAGATCCAATTGCACGAATTAATTCCGAGTTTGGTAAATGGAATAATACAAGAATACTGATTACTAGGTCACTGGTGGCCAGGTAAATCGTGTTATTTTACAACATCCGTTAGACAGTGGTCCAGGCTGCGCTGGTTCCACTATGCCACCGAGAACGAAATCTGATTCGATATACGGTTACAATCCCGGCGCATTCGCTAATTGGGAAGCACGCGGTCGGGGCTTTCTCCGCGAAGCGCGCAGGCTTGTATTTTCGACGCTTTCTGGGAAGGATAAC